>NC_133753.1:48848019-49495728 GCF_036562045.2 Rhinolophus sinicus
GTTCGTCTCCAGTCTGGATTGCTGCCTCCAAGACACTCTCCGTGTTTTCCCACAGGGACCATCCAGAAGGGATTTTACTGGTAGCCTCCATCTCTTAATTGCCCTCATTCCAGAATTTTACTTCTACAGCATTATCAACACCACCACTTGGTAATCCAGAACCTCAGAAAGACCTTTTCCAAAGAGTCACGATCTCAGATCAACAATGTTGATGTTAAACTCCACCTGCATTTGAGGGGAGAGTACACAGCATCAATGCCTGGCAAGGGGATGAAAAATATATTTGGTGGAGAAATGTTATTGTAGACCTCAGTGAAACCTATCAATATCATATTGTGCCTAATAGAATGTTATGATGAAAATTACCATGATGTTTGACAATATCCCTTTATTAATTGGTCTTTCCCATTATTATTTTATTAGTAGCAAACACATTCTGGTTTGATCGCTCATTATAGTCCTTATTGAATTGGCATTTTGCTGCCTCAGTTGTGTTTATCTTCTCATTGGCCTCAGTTCCTTCAGGGCAGCACCGTAGATTGTCTTGAGTCTTCTGTCCCAGATCTCTGTCTCTTACTTGGGCGTTCAGTGAATGCCCTTGGTATGCTAGTGACAGTACAGTTCAAAATCAATATATGAAAGATGAGCCAGCTGAGGGAAAATTGGAACGAGGCAAGAAAATCTAATATTCTTTGAAAGCTTCAGATGTTTAAAGGTAATGCTATGTATTGTCTCCTTTCATTGATCCATCATGTATTTAATGAACACTTACTATGTGCCAGGTCCCATATTGATCAATAGAGATACAAAGTTGAATTAAGAGAATTGATAGGCAGGAAAGACATATGAACTTGTAATTTTAAAATATATGAAGAGTGCTAGAATAGAGATACTTACAGAATATAGATTGCACAGAAGAGGGAGAAGACCCTTAGGAGGAGTCAGGGAATGCTTCCTGAAGTGGATATGTCTGCCTAGCTTTTGGAAAAATGGGGAGAGATTTGCCTAGAGGGCAAAAAGTGAGAGGGCATTACAAGTCAAGTTACACGAGGTAAAAGTTCATGGCACATTCAGGCAGCATGAATGAGGTATGTAGCTTAGCCTACGCAAGCATTATGTTGGAGAGGATTAGGAGATAAAGTTAGAGAAAATAGGCACGTGCCAGGCTAAGTATTTTGGACCTTTTCCTATGGCAAAATTTTGAGCAAGTGAAAAATACCAAAATTTTGTTTTTCGGTAAGCTATTGTATGAGTTCGTTGAAGTTGGGGTATAGAATTGACAGTGTAGATAGAGAGCCAAGGTAGATCTTTGTGATAATTCCAGAGAGACATGCTGCAGACATGGGACCTGACTGGGTGAGGAGGTTGGCTCTGAGGTAGAATTTCCCAGAAGGTGGAATTGTGGGCACATGATGGAGGTAATGCAGGAGTGAGTCTCAGAGTTGGCTGGAATTACTGGCCAGAGCAGTTTGGTGGGATGTGAAGATGGTAGAACACATGGGCTCCATTTTGGGGTGGGGTGTTGGAGGTTCCCGGGAAGTGTTTGATGGACACTTGGAAATGTGGGTCTAGCAGGGAACATGTTAGTATGTTCTCTGTGGAATGAGGGAAAGGATTTTGACAAGAGTCTGGAGTCCAGACTAGGACTCCAGTGGAGCAGCATTTTTGACAGGGAATTGGAAAGTGAAATTTTTATACCAAGGCCATGTTCATGGATTTTGAAGTGATACCAGGAAAAAATAAACATAGGATCCAAGTGAGTGTGGTTGAGAAAGTAAACGAAATGGACTGGTGTAGTGACAGAGAAAATTATATCAGAACACTGGCTTTAGCTTTGGACATACTATGTTTGTTAAAGGCATAAAAAATCCAAAAATGTCTTTAAATCCAGGGTGAGGTTCTAATATACTTTGCTGCTTCTGGTTACATTTGAGCTGTATCTGCTTTGATGATGGTCTCCTTCTCAACATGTCTAATTGTTGATTGAAAAGTTGCTGCCTTTTTCTTTCCTTCCTTCTTTTCTTCCTTCTTTCCTTCCTTCCTTCCTTCCTTCCTTCCTTCCTTCCTTCTTTCCTTCCTTTCCTTTCCTTTTTTTTTTTTTTTAACTTTCTACACAGCCTATCATTGATTAATCCTGTCCGTATACAGAATCTGCCTCACAGTTGACAGACCCTCAAGGTTGGGAGAAATGGAATGAATAGTAGCTGTGGAGTGGTCTCCACGTTGCCTGGGGAAAAAGGCTTCATGGGAGAGAAAGTTGAAAGCGGGTCTTGAGAAAAGGTGGCAGATCTTCAAACGATGGGTCTAGCCATGGGGAACTAGATGGAAGATTTTGTGTGTGTGTGTGTGTGCGTGTGTGCGTGTGTGTTTAGTTGACCAGGAAGAGAAAAAGAAATGCACAATGCACAAGTGTTTGCTGGCGGGGTAGATGATGTTGATTGTGATTATAGTGGGATTGCTAGTCTGTGTTAATGGCACTTGCTGTTTTCAAGGGCCTTCACATATGCAGTAGCCCCTGGAGGTCCTGGAAAGAGGCTGATAGTGTTGCAGCTTGCGGACGGACTAGAGAAGTGTTGTGTAATTAGGGGAGACCTGTTGACTTAAAAACAACTTGGATGCTGATAGGTTGAACTTAACTTTAACTCCAGTGAGTGTAACAGGAGGGGGCTTTTCCTGTTGGAAGGGCCATCCCTTTGCCTTTGGAGGCAGTAGCCAAGCTCCTTATTGTTTTCAGTGAGCTCTGACTAAATACTTTCCCTGTAGATCTTCCACTAATGTGTCGTATGAATTATGTGTGTTATCTCTGTGCTGTGAAATTACAGGTCTTCACCCACAGTGTGGTAAGTAGATTAAAATGAAAGCCTGTTTTTTATGGTATGGGGGAAACAT
The DNA here is from genome assembly GCF_036562045.2 of Rhinolophus sinicus. Taxonomy (NCBI): domain Eukaryota; kingdom Metazoa; phylum Chordata; class Mammalia; order Chiroptera; family Rhinolophidae; genus Rhinolophus; species Rhinolophus sinicus. The sequence continues at coordinate 48,850,909 of NC_133753.1, forward strand.
CAAAACATCAAAATATCAGGGAACTATTTTGTGTATGTTTGATCTGACAGTGGGGAGGCCTTGGGAGGCCAGTGTCTTCTACAACCTGAAAGCTGAGCTGCAGCTGGAGTTTTCTCCAAAGAGGTTTATATTTTATCCCTTGGCACTTCTGAGAGGAAAGGAAGGTTTGGAGTGGGTGATTCTGTGATGATTCTTTTCTTGCTGCTGTTTTCTTCTCCGTCTTTTCTTTTTAACTTTGCAGAAAGCCCTTCCAGTTCTATGGTCAGACCCCGTTCAGGACGTTGGTGGCCAAACAGTCCCCTTTTGTTAATCGAGCGTCCTATTTTTGTTTCTCTTGAAAGGTGCCCTTCAGGACAGCAGAGCCTTTATTTGGGCTGTTTAGAATTGAGCCCTGGAGGAACCAAAACAGAAATCATTCTAAACCCAGGCCAAGTGCCTCCTTTGCCTAGCAAGGCAAAGCTAACCCCACACAAGATGAAATCTAACCAACTGGTTACCTGAGAGCCACCTTGGGGAGTTCTCCAGCTTGACTTCTCTCGTTTTGGCCACCATCCCAAGAGCCAGTGAAAGCTGAGGGTCATGGCCTTTCTGTGCAGAGATGCAGAAGAGAGTTTCGGCTCTCCGCGAAGAAACATAGGTTGGGTTATGTTTTAAAGGGCCCTGTGTCAGCTTGCAGAACATTAAGGGTCTATAAGGATCCTGAATAGAAACGGGTCAGAGAAGATATTTATGACCATAAGCCTGTGTGTCTTAAGGTGGTCTAATTTTCCTTTATTGCTCAAGCTTTCAATAAATTCACTTTATTCAATTTATGCATTTATTTATTTTTTAAAGAAGAAGTTATTCATAACTTTAGCCCGTCTCACATAACTTCTGTTATTCCTGGTTTTGCCTCTCCCCTCTTTTTGTCACAAATTAGGTACACTGAGTCATTCAAGAAAATTTGAGAAAATTTGAGAAAACATGTGGGATTTGATCATTTAGAAGCCATGCAGTTTGAGGTTATTTTCTTCTGTTACAATCGATACGGGGTTAACCTCTGTGATTTGAAACAGAATCTTTGTTCTTTACCCAAGGATCTTCTGATTCAGCGTTCAGACGGTCTTCCTCACCACACAAGGACTGACTTCAGTTGGGAACTTTTCTTCCCACTTTAGGTATCACCTGGGTCATTCAGGTGGAATAGGGGAAGAGTGTTGGGCTTTGTTAGAGAAGAAAAGACTGGCTAGACAAGTTTGATCCCTAGGGGCAGTTTGGAGCTTTCTGGCGTGTGAGGTCATCGGTGTGTTTAAATTCTGACCTTCCACACACTGGTCAGTGAAGCTCTGCTCCCCCCCCCCGCCCCCATTAACTGCCTATTTTCCCCTGTATTTTGAGGAGAAGACACTTGCCTCCTGGGGAACCGTCAGCATCCTGGGAGCATCTGTCCAACTGGCCTCTGTGTATATAAACAACTGCAAAGTGAAGCAGTTTGGAGAGAGGCATCATTTTAAGACGAAAGTCATACATTTTAGAAAGTTAAAGACTGGTTCTCTGACAGGAAAGTTGAGCTAAATATGCAATTCTATTTTAATTTTCACTTTGTGCCAAGGCAAAAGCATTGGGAGATAGGCTATAAATGTATAAGTAAGTCACTGCAAGAATAGCCCCTTGCAAAAATGCAGATTTCGGAGGGCTAAATATTTTCTCACATACTTAATGCACATAAATAACTACCCCCTGATCGAGTTCCTGAGAAAGGGAATATTGTGTAACTACTTAACCTTGATCACTGTAATGAATTGTACCGAGGTGTACATAACTGTAAAGTATGTATTTGGTTGTCTTAGCTCAGGCTGCAGTAACAAAATACCATAGCCTGGGTGGGTGGCTTAAACCAGACGTTTATTTTCTCCTAGTTCTAGAAGCTGGGAAGTCCAGACTCAGCTGGTGGCAGATTTGGTTCTTGGTGGGGGCCCTCTTCCTGGCTTGGAGAAGGTCGTCTTTTTCCTGTATCCTCAGATGGTAGAGAGAGGAAGCTCTGGTCTCTCTTCTTATAAGAGCACTAATCCCATCATAGGGACCCCACCCCATGACCTCATCTAAACCTAATTACCTACCCGAGTCCTCACTTCCTAATATCGTTATATTGGGGATTAGGGCTTCAATTTATGAATTTTAGAGACTCCATGACATTGGTCGATGCTTAAAGCTCACGAGTGATTTTCAGAGTGGTTGATGTGTTTCCAAAAAGTTGTTTAAAATTCTTAACCTCCTCATTTGTTTGTTTCAGTGGAGTCCTATTTTTCTGTGTATGTCTTATGGTCGGCATGGCTGTGCCGCATCATATTCCAGCCCTGTTTGAAAGCTATAGTCGGAAAGCCCATGGTAATTAAGGCTGTGGTATCATTGTTTAAATTAGTGTGTGTGACTTTTTTTTTCCTGGTAATTCAACAAGTTCCTTCATATTCTGCGTAATTGGATCACATTTTAATTTTGTGGCAAATAAAGATCTATTTTACATTTCTATTAGAAAGATAAGCCCCTGTGGCTAGGTCTGAATTAGGATGTTTGCTGTTGGTTCTACTGAAGCAGCAAACCTTTTAGAGAGTTAATTCAGCTTCTAAAAAAATACATCTATGAATATTTTGGGTAAGGAAAGAATCCTCAGTCGAAAGGTTCTACACAGCCATAGATTTCGTGGAAAAACAAATATTGAGAAGATAAGACGAATGCTTGTGAAATATACAAGCAGAAAATAATGAAATCATGGGTTATGCAGTGTATTATATACTCCAAAAGGCATATTGATTTGTGACACAGGCACATCTGTTTGTGAATATATTTTATTATCTGTATGGTTATTGCCCTGGAAGTTTGCATGAAGCAAAATAATGAAGATAAACTGAAGAGTGCCCTGGACGATTAATCAGGAGGCCTGTGTTTTGATCCCAACTCAACCATTAATTATGTAAATGACTTTGAGCATTTACACCCTCCTCCCTCCCCAGGGCCTCACTTTCTCCAGGTGAGCTCCAGGTGGAGTTCAGAGATTCGCTGAGCTACAAGTTCTTGCTCGGTCTGACATTGTATACCTCATGACTAAGACTCAACTTTTTTAAGGATCCAGCAAAGAATACGATTTTCCTTACTCTTTCTACCCTTTTGAAAATTGAGGATAATTTACATATTGTAAAATTCTCTCTTTTTATGTCTATAATTCAGTGATTTTAGTAAATGTATAGAATTGTATAGCCACCACCATAACCTAGTTGTGGAACATTTCTGTCACCCAAAAAAGACTTCTTATTCCCGTGTGCTATTACTACTCCTTCCTGCTCCCAGTCTAAGGAAGCCATTAATCTACTTTCTGTCTCTATAGATTTTCCTTTTCTGGACATTTCATTTAATAGGAATCACATAATGTGTGGCCATCTCTGGCTCACTTCTTTCACTTAGCATGATGTTTTTGGGGTTCATCTATGTTGTAGCAAGCATCAGTGCCTCAGTCCTTTTTATTGCTGAATAATATTCCATTATATGGATAGACCACATTTTGTTTCTCCATTCATCAGTCTGTGGGCTCCTCTTTTTTCCTTTCCCGTCCTGTGGGACACTTATTCTCACTGCAGCCTACTCCATATGGGGAAATAACAGGTCTCAGAGAAATTCAGTGTCTTCATCTCAGGACCTCCCTTGTAGAACAGGTTAGAGTTTTGTGTTTAAACCACTTACAACCTTGTAAGTGGTTGTCATTGGACTGAGCTGGCTGGGTCATTGAAAATGTGACGAAATACCTATGTAGTAATTATCAGTAAATGTGAAAGCACTAGCTGTAGATCCTTTTCCGTGATACATCATTAATATAAATGTGAGGTTTCCCAATTAGGGAACTTGACTCAAAAGCTTTCCTAATGACAGCCTGCTTGTTGTTTTACATTTGTTTTACACATTTGGTGATGAAATACTTGGAAGCAAGAGTTAAAGACACTGGTATTACTCTGACTTAGTAATGTCACTTTCAGCATTTTCCTCTGGAAGTCATCAGAATTATTACGAACAACAACAAATCCAGAGAAGGAAATACTTGAAGAGAAATCCATACTTTGCTTTTCAGCGATGAATCACAAAGACCACTAAATATAATTGTGAAAAAAAGGTAGATAGATTGAGAAGAGGACTGAGTTAAGTGTTCGGGCTGTTGAGTTCTTGAAAGAGATGCCGTAGGCTAGACAACTCTAGTGATTTCGATATTTGGCATTTTTTTTGTGTTGTGAGTGAAGATGATATGTGCATTTCCATTTGGTAATCTCCTAGCTAATGGAGAGCAGCAACTCAGTACTTTGGATGCTCCTCAAATGATTCTCCAGTTTAGAGTTGAGTTCTGGAAATGTGGTTAACATGCAATGTGTTTCCATCTTTAGCGGCTCCCAGGTCCATTCAATTTCCTGGAATCCACCGTTGGCTAGTGTGTCATGTAGGATGGAGGAGAGAGACTACTGCTGTTGCCTTTTCTCATCTCCACATGGTAGATGTGTTTTTTAGCCACGTTCTATTCTAAATTTTGGAAAGGTTGGACCCACAAGTAGTGTGTGTGTGTGTGTGTGTGTGTGTGTACACGTGTACACACACATATATTTTTCCAACTGCATAATAGGGCTGGGCCTATGAAAGCCAGCAGTTTGACTCAGTTTTATTAAGCATGCTAATTATAAACAACATCAGTAATATCTTTTGGAATTTAGACATTAGACTGTTTACTATTCCCAGTGGTAAGAATGATGTTTAGAGCATCACACCCTGCCTCTTGGGTCCTGGGAAAGCTTTGCCTTGGTTGAATCCATATGGTAAGGTTTTGTAGAGAAAGACAAACCAGGACACTCTTTAGTAAACCTCAGACTCTCCCTGTGCCGAGCCTGAGATATGGTAGCTGTGGGCAGAGAAGGCTGCCCAGAGCTGTGTGCCCCAGGCTTTCCTCAGGATGAGCAAGCTGCATTCAGGCATGATCATATGTATCCGTCTCTCCCACAGCCTGAAAGGGGGGGAATTTCCTTCTCAGCCAGGGAGGAACCAGTTGGGAAAAAGGTGTCCTGTCTCTTGGTTTGGTGATTGGTGGGGGAGGGAAGGGCAGTGGCCTGTCTTACTTGGATCTGTGTTACGGTGTTATCACAGTGGATCGTTACTAGGATGACTAATGTATGAGTCGGCCTAAGTTGTGAGATCCTTGAGGATAGGGATGCAGTGCAGTGACCTTTGTGTTTCCCAGTGATTCCAATACAGGGCTTTGCATACAGCAGGCACTCAACTTTGCCTTGTAGACAAAGTGGACAATGAATAGCTATCGTCTTCAATGAGTCTGCAAAGACAGTTGTCCTGGAGTTTGATGTTTGATTTGATAGGACTTCATAATAGTTACAAGCTCCTACTTACTGATCACTTAACTGCTCCGGGCACTGGACACACTAAGCTCAATCCTTAAAATTTTCACTGCCTTCTTAGGAGGCAAGAATTATGATTCCCAGGTTGTAGATGGGAAGACTGAGGCCTAGAAGAGTTGGTTAGTCAGAGTCCAGAACATTGTACCACACCAGCTACCACAGCTCCCTTTCCCTAACTGTGACAAATACGTCTAAATAACGATCCTAGTGCCCTGGGGTCCCTTTCCTTCTCTGTTTACGTCTCCATCTGCGGAACGTGGAGGTTGCAATCTAGGCTAATGGAGCCCCGTGGAGTTGTGCAGTGTTTCGCCAAGTCAGCTGACCACAGCACCCCTAGAGACTGTGTGTGTGTGTTTTTTTTTTACTTCCTCTTGTCCTCTGGCTGTTCCTGTGGCTGCTTCTTCATCCTTCCATTTGCAGGTTTTCCTTTCATTTCTTAGGTATCCTGTTGCCCTTCCTAGGCCTAAGAACGATGGTGCCGGAGAACTCCTTGAGATGGAACGCTCTTCCTCACTGTCTTGGCTGATTTCTGGCTTACTAGACAAAGTGAAACTCCGATCTTGCTGGAGGAATTCCTGTATGCAGTTCTGACAAGTACCTTGAAGCGATTGTTGAGAGCAACCTGCGATTGCGGCTTGGCAGATGTGTGTGCTGTGGGCTATGAACATTAAGGATGTGGAGTTGACCACAAGGCAGGGCCCGTGCACTCAAGGGTGACGCATCCTCAGAACCACCCTGGCTCCTCTAGGGCTTTGCAGCCCTAACAGGAGCTGCCAACAGAGAAGTTGCTGAATTTGGCATTGGCTAGGGCGTGGTTTTATTCAGCCAGACTCTTAATGGGCTTGCTGCCCCTTTCCGGAAGCTGTCAGCACAAGGAAAGTCATGATCATTACCGTGGACCCTTCTCTGATTTACTGTTTTTGCAAGAAGGGGGAAGACTCAAACTCTCAAACTTCATAAAAGTTAGTGAGCTTTGCCTGGGCCCACATACGACGCATTGATATTTCGGGGGAGGGTTTGGATCAGTGCAGGGCAGACAACATGAGAACAGCAACGGTGCTGACCAGCACATTGAGTTTTTAGATCGAAAAGCCAGGACAGAATGTTCAGCTGGAGCTGAGGACATACCCATTTCCTATTTTATCTTTGCCATGAGCCTTGCGGCTGATTGGAAAACATACCCACTGCGGGATTTGGATAGCCTGTATTCTGGTATTCTGTGTTTATTTCTTAGACTGGCTCACACAGTCTCTCTCTCTCTCTCTCTCTCTCTCTCTCTCTCTCTCCTCCTTTCTCTCCCCTCCCCCCCTCCACATATACCTCCCCCCTTCTCTTCCTCCCTCCTCTCCTTCCTCTCTCTCAAGCTCTTTTGGGTAGAAATCTGAAAGCTGCTCATCGTATTACTGGTGAGGAAGTATTCTTTCTCCTTAGAGAACAGTGCTAAATTCTCAGACATTGACACTTGGACCCAAATGATTTTGGCAAATGCAAATCTAATGTACCTCTTTCTTGCTGAAACCCTTCATTGAATTCCTAACACTCAGAATAAAATGCAAACACTTTAACAGAACCTAAACTGGCCCTGTCTAGCTTCCCGGCCTCGTTTTTCACCTGTCTTCTCTACCACCTCGTTCTCCCCATACTCACAATACATACTCTGTTCTCTAGCCAGACTGCATTTTGGTGCTGAAATACCCTATGCTTCCTCACCTCCACATGCTTTCTCTTACACCTGTGTTCTAGCCACTCCATTGATCTATCCACTCATCATCCATTCAGTGAGCATTTATAGAGCACCTCCTGGGGGCCAGGTACTGTTCTGAATTCCAGAGATACAATAGTGTACAGAGACAGGCCCCTCCTGTCATGGAATTTACGGTCCTCATTTGCTAATGCCATTTTTCTGATAGCTCTCAGCTTGGATTTTCTTATTCCCGGAAGCTTTCCTTGACCTCTCTCCTCTGGATTAGACATCTTTCTATTGCCTTCTAGAGCACCTGTATTTTAGTCATCACAGCATTTAATTTAAAACACACCTGAATCCAGAGTTTTAAGCATTTTGAGAGCAGGGATATTCCTTGACCAGGCTGGCACATAGTAGGTGCTCCATAAAAACCTGTTGAAGGAATGAATGAACAGGGCATTTAACATGGAAGAGCTTAATTTAAAACCAAAAAAGTCCTCTGCAGTCATTTCAAGCAAAACTCATTCTCTACATTGTCAGCAGCTTGGAATGGCCTTTGACCAATAGGAGGCATAGATTGTGCAGTGATGAGTTTGCTGTCAGCTAAATCATTGTTCCTTTATAAGTAATTTGTCTTCTTGGTTGTGCTTAAGATTTTCTCTTTCTTTGCTGTTCTACAGGGTCACTATGAAATGTATAGGTATGGATTTATGTATTCATTCTGCTCAGGACATGGTGTGCTTGTTCATTCTGATAACTCATGCTTTTCTTTCGTTCTGGAAAATTCTCAGGCACTGTCTCTTTTCTCAGTCTCTTTCTGAACCTCCTTTTGGATGTATGAGAGATCTCATTTCTCTTTCATATCTTTTATCTCTGTTTCTCTCTGTTCAACATTCTGGGCAGTTTCCTTGGTTCTTTGGGTTCACTAATCTTCACTAATTTACTCTCTATAAACCGCCCACTGAACTTTTAAAATGGTGGTTTAACATTTGTGCAGTGAAGTAATGCTAGCTTTACACGTGACTGCACTTGTGTAACCATCACCCAGAGCAAGGTCGAGAACATAGCTTGCTCCTCTGAGTAGCGCCTTTCAGGCAAGACCCTCCCAAAGCTAAATACTCTTCTGACTTCCATCCTCGTAGATTAGTTTTGCCTCTTATGGAATTTCATATGAATGGAAACATACCAAATATGTTTGTCTCACATCCTTTGAATTTTTTATTTTAAGTGACTTTTACTTGTTCCTTTTAGACCTTTTTTCAAAATTGTCTATTTTTTTGCCATAGTGTTCTGTTACTGCATTATTTATGTTGTTTTTTTTCTTTTTTTAACCTCTTTAATAATTTTAGAGTTGTTTATTTTATAGAACCTTCCATAAAATTCTGTCAAGTTCTTACAGTGCTAATTTTTATTATTTGTATCTTATGTATAGTGAATCTTCTCCACATATGACTGTAATTTTTTTCAATTACAGTTGACATTCAGTATTATATTAGTTTGAGGTTATATGACTGTAATTTTTTATTGTGAATTCATCTTCATCAGAATGTTTCCCCCCCAGGGAGTCCTATGTATCTTGAGTTGTGGAAATGTCCCTACCCTGCCACATAAGGGGAATATAAATTCAGAACCTCGATACATTTGCATAAGTTTAGGATTTCAACTTCTTATAGGACTTTTTTTGTTTTTTCCCCACCTGGAATTCTAGGTAGATGGCAAGTTCGTTGTTCACATCCTTGAGTAAGGGGTAGAATTTTTCTAGTGTTTCTTTCATGAAGGGGACAGGTTTCTATGGATCTCTGTTTTAATAGGCATGTCAATTCTAGCGTTTGGCCTACGAAGGATACAAGATCACATCTCCTATCCCTACGAGGGTGTTAGCACCCCAGCTCCTTCCTATACCCGCTCCCCAAGGTCTTATATATAGGGATGTGTGCTCCCCTACCCCACACCAGTGCATCATGAGGTCATTACTTTTCTGGCTCGAACTTTTTTTGTTGTTTCTTAATTTATTTTTCTGGCTGTAACATGTTTGCTTTGCTTCTGGCCTTTGTGTTTTATTCTAAGTTTTGGCCTCTGGTAAATTTGTATAAAAGAATAGATTATTGAGGCCCAGTCCAGACCTACTAAAGTTAAATCTCTAGAAGAAGGACGTAAAAACCCTATGTTTTTGTGAAATGCCCCAGGCTATTTAAATCAGGCAAATTTGAGAAATATTACATATGGTAATCTCTTAGGTTCTATTTAGTCTGAGCGATGTTTTGAGGTCCTCATGGTTCTTTCTCTGTTTCTGTCTGTCTTCCTTTATTTTACCTCTCATATCACATCCCTACAAAAGTGGGTATTGAAATTTCTAATCTGCATATTCAGGCAAAACTGAGCTGGTCTCATTCTATTTTGAGTTACATTAATCTTTCCTGGCCCATGGCTGGAGGAGGCCCTGTGAGACAGCGGTTCACTACTTGCTGTCTCTCTCTCTCATCAGAAATGTAATGATAATCGAGTGGTGTCAAACTTCTGAAGAACAATAGAAAGAATGATTAAACACTGGTTAATTCAGAAATATGAGGTGTGATCAAACAATATGGTGAATGTTTAAATTAAAAAAAAAATTATTACAGCCATAGACACACATTGCCATTAATTCCCCTCAAAATATTCCCTTTCACTTCAAACACATGTATCCCATCATTCATGCCACTTTCTGAAGCAGTTCTGGAAGTCCTCTTTCGTGAGTGTGTTCAGTTGCGCTATCATGGCTGCCTCACTGTTCTGCATCGATTCAAAACGTTTTCCTTTCATGGTCAGTTTGACTTTGGGGAAGAGCCAGAAGTCACATGGTGCCAGATCTGGTGAATAAGGTGGATGAGGACACATCGTAATGTTTTTATTTGACAGAAATTGCTGTACCCGAAGCGATGTGTGACATGGAGCGTTGTCCTGATGGAGGTTGATTTATGGCACCCTTTAAAACACACCTTCTCTGAACTGTAGCTCACACCCGACTGACTGCACGGAAAAAGTTGAAACTTGTCACACGCTGTTACTAAGGTTCGACGCACCGCTTCCCATGTTGAAGATCCCTGCCTTTCCATTGGATGGCACTCGGCAGCAGCATTCACTGTATTTCTTGATCACACCTCGTATTTCCTGGAAAAATGTGCATTAATGTGCAGTGTTTGAAAAAAACCTTGTGCAGTTAAGTACCCACGGGACTGAATCTGACTGGAGGCAAATCACCCAATTACTGGTAGGGAATGAAATCATGTTTACAGAGAAACCTTCAGACTCCCTCCTGCCCCTGTTTCATTTCTTCCCCTCTTTTTGCTTGAAGCATGATTGCATTGCTTTGGGGGCCTGGTTCCAGATTTATCTCTTAGTGGATTGTTTTACCTGCCTCCCCTACCCAGCCTTTCCAACCACCATGGCTACTGTGGAATACAAGAAACTGCCTGTCATTCTTTCTCTTTCTTTTGAATAAGCAGCAGGCTCATGGATATGCCAACAAATTCATAGAGACTTTGACATTCACAGCATTTAATAAGATTGGTCAACCCGGTCTGACCTTGCTTGGGCAACTGGGTCTGAAAACAATAGCTACCCATCCTTTGCGTTTGTGTGTGGTCCCTCCCAGAAATGCCTCAACTTTCAAAACAAAAACCCAAATGTAAATTATGAGGGTGGCATGGAAGATAATAATTTTTCTGAAGCCTAATTTAGAAAAATCATTTATTGTACCACCCTATCGCTGTGAAAAAATATGTAGTCTCTTGCATTGTTACAAGTCAGCTTCTGCTTTCTTGTCTCAAAGCACATTTTGCATTTTTTTTTTTTTTTGTCCCTGGGACCGTCAATTTAATTCAGGAACGATAGAATTATGACGAAGTGAATCCAGTCCTCTGGATGGTAAGTGTTGACTACCCTGTGAGAAGCCCTAGCAGATGGTTAGTTCAGAGTGAATTTACCTTGGGATTGGAACTTCAGACTGACAGCTTTTTTCACTCAATTAAGTGCACCAACTGCCAAAAGGATAGCATTGAACTTGATGCAAATCACTACTGTCTCAGGCGTTGATAAAGTTTAAGCCTGTGCCCTGAGTCAGCCAAACTTGTTAGGGTGTTTTAAGGCGCCACATTGTGAACAGAAAACAAAACCCAGTGATGCACAGAGCAATAGGAGGCCCCTCCTTTAAAATGCAGGTATTTATTTCCTTTTCCAGGTCAGCTGCTTTATTTAGGGCCTCTATTTTGGTGGCCTGTCTGTCAGTGATTCATTAGCTATCTCCTGCAGTTTGCTTTTGCTCTGGGCCCCATAGAGCCTGCGGTGAGTCTGTGTTCCCCAAGTTAGTTTATTACTAGTATATTTGAGATACAAAATCACCCCCACTCTGCCTGCCTTGCCTGTCCTGGATGATCCTCTATAAACACCTGAGGGGCAGGGTCTGAAAAGGAGAGAGACCTTCTCAGCGTGTATGGCACTTCCATACTTTGAGAAGCCCTACATAGCTTTCTAGGCCATTCCTCAGAAAGTTGGCTTACGCCAGAAACTGTGCAGAGTGACTCTTCCCTGAATCTTCTGCCGTGTGGAGCGCTGGTAGTCTGCAGTCTTCACAACAATGTACCACTTTGTCTTCTATCTGTCTCCTTCTGCTCCTCCGACTTACTGCTGTATTTCTGTGGTGTCCAAGGTCAGGATCCTTTAGAATGTTTCTGAACGGTGTAACAAGAAATAGCCTCCTGCACAACAAGGTCTTCGAGATGGGCCTTTCACAGGGGCTCCTTTGCTCCCTGCCCCCCCCCACCTGTACCTTACTTCTTTACCCTCCACCCTTCACCCCAGAGGCTCCCAGGTGCCCAGCATGCTGCACAGTTTGTTCTGGGTTGTGATTTCTGTTTTACAAGTCTGGGGAATTTGAGCCTGAAATTCCTCAGTCAGGTATATGCTGTTGTCAGCCTGTTATCAGTGTCCTGATTTACTGTGTAAGCAGTTTTGATAATCCCTGTCATATGTGATTACATTTCCCCCCCTTCCCGGAACATCTCAGTGTAATTGGTTTGATAAACTCCACCTCAGTCCAGTAGTTTGCTTGGAATATACTTTCACCTTCTATCTGTGTGACTGTGATGGTTTTGAATGGCTCTGCTTGGGAAAATCAGGCTTAGAGCCCCAGGCCCTTAGCTATGGAAGCAAATCACTCTGGGCAGGCAGCACGCATGGGCCTGGGAGAGCAGGGGACTCCAGTGACGCCTCTGGAGGAGAAATGGAATTGTTCTTCCCTCCCCTGCTCGCGCCCAGAGTGGTGTGTGTTTTCTTCAGGATCCAGAGAATATCCATCTTGTGTCTGTATCTGGGGCTATTCGATGGACCTCATTCCCATACTTTGTCTTTACTAGAAGTTGGATGCATTTGTTTATTCTTTTATTGAATACCTACTTTGTCCTAGGAGGAGTCAGTGAGGAAAAGAAGCTTTATTGTTTTTCATGTCTTTCCTTCTGCCAATGGTGCTGCTCCTGAGGGTGGAGAAGGAGGAATCAGTATGCTTTGACAATGAGGTGTTTTGGGTAAATTAAACATTTGGTTAATTTTGGGTTAAACTGAAAGACAAAAGCTACTTGGAGCTATTTCTTACTGACATTAATTTGTGCCATAATTTAGCACCCAACAGAGCTCTGAGGCTTTGTGGAGAAGGCAGCTGTATAATTGAGACTGGGAGAGTGAATAAGAGATTTAGAGAAGGAGAGATGGATTGGAGCAAGTGAGAGAAGGGTGTTTCTGATTCTGGTGGAGAACAGCCTCCGCGGAGGCAGGAAGGCTGGGAAGCCGAGGTGGGGAAACGGGAATAAAACGGAATTGTGAGCATTAGCATAGAGAATAAGCCTCGTGATTTCTGGGCTTTGGAGTTTGAATTTAAGTCTGCAGGCACTCAGGAGCCAGGTAAGATTTTTGAGCAAAGGGTGGCATCATCAGAACTGCACTTACAGAAAATGAACACACAGCAGCATATTCAGTCTTTTCTTTTTAGAGGATGCAGGCAAAGCTTTATCTGTACTCGACTAATAACTGTTTCAAAGAATTATCATTCTAGAATAACATTTTTTTTGGATAATGTTTCCTTCTAGAATACAAACTTTCCTGGAGTCATCCCTGGTCTTAGCAGATAGAAGCCGGATACCCTCTCATTGGCATATCCCACGGCACGCTTCCACAGACCTATTGCTCGTTCCCGAAAACCCGTGATCAGAATACTTAGCAAATGGAGATGTGGATATGACAAGGATGAGAACGTGGATAAGTCATCAGCAGTAACTTCCCCTGGTCATTTTCCCTGATCTAAATTTAAGATGTAATGATGCTTCCTTTCATGCAAAACAAACCTGCTCTTTTAAAAGTATCTGGCTGTCTGTTCATTATTAGACGGCTGCTCTATTTAAGTTTTTCATATTTTGCTCACCGTGATTTTTTTGCATTGACATTACCTTTAATAAGTATTGTATGAAAATATTATTTATCTTCATTACTGAGTTTATTGGCACCCGTGAAATTCTGTGCCTGAGGTCAGTGCCTCATTTGCCTTGCATAGTCTGGCCCTGTTGCAGACAAAACAGAGTGGACAATCTTCTCAGCGCTGTGAGTTTTTTCAGCATCTCTTCCAGTTCACTCCATCCCTGTAAAATACGTCCCTCACACCACATAAAACAAACAACAAGTAAAACCAACTCAGCCCTGAAGCTTCCCTTGAACTCAGTCACTGAGGGTATCTTGCCTTCACATGTGGCGATGGTCTGTTCTTCCCTGGGCATACCCCTCACCATAAGGTTTTGAGATAGGCATGGGGTTCAGAACATCTCATGAGTGGGAAACTCCTTGTCGAGACTGATTCACCAAGCCTTTTTGGATGGGGTCCAGGGCAAGCCTGCTTCATAATGAGTTCTGCTGGGGAGTGAAGAGGATTGGAAACATGGTCCAGTGGATTTATATGTTTTGACATCTTGACAGTTCCCAGTGAGTGTCCTTCTCTTAGCCTCACCTGACATAGCCCAGTTTAGAATGAGAGGTTCCCTGCAGAGTGAGTCCCTGTCCAGAATGAATAGAGATTGGCTGATAAAACCAGAGGGAGAAGTGATCGAATGGGAAGGGGCTCCTGGAGAGTTAACCCGTGTCCCTTATTTTGCAGTTGGCAAACCTGAGGCACAGAGAGGTGATGGGGCTCATCCTGAGCCACATGACTGGCCGTGCAGGACAGGCCTAGACCCCGGGCCACAGTTTTGGCCTTGGCAGGCTTTACCATGCCACAGGAATGATAGAGCCCTCACCTGGAGAAGGGGACCCACTTTGTTCTCACTGTAAAGCAACCTGTGAGTAAAGCTTCCCCTGGATCCTAGGTTTCAGTGCCTTTCCTTCCGAACTGCATTAGGCCCCCTAAGTGCCTTTATTGCCATGTAGGGAGAGGGAAAATGCAGACAGCTTTGTAATTGAACAACCATGCTCTTGTCAGTACTCATTGTCTTCAAACCAGCTGTTAGGGTGGGGGTAGGGGGGTTAATGCTCTGGTATGGCACAGACAAGCCGTGCTGGCCTTCTCTACCTCGCTGTCTGAACACAACCCTAACCAGCTTTCCCCCTGTCGTCCATGGGGTAATGTGGCTTTAAATTTTCGATGTTTCCTAAGTTCTGCTCTGGCAGACAAAGCTGTGCCTTAAACCTGCAGAGTTAAATTTACCCAGACTGACAACTGTATATGCAGGGTTTAGTTACATAACAGCAGTTGCTGCTTTTCACGTCGTGCTAATCCAAACACCGTGCTCAAAGAGACCAGGAAAAAGCAACCTTCCGTTCGGTGTGCCACATGGGTGCCTGGATTATGTGTCTTTAAATTTTTTTTAAACACTGTAACAATTATCCCATTATCCTGACTTTGTTGCCATTAGGTGACTTTTTTAATATCTTAATTATTAGGTTAGCAGATGCTGTGTGCACATGTGCAATTGGTTAATTTATGCTGTTTGAAATGAAATCCAGTTGTTTGCAATATATTTCATAATATTATGGCTAACTGAATCGTAGTGCTACCAGAGTTGTAGAGCTACTAGCAGGGAAAATGTGTGTGTGCACCTCATGTACTCTTTGATAATTGCCTGTGTGCTGCTTGTGTAACAGCTCTGTGACTCTCACCTCCCCAATTTTCATCTGAGATCATTAGAGCCTTGCAACGTGTAATGGGCTGGAGGGCCAGACATAGTACCTTCAGAGTTGCTCCAGCTGGAGGTTTTCCATCTTTAAGGAGCCCTGGCTTGTTGGGTTGACTGCTGAGCTGCCCCGAGTTGTCGCACAGACTCCAGAGTCTGAGGACTGGTGATACATGCTGCTGGTTGGATAATAGTCTAGTATTGCAGATATTCAGCACAAGCTGCTTCTTAGCTATTTAAGCAACCCCTAAATATTTATTGAGGGTGTATGTGATGTTAAATACATATGATGTGAATGGGGCAAAAATACATGGTTTTCGGGGGCCAGATCTGGTTTTGAATTCTGGTTTTTGGTTTACTTGCTGTGAGGCCTTGGCCGAGTCATTTTATATCCTTAAGACTCAATTTCTACAAAGAGAATAGACATATCCACCTAATAGGCTTATTGATCAATATTATAGAGTGACTGGCGATGTGCTTGGCATATATCAGGTGCTCAATAAAAGGTCATACCTTCCTTTTATTGCTCTTGGACACTCATCTGGAATAGAGGGACATGTGGTTTCAGGGGATTATAGTCTAGTTAGAGAGGCGAAGTAGCAATATGTTCTGAGTTAAATAAAGATACAAAGTAATAATACAAGATGTGTCACACTCAGTATGGGACTCATTGGCTAGTGACTAGCATAGACTGGCATCAAGTTCAGTGAGTTCAAAGGAGGAGTTGGATCACGAGTAAGTTGAAATGCAGACAATGCTTCATAAAGAGGTGGACCTTGACCAGTCTCCAAAGGATGAAAAGAATTTAGATAGGTAGAAAGACCACTGGGGAGTGTGTGTGTGTGTGTGTGTGTGTGTGTGTGTGTGTGTAGGGGGTGTAGTGCTTATCAGTGGGGGCAAATAGTGTGTGTAGAGGCAGAGAGGTGAAAAAGCCCAAGGACTGTTTGGGAAACAATGAGACGGGCATTTGTTTGGGAGTGATGGTTTGTATATGGCACATAGTGGACTATGAGTTTAGAAATATAGATGTGAACTCCACTGTGGAGAGCTCCGAATACCAAATTAAGGAAATCATTGCCTTATTTAATGTGATTTGGTCTGTTAAAACATGGAGCTCTTGATAGACCAGAAGACCTCTGGGAAGACCAACAGAGCAGCAAACCCATGAATGAAGGGTAGACCTCTAGTGGCCGAGAGAGTTACTGCAAAACGTAATGGTATGAATCTTGTTGAATGTATATTTCTCACAATCTTAGCTATATGGTAAATTGGCAGCAGAATGTAAATAACGTCCAAGCTGACAGCTGTAGTGGCTCACAACTTGAAATCTTACAGAGTCAAACGAACTACAGAAAGCAGAAAAATATTATTATAAAACAGCCTGGGGCCATTTAGAGATGGTGTAAAAACCTACTTACATACCTCTGTAGATTCTAAAGAAATCACAGCCTTACAAAAAATAATAGTGGATGACATGAAAGTAACACCATTAACAATTAATATTACCATTTATAACAACGGGGAGAGGGCTAACCTTTTTTGAGTGGCGCAAATGCTGAGCAGTTTACTTGCATGCTCTTATTTAATTCTCACAGCACTTTCATGAGAATGGTCCTGCTAGTATCCCTGACTTACAGATGTAGAAGAATGTAGCTTAGAGAGGTTTATTAACTTTCCCAAGGTCACAACAGTAGGGAAATGGTATCACTGGGATACAAACCCAGGCAGTGTGGCTATACCTGTGCTTTTAACAAATACTCGATACTCTCGCGTAACCTCCATGCCTTAAGTCATGATGAAATAATGTTCAGGAACCCCTTTTGAGAACATTGAAATGTCCAATGTTTCATTAAAAAGCACAATGAGAAAAGAGAGAGTTTCCATTATCTATGAAATCACTTACGTGGAATACTGCCTTCTCCAACAATACAGCCTACATGAGAAATGATTACACATTGAAGCCAATATAAGAAATATGTGTTGGTTTGCTCCGATCCCCTCTACCCTAACATATGCATTCTTTTGCTTTTCTGGGAACTTGGAGGTACACAGGGTCATGTGTCTCTGAAAGGCATTCAGTTTACCTTCTGCTCTAGAACTTGCAGCAATTTCATTAGGGCTGTCATTGATTCACGTTGGAGTTTAGCACACTTCCCACTGGTCATTCATTATGAGTCTTGGCCTTGCTGCAAGGGTGAGTGAAAGGCAGCGAGAGGTGTGGTTTGTAAAAGCACACTCCTCAGGGCTATAGGAAATTGCTCTGGAGCCCCTTCCAACTATGTCAGTGTTTGAAAACAGGGCCATCGTAAGACCAGCAACCCTTCCTCCATGCGCCCAAAGCCATCCACTGAGGTCAGTGTCCCCAGGTGGCATATGGTGGAAATGGAGCATTCGGCTGGGAATCGTGACATTTGGCACTGTCACTACTTGTGTGACCTTGGGAAAACTGTTGAACCTCTGTGTCTCAACAGGTCCACAACTATAAAGGCGAACAAGTAAAACATATCATAGATATAAAGCAATTAACATAATGTTTCTTCACAGGCAACGGAACTACTATTAATATTGGTATTGGTCACAGTTCTTTGGAGTTCAAATGAGACAAACCAAACTTGAACTAGCAAAAAATGGGAATTAATGGGCTCATGTAACTAAAAAGTTTAAGGGGACGCTCAAGAGAGGCAAAAAGTTTCTGAGTTGGCCTTTCTCTATTTTCAGGCAGTTCCTCTTCAGCAAGAGATCCAAGGGGAAATGTACAACTTCCTGTCCCCTGGGACCTATATGAATCCTGAATCACATACTAGTTGGCTCAGACTGGGTCATGGGACCCCCACCGAGCACCATTAACTGTAGGAGGGGGTGTATTACCCTCAGTGGCCCAGCCTGGGTCCTGTACCTTTCCTGTGGAACACGTATTAAATTCTAAAAATATGTTATTCGTTTATGAATGGATAGAATTTAGGAAGGCTGAGCTAGATGAGGACAGCAGTGTTTCAAGGTGATAAAAGTATAGGGGTGGGAGATGGTATAATGTATTCAAGGATTTAAAAAAAAGATCCATGGTTGGAATAAAAGGTTTGGACTGGGAGGGAGGAAGATAAAAGGTAGGAGAGGGAATATGGGCTGGGGTCTGGTTGTTACTTGTTTGGTAGTAGAGAGTTGTTGAAGGTGTAAGTGACAGGGAGTTATAAGATGATAATAATAGCAACAACTGATATTTGCAAACACGATTCCATTTGCCAGTCGCTGTCATAGATACCTCGTCTGACCTCACAGCAGTCCTGGGAGGCAGGTGTTAGCTCTCTTTTACAGACTAGAAAAGATGTACTTTGAGACTTGAAGGGGCTTGCTGGAACTCTCTGATAGCCAGAGGCACAGAGCTGGGAGGCAGATGAGTCTCTGCTCACCAACTCACATCCTCTGGGTAGGGAGCATGGGGGCTTTGGATGTGAACTGTGAACTGGCAGCTGTGTGCATCAATTATTCATTCAGTCCCTAAATTGCATTGAGTGCTAACCAAGGAAAAGCAATACACTGACTCACTGCCTGATTGGCTTTGGGTCTCAGGGAAGTAAAGAGCTACCTTGGGTTGTGGCAGGCGCCTGTATTTGGGGTGCTTCCAGGTAAAAGGGGCTGGGCTCAGTGCTGGGCTGCACATAAGGCCCCAGTTACTGAACATGGTTCCCATTATTTCGTAGCAGCTATGCCTTTGGTGGTGAATGGGGTACCTGTGGACCTTAGAAAGGGATGGTAGATGTTGTCTTCTTTTGCTGCCCATTTAGATGTCTTCCTTTACTTCCGATGCAGTGGGCTGGATCCCTTGTAGCCTGGTTGGGAGACTGGCAATTCAGATTAATTTGCCTTTAAGCACAAGCCAGTACAACATGTCGCTCTTAAAATAAAACATTAATTTACCGAATGACTGTTTCATAGTGAAGAGCCGCCTGTCTAAAGGAGAGGAATGAAAGGCCAATGGTCAGGTCCCCTGCATTATTCACAACACCCTCCGCAATAAATCACAATTGCTGAAATGGCAGGTTAGCACTTACTTAAATAGCAGTGTGTTGGTTAAGGACAACACGTGCTGACATGACCTCTGTTTGTACACAACATGCTCTGTGGAGAGCTATCCCCCAAAAGCTGCACAGGTCCCTTGGCTATAAACCTAAGTACCTTGTGCACCATTAAACAAGATGTAGATGGAGCCTGGACTGCAGTTGTAATCTTCATTCTAGGCAGCCTGTTCTGAGAGTAGTGAAGCTTGAATGGCAGTAGTATTTGGCATTCAGACCTTATAGCACTCGGTAGACCTGATTTTTAAATATTCCTGTTACCACCAGGTTTTCAGAACAGATGCAAGACCATAGGATGTGGGAAGCAGAATTCTTGCACAAACCCAGTGGCACTTTGGGTCCTGCTGGAGCTGCCGTGTTGGACCCAGTTGCACTTGGGGTTACCCGGATGCATCCTTGGGTCATGCATGTGTAATGTCTGCCCAAGTGCCACTGTACTGTTTTTATTGTTTTATTGAGAGAGAGACCAGATAAGCAGCCACTCTCTCAATTCCCCTGGAAGGAAGGATAGAAGGGGAAGATGAATGTTTTAAAGGCTGACAATGTATTCATCTGCAAAGCACTGGTTTTGACTAAAATGGTTTGGACACAGCCTAAGAAATATAGTAGCCAGCCTTTTAATGTCCTGGGGCACACCTAAATGAATGGGAAAAGGGCTGCATGGTGGTGTCACTTTCCCATTCCACTTTTCACTCTCAGCTATTAGATGAGCCCTTGATCAGACCTGATGTCTATTTTTTCACTATGATGAGAGAGATGGCAATATAGATGTGCTCTCCTTTAAGAAATACCGATTTGTGAAATAATAATGGAGGTAACATTACTGCGTGTGTGCTCTGTGCCGAGCGGGAGTCGTACCAGAGGCTTCGTGTATAGGGTTTCCGTCCTGCACGATGATTGTGCAAGGGAAGTGCTGCTGCTGTTACTATTTTTGGATGAGGAAACAGGTTCAGAGCTTTGCCCAAAGCCACAGCAGTGGAGCCAGCATTTCAATAAAGGTCTCTTCAACTCTAAAGATTGTTCTTTCCACTACACGACACTGCTTCCCACATGAAACCCCAAATATACAAAATATCTCCTGATGCATTTAGGCTTTGTGTATAGGCCATTGATTTCTTAGCTGAAAGGCTGAGAATCTCAAACCTATACTGTTATGAGCTATTGAAGACAAGTCAGGTGTTTGTTTGTTTTTTTAAAGGAAGTAAGTGGGAAAATGGGATTCCTATATAAAAGTAAACTATTTATGCTTTATACAAATTATATATAAAATTGTACTCGTACACACACACGCATGCATATATGCCAGCATATACCCGTTGGGTGATGTATAGGTTCTATTTTGAATTCTCTATGTAACCTGTCTTTCATGGCTTTCTTTTTTAGTAAAAGTATCTTCTGATGTTCAAAGGTGGGCCTCACCTTATGCAGGAGATGTTTCTGTAAATTTCATGTCAGACATCACGCTTTCCTTGCTTTCCTGTAAAACATTCAATTTCAGGGGACCTGTTGGTGTCCCTTTGTTGATGGGAAAACACCCTTTGTAAAGTGAGGAGTCACAGCTGATTTGGTGTGTGCACCAAATCTTAGGTTCAGCACATCGATATTCTTAAAGTGGGACACGATGATTTTGTTTTCTGGGCCAGGTACTCATTGATGGAAGAAATCAATTTTATTGACATGCATGAGAATTTGCCTGACCAGGTTTTAGGGGTGAGGAACAGAGAAACTTCAAAATGTATCATAGACTTAATTTCAAGTCAATAGATATAAATCTAATTTATTTTTTTATTGAGAATTGCAAAATTTCCCATAGTCTAAGCATATGTTAATTAATTTATTCCTACCAATGACTATGTACATTGTTTATAGTTTTTTTCATTATAAATAATGCTGAGATAATTATAGATATCAATTTTATCCTAAGTGTCTGAAACCCTTTTAGGCAATAATTCTCCTTCTTGCTGGCACATTGTCATCGTGCTGGCCTCAACTGGCTCCTTCTTTCACCATCCTTTAAACCATCTACTACAGATCTGCCAGGAGCTGGGGAGACCATATAAGCAGGCTGGAGAAAATCCTCTCTAAGATAGGAGTCCACGGATGACAGTGGGAACCTGCAAATACAATGCCTGCATATAGATGCTGTGTATTATTTATGTCTTCATCTTTCCATGGGTTCCATTATTAGACCATTAACTCTAGGAAAGCAGAGATCATTGCACACTCATTTTTGAATCTTTTATAACATCGAGCATGGATATAAAATTCATTCATTCAAGAAACAGTGACGTGCTGTGTTAACATAACACTGTGGAATCACAGATTCTGATGTGGTATTTAGACTCAGTGAATTGCCACTTGTTACCCAGGAAGGCATCAAGAGAACCAAGGCCTCCTTGCTCTTGTTTTCCTTCCCACTCTTATCCTTCCCCAATACTGAGTATTTTTTTTTTCATTTTGTTCTAGAAAATCTGGAACTGGGCCAGTAGTGCCTTTGGTTCTGGTAGGCTTATAAAAATATTTCCTTTCTTAGTGAGGACTCCAAATACTAGCTCTTAACATTGATCATGGTGGTAAGTTTCTTTCACACTGACTTCTGGTTCTTCATGTGGTAGGTAGGACGTGATGGCCTGCTTCATCAAAATTGTCTGAGCTGCTTGAGGGAGTCTCCTAGAGAAGCATGTGGCATGAGATGCTTTCGAAATGCCCTGTGTGCTGCTTCTAAACGATAGAGTCACTTTTATTTCCTGCCCTCTCCAATGATGGACGTCATGTATTGAAAGATTTTTATTATCCAGCTACGTTTATTAATGATTATGTCCCAATTTTTGTTGCTCAGACAATGCAAGCTAGTTACTATCAAAACAAGTAGCTGATGTGGTTCCAGCCAAGAGATTTGGGTTAGGTTGTGTCCCTGTGATGCAAGCACATATATCTTTTTTGTCAGAATTTTTGAAATATTCCATCTAGTTTTGCAGAACTCATTTGGACCTGGGTTCCTGGATTGGGCACTGTGGCTCTAGGGTGAGAGTCAGTGAATCCCTGAGTCAAACCCACCTACTTACTCCCTGTTTCTGGAATGAAAGTTTTATTGGAGCACAGCCAGACCTCATTGTTTTCATATTGTCTATGGTTGCTTCAAACCACAGGGGTTGAGTTGAGCAGTTGCCACAGAGACTGTAGGGCCTGCAGTGACTGAAATATTTACTCTCTGGTCCTTGACAGAAGAAGTTCCCCATCTCTGGCCTCATCTAGAGGAAAGCTGCTAAGGCAGGTGGGTAGGAAAACCTTTTCAAAGCATCGGCAGCTGGTTGGGGTTGGGTTATAGGGCAGTCGGGGGAGGGGGGACCACAGGGAATTTACCAGCTGCTAAAAGCCAAGGCATGAAGGAAGAAAGGCATCGCTCAGCCACCATGTGGGGCAAAGGAAGAAGGTATGTCAGGCCCTGAGATAAGGAGTTCAGGACTGTTAGGTGAGCGCTGAGGAAGAGGGCGTGGGGACTTCCTTTAAACTAAAGCACAGAAGGAAGTAGAAACACTGACAAAGCGAGACATGGAGACTTCAGGGCAGTTCTGTCTTTTCCCTCACAGAATGTTCTCTAGAGCCCCCAGGGTGCTTCTGGGGCAGCGACCAGATAAACAGCGGCTCTCGCCAACGGTGCAGGCTTGTAAACTTTTTTCCCTTCCTTTTTATGCCTGTGGTGATAAACATATGTTTTGAAGCGTGAGATTTTATTATCCTGTCTCAGTGCTTATAAATACAAATGTGATTAATGGTCATAAAACACAGGTTGACAGCGTAAAACTAATTCTCAGCCACACAGCCCTGTGCTGTTCCCGGGAAACGCCGGTTTCTCGCGGAGGCCGATGGACCAGTGCGGGTGACAAAAGCCCCCTTCCCGTCCTCACCCCATCCTCTCCTCCTGCTCTTGGTTTTCCCCTCCCACCTTCCCATCCTCCCCTTGGAGTCTCCTCTCCTTGATAATTAAAATTGGTGGATTTTCCCCTAGAGAGCTACCTGAGGTAAGGATCCCAGTCTCTTTGTCACGCCATTAATAGTCCGGAACTCTACAGAAAGGCATTTGGCTGCATTCTCCGTTCCCCACTTGGGCCTGGCGGGCCGCCTGTACATGTTGCAGAAACAACACAACCTAAATCCGGACAATTTGTATTTTAGTAGTGATGGGGATATTCACTCTCTCCTTCTGTCATTTTGCATTAAAGACCTGCCACTAATAAAACTAATTAATAACTGCTGGCTCGGTGTGGAATACTTGGACTTCTTAAACCTGGCAGGCTGCCACCGCTGCTTTTGAAAGAAGCACTTCATCTCTGTCACGGACAGGATGAATATTTCTCCACACTTCTAATTGGACAAAGTGCCTTTCAAACTCGCTGGCATTTCGCAGAGAGCAGATAAGTAGTTTGTGTGCTCTCTAGATACAATCACCTCTCGCTGCCTCTGAGATGGGGAGCCGGTTCCCCAGAGAAGCCAGCACAGAGGACCCTGAGCTCTCTCTGCTTTAGGGACTTCTTCTGACTTCACCTCTGACCTCTAACCCTGGGAGGAGTGAGCTTGAAGTGCAAGCTGGGCACTGGAGCTTGTCAAACCCACAGTGTGGAGGAGTGGTTCTCATGTGTGGGGAACAGTACAGTTAACTGGCAGGAGTGAGGGACCTAGTGGAAAATACAGATTTCTAGAACTTTCTGCAGTCCTCTGAGTCAAAATCAGCAGGGGCAGTGCTAGGGCATTTGCATTTTTCACAAGCTTCCAAGCTGATTCTGATAACACCAGGGGCTGAGAACCACAGGTGTAATTCTGGTGCTTTCACCTCTTGGTACA
Organism: Rhinolophus sinicus; assembly: GCF_036562045.2. Lineage (NCBI taxonomy): Eukaryota > Metazoa > Chordata > Mammalia > Chiroptera > Rhinolophidae > Rhinolophus > Rhinolophus sinicus. The sequence continues at coordinate 48,875,111 of NC_133753.1, forward strand.
GAAAAGTGTTTACTCTTCAGTCAGTCACTATGCAGGGTGCTGTGCTAGAAGATATGAGGGCGGGAGGAGCTTACGGTCTAGTCCAAGACACAACACATATGCACATGAAACCTTAAATGGCGAGAGTTACATAAATTCAACGAACAGATTGTGCTCTGCAGACAGTTCATGGATGGGTAATTCTCCACATTCTAGTAGGGGCCAGACGCAGAGAGTACTTTAGTGTGGACTACAAAGCAACGTGTGTCTTTCCTCTGGGGTGAAGGTTAGTCAGTGCACTTTAAAGCTGGGTGGTGAAGGACGTGTAGGAGTTTATCAGGTAGAGAAACAGAATGGGGCGCTCCAGGGAAGATGAGTGGTAGCAGTGCACGTCTCCATCCGGACATTTCAAGGTGCTTGTGGGTAAGAGATCAGTGAGGGAGTGACTGCACACCACCTTCTGGTGAGGCCATCAGACCTGTGGTGAGAAGTTGAGATTTTGCGGGGCCTGAGTGCAGGTAGAGATGGCCCGGGGCTAGGGAAACCAGCTGGGCCCTTGTCATAGTCCCAGCAGGAGATGACAAAGGTTGGGATTTGAGTCCTGTTGCAGGATGGAGAGGAGCATTAGTTTAGGTTATTAGTTGTTGGACAGTGACATGGGATTTTTTGCTTGGTTGTGTGAGCTGAGAGTGGGGGGGAGAGAGAGGAGCAATGACAAATCTAAGGTTTCAGTTTGGGGGACCAGAGAGACAGCAAGGCAGCTAGCCAAAAGGAGAGGAGCCATCATAGCGGATTGCTGAAAGGGGAAATAGAGGAAAACCACTCGGAGCACTGAGTTGGCTGAGATGGAGATTCTGATGAGAACATTCTGGGCAGATTTCATTCTTTATACTACGGTAACCCTGGTATCACTAGCGATCCTTGTATCTGATTGCCTAAATTCATTTCCTAACCTCTTACTAAGCATTCATACTCACAGGGAAATAAAAAAGATCAGATTAACAGTCTGGGGGTTAAATATTTAGTTTGCTGCAGGGGCTCAGGGAATCAGAATTAGCAGATAATCACTTCATGTTTCATCAGTGTGCTAAGGCTTCATACCTGGGAGCTGGCTGCAGCAGCAAAAAGGACCTGTATGTAGAATGTCTTTGTAGCCTGTGTTCATTCGTTTGTTCTAGGTAACGCCTGCATGTACCACGTATCTGCCACCTCAGTAAGTTCCTGGGCGCGAGGAGCCAGAGAATGGGAATAACAGTCACTCTCTGATTCAGAAAGCATTTATTATATCACTGACTACATGCCAAGTACTGTCCTAGGGGTAAAGGACACACGATAAATAAAGCAAAGTAACTGCTCTCAAGAAGCTCCTGTTATAGTCGGGGAGATGGATGTGTAAATGGATAATGAAAATACAGTGTTACAAGTACCAAAGCAGAATTATGTACCAGGTATATAGATACCACAGAGCAGAAAGTGATTAATTCTGAGGAGGCTGAGTGTTATCCAAGAGAGGCTTCCTGGAGGAGGTGATGCAATTCACCAAGTTTGGGAGGATACCTGGACACTTTTCCAGACTGAGAAGGAGATGAAGGGCAGTCTAAGGAAAGAGTTCAGGGAATTTTCAAAAGTGTTTGCTTCTTAAGCATTTAGTGGGTGAGGGCAGTGTGCTGTGTTGGATGCAGCGAAGAGACAGAAATATGGTCATAAACACAGCTTGTATATTTTAACTTATGGAATGGGCTCGGAATTGGGGCGGGGGGGGGCTCACGAAATGCAGTGGAATGCATCTAACTCATCCATGGAAAGCAGGTGCCCCCAACATCAGTTGTTCAGAGATGTGTTTGTGAGTTCTGTGGACATGGAGATGGGGCTTTAGTAGGAGATGGCTCTGGGTCAGCTCAGCCCCATGAGAAGAGTCATTGTGTGGGCAGAGGAGGGATGTGGGAGCACCAGGGAACCCTTCCCTTCTCTGCGAATTCCAAGGATGGACAGGTTTTGGTAAGGTGTGTGTGTCTGACATTAATGCAAGAAGGAGAGGTATGAAAGAGGAGCATGGGTTATTGAATGTGACTTATTTATTCATGTCACTGACTTTTCCCCCTGGCTTTATTGAGATATAATTGACATACAGCACTGTATAAGTTTAATGTGTATAGCATAATTATTTGACTTACCTATATTGTAAAATTATTACCACAGTAAGTTTAGTTAATATCCATCATCTCATATAGGTACTAAAAAAAACAGGGAAAAAATCTTTTTCTTGTAATGAGAACTCTTAGGATTCGCTATCTTAGCAGCTTTCAAATATACCATATAGCAATAATGCCTGTAGTCATTATGTTGTATGTTACATCCCCACTACTTATTTATTTTATCTTATAACTGGGAGTTTGTACCTTTTGACCATCTTCATCCAATTTCTCCCTCCCCACCACAACCCCACCTCTGGTAACCACAAATCTGATCTCTTTTTCTATAAGTTTGTTTTGTTTGTTTTTGGATTCCACACATGAGATCAAACGAGATCTGGCTGTCTTATATCACTTAGCATAATGCGCTCAAGGTCCATCCCTGTTGTCACAAATGACAGGATTTCCTTTTTTATGGCTGAATAATACTCCACGGTATATATACCACAACTTCTTTATCCATTCTTCCACCAGCGGACACAGGTTGTTTACATGTCTTGGGTAGCTAACTTTTTAACTGAGCACTTACTTTGTCAGAAACATTGGATGAGGTGCTGCTGCAGTAATAAAGATTCTCCCTGGTCTCTACCCTTAAAACATTACCATTTTTAAAAGATATATACAAAAATAATCTGAATAAATGAGGAGAAAGAGAGTTGTGTAAAGTGCTTTTGAAAGAAACATGGAATAGTGATTGATTCTAACCAGGGTTTGAGAGGAGGGACCAGAAAGTCCTCAGCGCATCCATCAGCCACCTAAAATATTTTTTAAATTTTTTTGAAATAATTTTAGACTTCAGAACGGTTGTGAAGATAGTACAAGAGCTCCTGCCCACTCCTTACCCAATGTTAGCACCCCCTACAATAGCCCCATGGTACAGTTATCAAAACTAAGAAATGAACATTGGCACAGTGCCACCGCTTAAACTATGGACTCTATTCGGATTTCACCTGTCTGTCCACCAGTGTCCTTTTTCCGTTCTGGAATCCAGACCGGGATCCCACATTGCATTTCGTTGTCGTGTCTCCTTTGTCTCCTCCAACCTGTGACAGGTCCGTAGTTTTTCCAGATCTTGGCTTTGTAAAGAGCACTAGTTAGGTACCTTATAGCGTGCCCCCCAGCGTGGGTTATCTGCTATTTGCTCATGGTCAAGCGGAGGCCAGGGTTTGGGGGAAGATCACAGAGGTGAAGGCCCTTCCCGGCACATCATGTCAGGGAAACATGACATCAGTTTGTCCCATTTCCGGAGACGTATACCTTGATCCCCTAGCTAAGGGTTTCTCCACTATAAAGTCACCATTTTCTTCTTTGTAATCAACAAATACTTTGGGGAGACACTTGAAGGTGAGGCGAAGATCCCGTTTCTCTTTAGACATCTACCTGGGCCTCTTTCAAGCCTGTGCCAGGGCTCACTCTAACCTCCTCCATCTGGAATCAGCACTGCTGCTTCATGGTGATGCTCTGTCTTCCATCTTCCCACAGTTGGCTCGAGGGAATAAACACGTATGCCTTGGCTCTTCCCGGGGTGGAGGTGGCAGTGGAAAGCATTGCTTTTATTTATGTAAGGAGGAAATGGTGCTTAGGGCTAGCAATTTGTCCAAATGCACGTTTCCAAATGAGCATCTATACTTCTTTGCTTTGGTGTCATGGAAACAGCCCTGAATTAGAGGAAGAGACCTGACGCTCTGCCTGTTTCTGATAGTCCTTGGCTGTGTGACCCCAGGCAAGGAGCTTGAACTCTCTGAGCCTCAGTTTTCCTAAAGTGGTTGGGGTTAGGTTAGTCAATTCCTGGGGTGACTTTCAGCTGTAGCATAGTGAGATTCCCTCCCCCCCCCCCCAACCGGGCTAAGATTCTAGTTCTAATGAGGAAAATTGACTTATAATGTAGTAAATAAAACAGATACAGAGACTATCTGCCTGTTACATGACCTTGGAGTCTCTGATACTTGAGATATCCAATAAGGGTGGTTTGAAATCAGACTAATGAATGAGAAATAAATTGCTATTTTCAAAGTCTAACAAAAGGATACACATCAAATTGTATTGGATGATTGTAGGGATGGACAAGTTCTTTATGCTTCAAGACCTTTACTCTTTGAACTTTTCATAAGATTAGATTGCCTGTAGTTACCCAATCTCAAATTTCCACTCAAGTACTACGGGTATTGGCCTCTTCTTTTGGAGATATGCAGATATCTTTTCCATATTAGATTCTGGGCAACATCGTAATTCCTACTATATGGCCATATTCTTAAAGCTAAACATGGAAACAACCCACTTTACCCATTTCTTTGCCAAAGCTAACCCTAGGCAAACAAATTCTTCCTTTACTCTGCTACTGAAAATGTGTGTTCTTTGCTGATGGGCATGTCTCTTAAAAGGTGGCAACAAAGGCTGATTGATTGTAGAGCATGACTTTCCAGCCTTGTTTGATGTCAAATAAGCGTTCCGGATTGTTAGATTCCCCCTTCGCTAGTCCTTTTCTGCTAATTGACTGGTTTTCACATTAGTACTGCTTATTGCATTGCAAGTTCTTACCATGGTTTAATCTATCATTTGAAATACTTACCTATACTATTTGCAATTTGTGTCCCTTGAGAAGGATGAAAAGAGCTAAGTGTTCTTTCAGGCACTATGTTTTTTTGTTTTGTTTTGTTTTATTTTTGTGTGTGTGTGTGTGTGTTTTTTTTCTTTTTTTTTAGGAGAGGGCTCTCTTTAAGTGGACTGCTCTTCATTCTCAAACATGGCAAGACTAATTCACCATCACTAAGACACACATGCTGGATTTCTAGCTGGGCTGGAAAAAAATATGGAATCTCACCACTTCCTTATTATTCTTTTGTATTTTACTTAATTCTAGTAATTATCCTATGAGTCTGTAAGATGACTGACTATAGAGTTTGTGTGGGTTTATAAAGTGTCTACCATGTTGTGGCACTGTGATAGGTCCTAGCACACAAAGATGGAAACACATAGGCCCTGCCTTCAAGGAGTTCAGGGTCTACTCAGGGAGACATTGAGAAGAATTTCAACAGCATGTGTGCCATGCTGACACAGACATGTGTGTAATGCACAGAGGTAAGACAAGTGAAGGAATTTTTAATTTTCTCTGGGAAAGAAGAATTTCAAAGAAAGCTTTTTTGGAGGAGGTATTGTCCAAAATGGATTTTGCAAGATAAGACATTATCAGGAAGAAAACTGGGAGAAGCACACGAACACGATGGCCATGGAACCCAACAAAGTTAACTAATTGGCCTACATGGTGGACTCCAGGACCTTCTGGAGGCTCTAAGCCCTTGAACCATGCAGGATATTGTATTGTTTAATTAGTGTGAGTATAAAACCCACATAAATTGCTTTAGATGAACATGCTCTCTGAATTCACAGAAGATACTGTTTCTCTGAAATGAGAAATAAATGGGGATAGGATGCATAAAGGAAGTCCGCTGATAATCAGAACCCATTTGCACCAATACCTTCCCACCTTTACTTGACTTGACTTTTCCTGTCTTTAAGCTGTACTTAACCTTATATGTCTGTGAGCCATACTTATAATGCAAAATACTGCATTGTCTACACTTTGTGTTCTTACCATCATTTTTTTTTTTTAAATCATATTGTAAGCAGATGCAAAGGACCTGAACATGGTCGTCCGAGGATCGTTACTGGCCATATCTATTTATTGAACTGTGGAGTCTCTTGTACATTTAAAAATCGTCATTAAAGCCCTTTACTCAGCCAATTTGCCACACGAGTATTGAGCATTTACTGTATGTTAGGCATTGTGCTAAATCACTGGTTGTCAAACTTTTTGGTCTGAGGACCCCTTAATACTCTTAACACTTACTGAGGACCTTCAATAGCTTTTGTATATGTTAATTATATGTATTGATATTTGCCATATTAGAACTGAAAATGGAGAAAACATTTAAAAATATATTTATTTTTAAAATAATAATAAACCCGTTACATCCTAACATAAATAACACTGAAATGGAAAAAAAAAATCAATGTTTTCCAAAACAAAACAGAAGGGTGACATTCTTTTTTTATTTTTGTAAATAATTTCTTTTCTGTCTGGCTTAATAGAAGACAGCTGGATTCTCAACTCTGCTTCTGCATTCAATCTGTTGCCACATCACATGTCATGTAGCCTCTGGAAAACTCTACTTCTTGTCATAAGTATTATTATGAGAATAGTTTTGACCTCATGGGTTTTCTTGAAAGAGTTTTGAAGACCCTCAGGGGTCCATGGTCCACATTTGTGGGAACTGCTGTGCTAAATGATGCCCTCACTCCCCATAGAGTGGAGATGCTGAAACACTAGAGATGGCTTGAAAGGAACCTGAGGAGGCAAAACTGCAGACTGATGACCTCCAGTCTATATTATACTCCAGAAGATTAGTCCATGGATATTTCATGTGACTGTGTTTCTTTAGGTTTGAATTCACATAAGAAAAGAGACTGTGTGTTTATTTTCTTTGTGCCAAAAGAAAAAGTGTGTGGATGAGGGAGGATCATGGGAAAACATTAAATAATGGGTTAGGTATACCAAAATGTTTTCATTTCATCTAAAGATATTTCAAAAGTTGTATATATTCCACACAGTTAGTTACTCAAGGACTGTCCCACTGGTGTGATGTTTCTGTTTATCAGATGTCTCCTGGTAGATTTTTTTTTTTTTTGTCAGTTATATGTTGGCTTGTTTTCTACTTTAACTAATTTATAAACTCTTTCTTCCTGTCTAGATTTCTGTGTGTGTATTGATAAAGTGGTATCATCGTTTATAGTTTTTTCATAGAGAGTATCTTTTATTTTTAAGAAGCATTTTGGGATGATAATTTATTTTAGAATTAATCAAAATATCCCAAAGCTTTTCCAATGATAATTTGGAAGCATTTGAATAGACACACTACTATCAGTGTTTTCCAATATCCATGAAAGAAATGGGTATGAGTATTCTAGATAAAATTGATGTATTTATCTGTATTCTTCAGCTCATAAAATGGAATTTGATCACTTTTGGATTATATTTTGAAATATTTAGGGCAAAGTATTTAAAATGTTCTAAAAGTTAACCAGGCAGAAAAGTTGGAAGACTTAATTAATTTCTTTGGACCTGAGTAATTCAAGTTGAAAGTTTCTGTATTCAATTTTCCTTGACTTCTGTTCATTGGTTTGGGATTTCTCTTGGCCTAGGATTGAATATTTTGCATCATTTTAGGAAAGTCAGGATGTATCTAGTTTTTGAAGTAATAACCCAGATTTATAGTTGAATGAATTTAGACTCCAAGCTTTTGAAAAACACACATTAGGTCTGTTGCTCTTTTTTGTTTGTTTTCGTTTTTAATACCATTAACAAAGAATAAGAGTATTCTAAACATTCTGTCCAGTGAAACTCTTGTTGGAAGTCTTTCTTAAGGCTAAGAATAAGAAAATGGAAGGAAGATTTGTTTTCCTTCCCTTGTTCCTCCCCTCCCCTTTTTCTTTCCCTCCGTTTTTCCTTTCTTTTCTTGTTTTTCTTTTTTTAAATTACTTCACACATTCCCCCTCAGATTTGCAACATTCAAATGCACGTTGAAATGTAAAAACAGTGATGTGATGGAAACTGGGCCCTGGTGCTGACAGCAGTTTTTTTCACATAGTGGTGAACATGTGTGCAACCACAAATTAGTCTTTGGTTCAATTATTTGTAGCAATAATACAGTGATTTATAAAGTTCCCCTTTCAAAACAAAATCTGGAGTGTGCAGACCACACAAATTACAAACATTCAGAGATGTAGGGTGAAAAACCCAAGCCTATTAGTATTTCTAAAAACAGATTTCTAGAAACACAAGTCTCCACTTACCTGCTTTTCTAATCGCATTTTCCTGGAATCCCCTCCCTGCCTCCCTCCCACCCCCCACCCCCACCCCCACACACACTTACTTGGATTCTCTTACCTTAACTTGGAGCCACAAATCCTTCTCCTTTGCTGGAAATAGCATTACTTGTGGATGCTGAAATATTCTAGACTTAAACATCAGAGTTCCTTCTATCATTTCACAGAAGGCCCATTATAAACAAACACTGAGTGGCCGTGTGGGAATTATCTCTTCAGTGTTTGTTAAATCTTTAACCACCAAATTTGACCTAAGGCTGACCAACCCTACTCCTTCTGCTTCACCAACCCCCTGGCCCCTACCTGTGGGAACAGGCGTTTCATAGATGTGAGGTGTTGAATGTTCCAGAGCCTGGTAACATGTTAATAAGAGGTCAAACCATATAAAACATGAACATTCCTCTCAAAACCTTTGTACCTCTTTTGGTCGTGTATGAACACCAGCCATAATTTCCATAACAACAATAATAGTAGCCCTTTTTATTAAATGCGATTATGTGAGGCATCATATTAGGCACTTTATATGTTTTACCTCATTTAATTATGAACGGCACAACTCTATAAGGTAAATATTATTTGTCCATTTTACAGATAAGGAAACGTCAGCTTGCCCCAGTTCGTGCTGCTTTAGTAAGCACGTTTTTAAGCAATCGTTAGCAGAGTTCATGGAGTTCTTTACTTCAGTGTAGGCAGGGTGGCCTACAAGTCACAGCCAACAATCGGACTGTCCCCCAGTGAGAATGTTTGAACACATTGCACAGCCTCCTGACTGGAGTGCTGTGTGCCACTGCATGAGAAAAACACTAGATTTAGTTAACCTGGGAATATAGTCTACATATGTTAAGTGGTAAGTTTCAGAAATGAATCAATGTGTGTGTCCATTTTTGTTAAAGAAAGAATGGCTGTGTGTGTTTGTATATGTGTGAATGAGTTTAGGAAATAGTGTGGTGATGTCCATACCAAGCCATTGACAAGGGTCATCTCTGGAAGGCAGAAGCCTGGGATGAGAGTGACCCAGGAGGACACTTTTTTCTTTATGCAAGCTTATTGTTTTTTGTGATTAAAAAAAAAAAAAAACCCACAAAAAACAGAAATTATGGAAAAAAGACGAGCCTGACTCACAGCCAGAAGCATGGATTTGAGCCTCAGTTTAGGGGTTTATTAGCTGTGTGACCTGGGCAAACACCTAACTTCTGTGGGCCTCAGTTTCCCCATCTTCAAAATGAGAGAATAAAAGCAGGGATGTCACGAATCTCCCTGGCCCTTCCGATTCTGTGAAACCTTGTGAAAGGCTGTGCTGAAGAGGCAGCTGGCTCTGTGCTCACTGAGGCCTGAGCTCCAGGTCCCCTTGAACCCAGGGTTCTCAGGCGGAGGGCACAGTCCCACATAGGGTCTTTGGTTGGGAGTGTCCCTGGGCAGGTTTGAACCTTTGCCTGATGAGCTCTGCTCTCGGCAGGGTGAGCTCTCAGGAGGAAGCTGTCTTTTCCGAAAGCGTGTTCTCCAGCAGCCATAGTGTAGACCCAGAGCCTTTCCTCCTTTCGCTAATATTTGGATGGCATTGCTTATAATCTGTAAAATCATATGGATCTTCTTATTAAAAAATTAGCAGAGTCTTTAAGAACATGGGCCTTGCAGTCAGGCAGATTTGAGTTCAAACTCCAGCATTGCTAATGTACACAGTGCAACTGTGGGCGAGTTATTTAACCTCTTCGAGTTCAGGTTCTTCATCTAGAAAATGGTGATAATAATACCTGAGAGGGCTATTGGGAAGATTAGATATTATGCATATACATAGAAACTTCGGTTCCTGGGACACAGTAAGTGCTCTGTAAACATTAGCTGCTAATCAGTAAATCTGTCCTCCAGGGAACCGATGCAAATTGAAAATGTGGCCTTGGATGGCTGATGCTTACTGGGACCTCGGAAGGTGCAACCTGCTCAAGGGACATTTGCTTCATTCCAGGTGTGATTGAGGCGCTTGGTCATGATGACAAATGCAAATATTAAAATTTTATGTCCGAGTTTATTACAGGAAGTTTTGATCACGGACTCAGTGTGATCACAGTGAAATACTAGTTCCTGAGAACCATTTGTGCATTATTAATCCTGGATCACATGTTTAAGGGAAAAATGAACCATCACTTTTTTTCTCTTTGTTTAATTCTTGTATGAGCCCCTCTCTCTCCTCCCTTTCCTTCCCCCCCGTTTCGTCTGCAAAGGAAGAAGTCTGTTTTGAATACAGTAGCTCCTCCTGCTCTCCAGAGACAAATTAGACCCACTAATCCTTATTAAGAACTGTCTCTGACCAGTGCCTGTGTGAAGAAGGGGAAGCAAAGGTTAGTAAGAACCAGTCCTGTTCTTAGAGAGCTTACTGTCTGCTGGGTCAAACGAGGGGACAGCTTTCCACAATGAGAGGCAGAATGTAAGCAGAGTACTGTGGGGGCGAGTGGGACATGACAAATCTAACAGGACAGCAGGCAAGACTTCCCAGAGGAGGCCTTTGAGGTGGGCCTGGGAGGAAAGGGCGAGACATGCATTTCCTGCTGGGGAATGGTCACCAGCAAAGCACAGAGCTGAGAGAGTAAGTAGTGTGCCTACTAGTAAAGGGTGAGTTTCCCTAGGAAAGTTATCATGCCTGTGGATAGTCAGGATAAGATGGAATTGTGTCTCAATCTTACTTGCCAATAAAGATCTCCTGGGGAGCTTGCTAAAAGTACAGACGCTCAGGCCTCTCACCTATTGATTCAGACTCAATGTGCATAACACAATTCTGGAAGATACATTTGGAAAGATAATGAGGGCCAATTTAAGAAGAGCCTTGAATGTCATTCCGAGTTTTGACTGTATTGGGCGTTATTTCCTAGGGCATCAGACAGTATTTTTAACGAGCGAGTTTGGTTCGGTCCTAGAAGAATCAGATCACAAACGATATTCAGGTGGTTGGTTATATGTCAGTGTTTCCTAAGGTGAGGTCTGGGATAGCGAAGGAGTCCATGAAGACTTTCATGGGGCTATTTTTAGGTGCTTTCAAAAATCTCATGCAAGTTATGCATTTATACTTCATAAGTTTGTAACTAGTTTGGCTAGTCTTTTCTTTGGTCTGGAAGTGTATTCACATGGATTAACATGGACGAGGTAAGGTAGCACAATGCAGTGGTTAAAAGTGTGGATTGTGGAGACAGGTCTGCGCTTTAGACTCATTCTACTGCCTTCCAGCTCTAAGATATCGAGTGAGTTACTTCACCTGTGTGATCCTGTTCCCCGTATGTAAAGTGTGGAAAATCGCTGTAGTCGTCTTGTAGGATGGTGACAGGGATTCCCTGAGAGAACGTGTGTACAGTGCCTAACATAAAGAAAATGCTCAATAAATGTTATTCGTATTAAGCTGTCTCCTGGAGAGATAATTATATATGACTATGTGTAATTTTGTTTGGTAGCACAACTCGTGGGAAATAATAATAATAACAAAGGAGCCTGGAAGGTGAAAAGCTTGGAAAGCTTCTCAAAGGGCTTGTTTGGACACAGCATCTAGAGCGGAGAGCTAAAACATGCCTTAGCTCCCCCGGTCTAGGATAGATACTCCTTAGAGGACCCTCACACTGAAGTTCTGCCTCTGGAGCGTGATTTATACTGGAAGTGGTTCTAACAGGAAATAATAGAAAATAACTTGCCGAGGGAAGACTCAAATGAGAGTATGTATTTACTTTGGGCGATTTTCCCATTGCACTGGGTTAGACTGCCAAGAAGTTAAAAATAGTGGTGATAAGCAGTCTGTGAATCGGTCCCTCTTGGGGTGGCAAGGGTCAACTGAAAGTAGAATTGTTCCTGCGGGCCCCTGAGAACTCCACTTTATCCCCTTTAACTCTGGTGCGAGTCCCTCTTGCAGCTTCTGTTGGCTGCTCTCCTGTGATCTGCATATTCTGCCCGAGTTGCCTGCCTGTCCTATCAATTCCTCAGACTTGTTCTAGGCAGCTTATGTTAAACCAGCCGGTTTTGGATGGCCTCATGCTTTAAATACGCTATTTATAACCAGTAATTTATGTTTTCATGAAACTTCATGTAGCAGCTGGTCTTTGTGCCACTGTAATAAGGGAATAATGAAATACATGGTATTTATACGGGTGGCTGTGGTGTTTGTCATTTTGTGTATGGATTGCTATTGTAGGAAGCATGTAAAATTGCAAAGGGTATTTTTTTTTTCCCCTTAAAGATGAGCCCTAACGTATTAAATATTCATCGGCTATGAAAGAACACTATACCATCTTTTTGTTTCCTTCATCTTTATTTTCTCATGGAAATATATTCAGATGTCTACAATATGTATTGTTCTCATAAAATGCTCCTCATTGCAACTGGTCCCCTGAGCAAAACTTAAAAATCTTTATCAACAGCTGTTCCAAAATTTGCTAATAAGCATGCCCTTCAGCCTTTAGGGTCACATCGAAATAACACCACCAGCACACTTGAGACCGTGGCTCTTGAATTCCTTGAACCCTGGCAAGCTCATGACTTTGAGCTGTGGGTGAGCTGTTGAGAATGGGTGGCTCGAAGAACCTTTGCCCTTTTCAAGAATTGTTGCTACCCCCTGCTGCCTCATTTCCAAAGGCAGAGTTTGGTGTCTTACATTGTATTTCATTATTTGGCCGACCTGCAGAGACAGGGCGGACAGGGGACCCAGGCCTCCCTTCTGAAGATGTGATAGAGCCAAAGCTGCAGATGGGGGCCACCTGCAGCCTTGGAGGAGCAGCAAGGGAGCGTGAAGGACGCGTTGGAGGTTCTGTGGAGAAGTCACCCCCATTCCTCTGCTGGGCAGCATTGGTCAAGTGGCCCTCGCAGCTCTGTGGAAATCAAAAAGGGGAAAGAGTGGGTGGGAACCAGTGAACATTGAGCCCACACACCTGAGCAATCGATTCTCCTCTAATGAATTTACCTCCAGATTCCTCCAGAACAGTGGCTCTCAAAGTGGGAGCCTGAACCAGCAGCAGCACTGTCACCTGGGTGCTTATTTGAAATGCAAAGGCAGGCCTACTGACGTCTAGGGTGGGGCCTACTCGCTGAGTGCTCAGGCCCTCCAGGTGATTCTGAAGGGTGCTCAGGATGCAGAGGCACGTACCCATCTCATTGGACTCTCCTGTTCCTCACAAAATGACAAGGGCTGTGGAGGGCACACGAGAAGCATAAACCTGCTTTCTGCCCGGAAAAAGTGTGCTGGCTAATGGCGGGCAGGCTGGTATAGTTCTGATGACCGGAGTGCATAGGAGCCGGTATATTGCCATGTCCCGGTGTCTAGGAAGAGGACAGACAGGCTCTTGAGTCAAACCAAAGAGGGTTTGAATCCTGCCTTTGCTAGTCTCTAGCTGAATGACCTGAGCAAACTGTGTACCTGAGTCTTACTATTAGGAGTGAACAGTGGTGCTCCCTCGTGGGTGCCCAATAAGCATTTGTTTTGAAAATGAAAGGCGAGGATATGAAACTATAAAGGGGTGTCTCTGGGCATTACCCAGCCCCAATAATACTTCCTTTTCCTCCCATTAAAATTGGAACCACACGGCCCCCACTTGACCTAAGTAACAACCGCTTCTCTTACTACTGCTAATGCTAACATTGGTGTATTGCTATCATCATGGCTGACATCTTTCAAGCACTTGCAGTGTGCCAGGCAGTGTGAGAACTATGCATGTATTCTCTTTTTGTAGCTTCATAACGATCCTGTGAGAGAATGGTGGTTGGCAAATTAATGAGCCCCTGACGATGTCCACATCCTAATCCTGGAACCTGTGAATACCTTACTTCACAGATGTGATGAGTTAAGGACCTTGAGGGAGGAGATTAAGTTAGATGATCTGGGTGGGCCCAGTGTAACAAGCAGGCAGGCAGGAGTGTCAGAGGAAAGAGGAGGAGATGTGATGTTGGAAGCACAGGAGGAGATGAGAGGGTGGGAATGTGAGAGGGCTTTGAAGATGCAAGAAGAGGCCAGGAGGCCCTGCCTGCAGGTGGCCTCTAGAAGCTGCAAAAGGGGAGAAAACGAATTCTCCCCAGAGCATCCAGAAGGAACACAGCCTGCCAACACCTCCATGTGAGGCATTCTGATCTCCAGAACTGTGAGTAATACATTTGTGTTGATTTAAGCTGCTAAATTTGTAGTAATTTGTTTCAACAGCCATGGCAAAGTACTACAGGAAGTTTTACTACTCCACACTTGAAAGATGCGGGAACTGGGGATGAGGGAGACAGCAGCTCCCCCGGGGTTACACACCTGGGAAGTGGCGAATCATCTGAATCCGGCTCCAGAGCCCCCACTGAATTGTATGACCACTTCTTCTCCAGGAGCAGGTGTCTTGCGTAGTAGGGTTGCGTTCTGTGCCGCCTTTTCCATTTTACTTGCCTAGTAGGGTCAGTGGAAAGGTTCACGTGAGACTCAACTTTGTGATGGAATCACATGAATTTTTCTTCCAGAGTGTTCTGTACCACTAATGTGAGTGGTTTCTCTTTTGTAAGGCAGGTTGTAAGGAAGGCAGTTTCTGGGGGGGGGGGGGGGGGGGTGTTGAGGGGAAAACAGGAAGTGGCTTTAGTTTCAATACAGATCAATCGGTTGATTGAAAAAGAGCCAAAAGTGCTTTTTCATGAAAATGGGGGAAAAATAAAATCCAACAACTAAGAAACACTGAGGCCCAGAAAGCCTTGGAAGGCTCGAGAAAGCCTCCGAGTGGCCCGGCTCCCAGCTGAAGCATATTGTTCAGTGCCTGTGTGGAGGACGGGGGTAGGGGACCGAAGCTGCCCTTCCTCTCACCGAGCTACATAGTTTATTCTCTGGGATCAGAGAGCCAGGAGCCAGGAGAAGAGGCGGCAGAACTGGCTGCCAGGAGAGAAGCTAGCATGGGGAAGATGCCAAGCAGAGAGGCATCGTCAGGACCCTAAAGAGCCACGCTCCAGACTGAATGTTTCTTAACACCCAAGTCAAGCCAGGGCCCAGAAGAAGCCTAGACTTTCTCTGAGGCTGTGTACAGGGATGCAAGAGGTAAAGGTCCAGAATGGCAATGGTTAAGGCAAAAGGAGGCCACCTGTAGGTCCAGCACCGTCTTGGGAGCTATGGGGGCCAGTTGGAGGAGTCAGGCCAGCCCCGTGCTCCCTTCTAGGGTCTTCTTACGCCCAGGTAGGAAGAATACAGTATTTTCACAGATTCCTCTAAGGTAGAACCAGCAGGATAGAGCCACGGGGAGGCACAAAGAGTAGTAGGGATTGAGAGGTGAAAGAAATCACACTGACTAAGGTGAGAAGGAAAGAAATGAATAATTATTGAGGGTCACTCTGAGGCGGGTTCCATGCCAGACATATTCACATAAATTCTCTCATGTAGGCAGTCAGAGACACCGAGGTAAACGTTACACTCGATGAAGGATGAGGCTCACAGAGGCTAAATAACTTGCCCAAACATAACGAGTACATACCAGAACCAGGATTGAAACTGGGTGTTTTGCTTTCAAGCCTAGTGTACTTTCTACTACATTGCATCGACTCCTTGGGGGGGGGGGGGGGAATCATAAAATGCCTCATGTGTTATTTAATGATGTGTAAAGATAGTCAAGAGATAGAGCTAAGTAGGTAAAGCAGGTTATGTGATCCAGCTCTTATTAACACACATTTATCCTAAAAATATCAAGATTCATATATAACACCATCAAGGGGGCTACCTTTGAGTGTTGAAGTTGGGGGTGTTTTGTTAAAATTCTTTTTTCTAACCCACATTTTACAAATTTTCTACAGGGAACAATACTTAATATATTCATAAATACTAATAGAACTCTGGGCTTATAAACCCCTTTGGAGGAGTTTTGTCTGAGAAAGATTTCCAGGTATTTTAGAGGTGCCTGAAAGGACGGGTGACCATCAGGATTTGCGAATATACCAGAAGAGCAAGAGCAAATGTATAGACGTGGGACTATTTTTGCATCCGTGTGTATGTGCAAAAAAACATGGATTCAAGTGTGGCTGTAATATGAGGACCGCGTAGGAGAGAAGTGGGGGTGAGTGTGGGTGGTGGGTTTGGTGCTACTGCAGAGGGCCCTGAATGGCAGGTTTAAGATTTGGTGCTGAGTTCTGCAGATTATGAGGGACCTAATCCAGAGGTAGTGGTTCAAATTCTTTGCTAAAAGTAACACTTTAAACGTGGTGGAAAAAGAAGTGAGGTTTAGGTTTAAAAGGTTGCTTTTTTGGTGTAGAAGCCTGGGGAAAGTCAGCGGATCCCAGCACCACTGGTTCTGGGTTGTGGCCCACTGTCACCATCTAGTGGTCACACAGCCAAATTGTAGGCCTAGTGCCTTGGTTGTAGAGAAATTTTATCAAAGCCAAAAATCCTAGTCAAGTTATCTACTTCTCGAAAGATGGCTAAAGGTTTATAACTATCTGGATAAGGAACTGAATATTTTACTGTTAACCTGGGTATCTTTAATGATGTAGACACTGCTTCTTTGAGTAACTCAAGATTGTCCAAACCCAGCAGGTAGAGAAAGAATGTTGATATCCTCTGGAATATACAAATATATGGGTTCAGCTGCAAGTTGAGAGCACTCAATAGCTTTGAGACTTGTAATGAAGAAGAAAAAACTTTCTTACTTCCTACCAGGTTGGCATTTAAGAGACTTAACTGCTGAGAACTAAACGAGCAGTGATTTTTACCAAAACCCTCATTTCAGCTGATTCTACTGCCTGATGAGATGTCATTACAGTAAGGCCTGGATTTTAAACAGAAGAGTGGGGGAGGTAGCCAAGTCCATGAGTTTTATGTCACTGCAGCCAGTTTTTCTTATGGAGGGCTGGTCATAAGAAGTGAGTGTTAGCTGGACACAGATAATTGTTGGTAAGGAGGTTAGGGGGATGATGATGGGAGGGGAATAAATTTGATCATGGAGACATAGTGAGGGAAAAGAGTGTTTTTTACCATGCTAGCTTTTGGCAGGCAGAGTAAGGGAGGATAAATACATAATAGGATCTGTCTGCTTTTCATGGAGCCCTCTTTGTGGGGGGACGAGTACTGTGCCAGGAGTCCTGAGGTCTAGCTCTGCCCCTGATTAGCTCTGTGACCTTGGGTAAAATGACCTCTCTGAGGACACATGTTACTTAGCTGTAATGCTTGGTTTTATAGATGCCCTTCCTATACCTTAGCGGTGCTGGGAGGTTTAGTCAAACTGCACTGAGTAAATATAAGGTGGTCAGTCAGCAGTGGGTGTGTAGTTTCTTTGAAGAGTCCAAGTGCTATGCAAGGTTTGCTTCTTATTCTCCCTATTCCTCTCCCTCTCCTTCTATATTCCCTCCTGTTCCTGCTCCCATTCTGTGTTCCTATTCTTGTTCCTATATGTGGCCCTGGCCTGTTCTCTAGTCAGATTCGGAAGGTGGACAGGGGAAAATTATTCTGGTGTTTCAGGTTGTGTCTTATTCATTTGTTGTCTCTCCAGTGGTTGGGCCTGTGCCAAGTATGAAATAGAAACTGATCAGTGTAACAGATCCTGAAAACTGTCAGTGTCACTCTTGTATTTGCATCAAGGTCCTCATAACTAGTTCTTAAGGAACTAGTTCTCAACTTCTTCAGTCTTTAAAAAAAAAAAAAAAAAAAAGGCTTCCTCTTGTTGGGCTGATAGGTCCACTCTTAAATGATCCAAATCCAGAGGTGTTTGAGACCTTGATGGCAGCCAAGCATGTATGAAGAGTAAAGATTTTATAGTCCAACCTTGGGCTTGAGTCAAGGTTTGGCCACTTAGGTCTGTGTGACCTTGGGCAAGTCATTTAACTTTTCTAGGCTTCACATTCTTCCTCCGTAGGCTGAAAATCTGTAAACCACAAAGAGTAGTTGTGCGGATGAAATGAAATATGTTCAAGTGCTTATATTAAGGGGTGGATATTTTTAATTTTTGTAAAGCAGGCCTGTAAGTTTAGCCTTTCTGCCTGCCCTGTACCATTAGGAATGGATTGAAGGTTTTCAGCTTCCATATTCAAGATGGGGTGTTACTTTCCCCCCTTTCACTTTCATGAACCCCTTGTTCCCCCAAGTCTTGTGTACTTGTTTCCACTCTCAGGGTTCTGCACGGCCTGGCTCAGTGATCCACAGAACCCTACAGCTCTCCAGGGTGGGGGTTGGTGGGACCCCAGCCCCCAACACTGCTTTAATCAGGCAGCCTGCCTTCCATCTATTTTACATATTAGAGTTTAGAATGGGATTTCTTTTGGGTAAAGGGTCTTAAAAAAAAAAAGCTTGGAAATACCAACCACTGCCTTGGTGTAGGATAAAGACATTGGATCAAAAGAAAAAAAAATAGAAAAAGGATTAGACTCTGTTGAGGTGTCACAGCTATAAAATTACAGAAATGCTCTGGGAATGAGGAGTGGCCCTAGATACAAACAGCCATTTTTGAATTGTTGAGAAGGTGGGGCTATACTTCCAGCAAGAAATAACCCCAAAGTATGACAGTTGGAGTTGTATCCATAATCAGTTTTTCAACAATGGTGTTTTCCTAACCAGAAGCTGGTAGAAAGCTGACTTCTGTCACTGGATGCCTGGAATGGTGTTCACATGGGGGTGCTGCTCCCCAGGCAGAAGCAGCTGGAAGATGAGAAGAATAGCACTGTTCTTTCTACAACACAGGAAAGCTGTGTTCACAATTACAGCCGTTTCTTCGCTGAGGTTTGTGAGGAGGGCCTGAGGAGGGAACCAGGATGCCTCCCTCTCAGTAGGCGCTGTGGGCAGGTATGAAGGAGCTGCAGGAATGGGGTCCAGAGTGCAGGGTAACTTGGGGCAGGGCTCATACTCTGTCTTTGAAAAGATTCCCTGCTGTGCAATAAGTGGTACAGTATTCTTTAGTATTGACGGGCACTCAGAATTTTGCGGTGCTTCTTTGAAAAAACGCTCTGATGTTACCCGCAACAGTCATATTTTCTGTTACACCTCCATACCTCTTTTAATTTTTCAAAAAACCAGTCTTTCTTTAGATCTCGTTAGCCCTTATCAGAAACCTGCAATAGAATCTGCAGACCTGGTACAGAAAAAAGTGTTAATTTAGACCCTATTGATGCAGAATTGGCGATAATTGTGTCAGAGGTAGAGCCAAAGTGTAACTACCTCTGCTCAGGAGGAAAGGGCTCTCCAGAGCAAGTTCACGGGAACAAAGTGCTCGTAGGTCTTTAAGAGCATGCAAAATGATGTTCTAATTACAAATCCTTCTTGCCTTTTCATTAAAAGAAGACCTCTACAAGGCAAGGTTGTGTTATGTAAGTCTGTGTTACTCTTCTTGATAAAAAAAGAATGATATCTGATTGTTCGGGAAAAAGCCAACGTTTTGTCATTTAGTCTGCTGGTCCTCCACCCTCTGTCTCTCTAATTAGTCTGAAGTAGAGAGGCTTTACCGCCTATGAAATTATCAGCCTGCCAGCAAATGTTAGCAATTTGGGGGCTTGGGGACTGCAGAGAGGCAACAAATGTGGGCAATAGCTTTAAAATGCTGATGAAACCTTATACCCAAAGTCAGAAAAAGCACACATTAATACATAATGAAGAATGCACTTCCTACATGTATTTGATCTGAGAAAGGTCACTGAGCCCTCTGGCTACCTATTGGCCGTGCCAGTGACTGAGTTTGTCCTTTTTTTAAATTTTATTTTTGGTGCGTATGTATTTAAATTATCTAGCAGTTGTTTGAGCCCAGCCTCTAATCCTACTGAATTTGATCAAGGTCATCTGTGTTATCTTGGGCAAGTCATTTTATCTCAGCCAAGCCTCAATTTCTCCATACGAGTCAAGGAGAAAACAGACCCCTTTGGGAAAGAGCTCAGTGCAGTCGTTAGCATCTAAAAGGCTCTTGATGAATGTTACCTCTGATTGTAGGCAAGCTCTATGATGGTTTGAGATGCAAAGGTGACACCATATTTCCTGTCAGAAACTCTGTAAGTCTTCTTTGCTCCAGAGCGAACCAGCATCTGTGCTTTCTCCACTCCCTTAACCAGCTACCATTGCTTTTATGTCTCACCTGTATGCCCAGGTCTCCACACTTCTAGTCTCAATTTCCTATCTCTTCCCTCAGTACCACTCCCCCTTTCCAGTAGGAAGTACAAAGCATGAGTTGTTTTTACTGAAAGATTAGACCCAGGTCTACATGTTGGTTGCTGGTGCTGTAGTCTTGCCTCATCTAATTTGTTAGACTGTAGAACCTTCCACATGCCCAGCTCTCCAAAACCTTTCTCGCTTTTGGAATGTTGACTTGCTTCTGAACAGATATTCGTAGATGCCCTGTTCTATCGTGACACTGGTCTCTAGACTTTGACTGCATATACACACGAATAAAGGGAGAAACAGATCATTGAAAAATGGTGAATAGAAATTCTGATAAAACCCCCCTGAAATCGATGGAGAAAAGTCACGCTGAATGTGTTGCTTTGGCTACTTGGCAGCCATTGGCATTGATTCAGTCATTCATTGACTTATACCCAACCTATGTCGTGTCAGTGTACCTTAAGAGCTATTCTAATGGGTGAAGTGAGTGACACAGAGATTGGAGGACCCATTCTGACCTTATTAAATGGAGCATAAGACAGGTCTGTGTTCTGCCAAATTCCTCAGTAATTGTGGGCTTGTGTCTGGTGTTGTTTTGAAGAATTGAAGTGTGGATTTCAGTAGCTGGAAACTGGTAACAGAAAGCCCAGCTATGGAGCTGGCCCGAAGTAGCTTGTGTACAGCTGACAGAAGGTCAGATTGTATGTCTGGAGACCTTGTTTATGGCCTAAGCTCTTTAACTGTGGGACTACAGATAAGACTGTTAATCTTCGTCTTGGACCTCGGGTTCTTTCGCCATAAAAAGAGGCAGCTGGTCTAGGTGAGCCAGCTCTTGAATTCTGGTAATTCATAAAAATGGTTTTGACATGGCAGGGCTAAAAGAGAGCCATGGCTTGCTTCCACCTTGCCCCTGTGTTACTCAGAGTTGGCAGATTCCCTCACCAAGACCACTCCCCGTAAGCCTTGAATGGAAGTGCCTTTCAGACTTTTAGCACCAGAAATGGCCCGACTGGCGGCAGCTCCCTCATGAACGGGCCAGCTCTGAGGTCTCCGGTGTGGGGCCTGACAAGCTCTTACCAACACTGGTTTCTATAAAAATACTCACCAAGATATTGTTTCTTTTGCTTTAAAAAATTTTTTCAATGAATGCTATCTGAAGAGTGAAATTAGCAGTTAGAAACCATCACCCCTGTAATGACCTAGAAATGAGGACTCAGTCATGTGGTTTCTAAACACATCTGTATGGCTGCTGATGACTCGGCACCGTTACATGTATCCATATGAAGGGGAAAGGTACGCATTGTATTTCAGAGGAAATTGAAGTTTGTAGAAAACTATTGTTATTATATTGTGAAATTTTTTTTTATTTTTTATTTTTTTAAATTTTTTAGTGAAATATTTTTTAAAGCCATCCTTATTGTCTTTGTGATTCTAAACAAAATATATGCTCATTTCAGAATAGAAAGCTAATCATAAGACATCCTAGAAGTGACCACTTCTACATATTTGTGTGTGTATAAATATGTAGATTTCTATTGATCTGTATTCTGCCTTTTCCATCAAACGTTATAGCTTATGCATTTCCCTTATGATTAAAAATAGTTCAAAAACATTTTCAGTGGTTGCATATACGATTCATAATGGTTGTACCATAACTGTTGACACCATGCATTGCTGTATTTTCATTTAGACCTCATGAGTTGTTTTTTGTTGCAGTTTTGGAAGTGGCCTTTGTAAACGGGAAGACAAATATGTAACAAATTTGAAGTTTATATTCACTGTGAGAAGAAATTGCATGTAATTAGCATACTTAAAATTTCCATTCTAGCCGCAATCTAAGATACTTAATATTTAAAGATTCATATAATACACATGGACTTATTTTGGATATTCTATTTTTGTAGTTATGTGTGACCAAACCCAATAGCAGAGATAAAAAAACAGTCAAAACAATAAAACATTAAAAAGAGACAGGAAGGGGTGAAAACTGACATTTATGGAACACATGCTATGTGGATGCAAATATATTATCTCATTAAGGTCTCACAGCCAGTCTGTAAGATAAATGTTACTTATCCTCATTTCGCAGAAGGTAAAACTGAGCTCAGAGATTTTGCACTTGCCCAGGCTTATGTAGCTGGAAAATGGCAGAACCAGCCTTTGAACCCAGGTGTGTCAAATCCAAAATCCAAAAAAGTCCACTTATATTATATCATAGTACAATTAAATGCTGCCCAAGTATGATTAAACGCTGCTGAAGTACAATTAAATGCCGGCTTGAGTTAGTTGCTTCCCTGCCCCATTCACTATAAATCTGTAAGAGAAATTCAGAGAGAGAATCCCTGCTCTTGGGTCAAAGCAGATCTGTGCTCACCCAGTGCAAAGTGGGCGTGTTAGATTGGTACATCCCCCTGAAATGTCCTCAGCTTTCCAGTGGAAATATTCATTTATTGAACAAATGGTATGGGTTGGGTCTCAATGAAAAAATAATTTTCTTTGTACTAACTCTGCATTTTGACTTTTATGTCTTCCTTTAGGAAGACAGTTCTCTTCGTAACCCCCTAAGAGTTCCCACTCAGAGAATTCTTTGCTATGATCAATTATGATAGCTCTAAAATAGCATGCAGTACTGAAATTCTCCACTTGTCACTGTGCTTCTTATCACCTCTGCAGTGTATTCACTCATCCATTTATTCATCAAGCAGTTACTGAGGACCAGTTACAGACCAAGCATGAGGCCTTACAGCATCTTCCAAAGTCCCTTTCTCAGCATTTGTAGGATGCTGTTTTTCAAGGGACTTTTACATTTATTTGAAGTAATAATAAGAATTGTTTACTGACTAATACGCTCAATAATAATAAGATACTAGTGTGAAATGTGGTTCAACAGTAAAACAATGTTGTGAAAAAATATGTAATGTAACATGAACTTGTAAATTATAAAAAAGTGATCTTTCTCACCTCATGGTTCACATAGGTTACCTTAGGCTAAAGACCTCACAAGTTTATGTCTCTAAATGGGGACCAGCTTTTACTAGCATCGGTAATGGGAAGCAGGTTTATGTTACTTTGCTATTTTTTGTTTGAATTAGGTCTTGTCAGTTCTTGGATTAGTGCTCCCTGTCAGTAACATGAGCCTATGCAGTGTGTTGCTTTAAGTTTGCATAACACTTTCACATCTTTTTTTTTTATTCTTCCCAGCAAACTTCTGATACTGTAGTACGTATTAACCATTTTATACACAAGGAAACTGGGGCCATGAAGCTGGTGATCACAGAGAAGGGAATGGAATGAATCATTTTCCATCTCAGAGCCTCCTGCAACAATAGTTTGATTTTTCAGAATTATGTAGGAATTATCTTTTATCATTGGGTGTGCCCGTCTTCAGATCCTCACAAAATGAAAATTCTTGGTAAACATACGTATTCCTACTTGAGCAAACGAATGCTTTTCATTCACAATGGAAAACTGGACCTCACGAGATGAATTTGGTCATAGCTGGTCCCTATTTATGGACAGCTGCCCAAACTGGTGAAACATACATAATACACACCTCGTTGCCCTTGCATATTCCAGATGCTGTGTGATTGACGTGAAGGTACATTATTACCCTCAGTCAATACGTCGCCTAAATGTATGAATGCAATACAGTGTGGTATTTTGGAACATGATGTTAGGTTTCCTGATTGGAAATGTTCTTGAACTAAAATATCCTCCGTGAAAAGCTTTTTTGTGGTTATAAAAAAAGATCAGCATCTCGCAGGTTCCCCGATTTGCTAATTACTTAGAATTCAGATCAGGTATTTGTGGTGAAATTAGCATGCACTAACCATCAGTTTTTGACAAGGGCTTCTGATGAAAGAAAAGGATAGCTGTAGGTGATAAAGCGGTAAGAAAAAAATAGGAAGTAGAATTTCAGGGTTAAATTTTATCACCTGGGTTAGATGATGGCTTAATGTCTTAATGACCAGCAACAGTAGATGGAGAAACAGGAAAAGCAAAGCCTCTTGTGAGGACAGTAGTGTCCCAAAGGATGTGGCTTCGCCTTCCAAATGGCTAATATGTGGAACTCTCAAAGTGGGCTAAGTTACCCCCTTGCATTCTGTGTAGGAGGTCCTGTAAGAACTGGTTATTTTCCAATTAACAAAGGATAGAAGGTTGTTCTTAATATATTTACCCAAAGGCCCTGGTTTATTTATATCTATATATGTCTCTCCCTACCTATATATTTATATATAAAGTCCTCTATGCGTACAGTTTACTGAGGTCTAGTCCTAAAATGACTTGAGGCTGACTCTGAGAAAAGACCCTATGACATTTGGGTCATGTCCTTCCCTCTGTGTCCTCAGTCCTTGGCTAAAGATGCTGATAAAAGTGTGAACACAGTACGAACAATGTACTTTGTTTTTGTGGTCCTCCCCTCTCCATCGCTGCCTCCATCTTTTAAATGCCATAGGCTATACTACAGAATGACTCACCCTATAAAGGAATGGAGCTCTTTCAACTCTCAAGTCTTTCATCGAATACTGTTTCAGCTAACATGACAGCTCCTGCAGCCATCCAGATTGTGAGCTGTTTTTTTGCCTCTTTGGGCCTCAGTTACCAAATCTGCAAACTGGGGGAAACAGTAGTACCTAACTCAAAGGATTGGATGATGAGTAAGTAAGTGGATATTTGTAAAGCAGTAGAAGAGTGGTTGCCACATAGCAAGGGCTCACAAAGTGTTCATTCAATAAAGGCAATGACTGACTGCTACCCAGGAAGTAATTAGCCATTGACTGACCCAGGAGCTGCTTAGCCATTTAGATGTAGAGGAGGTCAAAATAATGTGCCTATGAGCAGTATTAGCTACCCTGGAGGAGGAGTGAAAGGTTAATATCCAATTAATGCTGCAGATTGCCCATCTCCCACTCATTCTAGAAAGTTGAGGACACTGGACTTGCAAAAATATCCTGGCTGATCTCCAATAGAGATGGAGGAGACTGTCAGATCTTCTCTTAAGTCAAGTCAGATCAGCACGTATTTCTCCGCTGCTTGGAGCAGTGGAAAACTCCATGCTGTCACTTCAAGCACTCTGGAGATCACATCTGTCAGAATGGAATTGCTTATCCCATATTCTGTGGAAAGGCCTTGGCCTCCAAGCCTGACATGTGATCAGTACTCGTTTGGGATAGTGGTCATGGCAAATTCTTTGGAGGGGAATTTGGTGAGTTTTCCTACGAGTCACTGTGCAGCTGGGGTTGGGCTTTGGCACATCCTCCCATGGATTGGACTGTGACTCGCATGCTCTCCAGGGGTTGGGATTTGGCTCCAGCCAAGGAGCATATGCATGCCTTCAAGGCCTGACGGTTGTTTCTCTCTGCAGCTCCACGGATTATGGAATTTTACTGATGTCGGTCTGAGGCATGGGGTGATTTGCCCCAGTGCTGCTTTCGTTTTCATCTATTCTTCCATGCTTGCATTTATCCATCCATGTATTCAGCAGTCATCTAATAATGGTCTACTGCGTGTCCATCACTAGACTAGGGCTAGTCACTGTATACATTAATGGGACAGATCTATGTAAAATCAACGACAAAGATTTATTTCATTGGTGAATGCCTAGTGCCTTCATAGCACCTAGCACTTGGCTATTTGAGAACAATGGGGTAAGTGTTATAATAAAGCAGGTTGCATGGTGCTATGAGAACCATAGTTTTGTGCAGTATTTTTAACTTTACAATTTGGTTTCAGATTCACTGTATCACTTTGTTTACACAAATACCTTTAAAATTAAAAGGCATTTTTCTTCTTTCCTTGATAGATTCAGCACAGAGGAGCCAGCTTAGGTCCCTGATATCCCATAGCTGTCTGGGTAACATGCCCATCATTGAATTGCCTCTGGATGGAAGTCCCTTTTTACATTGATGTCATTGCCTGTATCAGGCCAAAAGGGCTACCTCTCCCCTACCCCGAGAGGGGGTGAAACCTTATGTTTCAGATGACATAATCTACTCCCATTTGGCCAGAGTACTGGGCTTTGGTGATTTAGTTATCACACAAACACATGCTGAGTACCTACTATGTGCCAGGCTCTAACTTAAGTATTCTGTTTAACATATAATATATGTGCCATATGGGTTTTTGTTGTTTTCTGAGGCTTGGAAAAGGATCAGTTATATTCTACCTTGACAATTGTTATGCAGGGTGTCATGTGGGGTCTCAGCTCCCGCTCCCCACATAAGAACGCAGGACCTGGTGAGGCCAAAAAGGAACACCCATGGAGCCATGGATAGGGGAGTCACACCACTATAGTCTCACTGGCGGCTGGGTTGGAGACACAGGAAGCAGGAGCCACGCAATCCGCAACCTGTCGTCCATTTCTCTCTGCCAACCAGCCTCACTTGCTAACTGCAATCCGCACTTGCTAGCTCAGCCACCATCTTCTTGCTAGCCCCCATCTGCTGCTAGCATAGCCAGGGTAGCCACGGCAGTTATATTAGTGGCCAATGGTTCACTGGTTACAGCTGATGGCCAACTAGCCACAGCTGATGGCCATCCATTCACAGTTGATGGCCATTTACTACCTGAGCCAGCACCTTTCCATGTGAGGCCGAGAGCCTGGAAACTGCACTCCTGGCTCTGCCCCACAACAACGTACAGATCATACTATTGCTTGGGTTATTGGGAAGGGCTTGAGGCTCTGAGAGTCCCCAGGTTCTTCAAAACAGACATCCATCTTACGGTTCATTGCAAAAGGGAGATGATGCTGAGCTGAATCTGCACTGGCCCTGTTTTAGGTTCTGGAAAATCCTTTTAAAAAGCAAAGCCTTGAAATGGGCCAGCACTAAGTCTTAGAAGTGTGATCTTGAGCACATTTATTAACGTCTTTTCACCTCAGCTTTAATATCGATAAAATGGAGGGCTTTGGAAGAGGAGTCAGTTCCTAGGGTCTTCATATGTAGTGCCACGCCTTGGCTGTATTTCATGGCCCTGACCGAAGTGATGGCTCTTAGAATGCCATAGTTACCAAACTTTTCCTCCTTCCCAAACAGCCTGGACCTCCTAGGGTCTCAGGCTTCCTGTTTGCTTTTCACTCCCACAGATTCCTGCTGGGCTGTTCTCTGGCGCCATCTCTGCCTGTCTCTGGGGAAGATAATAAAGAGGAGCTGAGAAGACTCCATGGAGCTGCCTCTTTCATGAGCTATTTTATGACTCATGTACTGTAGGGGGTGCCGGCTTGGGGGGGGTGGGGGGGAGAAAGGAAACTTCCCTTTGTTTCTTCCTTTCTGCTTAAAAGAAACAACTCAAGGATCCTTCTATGTCAGGCAGCTGCCTCTTTGACACACGGTATTAGACCATTTGCAAAACTTACAAAACAAACCCTAGAATTATCCTAAAAATGGTAACAGGAACAGATTTTTAAATATCTTAATAACATCTCTTCTGAATATTTCCTACCTTGTTTTACCCTCTTTTCTTTTTGCTTGACTCTCTTAAAAAGAGAGAGAAGTGACAGGCAAATGGCTTTTTACCCGATAAAGACCAGGAGCATCTCTTTGGCTTTGGAGCAGCTCATGAGATTTTTCTTCAGAAGTTTCAGGGAATTTCTTCCATAAAAGTCTTGGGTGAGGAGGGTAAATGGTTGCAGCTGGATTAACACTCTGCCTGTTGGATTCTGAGGCATCAGTGACATCTTTCTCTGTATAATTCCGTTTTCCAGAACGCAAGGTCCAGAGGGCATATTTGCTCGTTCCTGCCTTGGCTTGATTAAAATGCTGGGGTCTCCCTTCACCTTGAGTTTGGGGAAGAGAAAGAGCTGCTGTTGTGAGGTGTCTGAATCCCGGGACCTGCGCCTAGTGATTCATCACAATCTCTGTATCTAAATACCTCATCAGCCTTTGTCAAGATTCTGCTGTGGTTGGATAATTAATGTTATTGGAGGAAACCGAATTTTTCCCCTCACAGCTGAAGATGAGACAGAATTTGTCAGGCATCACACAAGTGTATTTTGCTTAATCTTTCCCATTTGAATGATCTCTGTTACCCAATAAAGCCCAGGGACTCCTCCAAAGATCTTCCCATGCCTGAGGCCATAACTCCTCAAACAGGCAGCACCCATTTAAAGAAGGAAAACCAAGCAACTCTTCTAGCTTTGCTTTTTAACTTCTTTCTCAATCGCTCCCTCCTCCTCCCCTCTTCCTCCCCCCATAATGAAACACTTTTGGTGCCTTTTCTTGAATTGGATTTGGCTCTGTTTAAGGTTCACATGCCTAAAGACATACCTCTTCCAACATCTTGAACCACGGAAGTGATAATGTCTGAATCATTGATGTGCCCAAAGATCTCCTTGCCCAGGTTGATGCCCTCTTCATTATGCAAGAAGCAGAACCATCATTTTCCCCTTTCTCAGCTCACTCTCTACTCTTGAATCAGCTAGAAGTTTCATCATGTATTTTCTCCCATAATGCATGACAGACATAATTAATGACATTGCCATGCAGGACACACACCCACATGGAGGCATAAAATGGGTGTCTGAGCTCTGACACCACCATTTCATTTCCCATTTGAGGAAACATACTGAATGTAGTCTACGAGCGGGGCTTTACAATGTGATAACCTTCAATCCCTCTAGTATGTAGGAAAGTTTAATTATTTGAAAACTTTAGATTTTGTACTACTCTTAAGCCACAAATGGCTCATGACACATCTGGAATGATAGGTCATTTAGAGTCATGGAAAACCACTTCTTTCCATTCCAGAGATTTTTCCATGGATCTCTTGCCCAGAAGTTCAGTTGATAATAGAGTGCTGTCGCTCACAGTTTCTCAGCAATTGTGTTTTTCACCTTGAAAACCAAGATATCAGAAAGTTTATGGGTAAGAGTCAGAGCGACCTTGTTGGTGTATTAACAGGTGACAGATGGCTTCAGGAAGTCTGGCATATAAGTAGTGAATTAGCTTACCTGTGGGTCCTTCCTATCTTGCCCTTTTCTTTTTGTATCTCTTTCCATCCCAGAAATAGGATATGCTAGGAATGTTATTCAAAGACCCTAAAGAATAAAGCAGTTTTGTTAGTAGGGAGCAGTATCTTCAAAATGAGCTGTGGGCTTTGGGGATGTAGAAGGGTGAATTGGGCATGAGAAGGGGTAAGTTAAAGCCTTGTTATTGGGACATGAGGGACAAATGGAGAAAGAGTTTGGTTAGAGAGTGTGGGATATAAACATTCCAGATCCACTGATCAAAGAGAACCACCTGCTTCATGTCAAGCTGTGTGAGCCCACTGCAGGCAAGAAGTCCCGGTGGCTAGAAGTGGCTTGGCCCTACAAAATCTGCTCCCTGTCACATACCAATAAATGCTAGCTAGTATGAGTGCTAATGGCTGAGCCCCACTCCAGCCTGGGCCTCCATGTCATTGTGTGTCCTTGTGTAATACTTGGCTCCTGAGGGTTCTGAGCCATTGAAGATGGAGCCCGTGCATGAAGCCCACAACCCAGAATGCACAAGGTCATTACTGATGCATGTAGCTATAAAGGACTAGTCATGGAGTTTTAGAGCCGGAAGAAAATTGAGAGCGTGTCATGCCCAAATCCCCTCATGCAAATCAATTAACAAAAATTATATAGCCAAACATTCACATTGATGCCCTGTAATTAGTAACTGGAGTTTGAGGTACTCAACAAGGTAATAAAGCCCATTAACAGCCGTCAGCCCCATGGAATCTCTCTGGCACAGCTAGTGGGTTAGCAGCTGCTCGCTGGATGAAGTGGTTGAAAGGAAGAAAATTCTCTCTGGGTGTGTTGGGCCCCATCCACCCTGGGCCAGTCACACTCACATTTCCTCTCCTGGCAATAATTAGCAAAATTTTCCTCATTCATCTGAGAATTGGAGGAGGATCAAAATACTGAGGGCCAAATCCTCCCATCCCACTTAAGGAGTATAGAGTGTAAGCTTATTTGAACAGGATATTAACCAGATGGGTTCATCATGCCAGTCTCCCAAGTTAAAAGACAAACTCCTAGACATGGCGTTGAGACCCAACCCCTTCAGACTCCAGGCTGCCTTTCCAGAGTCCTCTCCTCCCAATTACCACCCTTGCTCCCGGCCCCAGGGCTTCTTGTCGACCTTCCAAACCCTCTCTGCACCCCCACGGCTCTCTCTCTGATGTGATTCTCTGTCAGGATGCCTTTCCTCCTGTCATTTATTTGGTACACTTCTGTTCTTCCTTCAAAGGCCAGTTCTACTGTGACTGGTGTCTGCTCCTAACAAACGTAAGGAACATTGATCACGTCTCTGTCCATAATGCTTTGTCCCTGCCTCCATTAAAGCAGCCCGTTCTTCTGTAGTGAGTTGCTTATTTGTTAAGCGCTCGGATGTTTTGGTCTTGTTTCTCTCCCAGCTTAACCTAGAGCCTGACATGAAATAGTTACCTAGCAAATATCTCTGTGTGGATGGACAGATGCAGAGACAGATGTCCCCAAAAGCTGTTTTCCTGATTTTACTTTTTTATATAAATGTAAACTCTATAAGGCCAGAAATGAACATCTGTTTTGTTCACTGCTGAATGCCCCAGCACCTAGAGTCGTACTTAGCACATAATAGGTTTCAGTAAATATTTGTTGGTTGAAGGAATGAAGCACAATAAAATATTAGTTAAAACCTTGAAAACATTAAAGATATTAGACTTTTGCTCACAAATATGATTGATTTAGAAGAAAGTCTCTATGAGACCTATAATAATTATTTTCCTCACAGTGGGTTGGAATGGTTGTCACTGTCCTTGGGATCACATATTGTCACTTCCTTCTAGTAGCTTCTTATTGATAGTTGGGCAGGAGCTCAGCTATTTCTCCACCTTAGGAGTTGGGGAATCTTTAAGGAGGTGTGAGTTTCTGTGGCTTCAGAAAAATGTCCATTTAAAAATATATGTTAATAACTTTCCTATCACTGCCTTTCCTGCTTTATCATTCTCTACCAGGAGACCTGGGGGTTGCATGCGGGGAGATGCAGCCTTTGCTTTCCTTTGCATATAGAGGAGAGAAGCTATTGCGTTGCAGAGAATGTTTGAAATAGCACGGGAATTTCCCCAAGTTACTCTGACTAGCCCCTTGATGGAGAAAGATGGACAGCTATTTTCACCAACTCTAAAGCAAACTGGGCCTTCTTTACGACATGAGTATGCCAGGTGGCAAGGCAAACCACATGCTAATAGCAGACACAGGAACTGGAAGGTGGCATATATGTTTTGTTCATTGATTTCACCTTTCACCTATCAAAGTGCTCTGCTTACAGTAGGCTATCAATATATAGGTGATGCACTTAAAGTAAATGTTTGATGAGTTTCATCATCAAAAATGGTGAAATTTCAAATCTTTAAAACTTTCCATTTAAAAATGAACATGATGGTGCCCAGAGAAGGGAATATTCAGTTCAAGGTGTCACAGATCTATACTAGCCAAGTTGGAATTGGTGTGCTGTACTTATCCTGTGGGATTGAACTTGTGGGATATTTGGATTGGTAATTATCAGATGTGTAATAACGGATGCTCTGGTATTTTAAAATCCAGGAGTGGGTTTCAGTACTTTCCATTTGCCTGCTAAGCTTCCTTTGGTACCCAAATATTATGACTTGATAATATTTAGGAGCATTGCTCCATTCAGTCTTCCCAAAAGAAAAGGAGAAGGCATTAAAGAACACAAGGGAAGTGTTCATGTATTCACTCGTCCCATTTAGTGATTGCTTATTAAGTGCACCACGCTACATTTGGCATCAGTGGAGAGCACTGGATAAGGGCTGTGGAGGTCAGGACGTGGTGCTGACTCATTGCTTCACTACTATGCGTCTTAACCAGTTTGGAGTTTGCTGTCTTCTTAACATCAGACTTGGATGACATAACAGAATGCAAAAAGCTTTTACTTCAGGTGCTATCAGTTGATATTACTGCCTGTAATGCTATGTTGAAAAGAAATCGGAGGCCACATTTGGGCATAGAGTAGATGAATACTATCCTTGATTGGCTGGTGATGTCTGCTGTGGACAGTGGGTAGGGAATTACAGCAGGTGTGCAACTTAAATGCCATCGTCTGTGAAATTACAATGCCTGTATATTATTGCTCCATAAGGTTGAGTATTTGCCTTGCAAGAACTTAAAACCTGTACAGGTAGGCATGGTTCTGTTTAATTTAAAAGCGAAAGCACAAAAGGGCAACTGAGGCAATGTAATGATTAAAAATCCCTACTTACATGTAGACAAATGGCAGGTTTGCTGCAAGTGCTTCCCCCCCCCCCCCCCGACCATTGACCTTAAACAGAACTAAAGAAAGGTACAGTTTACCCTGGTCAGACTAGTTTCATGTGTCTCAATGAAGAGTATTTAAACCAATGCAAACGCACCAGTAGAATTCTTCCTGAGTTACTAGTTAGCCTAATGAAAGTTTAGACATTTATGCTTCATTTCAGTGAAAACCTTGAATCTTTAAATAAGTCACATGAAGTTTAAAAATACATGCAGGAGACTTTTTGTGGATTTTGGTCTGGGAGACAGATTTAACTCTAATTTGAAATTGTGTTTCATTAGGATGTTTTCTTTTGACTATGGATGTAAATTAAGGTTATTCTTAGTACAGGGAGGACCTAACAAGGTTGTTAAATATGGACCAAATTTCTGTTTGTATGTACATATCATCTGTGTATGTTGATCTTTCATCTCTGTGCAAATGATGGCTGTAAAATAATTATTTTTAGCTTGTAGATACCATTTTGAAGAATGGCAATTGATGTAGAGCTTTAGAAGCCCAAATAGGATCAACCAAATGAGGCCAGTAGGCGTTGTACATGAGATTTCCTAAAAGCGTATTTCTTTTACTTGTAAGAAATATGATAGAATGCCCCTTGTCATTTATGGCTTATTGCCACACAGAACCATAGACTGTTGAGTCATATGATACCTCCAAAAACATAAAAGCTTAAGAGTGAATTTAGAAGAAGGATTTAGTCTTGTTTGTCCACATATAAAGGAGTTTCACCATGTGTGATATCCCTAACCTCTTTAAAGACCAATGATATCTTTAAAATCATGTGACTTTGGGATTGGGAAGGTTATGTTTGGTTCTTGCCTCTTGTTTTCCTGGTGAGACTCTTTGCCTGAGGACCCCTGGCTAGAACTAGGCATCACATGAAGAAGTCTTGACTCCTAGTCCAATGTCTGTTCTTTCTTCAAATCATTAATAAAATACAGTATAAAACAGGATGAAGTCACATGGACATCACAGAGAAGAAAGGGGAGTTCTTATCTAATGGTTTGGTTTTCCCAAGTTGATGCTTTGAAAGCTGCCCGGAAGTTCTTCCATCTGGCATATTGGTATGTTTCATCATTTCTAATCCTGAAATGATCAGAAACAGGTACCTATTCCCTAATAGCACTTTCCCTTTTGTTGTGGCCACATGGAAGTTCCTGGCTGATGTTCACGTCGAGTCTCAACAGTTACATTGATCATTATGAGGCTGCTATATTGGCTGCCTGTTTTCCTCAGAACTATTTTCTTTATGACCTATCTGCGGTAAGCTTAAAATCCTCTCTGGAGGGAAGTAGAAGAAGAAAATGAATAAATAAAAAAAAGAAATGATTTAGAGAGAATGGTATGTTCTTAGCAGCTGGAATAACTTTTTTTCTAGTAGTGGTGGTGGGATTCTTTTGATGAGAAACTTGTCTGATGAGCTCTCTGTAGGAGAGAAGGAAGCCTTTGGGGTAGCCAGGATTCCAATCAAAGTTAAGATCTCTCTGTAGTTGAAGAGGGACAAGAAGGGCCACAGATGGGCAAGCTGAGCACAGAGTGATGTGGGAGGAGACTGTCTAATGGGGCCTCTTCCCTGTGGCCCCACAGATCTTCAGTAATGGGAGCACTAAGCTGGGATTTTCTCATGGAAGCTGGTGACAGAGCTCTCTTTTCTGTAGGTGTTAGTACTGTAACAGTCGGCTGACTCGATACAGCCCCTAGCAAACCTGAGTTAAACTTGCTTACGTAAACCACACCTCAGCATTTGGACTCCCCAGCTGCTCTCCATTTGTTGAAGCCTCATCAAGGGGGACAGAACAAGTTGCCTGATGTGAAGCCCCAACAGAGCTGGCAAAGGAGACCCATCTAAGAAGCATGTGGGAAGGGCTCTGAAATGGGTGCATGCACAGATACAGCTGCCCATATTCTCTGCAGCCAGTGCTTTGTGTGCAGGGTTTATAGTTCCTTTTGTTTAACCAGCCTTCAAATAGGATCACCTGGGTTGATTTTTGCTCGTACGAAAGATCATCTAGGCCCCCTTCCCTCTTCGACAGTTAGACTGCATTATCCCATTATAATCTGATTTTAAAGAACTGCTGAGTAGTTTTATAAGGCCCTCTTAATATTGAACATTTGGTCTGGGTGTTATCTATTATACTTTTTGACCTGAATGAATTGGCCGTGAAACTGCCAGAGTGTTATTATATAAACATCGTTAGGCAATTCCTCCCACCCTGTTTTTGTTGTTCTCCTTTTTGGGGATGGGAGGGATGGTTTGAATTAATTAACTAGACCTTTTAATGCTTGATAGGAATAAATGTTTCATGCATTGGCTGCATTTCTAGAGACGAAGGGAGAGCTTTCTGATTGTTTGCAAGGTGATGCTTTGACCCAGGGCACAGGTTACACTTTTGCTGCATTTGTAGTCTAGCAAACTGCTTAATATCTGGGAACGTGGAACTACAAGCCAGAAGCCCAGTGCTGGCTTCTGGACACTCTATTTGGGTGTACCTGAGGCACCTGACACCCAAATGTTTGAAGTCCAGTTCGCCAACGCCCTTTCTCTTCCTCCCCCGACACCCTGTGTTCCTTCTTGTCCCCCTCCAAGGCTATCCTGGCCTAACTTTAGAATGCCCGGACCCCCTCTCGTAGCTCACATTGCTGCCCACTTCACTCGGCCGCGACTGCCGTACGCTGGGTCCACACCTGTAGTCTCCTTCTCACCCAGATTGATGTGACACCTTCCTTACTGATCTCTCCACCCTGATCACAGCATTTTCCACCTCGTTGCCAGAGGGATCACTCCATGAGCAAATCAGACTCTGTCACACTTTCAAACCTTCTGGTGGCTCTCTATCACCTTCCTGATAAAGTGCGTATTTCTTAAGGTGATTCTGAAGGCCCTGTCCTTGTTTCTGCCATATTTCTCACCATTTCCTCTGCACGATACCCAGGTTGTAAGCAGGTTGAGGTTATATACAGTGAAGCGGGCAGGTCAGAAACTGCACGATTGGTCACCCACACCGCCACCCACCCACTCCTACTTGCCGACTGACCGGTAGGTCCTGTTTTAGAACTCATAATGAATGCCCCCATTCAGGTTACTAGGGCTCAGACACATGAAAGGAGTGTCACCTGGTCAAGAAAGTCTCCTTGCTTACTTATTCTTTTTTTACCGTCCTTTCTACATATCAGAATAAGAAGTGATTGATAGAACAGAGGCCATTTTCTCCTCTTTTTTTTTTTTTTTTTTTAAACCTCCAATCTATTCTGTCTCTGGGAGGGCTGGAGCCAGGACTTTCTGAGCCAGAATCAGCTAGCTTCTAGCAAGGGGTAGAAACATCCATGCTCCTTCTTCAGTGTCCTCTTGGACCTGTCAGGTGACCCTTCTCTCTTTTCCTGGAGGGTCTGGAAAGGTGGCTGGGACTTGCTGTACCCAAGCAACCAGGCTTCCGGCAGGAGTGGAAGGAGCCAAGATCAAGTGAACTGGCCAAGCACCACGGAGTTGCCCCAATCACGTTTGCCCAACTCAGGAGCTTCTTCAGTGTACCTCCCCAACCTCAAGGTTTCCTCGGGTGCTGGCAATGTCTGCGGCGCAGACCATGGCTTTGCAGTTGACTCATGTGAAAGTTCTGGGGAATAAAATAAGATGGCCTGAAAAGAGCCAGAACGCAGGAGGCGTCTGCCAAAATTGGACCTATTGTGATGTTTGGCCTGCCTGGTGCTCTCCAAGCACTCAGGGGTGGCAGAGGAAATGGAATCCATTTAGTTCCCCCGTGACTGCCCCCCACCAAGAATGGCCTGGAGAGGGTTTTCTTGTGAAACCGTCTGCTTCAACCTTCTGTTTCTAGCCCTTGTTTTATTGTCTCCCCCCTCCTCCGCTGCTGTTATTTCACTGCCTCTCCCCTGACAAAGCACCAGGTTTATTCTCTCCCTCTGTGTGTTTGCCCGCCTGGGTGTCTAACCAATGTCTCAGCCTGAGCTAATACATTAGAATTTGAATAAATGTATAACAGCAGGTAGCGAGTGACTGGTGACAGGGTGACATATTGACTTAATATCTTGTGTAATGTGATATGAAGGATGTGCCTTTTGGTGTGTATTTTCATTTTAATTATTTTTTGTTGCTTTTCTTAGGCAGACACTTGTAGGCAGTTTTGAGTAATTGTCTGAAATCATTAACATGTTTATTAAATAAGGAAGCAGAGTGCATTATCTAGCGAATCAATTATGTAAATGCACAAAAAGCATAAGAAATGAGTCTTTAACTGTTGCTGAGCTGCATCCTTTTTCTAAATTATAGATGAAAGTTGCTGCGTGTGCCTGTGTGTGTGTCGGAGGAAAGGAGGCATACTTAAAATCATCCCCTTTTCTCAGAGTTTTAAAGCAACAGTGATTCATTTATGGTTTTCTTTGGGAGGGGACATTTCTGGGGTACAGCAACTAGTAGGGATTTATGTAGATCCTTCATGTAGATGACAACAGATGGTCAGCAGTGAGAAACCCAGCAATCTCTATTGAAGGGTCCCGGCGAAATGATAAACAGTGTCAGTGAAGCAGAAGCAATTCCTCCCTCCTCCGGATAACAACACTATCTAGGTTCAAAATCTTCAGTACTACATGTTTTTTAAACCAACCCATCATTCACTCAGATTACTTACAGTTAAAATCTTTTTTAAAAGATTTCTGCCACTTGGGCTTAAGTCTACTTTTTGGTAACATTGGCTGCTTTCATTTGGGAAGCAATTGCCTCATGTATTCAGGAACTCAACGAACCTACCACCCCTAACTCATTCGTTAAATTACCTCGACATGTAAGAGACGCATTCTTTATCCCCTTATGTTTTTGTGTTTGTTTGTTTTTTGTTTTGTCTCAGAATTTTGTGGGTCTCCTTTCTACCCACAGATTCGAAAAGTTCACCCAAACGTACATAGGTTTCCATTACTTGGCCTTGACTTTAATGACTAAAAGGAAAACAATG
Source organism: Rhinolophus sinicus (assembly GCF_036562045.2). Taxonomy (NCBI): domain Eukaryota; kingdom Metazoa; phylum Chordata; class Mammalia; order Chiroptera; family Rhinolophidae; genus Rhinolophus; species Rhinolophus sinicus. Next base: position 48,912,441 of record NC_133753.1, read on the forward strand.
GTCCTGGACTCCCATCCCTTCTCTTGGCTCAACGCGTTTCCTCTAATCCTGCTTCTCATGGCAACCCAAATCGGAAGACTGGGGCAGAGATCCCACCTACTTTGAATTCTCTTTTAGTGAGAGGTTTATGAGCAGATTAAAGTGCTCTCAAAAGCAGATAGTAGGAGGATGAAGACTGGCATTCTAATATGTGGAATTTGAGCTTTCAGAGCAAGGAGAGACATTTGCCTATTACTGTTTCTCAGTCTTTTCTTCTTTAAAATGGAAATCATGCTACTTATATTTAATCATACCAACTACTTAGGTTACCAATGGTTGCTTAAAAAATATTTGGGAAGCTAAAAGAAAAATATTACAGGAGGCAGAAGGATGTGGTAGAAAGAGGTAAACATCTAGATATAGACGGGACTTGGCCACTTGTAGTTGTTACATAGAACGAGTCATTTAACCTTTGTGCACTCTGTTTTCATATTGGTAAACGGAGAATAAGACATAACTCGCAGTGTTGTTAGAATTAAATTGGAATATTTATTAGAGGGCTTATTAGCATAGTTGGCGTATAGTATTTCAACAGCTCAGTTTCCTTTTCAAAAGTGTTAAGAATTGCTTGGATTTGAGTTAAATTGGTGTAGGTTCTTATGCAACAGATAAATAACATCGAGGGACTTAATGCAGATTCTTGCATATAGGAGTATGTTTATGATATTAACTGTAAGAGAATCCAGGAGGTATTTTAGCTATAGTAGGACGGAAACAAAAAGCGGGTTCTTTTTGATGTAGAAAATATCTTTAAGGCATAGACCATAAAATATCTTTTTAGGTAGAGATTTCAATTGCATGTTCAAATTTTCTTTTGACCATTATCTTAAAAGCAATACATATACGGGGTAAAAAATATCAGCATAGTATAAAAGGGTATACAATGAAACCCATCTCCTATCCTTTCACTTCCAACTGACTCCCCAGGAGTCACCAGTCTTAATAAGCTTTGTGCATATTTTGGGTATACATGCGAATCTATCTGTAGGAGTAATTCCTAGAAGGCAGATGCTGGTTCAAAGGCTGTGTGCACTTTCAATTTAGAAAGATAGGTCAGCTTTCCCTGCAAGGAGGTCTTAGGGATTTGCATTACTCTCTACAGTGTGTAAGAGTATCAATATTAAAGAACTCTGTGTTTGGCAACCATTTTATCTTTGTTTCTCTAATAAGACAAATGGTACTCATTGTTTTTTTAATTTGTAGTTTGTTATCAGGTTGGTGCAAAAGTAATTGCGGTTTTTGCAATTATGTTTAACCTTTTAAACTGCGAATACTTTTGCACCAACCTAATAGTTGTGACTGAAGTTAAGTATATTTTGTATGTTTATTAGCCATTTGCTTTTCTTTTTCTATGAACTGGCACTTACTAAAGCAGAGGCTGCTGTGCAGTGCTACCCAGATGAACCTTCCAGAGGAAGCGCCCATTCCCTTAGTTGCTGCACAGACTGGAACTCAGCTGTTGGCCCCTCTCGGGATTGCTTCGGCTGAAGAGAGCCCACAAGCCTAAGGTCACTCCCTTACTGGGAATACCCACACCCAATTCAGTCAGTATAGGACTGCAAAAGCTCAACCTCTTTGCTACCAATTTGGCAATCCCAGCCCCAGAGCTGCCAGTCAAACCAGCTGAGGTCTTGGTTGTAATTTCATCACTGCCCAACTTCATCTGTGCAATCCTGGTTCCTTCAGTTCCCCTGTGAGGGTTGACTAGGAGAACAATCCCCGGTAAGCCTCCTTCTCTAAATCTGCTTCCAGAAAGCCCAACAAAAATGAACCGTACCCATTTTTACACTGGGTTCTTGGTCCCTTTCTAAAGGATTTGAAGGCACTCTGTTTAGGAGAAATTAGCTGTTCCTCCTATGACTTGCCAATATGTTCACCTCTTTGTCATTTACTTTTCATGTTGTTGTTGGTACTCTTTGCCTTTCAAACATTTCAAATGCTGATGTAAATTTATTAGTTTTCTTTCCTTTTATTTTATTTTTTGATTGATGGCATTAGGTTTTTTGTCCCTGGCTTTGTACGGCCTTCCTTATGTTAAGATTTTCTTTCTAATGTTCTCTTTTTTTGTTCTAACAACTTCATTTTTTACATTTACATTTTTGAACCATCTGGGACTTATTTTGATCTAAGACATGGGAATGAAACCACATTATTTTGCCACCTAGTAACTGACCATTTGTACCAGCATATTTATTGATTAATCCATCATTCTTTCACATCTGAAATGCCAACTTTATTATGTAATAAATTTCAATATGTATTATGTCTATGTCAGAACTATTTTTGCCCCATTTTTCTGGCTATTCTTTTGCTAGTAACAAACTGTCTTAATTATTTTATCTTCATAGTATGTTTTAATAGTCAATCAGGTTAATAACCCTATTATTTCCTGATAATTCTCATAGGTTAATTTTCCATGTGCATTTTAGAATTAACTTTCCAAGTTTCAGAAATATTCTTATTGGCATTTTTACTAGGCTTATATTAAATTTATGAAATGATTTTGGGAAAGTAAACCTTTACAATGAATTTTCTGTCTATGAACAAAGTATGTCTTTCCATTAATTTGTCATCTTATGTCTCACTGTAGGATTTTAAAGTTTCTTGTGAATTCTATGCACTTTTAAATTTATTTCTTGAAAAGGTATGCTTATTGGCTCTTGTACATACCATCTTTCCCTGAAAATAAGACCTAGCTGGACTATCAGCTCTAATATGCCTTTTGGAGCAAAAATTAATATAAGACTCGGTCTTATTTTACTATAATATAAGACTGGGTATAATATAATATAGTGTAATATAATATAATTTAATATAATATAATATAGTACTGGATCTCAATTTTTGCTCCAAAAGATGCATTAGAGCTCATGGTCCGGCTAGGTCTTATTTTCAGGGAAACACAGTAGTATCCATCTTCTATATATTAATTGTCTCTTATAGTTTTATTCATTTTCAATTGATTGTCTTTAGTTTTCTAGGTTCATACAGGTATCATCTGCAAAAATAATAATTTTTGCTTCATTTCCCATTTTTATTATTCATGATTATGTTACTGTACTTGGTCTGCCATTACAAAATACCATACTTGGAGGCTTAAACAGCAGACATTTATTTCTCACAGTTCTGGAGGCTGAAATCCAGTGTGAGGGGCAGGAGGGGAGCTAAAACATGAGCTCTCTGGTATCTCTTCTTGAAAGGATGAATTCTGTAGGATCAGGGCTGACCCTTTTGAATTATAGAGTATTGGTAGTAGCCCTTCTTATCTTAGTGGGAATGCTGCCCATGTGTCACCATTAAGCATGATCCTGGCTTTTGAGTTAAGATTTATTCCTATTTATGTTTCTGTTCCATGTAAAGTATTCATAGATTCCTATTTTATTAGCAAATTAAATCATGGATTTTTATTTCTATTTTTATTTTTTTAATTTATTGGGGTGACAGTTGTTAGTAAAATTACTTAGATTTCAGGTGTACAATTCTGTATTACATCATCTATAAATCCCATTGTGTGTTCACCACCCAGAGTCAGTTCTCCTTCCATCACCATATATTTGATCCCCCTTACCCTCATCTTCCACCCCCCAACCCCCTTACCCTCTGATGGATTTTTATTTTATCAAATGTTGTTTTTCTTTTTTTAGTATCTATAGAAATGAACTTATGGTCTTTCTCCATTAACTTACTCATATTATGAATTGTAGAAGTACAATTTCTATTCTTGAATGACCCTGGTATCCTTATAATTAGTCCTATTTGGTGGTTTGTTATTCTTTTGTCTGCTGATGAATTCTATTTGCTAATGTTTGAGTTAGTATTTTTACATCATTATAAGTTAGAGTGATCTGAATTTTTTTTCTTGGGTTATTTTTGTCAGGTTTGAAATCAATGTTAAAGCTGTTTTGAAAAAATAACTTGGAGATTTTCTTTCCCAAATACATATTTAAGTATTTTAATGTGAATCAGCATGAAACAGCTTATTAATAGTATCCTTTTCAGTGCTCCCTAAATATGTTTTTAGAGGAAAATATTTGACAAGTTATAATTATTAATTGTCAACGTGGGACCTGTCCTATTCAAGCTGAAAAAGGAGGCTGGAGGTAACAGAGATACACGCATACCTCCAGAGATATGGTTCCAGACCATAAAGTGAGTATTGTAATAAAGCGAGTCGTAATCTTTTTGCTGGTGGAGGGTCTTGCCTTCCATTTGTAACAAATGCAACATCTATGAAGCACAATACAGCAAAGCCCAATGAAATGAGGTACACCTGTATTCCTGAGCAATGGAGAAATGCCAGAGTTGCTGAGAAATGTGCCTGCAGGTGCTGTGAGAAGTTGGGGAGCTGTGGGATTCAGCTGGAACACTCTGGGGATCCACAGAAAAGTTTTGGAGATATTTAGGGTAACACAACAACCACAACAGAAAAAACCCTTTATAAATTGGTCTACAGTGTGTATATTCTAAAATTATGAATCTTTATATGTTTATACTGTTATCCTGTGGCAAAATGGGAGAAAGGTAAATGTTCTCATAGTTCCCCTCTGCTCCCCAGTTTGTACTTTATTTGGAGTCTCCTCCCACCCCCAATACCTTAGCCTCCTGCCCCTTTCCCACTTAGCTCACCATCTACCTGGTGGCACTCGCTGGCTGGACACCAGGACTCGGTCACTTCTCCTTCCCACCAAAGCCCACCTTTGTGTGGCTGCTCCTTGGTAAAGAACGGTTTGGCCAGTCCAAGCTCAACTGCAAATTGATGATGATGGTTTGTCTGTGTCTTCCAAAGGTGACCTGTTTGTATTTTGCAGGACAATTGAACAATATTTAAACCCAAGGAGTAGGTGCTGACCTACCACACAGGCTTGCAGGGCCTTTTTATGTGTACAGTGGAGCCACACTCCCCGTTTCTAACTCTGGCTGGTATGCGTAGGGTTGATCTTATGCTTATGAAATCTAGCTGTGATACCATCTCATTGAATCGCAGCAGTCTTACCTCTTTGAAGGTATTGACTCCTTTTTAAAGTCATCTTGAGGTTACTCCTCCAAAAGATTTTCTAAAATTTAAAGAAAAAAAGCATTTCTTTTTCCAGGTTTCATTTGCCCTCTTTCTCATGTTGGACAGTGGCATTAAATTGGATCATTTTGTGGCTTTTTTAGATCTTTTTTTTGCTCTGTGATTCTCTTTCTGCTAGTCCTGAGCAATTGTGTCAGACTTTATAACAGGGCATAAGATTATATAATAACATGTGTATTGGCTTAAAATTGTTCCAGTCACAAACTGTTCTGATAAAATCTTCATTCCAAATTCTGCATTGATTCCAAACTTAACTAATCATAAAAATGGACTCCTAATAGCATATATTGAAGAACATCGTGTATAAGACAAATTTATTACTTTCGCTTGAGTCCCACAAGCCAGTATGCATCCTTTCCTTAATTTTTTGTGTGTATATATATATTCTAAAATTATGAAATATGAATAAAACTTTATTCATATGAAATATGAATAAAACTTTTTGAAATATGGCTCCTTGATCACTTTTTGACTTTAGAAATAAAAAGGATTTTGTGGGGGTCCAGTTCACACTTTTCCATTGAGATACTAACAGATAAGGGTATTGCAAATAGAATGGAAGTTGGTAAGATTTAGAGTTTTCATAGATTTCTTGTGTGAAAAACAGCTTTTCTTGACAAGCTGCTTGTCAAGGTTTTCGGCAGCCTCTCGTTTCATTTATTTGGTTTGAAGAAGTTAGGAAGCTGTTTGGTGTATTTTGTGCTGGAAGCTCACCATCAAAAACACAAAACTAAAAATATTCCCCGGATATGAATACACTGTAGTTTCTTCTTCCTCCCCGCCACCCCGTACCAGTGTTAAAACCCAGACAAAGGGCTGACCCATGGTGAAACTGCCATGAAGTGAGCCCCTGTGCCTCTGCTCTTGGTTTCCTATGCTCCCCGTGCTGGCCCACGTTTGGCTCTTCCTCACTAAGATTTCAGGTTCCCCTTGGGGTTCCCTATCTCACCAGCTCCCTCCCCATAGTTTAGACCATGATTTTTGTATTAAATTTATTGGGGTAACGTTGGTTGATGATACCATTATATAAATTTCATGACATCTACTGATGTATATATACTCTGTGGGCTCACACTCAAAGTCTGATCTCCTTCCATCACCTTGTATTTCACCCCTTTAACCCCCTCTACGTTCTCCCCTCATCCTCCTTCCCCTCTGGCAACCATCATTCTGTTGTCTGTATCTGTAAGTTTGTTTGTTTGTTGCTCTTTGTTTTATATCCCACATATGTGCGTGAAATCCTACAGTTCTTGTCCTTTTCTGTCTTAGCATAGCTCTCAAGATCCATTCATGTTGTCACAAATGGCAATATTTCATCATTTTTTATGGATCCATCACACGTATGTATCACATCTTTATCCAGTCATCTGTCAAAAGACACTTAGGTTGTTTCTGTATCCTGACTATTGCTAATGCTGCAGTGAACATAGGGGTGCATACATCTTTATGATTGAGTGTTTTCAAATTTTTGGAAAAATTCCCAGAATTTGGATTGTTGAGTCATATGGTAGCTCTAGTCTTAATTTTTTTGAGGAATCTTCATTTTATTTTTCATAGTGTGCATCAATTTACATTCCCACCAATAATGTACAAAAGTTCCCTTTTCTCCACATTTTCTCCAATACTTGTTATGTCTTGTCTTATTGATAATAGCCATTCCAACAGGTGTGAAGTGGTATCACGTTGTGGTTTTGATTTCTCTTGTAAGTAGTGACGTTGAACATCTTTTCATATATCTGTTAGACATCCATATGACTTCCTTGGAAAAATATCTGTTCAGGGACTCTGCCCATTTATTAATCAGATTGTTTGGTTTTTGTGTTGTTGAGTTGCATGCATTCTTTAAATATTTTGGATATGCGTGCCTTATCGGACGTGTTATTTGCAAATATCTTCTCCCATTTGGTTGGTTGTCTTTTTGTTTGATTGGTTTCTTTTGCTGTGCAGAAGCTTTTTAGTTTGATGTAGCCCCATTCATTTTTCTTTTACTTCCCTGGCCTTTGGGGTCAAGTTTATAAAAACCCCTGAAACTAAGGTTCGTAAGTTTAGTGCCTATGTTTTGTATGTATTTTATTGTTTCAGGTATTGTATTCAAGTCTTTAACCCATTTGGAGTTAATTTTTGTGTAATGTGTCAGATAGAAGTCTAGTTTTGTTCTTTTGCCTGTGGCTTTCCTGTTTTCCCAACAATACTGAAGAGACTATCCTTTCTCCACTATGTGTTTTTGGCTCCTTTGTCAAAAATTAGTTGCCCATATATGCGTGGGTTTATTTGGACCATTCTTCACCTCTTCCCTCTACCACTGGAATTTATGTTTCCTGGTTCCATTGCTTTCTACCGTTAAAAGATAAACTGAAGCATATTCAAAATTTTAAGTTTATTTGAGCAAAAATCAGTTTGAATCTAGCAGCACTGACTTGACAGTGATTAGAAGCACTCCACCAACTGGGGGAACTCGGGGGAAAGACTTACATAGAGAAAATGTGGAAGCAAAGAAGGGAAATTATCTGACTGGCTATAGTATAAAGCCTAATTGGTTGTTTGTGATTGATTGTCCTTAGCATTTCGATTTCATAACCTTGAGGTATTTACAGACTTAGATTTGTGTTTGCTTACTTAGGCCGACACTGCGTTAGAGCCCCTTTGGTTTGATGGCCTCCTTGTTTAATTAATTTAACACTATGAAGGTGTTGTCTGGGAGTTGTAGCAGAGAACCATTCGAGAGTGAGGGAGAGCGCACATCCAGGTGGGAATATCACAGATTATTTGTTGAAGGAGATGACATTGAAACTGGATCTGTAAGATGAGTAGAATTTTGATGGGGGGCGGTGGGGATCAGTCAGGCACACCTTCTCATTCAATGTCATTCCTAATTTACGTGCACGGCCCCTACATCCAGAGGCCTTGAGGGAACTGTGGTAGTGCTGAAAATGTTACACTGCTTGGCCTTCTGCCCACACATAAAGTGACTGAAGTCAGAACCAAGTTTTCTTCCTCTTTCTTCGTATTTTGGGAAGTGAGCAGACTGGTAAAATGAGACAATTGAAATGTTGAGACATTTTCTCTCTCGAAAAGTAAGTTAGACATTGTACATTCAGTGTACTGTGAATGTGTATGCATACCGGTGGTTACATTTATAGCAGTGCGACTGAGAATGTGCAAATGAAGTCTGGAAAGTGCCAAATGGTGTCCTCCAGCATCTAGCAAAAGTTTTCTGGTGTGTGAAGAATTTTCAGTCAGGTAACAATTCCTTTTGGTCCAATTGAACTACTAAAAGAAACCTTTTGTTTTTTGGGGGAGGGGAAAATAAAATGAAAAGGCTTGAGGTAGCATCTTTTCTTTTTTAGCTTTGTTTTCTCCCATCAGATATTAGGTTCCCTCTGTCCCACCTCGCCCTGGTGGTAGCCAACAAGACAGGACAGCAGGTACGTGCTGTCTTGTGGTTGAGTTTCTAGATTATTTTCAAGAGATTGGTGAGCAAAGGGTACAACTACATGTCTCCCTGCGGAATCAAACTCATCAGCTCTTCCAAAGCGCTCTGCTTCCCCCAGAGAGAATGCAGACCTTTAAAGCCACGGTTACTCTCAGGTTGCTAGCTTAGGTGGCCTGTTGGTTGGCTTGGTCTCTTTTTCTCACCTGCAAATCAGAAAGCTTTCTGTGAATTTATCCACAGGTTGACCTGTTAAGATCCTCTTCTTCCTTTTGTCCTAGTCTGACTTCATGGATTTAATATTTTTTATTCCTTTACGTCTTTGCTGGTATATCTATTTTGGTTTTCAACAAAGTAAACAAGACCTTGGGTCTTTTGGGGCAAAATATACTGATTCTTCTCATCTATGAAGTTAGGCAAGCGTTCCCCAAAGTGAATTCTGTGGAACCCTGGTGACTGGCAAGGGTGTTGTAGCTGTTCTGTGGAAAACATTTCCCTGGTCAATGTAGTTTGGGGAAACACTGCTGCTGTGTCTCCCGGCTGTTGCTTCTCAGTGCACATTAGCATATTAAGACTGAGAAGTTAGGAGTTAAAACAGTTTTTAACTTTGTTTAGCCTAGCCTTGGCAGAATTTTACTTTTTACTTAGAATTTCCCCCCCTCATAGTACCTCTTAATATCAGGGCAACACAAGTGCCACAGAACAGTCTAGACTGTGCAAAGCACTACCCACCCCACATCTTGTAGGAGTTTTTCTCTCTGTGCTTTGCAAGCTTTTTACTGGTCGGAGCAGTTTGATTTTGAGGCATGAAGGGGTTTGGATTTCTTGTGATATAAAAGCTCACACATTTTGCAAAGGATTTCCAAAGAGCTGTGCTTAAAACAGGCAACTGTTGCAATTTGAGCATTTTCAGAGTGGTCTTCTTTGCCCCAGGGGAGTAATGACAGCTAACCTGAAGCAGTAAGTTTTCACATTGTGTCAAGTCTGCTCTCTGAATATTTTTATTCATGCATCATTCAGCATACATGAAACCATCTAGCTCCATCCCACGTCTATGTGAGTCACTTTTTTTAAGTACTTCTTTTTTAAAAAGTGTGTCTCATGCATATAGATAATTAGGGGGAAAAGAGTAAAAATAGATCTTATTGTTTTAATTTAAAAACTCAAGTGAATCTTAAGAATCAAATACATATGTTTCTCACTTTCTTGGATTACCAATAATTGCCACCTTTGTTCTGCTCCTATTCCAAACATACGAATTAGTATTTTTTACCATAAAAACGAATGATATGGAAACAGCTTGTCAAAATAGAGGTGATACTGTATTAAATTATTCCAAATGACTCAGTATAAATAAAGCATAGAAAAGTTTGTTATAACCATATGCTTCAGGTTAGGGCCCCTTGTATTTCTCTTTCCCGGGTAATTATGTTATCCTGATGGACAATAACTTTCCAATTTATATGCTCCTATTTCAAGATTGTTGCCCAGGAAATGGGATGTTTAAAGTTATTCATTATTGTTGAGTGGATTTGCTGATTGTATGGTATTTGTCAGAATTGTAACCTGTTACTACCTATTACTTCATCATTAAATTTAATGTATGAAAAGTGTAATTTTATAGCTTCATTACTGTGTTGATTTAATGTAATGCAAATTGATTGTTCAGGAAGAGTGGCACTCATCTAAGCACAGGTTTTAAATTTAAAAATGCTAACTGTAGTTTAGTTCTAAAGGAGGTATGTTTTGTAGCTCTAGAGAATGTCTGCATTACGGAAAGGCAAGCCCACTGACACAGGGTCTGTGATTCGCAGCTGCCGCCTAATGCCTCTCTTTTCACTGCGAGCGCCATCAGGTGATGGCACACACTGCCAGGAAAGGGGGCGTTTTACCAACGAGAACAAGTCTGTGTGTGATATATTAATTTTGCAGGAAAGAACTTAAGATCTGTTTCTTTAAGCAAGTTAATATTCAAAAATAAACAGAAGAGGCAGTTGAACCTCAATCTCCATGTTTGAGCTGCCTTTCTTTCTTGAGAGAAAACATTTTTTTTCCCCCGCACTAATTTCTTTTTTGCTTTTTTTTTTTTTTTTTTTTTAGTTTCAGGTGAGAGAAAACATTTTTGAATGTTAGACCAGTAAATACTGTTGCTGATAGTTTCTGCATTGGATATGCTGCTGATTAAATGAATGAAGAGCCTGCAGAGAAATAAAACACATTGGAGTCTGTTGTATTTAGAAGGCAGTGTTACAAGTAAATATATCTAGATTTCTCTGGAATCTTTTCATTTATATTGGAAAATGTTGGCCATGTTTATTTGGGTCTAGAGAGATAAGCGTTCCTTTTTTGACTCGTGTTTGCTTTGGTGTCGTCGGGTCATTGGATGTTGGACCGTACCTCCTTGGAATGGGTGGATGCCAACATGGCAAATCCCAGGAAATACATATGCAAAGCTGAGGCCATTCTTGATGTTGGACTTAAAATAAACGTGATATTTATGAACCTTATTTTGAGAGCATAGACTTCAGGAAGAGATGCTATCCTATACATGAAAGCACGGTAAACCAAGTGTCACGTGCTTTGCAGTGGCTTTGTGTTATAATTGCCATTATTACTATTATTATGACCACCATCCTCAGTGCCAGTCTTCCGTTGGTTCATCTGTCCTGGTGACTCTAAGTTATATATTAATTGAAACACTTCAATCTGAAGAACTGCCCATTTTCCCCTCGAATGAATGAATCATCTTATTTACCCTTCCAGTTTTATTGAGATATAATTGATATATATTGTATAAGTTTAAGGTGTGCAGCATAATGACTTACATATATTGTGAAATTGTTATCACAGTGAACATCCATCAGCTCATATAGATACAAACTAAATTTTTTTTTAGTTTGTGATGAGAACTCTTAGGATCCACTCTCTTTAACTTTCAAATATACTATATAGCAGCTGTTAATTATCATCACCATGCTGTACATTACATCCCCAGTACTTGTTTATCTTATAACTAGAGTTTTGTACCTTTTGACCATTTTCATCCAATTCCCCCTGCGCTCCAACTCTGGTAACCAGTAAGCCGATCTCTTTTTCTGAGTTTGTTTTGTTTGTTTTTAGATTCCACATATAAGTGAGAACATACAGTATTTGCCTTTCTGTCTGATGTATTTCACTTAGCCTAATGCTCTTAAGGTCCTTTAGTGTTGTAGAAAATGGCACGATTTCCTTTTTTATGGCTGAAAAAACTTTAGTATGTGTGTGTCTGTATGTAACATGACACACACCCCACAACTTATTATACACACACACATACCCCCCACAACTTCTTTATCCATTCATTTGTCGATGGACACTTACAATGATTCCATGTTTTGGCTACTGTAAATAATGCTACTATGAACATGGGGATGCAGATATCTCTTTGATGTAGTGTTTTCATTTCCTTCGGATGTATTCCCAGAAATGGAATTGCTGGATCATGTGGTAGTTTTATTTTTAATTTTTGAGGGAACTCTTGTTTTCTTTAGTAGCTGTGCCAATTTACAATCCCACCAACAGTGCACAAGGGTTCCTTTTTTATCACCTCACCGACGTTTATTATCTCTTGTCTTCTTTATTATCAACTTTCTAACAGGTGTGAGGTGATATTTCATTGTGGTTTTGATTTGCATTTCCGTAATGATTAGTGATATTTGATATTGAGCACCTCTTCAGGAACCTGTTAGCTGTTTATACATCTTCTTCAGAAAAATGTCTATTCAGGTCCTTTGCCCATTTTTAAATTGGATTTTTTTTTTTTTTTTTGTATTGAGCTGTATGAGTTCTTTATATATTTTGGATATTAACCACTTATCAGATATATTTTTTCCATTCCATAGTTTTGTTTTGTTTTTTCATTTTGATGATTGTTTCTTTTTCTGTGTAGAAGTTTTTTAGTTCAATATAGTCCCACTTGTTTATTTTTCATCTTATTGCTTGTGCTTTAAGTATCATCCAAAAAAAAATCATTGATAAGACCCACGTCAAGGAGATATTTTCCTCTGTTTTGTTCTAGTTTTATGGTTTCAGGTTTTACATTTAAGTATTTAACCTATTTTGAGTTAATTTTTGTGAGTGGTACAAGATAGGGAGCTAGTTTTATTCTTATACATGTGAACATCCAATTTTCCCAGCACCATCTATTGAAGAGACTTTTTCCCACTGAGTATTCTTGGCTTCCTTGTCAAATATTAATTGATATATACATGGGTTTATTTCTGGGTTCTCCATTCTGTTCCGTTGGTCTATATGTCTGTTTTTATGTCAGTACCATACTGTTTTTATTACTACAGGTTTGTAATATAGCTTGAAATCAGGAAGTATGATGCCTCCTGCTTTGTTCTTCTTTCTGTAGATTGCTTTGGATATTCGGGGTCTTTGTGAATCCATATAAATTTTGGTTTTGTTTTTTTTTCTGTGAAAAAGCCATTGGAATCTCGATCAGGATTGCATTGAGTCTATAGGTAGCTTTGGGTAGAATTACTTTTTGTTTTTAATTAAAGTAATTGTGGGTAGTATGACATTTTAACAACGTTAGTTCTTCCAGTTCATGAACACAGGGTACCTTTACATTTATTTGTGTTTTCTTCACATACTTTCACCAATATCTTGTAGTTTTCAGTGTGGAGATCTTTCACTTCCTTGGTTAAATTTATTCCTAAATATTTCATTGTTTTTGATGCTGTTATAAATGGAATTCTTTTTTCCCCCAGATAATTGGTTGTTAGGAGAACTGCCTTTTTGACTGTGTTTTCGTTTATTGTTTACAAGACATAAAATCTCTTTCCCAGTTTTTGTCTTGAAGCGACAAAGTGCCCATTCTGTTTTGTCTCACTGTAGCCTAGGCATTGTTTTCCTTTCATTAAAAAGAAACTGGTAACTGCAGTTTAAGTGCATAAATGATTTTTCTTGGATTGTCAATGATTGTAGGTTAAACCTCAAACATTAGATACTGGTTACACGTTTACTCAACTGTGAACTTGACCACTAAAATGGAGCCATCTCTAGGTTCAAGTGTAACAGCTGATTAACAATGCCCTTCAACATCACGTAACTGTTTAAGAAAGTAAACGGGAGGGATGGTATACAGAAAGCTAATTAGGGAAAATACAAATTCTCCAAATGGTTTTGTGGACAAGTCTTTCTTGGGGAAGTAAGATTCTTGGTGTGGGGTTAAGAGCCACAGATTCTGAGCTTGTGCGGTTAGGAAATATTCCATACTCCTTCGAGAATAGTGGCAAATAAATTCTGGAAATGGCGCACTAAATCAGAGCTAATTCCTAAACAACATAGATGATAAAGATGTTAAAAACAAATACCACCTGGAATTTTGGTAGCCTTTTTTTCTTGGACTCTTGACAAACAAGAAGCTATTTACCCTCTCCCTTTCCAAGCATTGTTTGTTTTTTTACTTCCTCACCCAACTTATATACCCAACCTAGTGTAGATGTTATTAATGTTTCAGAGGTGGCAGAGAGATAGCCAGTTGGGTTAAGATCATAATGGTGCATATTTGGTTCTCTCTCAATCTGAAATGATGCATCTGATCTGGCTCCCAGGGTTGCTTGGTGTCTATTACATTTTTTAATGGCCGGTTTATCACCTTGAACGGTCTCTTAGTTCAAGGTGATAAACTCCCATGGATCTAATAGTCATGCCCTCTGCTTTTCTGGAGCCAAGCAAAGCACTTGTGCATACGGACGTGCTGGCATTTGTAGTTACACGGATTTAGGGTTTGGTGATAGGTTTTATTTTATTTTTTGAAATGTGGAAGTATAAGTCTCTGACGTTACAAATGTGAAAATAACATCAAAAGTGTGAGAAAAGCTCTCACACTTAGATATTATTCTCACACTTTGGAGAACAAGACAGGCTTTATTGGTAGGTTGTGTCTCACTTGCTGTTAAGTAGAATGTATCATTATTCTGACAAACTTATGGTATAAACAGATAACAGCACAAAAGTTTTGTTCTAGCAAACATTTAACTAGTACGTTTGCCAGCAATAAAACAACATAAAGGAAGAAAGTGAACTCGTTGCTGTTAGAAAAAAAGGGAAGAGAGGGTACTTTTTGTGATTTGTAAGGATTCTTGATTTCATCTGCAGGAATGGCCCTACCCACAAGAAATGCACAGCCAAATTGAGTTCTTCTCCTACTGAAGCAATGGAAGTTCTTATCACAAATAAATTCTCACCGAACTAAGGAACTGATGACTTTAATCAAGGTGCTCTTGATCTAGATCATTCCCGATTGAAATGTATTGAAGATACTAATTTTTTAAATTATGTTTTTAACTGCTAGGTATTAGGTTTCAGCAAACACGTTTGACTCATTTCACAAATAAATGCATTCTCCCTATATTTGACAGCTAATGTAAATAAACTATGTATCTCTTCATCAACTTATAGTTTCTGGTGTGGGTACCAGTCCTGGTGTCCTTTGGTTTGATTTCTGGTCTCTGAAGGGTTTTCATCTTTAAAAGGAAGCGTATTAACCAAGAGGGTTGACTTTCTGTGCACCCTGCAAAGGCAAGGAGAGAATTGAATAACTATACAGACACCTAAGAATAAAAACATATACCCCTTGATTAAATAGGTAGGAAAGACCCAAAGAATAATTCTTTTTATGTGCTTTTCCTAATAGACCAAATAAGTGTTTACATTTTCAACTTGACTGCCCTAGGGAAAAAATAACCGTACATGGGGTGTGCTCTTGAAATCTCTCAGGAGAGTGGTATATTAGAAGGGGCCTCATTTCTTGAGGTAATAATCAGTTATGATGAGGGATGTTGAGGAAAATGCCTGCTCTCTTGAAGGCCCATAAAACTCTGAAAAGTCTCAAGGTGTGACCACATCTGTGAGACAACTTCCCTGTCACACACTTCCTTATGTTACGTTCTTTGGGCCGAGGATAACTAGAACCAGCCTGAGTCAGATTTGAAAATTGTGACGTGCATTTGGTAATCTAAAATGAGATGCACATTTATGTTTCTTATAAATCAAACTTGGGCCTTTGCATACAGTTTTGTATTATCCCTACCCAAGGGGTTAAAAACAGGCATTTTTGCTCAATTCCTTATGGGTTAATAATAAAGGCTCATATTTATTGAGTGCCTGCTCTTTCCCTCACACTCTCCTATGTGCTGTCCATGTATTCTTTTGATCGTGCTGTATTGAGTTTGTGAGGTACTAGTATTATCCTATAGCCTTATCAGTGTGGAACCAAGGCACAGAAAGTTACACAGGTAATCAAACCCAGCAGTAAGCTACAGAGTCTGTGCTCTGTGCTCACACCCGACTGCTCGTTCTTATGTGGAAAAGGCAGTCTTTTTCAAGCAAAACTGATGAGAAACTTGACATAATGTGTTAAAAGTACTAATCACAGTACGTCCTCCCAAGTCCAGCAGACCATCCTGACTGGCCTAGCCATGCCAGTTCTCAGACATTAGAAGGTTTCTGAGGGAGAGATGTAAAGTTTCAATGAGCTGTAAAAGGTGAAATCAGGGTGCTAAGTGTGGGTGCGAAATAAGAGATCAGAGGCTGAAGGAAAGAAGCCTGGGGCTGTTCTGTGGTTCCAGAAATGCATGACCTACCTGCCCGAGCCTGCAAGAAATCGGGCATATTCTAAAAGAAACCAGACAGTGCTTTCAACAAACCAACTTGGCATCCACTTTCAGTTGCATTTTGGTTAAGCTGTTGACAAGAATTCGCCTTCCTGTGGGGAAATTTCAGTGTCTGTTGTTACAGTTAGAGATTTATTTTCATTGAGCATAATGATGCAGTAGGAAGGGTAGATGTTAGAAAAGGTGGGGTGGGGGTGGGGTGGGGGAACATCAAGGCAATTGTTCTCAGATTCCTAGAACTCAAAAGGAACCTTAAAGATGATACCAGAGCAGCCAGTCAATTTCAACAAACGGCTGCTTTTTTTCAGGTTGGAGGAGAGTAGAGAAAATGAGTTTATGTTGATGTAGTGATGGCTTGAGAGTACGTCCACTGGAGCTAATGGACCTTTTGTCTTGTCTGGCCTCTCCTCGGCCACTCTGACTTCTGACTCAGCCTCTTCCCTGGCTTGCATAACATGACACCATCTGCTGACCTTCTCCCTCTCTGATCAATCAGCAGCCTTCCACTTTCTGCATTTCTTGATCCTGATATGTGATTCTCCAGATTCTTCTTGCTTTGGGTCATTTTTGTTTTAGTTTGTTTTCACAATAACATGGTTATGTAAACCTGCTGAAAGGGCAATTTTAATTTATTTTACTGTTCCTGCAATCATTACCTTAAGTCTTGTGAAAATTGTGCAACGCAAATTTGTAGCTATCTCATCGGTAAAAGATTCAGGATGGCGTTTAAAACTGCTTTCTCTTTACACTCCCAGAGGGCATTAGCCATCACCATACAGAACATTACATATTATTTGACTGACATTATTTTATCTATACATGAATTATTTGAAAACAGTACTTGTTTGGGGGGTAAAGACCAAAGCTTTTATTTTACACATTTCCTAGGATTTACAGTTTTACTTGTATAGAGTTTACCTTATGAAGCATGTATCCTTAGTACTGAACTAGTGTTCCCACAGACGGGAGAATCTACTAAAAAGCAGGCTATTTTTATTAACTGCCAGATTTCACAACAGTGGATTCCACTTTGATACAAAGATATATAGCAAGACTGATTCAGTGGGCTCTTCATATTTATAAAAGTGACAACAGTGAAAACAGCACACATTTATACAGGTCCGTCATATAAAGGTACCAAGCCAGTGGTGGTACTAGATTTCCAGGCTGGGTCTCCCTTGCTAGCAGTGCGGTTTGACCTTATTTATAGAATAGGTAAATTCGGTGTTTGTTCTTTCAGCTGTTTGCGTTTCTGACAGCAGTTCTGTTACAACAGAATATACCCCAAAGCCAGAGGAAATTCTATTTATGTTTATACTTGCTAAAAAACAAGCCCTTAATTATTGCACTTCATTTTTTTTAGAATTATAATTATAGCATATTGAAATTTACATTTTTATTATTCATCTTTGACATTTTTTATTGCAGTAACATGAGATTATTAAAGATAATACTGGGAAGAAGGAAAAATTCTGAACTGGGATATTCAATGCCTATAAAGTAGAAACAAGGATTATTATACATTATTATGGAAAAAAAATAAAAACAGCAATAATAATCCAAAACACTTTGCTGAATCGTCTTTGTTTTGCCATGATGGAGGTCATGGTTTATTGATCATTCAAACATCTGTTAAGATATAAAAAATTAATAATTTTTCTGTTGACATATATATGCTAGCATTTAATGTGGTTATACTTTGGGGAAATTAAGATGAATTGAATCTATTTTTTCAGAATGGCATGGTTTCTATAAACCACTCTGAATTATGCATTTCAATGAATTTCTACTTCCATTTTGTACACAGAATAGTCAGATTAGTGAGTGAATTCCCTCTTTTAAAGACTTGAATGAATATTTGATTTCTCTTTTAAGAAGAGAGGGAAGGCGGGAAGGAGAAAGGCAATGGGGATGCCCAGAGGGACGTGATGTATACCCACGTGTTCCAGAGCCACTAGAAATCAGGGTCCCAGCATCCACCCTCAGTTCCAGTTCAGTGCTATTTTTCAAATCAAAATTTCCTGATTTGCCACTGATGACATTTTACAAAAGTGGAGAAATGACTGGCCTAGATCCATTTGGTGGCAGAATTGAGGAGTCAGGTCTCCTTTTTCTCAATCCCATACCCCTTCTCTTTGACTCCCCTGCCAGCCTTGGAGCTTGGGTTCAGTGCTTTTTTTACCCCACTCTACCAAATCGGGGTTTGGATTTTACAACTTTGACTTTCATTTCATATTTAATGAGTTAATATATGGAAAGTGCTTAGGATGCTCTCTAAGAGACACAAAACAGTAGAATATGTTTGCTATTAGTAATAGTACTTTTTTAAAATTTACTTTTTTAATTTTTATAAATCTATTGGTATGACTGATTAGTAAAATTATGTAGGTTTCAAGTGTACAATTCTGTATTACATCATCTATATATTGCATTGTGTGTTCACCACCCACAGTCAGTTCTCCTTCCATCACCATATATTTGACCCCCTTTATCCTCTTCTATCACCCTCCTCCCCCCTTACCCTCTGGTAACCACTAAACTGTTGTCTGAGTTTTTCTTTGTTTGTTTGTCTTGCTCATTTGTTCCTTTCAGTTTTATGTCCCACATATGAGTGAAATCATATGGTTCTTGACTTTTTCTGCCTGAATTATTTCACTTAGCATGAGAATATCAAGATCTATTCATGTTGTCACAAATGGCAGTATTTCATCTTTTCTTATGGCTGAGTAATATTCCAGTAATATTATTTTTATAGTACAAGTAATTTGATCCCTATCTCTTGGGATAAATGGCCAAAGCACCCTGTAATCTCCCTTAATCCTTGCTCAGCAAGCCCTCAGCCCCCACCCCACCCACATAGCTTCCAAAGAGACTGCCACTGTGTTCCCTATAGAGAGGCTGGAGCTACCCTGCCCCAGTGAGCACCACTTAGATCTGCTAGAAGGCTCTTTGTTAAAGAGGCTAGATTCATTTTTCCACAGATGAATCAAAAAGTTTCAGGTCAATTTATCTGTTTTTAACAGGTAAAGATACAAATTGTGGAAACATTTTCTGAGACGCAAGCAGGATCAGGTCATCTGGAGAGTTATTGAAATAGATCCTGGTAAAAACAAAATCAGGAGTATTAATGACTGTCATGTTCACACCTCATGTTCAAAAATGGTATGACCACGCTGGCCAAGCACGACATGCTAAGGCTTCCTGCAAAACATGCTAGTGAACTCGCTCTTAGGTGATTTGTATTTGCCTCGCTGGATATCATAGAGGGTTTGAGTAGTGGGTGCCTCCTAGGAACTAAATGCTACATGTGCTAAGGTTATTTGTATGTATGGAGAATTGGGGAAATGTTATGTTTGGAGCCAGGAGAGTGATACCACTAATGATTCAGTTACTACTGATGAGCTGGTTCTTAGTCATCCATAATTACGTTGTGAAGATAGATGTCAGCCTTCTTTGTTCCTTCTCGAAGCCCTAACTTACTTTTTTTAATGAGTTTCCTGACACTTTATTATGAACATGTTGAAACACACAGAAATGTTGAAAGAAATTTATAGGGAAAACCATCCTAGAGTGTGTTTCATAAGTTGTATGTAATGCCGCCAACAATCATCCTGTGTTGAGTATTTATGCTCCAAGTCCTGTGCTAACCTCTTTTTCTATATTTTCCTCATGTAATCCTCCTAGTTATACAAGAGCTAGAGTTAACAGACTTGGGTTCGGATAAGTACATCTGACTTCTAAGTGTCTAACCACCACCCTACTGCCAAGACCTCTCTAATGACTAAGCTTGCCCTTGATTCTTCCATTTTCATAGAATCAAAACCTTGGAAGCCCACCCTAAAATGCTGTCTTTTCAGATTGTTAGGTGCCTTCCTTTACCTCCCCGGGCCTCTCTTTCTCCACCTATGAGATGAGAGGATTGTAGAAGATTTCAGGCCTCTTCCGGCTCTAAGACCATGTAGAACCAACTACCGTTACCAGTAATCAGATCTGTGAACATGACGTCCCTCCCAACACAAATCTGTGTTATCTCCATTTTATGGATGAAGAAACCAATACATTATTATGTCAGTATTGTTATAACCAATATTATTATGCTACCTTTGCAGAGCAATGGAAAAATATTAATTAGGCACTCAGGGTTCAAGAGCAGGTTTTTACAGATACTGTCATAGCCCCTTCTCTCCATCCTTTTTCTGCTTCCTTTCCTCCCTTCCTGTTTTTCTCCTTCCTTCTTGATAAGGAGGGGAGATATGATCAGGACACAAATATCCAGAGCATTTTGGAGTTTGTAAGCAGTCGTCTTCAATTTCCTATTATTTGCAAACACTCAAGAAATTAAATACATGTGACACTTTGTCAGTTGACTTGGGTAGGTCACCTGCTCATTTGGACTCTGAGGATTTTTCGGCCATGAAAGGAGGGGAAGGTGGTGGTCTGTGTCCTCATTTCTCTCTTTTCAGTCTTGCATCCCTTTCTATTGCAGAGAGATCTCAGAATGAGGAGGTTTAAGTGGGAAACCAGGTAGATAGAGGCATTTCCTTCTCTAATACTTCAGGAAGCCCTGGCAGGTGAGCAGAGTGCCCAAGGTTTCTGATCCTTTGCGCCATCTGCCATTCATTAGAACCCAAATGTCAAATTTTACCATTTAAAACACTGTCACTTTTTTAAAGTTGTGGTAAAATACACATACCATAAAACTTACCATTTTAACCATTAAAAAATATACTATTCAATGGCATTAAGTACATTCAGTGTTGCATAACCATCACCATCATCTAGGTCTAGAACTTTTTCACCCACCCAAATAGAAACCACGTACCCGTTAAACAATCACTCCCATAACCCCTTCCCTAAGCCCCTGGCAACCTAAAATCTACTTTGCTTCTGTTTGCTTATTCTGGACATTTCATGTAAATGGGATTATACAATATGTGGCCTTTTATGTCTGGCTTCTTTCACTTACCATATGTTTTCAAGAAAACACTGACATTTTAAATCCTCAGCTTTTTTACTGTTTTTTGGTTTGTTTTTTTGTTTTTTTTCCCCCTCAAATCACAAATGGTACCTGATGTTTTAGCCTCTTCAAATACCTTCTGTAACATACAGAGAAGGAAAATATCTGAAAGTGAAGAAGATATCTAGAAATAGGAGATCACATCAAGAGGAGACATATTTCCATAATGACTTGTAAAACTGCCAAATGCAGATTTTGATTTTCTGCCCAGCTGGAAAGTCATTTAGTGTTAACAAGACATGTGAGTTCCTAAATTATTCATTTAAAAAAATTATTTTCAGCTCTTTTAATTCATGATACTAAATTATTATCTTCTAAAGGGTCGGAGACAATTGAAGAAAGGGATAGGACATAGGCAGGGACTTTGGTGGCCAGCATTTCTTCTCGAGTGGCGAGTCAGTTCATGTGTAGGACTAGGTGGCATTCTCATTCCCAGGAACACTGTCTAATGCCAGTTGACTTCCTTTCTCTCGGGATCATTGCCAATATTGGATTGTGCCTGAGAGAAAGATCCCTAGTGATCTGCTTTGACTGCCCTGGAGGAAATCCAGAAGTCGTTCTCCTCTCCCCTTCCCTGACAGATATCACAGCATTCGTATATGTTCCTGACAGTGGAGAACCAGAGAAAGAACATTGCATCCCTCCCATAAAGCTGGAAAGGCCAACGGAGCACACGTGACAAAATCGGTTGCACACCCCAGGATTTCTCTCTTCCGGTTTCCCTGAGTTCTCTAACGTAATCAACAGCCTCCTAGGTCTGTGCTCATGGTAGCTGTAATTAATACTCATTTGGATGGGTGTCCAGGGAATTCCAGTGATGAGCCCTGGGAGTGGTTAGCCACAAACAGGAGCCTGCTGGAATTATAGCATCATTGGGGGTCTGGCACTTTTCATGTCACTGATCCTAAGTTTATGGACTGTTTGGATTTTTTTTCTTATTTATTTGTAGTTTAAAAAAAAAAAGGTAAACCAATCATTCTCAGGTCTGTTTATCATTTCTTCTTAGTGCTCTTTTTTTTTAATTAAATTTATTGGGGTGACATTGGTTAATAAAATTACATAGGTTTCAAGTGTACAATTCTATAATACATCATCTTTATGTTGCACTGTGTGTTCACCACCCAAAGTCAGTTCTCCTTCCATCACCATATATTTCACCCCCTTTACCCTCTACTTCCCCCCCCCCTTACCCTCTGGTAACCACTGAACTATCTGTGTGTATGAGTTTTTGTTTGTTTGTTTTGTTCATTTGTAACTTTTAGTTTTATTTCCCACATATGAGTGAAATCATATGGTTCTCAACTTTTTCTGTCTGACTTATTTTGCTTTGCATGATAATCTCTTCTTAGTGCTTTTTAAGTGTACCCTTAGAAGAAGAAAAAAAACACCAGCAATTATGATATAGGGGAAATACAGGAGTCGATCCAACTTAAACAGAAATGACAAGTAAGCTGACTCCTGAAATTATGTTTCAGTGTGAAACCAAATGCATTTTCCCTTCTCATTTTTTCCTCCAGATTTAGAATCCTTTGGGTAAGCCTCTTCCACTCACTGCATAATTGGGTAGATTAATTAGCACCTGTCCTATAGCTGTAAGAAGTTGGTGCATACAGTGTGGACTTGTAGTCTATGCCAGACCACTTAAAAAGAAACGGGGTGGGAAGGGGGGTGTCCAACGTCTGGCTCTTTGACATATTCATAAATTAAAAATATTGAGAGCCAGCCCTAGCACTGTGTTCTTGCTGGATAGCCGGACAGGTGAATGGAGTTGTGCTGCGTGATCTGTCGGGATGGCCCATGGTAATGATGACAAATGAACTTAAAGACAACTGTTGAAAAATACTGGAAGCCTGAATCTGCAGTTGAAATGTTCTGTCAAATTAAAGAAAATCAACTTAAGTGCCAGCAGTGCAAATCCTGTAGTAGGAAACTGGAAGGAACTTCTTGCATCCTCAGATATACTGCACATTTGATATTGCCATTCATTTGGTTTGTGAATTGTATTTTAAAAAAAGAAAATATTGAGTAGTGGGGAAATGACCGCTTGTCTCTTTGGATAAGTATTTTCTAAACAGTTCAATTCAGTGAAAAAATGAGTCGTTTAAACAAAGGACCTAAAGAGTGTGAAGGTCACATGTGGACCTTCTTTGTCACCCTGTTCTCTGACCTCACACGTAGCCCCATCTCCTGAATCCCACCAGTTTGAATGCTGTGTTTAATTTGTTTAATAATCTGCATGAGGAAGACTTAATATTCCTCACTTGTCATCCTCCAAAGTAAATCGGTAATGGTGTTATTAAAGGGACTCCATCATGAGAAATAAACCAAGTCCTTTCCTCTCGGAGAAAGGCTGCCAGGCATTGTTGAACACACACTCAAGGTCAGAGGGCACAGTCAGAAGTACACATGGAAGCAGTTTGAAGACTGTGACACACTGCCTTTCAGAGAAAGTCCCCTGCTGGATCTTTCCTGGGTAGGTGTCTAATATCGTAATATATTTATAATTGGATTTTAATTGCAATCTGATTTTAGTGTGTGTATGTTCCAGTTTGCCGTTACCGAAGGACAATGCTCCAAATGAAATTATACAATACATCTCCCAGGGCAATTTGTTCTCCGCCAAAAGTATATTGGAAGGATAAAATGCACGCAGTGTTATTTGCCTTAGTTTATTGACTTAACAACCCAAGTCACTTCATTCTTGCTCTGTAGTTCAGCTAGCAGTACAGCATGGTGGAGAGAGTGTGGGCTGCCTTCCCGGCTATGGAGCTGCCATTGCAATTCTGCCCCTTCCTAGCTTTGAGTCCCTGGGCAAGGAAGTTACTTAGCTTCTTGAAGTTCTAGTTTTCTCATCTGTAAAATGGGAATAGTGATCTTTATCAGGTGTGTGTGTGTGGTGGGGGACAGGGGTATGTTGTGATGATTACATAGGATAAGGCATAAAAGTATCTAGCATCTAGAATAGAAGGTGATTTCGATTAATAAGGAATAACTTGTAAGTTACAACTCTTTGGACAATGATAATTTTGTCATTTAGTGTTCATCACTGTCTCCATATATTAGTCATTAAAAATGATTTGAGAGCGTGTGTTGATTCGAGGCTATGGAAATTCAAGGTCTTGTTGACTGGAAGAGTGGTTAATGATAGTTAAGGTTCGTTCCTTAAAGCTTCAAAAGAGAGACTTTCTAAACAAAAGTGACCAGAAATCTTCCCACCGCTCATTACTCAGCTGCAAAACAATAATTTAATGTAATATGAGACTTCTAAAAGAGCACAGCATTAATACTTGTGTCAGTTGGTGTTAGAGTGTAGCTTCCCAACATGAAATTTTGCTTTTCTGGTTCCTGTGTCACAATTTCTATGGCTATTACAATATTGCTCACAGTAAATGTGACAGAAAAATGTAGTTTTCCGCTACCTTTTAACTAATTTTTTTAAATATGCTAATGGGACTGATTATATTCAAATCAAAAGGTTTTGATAGCAGGGCTTTGATGGAAAATAGAAATTTTAGGTTCATCCCTGTTTGTAGTTCTGATCCAACTGGAAAAAGAAATGGGGAAGTACAGAAAAATCAGCAAAATTGTAACAATATTTGCTAAACAAAGCAATTAGAAGCATTGTCAACTTAAAAAATCTATTCATAGAAAAATTAATAAAATGGTATAATAAAGTTACTTTATTCTAAACTAATTTATACAAAAGGGACTATTTGGAATCAAATAATATCACACATTCACTGTAATCTGACAGATGAAATGATTTGATATAATTGAAATAAATATGAATTCAAGCAAAATCAGTACACCTTCTGTGCCTCTTTGTTTGAACACCATTCAGAGTAGCGGAGTACACATATTTTGTAATCTGATAATACCAATCAAGAAACTGAGTGCTTTGCATGGCAACCTTAGCAACAATCCCCTATTTTGTAATTTGATAATAACTCTACTTACAATACCAAGAATATTGGCCAAAACTCCATCGGTTTACATAAATATATATAGAATATTTAATGTCACATTTTGTAGTACCCTCAATCCCTTTTGTCCTCAAAAGATGCGCTTTTTGCAATAATGTGATAATTGGATTTTGATATGAATACTAATGTTAATAAATATAAAATTTGACATTGGGGGGGCAGGTAATTCCATATTATAGCCAGTTTATTTTCATACCGCCAATACTGCAATAATAGGAAAAAATTAAATTCTTTTGATTCTCTCCCGCCACCAAACCCCCACCACACATTGTTTTTTCTTGGGTGGAAGGCAAGGTTGGACAGGAATGAGATGTATAAGGGAAGATGATAATGTTTATGGCTGCTATGGATTAGATGCTGGAGGAAGACCTAAAGATTATAATGGAATAAAAAGGGTTTACAGTCGTAGAGTCATGTCAGGTCTGAATGAAAGATTAGCGGTCAGCTAGTGATATGGGAGCTCCTTCTCTGATGGGGAAACTGAGGCCCAAGGTGGCATTCAGTTACTCCGAGTTACAAGGCTCTTTAGCAGCAGCAACTGCCAGGGTTAGGGACAAGGTTTTGTTGCTCCCGGGAAGGAATTGAAAAGTAAAGGATTTAGTGAATAGTGATGCTGAGCAAAAACAAAAGGAAGATTTAAAAAATGGTTGAATAAATACAGACAAGGCATTGCTTTTAAAGTTACCTGTGTCAGAAACTATAGGGTTATTCTTCTCTTGAGATTCTCTGACTAGGAGGCCGTGTTCAAGTTCAGCCCTCTTGCGCTGTTGGTCTTTCTGAGCTCCTTTATGAGAAGCCAGACCGGTGAGGCCAACTGCACCCTCTGCTCTTATGCCGGCAGAAAGGGTGTGCTGAATCAGCATCCAGGATGGGTGGGAGCCTCCCCCGCTGCCTCCGACTGCATCCATTTTGTTCCTGCCTGGAGGGAGACTGCAGTCAAGATCCCAATATATGGGAAACAAAACCTACCAGCATGCATTATTATAAGCTGTACCCTTTGGAATATAAAAATAGTATTTTCCTGGTGTTTGCATTATCTCTGAGCCCTGATAAGGGAACCGCTTAAAGGCAAAGGAGCTGATACCTTAATGGTGGGGGGTGCCAGGCTGCATCAAGGGCGGAGAGGCAGGAGGCTGGCCTGGGTAAGCTGTGAGGGAAATGTGCTTTGAAGGGAATCAGCAGAGCCAGCATGGTGCTGGGTGCTTGGGATAAGGAAACTTGCACACATGGCCTCCAGAGGCTGTTTGCATATGCTTATGAAGTCTGAGGCCTGATAAGCATTTTATTAATAAATTACGCAGAGACTTTGAGGACTTTGAAGCAGTGTGAAGTGACTTTTTCCTGTCTTCTAACCAGCATTCTCCCTAGAGGTGTCAAGTGCCTGGAAAGGTTGGCCCCTAGCATGGAGGGAGTAGACAGACAGAATTGCAGTCGCCCCTGTTCCTCAGTAGGGGTGGACATGGAGGGTGGGAAGACATGTTCCGTCAGAGGCATGCTGGGAAATCTGGCTTAGACCTGGGGTACAGCTGTGTTTCTCAAAATTGCCTGCATATTAGAATCCCCTGGGGATGAAGGGCTGGAGTAGGGGCGGGTAAAACTCCCACTGCCCAAGCTGCACCCCAGACCAGTTACATCAGAATCTGAAGGGGCTGGAAAGAGCCCAGGCATCAGCATTTTTTTAAGACTATGTAGGTGCTTTCAATATGGATCTAAGTTTAAGAACCAGGGTCTAAAACATTCCTGATTTGCAGATAGTTTCATCTGAGGAATTTGCGGGGGAGGGGGGGTAGGCGGCGGGGCGGGGGCGGTTGTCTTGGGCCACAGGAAACTCTTTAGGAGCTCATCATGTGCACCCTCAAATGGATTAGACACCCTGGTTTAGTCCAGGGGAAAGAAGAGGAAGAAGAGACAGAAGATGCCACCTGCCTTTTGCCATTTGGGGTGGTGTATTTGCAGGTTTTAGCTGCTCTGTTTTGACATACCCTGTTTCCCTGAAAATAAGACCTAGGCAGACCATCAGCTCTAATGCATCCTCTGGAGTAAAAATTAATGTAAGATCCAGCCTTATATTATAAAACTAAGTTTACTTATAGTAAACTAAGACTGGGTCTTATATTAATTTTTGCTCCAAAAGACACATTAGAGCTGATGGTCCGGTTATGTCTTATTTTCAGGGAAACAGGGTACATTGGTCTGTGAGTCGAGTGAGAGCTTGGTGTCCCCCTCCCCCCAATACACACACACGCATGCATGCATGCACGCACGCACACTGGCTGGCAGGTAATTCAGCCTTTGGTGTGTTAACAAAAATCCTCACTGCCCATATGGGGTGCAGTATCCTCCCTGAGAACAGGGCAGAGCTGAGAGAGGAGTGGAGCCCCAGGACAGAACTCTCATCAGGAGTCTATTAAAACCCCAGCCTTCTGACCTCCAATCATAAGTTCCTGGCCCTGGGAAATAACTCTCTGGGAAATAGGTGATACAGCAACAAGGTTGAAATTGAGGTTACATGAAAGCCTGATTTTCTTATGAGGAAAAATGTGCAAATGAGTATGAAAGTGATGTACCTTTGTAATACAGTTTCTCGCCTGGGCCCAAACATCCTTAGCCTTTGTTTTATTTTTCTCCGTATGGCATGTGCCTGAAGCTGCCCAAATAGATTTTACTCGGGAATGCAGTTTGCCTTAACTAGGGTGTGAGTAGCAAGGACTGGCTTAGCTCCATTTGGGTAAATCAGGAGTAAAGAAGCCTAGCCTGGTACAGGTATGTTTGCTGCTAGCCACTCTTAACACAGGCAGTTTTCTGGATACCAACGGAGTCCAGACACCTGGCTTCAAGAAGTGCCCCTTACTAGCTGTGTAAGCTTAGTGGGGAAAAATCAGATTCTCTTAGCCTCAGTTTTCCCATCTGAAAAAAAGGGATATCCTCAATAGGGTATTTATGAGATCATATCTGGGAAAGGGCTTTAAGCATTAAAGCGCCATATATAAAATGTAAGTTTAGGCTTTATTAGACTCAGTTCCCCCTTGAAGCCAGCTTTGTTAACTCAGGCAAATCACTTCACTGCCCTGAGCCTGGTTTCCTCATTTTAAAATCAGGAGTTTTGAGTGGACACCTTTCAACACATTCCAGCTCTATAGTTCTGGTATCTAGTTTCTAAGGAAAGCGGTAGGTATACAGTTTTACAAAACTGCCCTTTTTCAAGTGCTTCCCTTAGTTCCCAGTCCCTCTCCTCCCCTTTCCATTACCCATTGTGAGATCTTAGAGACAGAACAGGGAGCCAAGGAATAATACAAAACAGCACCCTCCAGAACTTTTCAGCTCAAACAGCAGAGCCTGGCTTATGAAAAGTTCAGTGAGTGCAGAGAGCTGCTGAGATGCCATCCGGAAACACTGCTTACTCTTTGCAAGCACTGTGAAAGGTGATCCAGAAATACCAAGTGAATATTTTCCCTCTTACATGCAGGTCTTATTTCCCTGGTGTTTCTAGGCAGTATTAGCCTTTATGCTTAAGCAACCCATCTTATATTGTCCGGGGTTTCATACACACTGGATGACACTATGCTATTATCACTTCTAATGCTGCAGTAATTTTCATAACCTGCAGGATGTATGTGGGCCCTTCTCCTTTCTTCCTTTCTTCTTCTTTTTTTTAATAAGTCGCTTTCTTTTTTTTTTCTTTTGGCAGCTACATTGCTAAGGGCTTTGAGGGTTTCCTTAATGCCGTCATTCCATGGGTGTGTGTTCTGAATTGTCATTTTCTGCTTTTGTGCGTTTTCTCCTGTTCCTATGAGCTTCGTTACCTGCTCATGAAGAATATGACTCTATGGAAGTATGGATTGCAGGCAGCCCCTGCGATGCCCAGAGTCTTGTTAGGAGGGCATTTCTTCTTGCCCTCGGCATGACAGATTTGAGATTCTGGTGCAGACTGAAGCTGAAATGAATTGCTGAGATGAGACCCTAAAGACAAAGAGACATGCAAGTGGCTAAGGGCTTCAAGGGGCAATTTAATCATTGCTGACTTCAGGCTTACTGGTTTGCAGAAATTGTTCCTGTAGTAGCAAAAAGCTCCCACTTAAAGAAGTTATTAGAGCTGGAGTCAGAGAGGGTGGTGGGCTCCCAGAGTCTTTTGGTGGTATTTAGAAATTTCCTTCAGAAAGAATGTATGGATTCCCTCTCTGTATACAGTCCCCCAGTTGGGCTTCTTACTGGCTGAGTGCCCTTGGACAAGGGAGTAACCTCTGCGAGCCTCAGCGTCCTCATCTGTAGAATGGGATTCTTATAACCTAGTTTACTTTACAAGGTGATATTAAAGGATTGGAGAGACTCGTGATCTTGTGCAACCCTACTATCTTCCGCCATTTGCTTCACCCACAGTAATTAACTGTGATGAGAGGGAATGGAAGCAGTTAAGTCTAGTTTTTGGTAGTGGCCCTCATGGGAGCAGCAGTGGGACAAGCCTTAACTGCATATTACTTCTGAGGATGTCTCTGGGAAGTGTTCTTCCCTGGATAAGCCCAATGCTTGTCCCTGCACCTTAGCTCATAGCGATTATTCCACAGTGGCCACTCCTCCTGCTCTGTTCACTGAATCTCCCCAGACTTCAACACCCAGCTCCACCGATACCCTGTTGTATAGTGCCTTCCAAGGACCCCCCACCCTCACGGATTCCTTTCTTATTTTCCTTTTATTTCCTCTTGCATTTGAAGTCTGTATCATGGTTGCTCACAACAAGCTTGTCAGACACAAGCTTCAGATGAGAGATGAACTGAGTCTTAATACCTCCTCTGTCTGCCTTGGAAAGAAATGGAGGAAAAAAAGTTGCTTTAGAAATATTTGGGGAGTTTTAAATGTGGATTTTGTTTCCTTTCTGACTTGCTTTTATGAAGGGGGAAAAAAATTAGAGAAAATCTCTTTCCATTTTCTGCAGGAGGCCTGCCATCCTCAAGGGCAGGAAACGAAGGAAAGTGCTATCTCCCACCATCACTGTCCCTACCTACCATGGAGGCCTGGGCTTCTTTCTCCCCAACCTCTCAACTGAGACTTTTTGTTGTTCTTATTAGTAGAGTCTTCCCTGACTCTCTGGGTCCTGTGCCTAAATTTCCTCATCTGGGAAATGGAGATATATCGTCCTTTCATTTTAAGTCCTCTATAAAGACAAATAAGATTGAGAAAATCAGCTGAAACTGGGTTTTTTAAAACCCTCTTCCAAATCATGTTTGGATGTTGTCCTTAATAGCTGGAGACGTAGAAGAACTCATTCATTATGCTACAGTTTTCTGTTCCTCACCATGGAAAATAATCCCAGTCTAGCTCTTTTGTGCTTTAGTTCACGAAGCCCTTTCCCAGGCCTTATCTTCCAGGAGCCTCTCACCTGGCCTGTAAGCCAAGACAGGGCAGGCGCTAAGACTCAGTGGAGGCACCGACTTCTTTAAGAAACCGTGAAACCCTGGTATCTGCCCCCACTACCACCCATGTTCATTCCTAATACTCTGTGTGTGTCTTTATCAATTCACCCACCACATTGTAGGATTATCTGTATGTTTTTCTCCCCTTGGACTGTGGGCCCTTTGCGAGCAGAGACCATCTTCTATCGTTTCTCTATAACCAATGCCCAGCATGGTACTGTGCTGGCAAGTTCAGTATGTCTTTATTGAATGAAAGAATGAAAGAAAAAATGAACGAATAAGGTTTCAGGTTATCAAGTAGAAGAGGACTAGAACCCCAGTGTCCTGTGTGCTTGGTGACAATTTGAAGACATTTAACCTAAATCTTTTATATGATTTTTCTGGCTGTTTTATTGTGGATTTGAAATCTTTTTATATTAAAATTTATTTATCGCTATTGTATTTTACAGCATCAATAATTAAGAATACTTAGATTCGTATTTTCGTGGATTGTATGATGCTTCAAAATAGAAAATTTACAATTTCAGAAGCCCAAGTACAGTAGCTAAACTGAAATTGACTCATTTTTCTTTTGTCAGAGGATGACTTCGAAAGAGTCAAGTGATTTCAAAATCCAGCTTCCCCGTGTCTGAGAGAAAAGTCCTCAACACATCTGGCAGTCAAAACAGTTCTATAGGATATAAAAGATAGCATTTCTATTTCAAATTCAAGTTTGCTAGTTCTATAAATGGCAAAAAGGTGACTATTTAATGGCAAAATATTTTTAGAAGGAAAGAGTTTGCAAGGCACTTGGGCGTATTGTCTTGTATTAATATACAAGAAATTCAGCAATTTATAGGAATAGAAAGAACCTGGATTAAGGTAAAAAAAAAAATAACAAAAAACAAAAAACTCTTTCTCTATTAATATCTACATGTGAAAGTGGAGAAACGTCTGTGAATGTGAACTTAACCAAATCATGGTAGATAAACAGTTATGAGAACAGTCTTTAAATGGTTTTATTTTGGATTTACTTACTGCCATTAACAGAATCCTTGTGCCTGCAACCCAGTGGCGTTTCATTTTGTTTTAATCGGATTTGTTGGCTGAGGCAGTTATGTCATTAAAAAAAAAAAAAATGCAACTTGAAACATCCAGCTGCTTTTCGGAGAATTACCCATGTATGAAAAAAAAAAAAGTAGCACTATTAACATTTATGAGAAACAGACTTAACATTATCATAAATTATACAGTAAACTATCTTGGCCTTGGATTGAAAGGTGTGTGTTTGTCTTTGAAGCTGATGTATTTTGACAGCACACCAGGAGGCAGCTCACTCTGAATAATGGGCAAGATGAGAGCCTCAGAGGAAAGAAATCACTCCCTTAAGTGAGCATAAACCAGATAGGGGGTAAATGAACTTCCCCACCTGGACACATCGCAATCTTAGAAGCATTGATCACACGAGAAGTTTGTGCTAGCAGGGACCTAGGAGCCATTTAGTTATACCTTTTCTATTTACAAATGCAGAATCTGAGGCTCAGGAAAAAGAGAATAATTCTCTCAGCTTTATCCAGGGTGTCAGCAGTGGAGCCAGGAAGAGAAGTCACCCTGCTGCTGAGTCCCGCTCTTGGAGACTGGGGAAACTGCATTCACTCACCTGGCCTCTGCCACCACCTCCTTCATAAACTGAGCGCACATTGAGCTTTACTTGAAAATCTCACGATTCAGAGATATGTGTAATTATGTGGGTGATTTCTCTATCTTACTACCTTGTCGTATCACTTTGCATCCAAGGAATGGTGGTTTGGTGTGGGGTGTCGGGAATGGGGTGTCCAGGGACAGGTGACTGTGCTATGATGTCGTTAGGAGAG
This sequence comes from Rhinolophus sinicus, assembly GCF_036562045.2. NCBI lineage: Eukaryota > Metazoa > Chordata > Mammalia > Chiroptera > Rhinolophidae > Rhinolophus > Rhinolophus sinicus. The sequence continues at coordinate 48,944,909 of NC_133753.1, forward strand.
AAGGAAAAGTGGGGGACCTTCAGCTGCTGCTCTATTATTCTAGGGTCACAGTGGGTCTTGCTTCAGGCCAGTGGTCCCCATGGCCAACCCCTGTCTGGTTTCGTTTACACCTAAACTCCTAAAACTGGATCCACAGTGGGTCTGTTTACTTGCACAAGAGGAGGTCATCTCTCTCAGCTATGCCTGTTAATTTACATTTTCACATTCACCCTCTTCATCTTCATCTGCATCACACCTGAATGATTACCACAGACTTATAACTAGTCTTCTTTTCTTCCCAATGCATCTCGCCCATCATTACTAACATGGTTCATCCTCCATGAAGATACTGTTTTTTGGGAAAAGTGTGGACGGACCAGCAGTGGTTTGCTGTGGTTTACCTCTCCATTGCCTGGCCTACAGAGGCTGTTCACTCATGGTGGGTCTTTCTTTGCCACTGAGCCACCTAACCAATTTCCCTTGTGTGCCCTACATGTGGCTTACTTTTTTCTACCCTTACCTGGGTAGCTTTCTTTTCTGCCAATACAGAATGAGTTCACGACTACCCCATCATGAAAGCCCTCGCTTTGACTACGTCCTGACTTTCTGGCCTTTGGGTGCTCCGTGTAGAACAATCACTAGATTGTTCAGTTCTGGTACCCACATTGCAGATGTCCTCTCCACTCAGAGAAGTTGTGGTGCTATCATTCCTGTTTCCTTCCTAAGGTTCTTTGGGTCCAGCTTACGTCTCCCAAACCATGTGGCACCTTAACCGAGGCATTTATCTTCCAGTTGCACTTCTGTGGGGAGGCCGCCTCTCTGAGACTGGTACCGTCTGAGGGAAAAAGAGTCCATTTAGCAATGCCATCTCTCTCTAATAAAGAGAAACCCGACTTCACTCTGAAGCCACAAAAATGTGCTCTTGGCTTTATTGGAGGGAGTCTGTTTTGGAAATTCCACGGTCAGAACCAGTGGAGCAGTGGCAGGACGCCGTGTGGTGCAGCGTGTTCAGAATCAAGTGTCCTGTCTTTCAAGTCAGCCAGGCTCCCCCTAAAAGCAGTGGTTTGCTGAGAGATCTTGTGTGGGTTTCATTTTAAATGATGCCCTTGAATGCGGCTCCTGTTTGCATTTCATTGGAATATCCATTTACCAAGCCTTCCTCCTAGGGAACCTCCCAGTAAAAGGGGCAAAATTAAAAGACGTGAAAGCCAGCTCCTTCCTGGACTCTGGGGATACGAAAGAGAATAGTGCTTTTGTTGTGCCAGACCCAAGATACCACACATGTGCGTGCTGGAGCCCCACGGACCTCTGGGTCTTCACGAGGGGTGGGAATCCATGTACCGCCCAGCACCAAACAGTACCTACCCACTGCACACATAGCATCTTCTCTACTAAATGTCGATGTCTTGGGATTTATAACTAAATATTTTAAAGCACTGGTAAAGAATGTGTGCGAGTTTTTCTTTGGCTGAAATTATAACTTGAATGGTGTGGTTAGTCTACATGAAATGTTAATATCCTAAAGGCATCCACTCATCTCTTGGGCAAAGAACCCATGGACAAAGCCCCTGTGGTTGTCTCTGGCCATGTCCATGTTGGCCAAGAATCTTCGTCAGAAGAAGTAAGTCTTTGGGGGCTAATTGCCATCACAAGAGCAACCTATAGGGAATATTGTCCTTGCTGAAAAGCCAATTATATATCCAACTTTATCTCAAGGTTGGTTACAGACCAGCATGCTTTTAAACCATTTTATAGGTGTAGCATTTGTTTACAGAATGTTTACTTAAGGAATCTCTGGTAAGTTCTTTCAGGCAACAGAGGCAAATATTAATGCCCAATTTCTTTTAGTCACAGCAACAAACCATTTCGTAAATATGGATACAGTGAAGAAAGTTGAGAACCAGGCCTAACAGCAGTGCATTTTTCTGCTAAAGATCGTATTAATACAGTGGTTTTCCCCCCTTCATAGAGCAGATAATAACAAAGTAAAGGAGTAAATTACCTGGTGTTTTTCCTTACAAAGTTTTTTAAAGCTGAAACTTACCTGAGCACTGAATGTGTTTGGAAGTGTGTGCCAGACATGGGATAAAGCTGAAATTTCAGCCCTTTGTCACTTTCTCCAGAGTTCACTTGGGTTTTGGGAGAGGCAAGTGGTGACATTGGATAGACAGAGCAGTGACATCAGTCTTCAGGCATTTAAAGGAAAAGGTCTCCCAGTTGCCTCTGCGGTGAGCCAGATTTTCAGTCTCCCAGTTAAGTGTAAACCTAAAGCTGTATTGGCTGAAATCAGAACTTTGCGGAGTGACATTTCTGTTTTAAGGTCTTCTGTGGAGACCTTATTGCTGGTGTAGGAATTTAGCTTCATGAAGCAGGAAACGGTTTCAGGCCTTGGTGAGTCATGTTCCCCTATTTCAGATGGAAAAACACTGAACATCATGACTCGGGCCCTCAAAGATGAGCGCTTCATGGCGGCCACGGTGAACTCTGTCTCTCGTTTGGCCTTTGCCCTGGCAGCTGATTTACCACTGTAACAGGGACTTTGAATTTATGGGGCTTGACTCCTTAAAACTTGCTGAAGTGCCTCACAAATTGGTAAGCAGTCCAGACCAAATCCGCCTTCTCATGTCCAGTATCTCAAGGAAAGGTGTAGGGGTGTGTGTATGTAGGTGCATATATGAGTGTGTATATATATTTTAATATTGTAAATTATACATTATGTTTATATATTGTTATTTAATATTTTAATATAGAAATATAAGGAAATTATTTTACAGTAGGTTCAGAAACTCCCTAGCTAGACATTTTAAGGCCTTGGCTGCAAAATGTGAACTTGGGAATGACTGCAGGTATCGTAGGCACCTGGTTTAGGCAGCACTGACTCTGTGTTTTCAGTCCCCCTACCCCTTTTTTCCCTCCAGAGGACCTTGACCTAGAGCCACACGAGTAACTTAGTCATTTCCCATAGTATTGTCTTGCTGAGCCAAAGAATATTCTTTGTGGAGGCAAAGAACCCCCCATAGGACTTCCATGCTCATCCGTACGCGTTCGCTCTCTGTTGTCTTCAGCTCCAAGTCCACATCCTGAGACATCCACCTCCTGGCCCCAACCTACTGTGCAAGCCTTACTTCCTGCCTCTCTGAAGGCAACCAGGCCTGAGTTTGAATCATCTATACAAATTACATCACACTTACTGAAAAGCAAGTGCAGTATTTCTATACTAACTGGTAGGAACAAAACACACATTTTGTGAGGTTAGATTAAGCTCTATATTTCATTAGCCAGACGTACGAAATCTTGCCCATGTGATGCGAGGTGGCTACTCATAGCCGGGGCCAGGTGCATCCCCGCTCAGCAGAGCTTTCCCCTGCTTACTAAGAAGGGCACTGCAGCAACAGGGGGCTTGCTGGACCTGGGAAGCCCATGCTTGTTGCTCACCTGCCCATTCATCCTTGGGCTCACATCACCATTCCAAAAGAACCTGCAGGACAGTTTTATGTTCTTCGTCTAAAGAGAACATGTACAAACCCAGCTCACTCCCACACCCTCATCTAGTCTGAGAGCGTAGAGATAGTGCCCCTCTACCTCTGAATGGCACCTGTCTCCTGCCTTCCCAAGGTGCACACTCAACTCTGATTTAATAGCCTTCATCTGTTTGGGAATCATTTTCACAAACTAGTGTCCTTGCAGGTAGTTGGAAGGAACATGTGGGATAAGTCCCCCCGTATTCTTGGAACAGGGCCCAGCTTGCAGTAAGTATTCTTTCTATAAATGTTAGCCACTGTTACTATCATTATTATTCACCTGTCCTTTGCAGAGATGTAAATGCATACGGTATCCTATAAAATGCTTTATGTATCCTATATAATGCATACTGTAAATGCATACTGTATCCTATAAAATGCTTTACAGAGACGTAAATGCATACTGTATCCTATAAAAAAAACCTTTCACTTTCTGGCCTCAACTTTCACTTTGCCTCAGAAAGCCTTTTCTCCCGTTTTCCTCCAGATTCTGTTGGTGCCATCAGGCTTTGCTCACATGCCCCTCACTCCCCTGCTTCCCTTCCCAGGCTGGAAGTAAGTTTACTCTGTTGCTCTCTCTCCTAGACTCTATGCTGCTTTTCCTTTCCTCCAGCAAGTCTCCTCAGACTTCTTCCACCTTCAGTCCATCATGGATCAATACTTTTGGAAGCTAGAGTGAAAAAGAAAAAACCAATTAAAAGATACAAGCCCTGATTTTTTAGTAGAGTTACCAGACATCAAACCACACTGTCAAATTTATGTGAAAGGTTTGAAGCTTACTCTCAGTTTCCGTCCAGACCAGCAATGACCAGGCTGAGGACCAGCTCTGCTCATGAGACGCACTCTCAATAGTTCAGGGTTACGTCATCTCTGGCTCCCATGACAGGTATTCAGGGCCATGTTGACTCCAGTGCCATCAACCTTCCACACCTGGTGGGAGCCTTGCACCTAGAGGGTGCTTGATAAATTAGTTGAACTGAATGCCTGAATAAATGAATGCACAACAAATATTAGTTGATTTGAGGGGGTGAATAAATGATTGACTCTGCAGATGATATTCAAAACTCATAATCCTCAGGAAGAATTTTCTTAATGAATGACATGCCAAAGGGATTATCATTTTTTTTTATCTTTCCCTTGCATTGCATATTATGACTCATTCTTTTCCCTCCGTTTTTAAAATTTTCTATCTCTGATAGATAAATGGAGATAAGGTTTAAGCTCGCACGAAAATATGAACAGATTTGATAATATCCTGAGAAACAAGACTTAGTTGACAATCTTAAGAGAACACATACCTTGTGCTTTAGTGAGTCAGAATTCCTGAATTTAGTACATAATTGCTAATTAGAGAGCATAAGGGAAAGATTAGATACTTACATGTATATATAACTTGACAAGAATAGTTACAACTCAAGAACCGTTGAGTTCAACTCAATTAATGGAGGTGAAAGTTTATTTTGTAGTATTGCCTTCAATCACCAAACAGTGTTGGATAAAAAGAAAATCTTCCTCCCAAGATTTTCTTCCTCCTTGAGGAATGTCCTCTAGTAATTCTCAAGAGATGTGGAAAGGGACCAGTGCACCAGCTAGCAGGGATGCTTTTCAGTAATCTCTGCTTCTGTCTCAACAGAAGAGAAACGTAGCTCCACCTCCTCTGTAACCACTTAAAGGAGGTTTTGAGATTTGAGGATGAATTATACATTCTTCTTTAGAAATCACGTACTGCTGTTGTTTCTTACCTTAAAAATGTGGGGGGGGGCAAGGATATCAAGATCTACAAACCATTCAGCTTTCTTCATTTTACTCTCTCACTCCCTCTGGTCTCACTTCCCCACAGACTTTTCAAGCCTGCATCATCCCTTCTTCCTTCAGGGTCCACACTGCACAGTCACTCGGTCCAGAAACACTTATGAAGGTCTCCTGTATGTGATGCAGCAATACAGAAGTAAACACACACAGAAGCAGGCAGCCATACACACGTGATTGACAGTCTGCTGCGCAATTACAGGAGTAATGCATCTGTGGAAAGGAAGTACAGAGTGCAAGAAGTATGGAGATTGTATGGTGGACACTGACCCAATTGCAGAACGGGTTGGTCAGGGAAGGTTATTCCAGGGAAGTGACATATAAGCTCAGACATGAAGGATGGATATAAATTAACCAGAAGTATTGGGGGAAGAAAGTTCTAGGACTTATAGATGATTCTGTGCTCTAACCATCAGGTCTACTAACACATGGGATTATAGATTATGATAATGTATTTGTTACTAATTGCCTTAGGTGCCAGTTTATTTTCCCAATGATATACTTAAGTAAATATAAGTTACTCACAGGTGTATATTGTTACCTACTATGTGACAAGAACTATAACTGTACAACAGCCCTCTTAAATACTGTAATTTCCCCCACTTACAGATGGGGAAACTGAGTCACTAGGAGGTTAAATAACTTGCCCAAGGTCACACAGAAGTGATGGAGTGAAGATGTGAGCACTGAGCAGTTTTTCAGAGCTCACGCTTTTAACAACTGTACTATTCTGTATGTGCTATAGACAAAAAGCATCCTGTTTCCTTTTAGATTTTTGGTTTGTTTGTTTCTAATATAGTACTAAGTAAATCAACCCCAATAAAATGCTTACTATTTAATCCGGTTAGGTTTAGTTATCCTATTGCCAGAGGGTCTTCATTTAATTGAAAACAAGATGGGCTGGAGGAGGGCTTGCTGACTGAACTGTGTATTAACAGAGGCAGTGAGGTATTAAAAAATTGAAACCACCTGGTGTCAGATTTCTAGGTTGCCTAATATCAGGACAAACTCCGTGGCATTTTTGTGAGAACGAACTTCATTCCTCAAATATTTGGTGGGCAATGACAATATGGTACCCACTGTCCTAAGCGCTGAGGCTTCAGCAGACAAACCCTGCTCTCATGGAGCTTACATGCAGGTCACATAAAAATATGTGTAACGTGTTTAGCACGGTGCTTGTGGGTATCTGTCTATTTTATATGCTACTGCTGTCTAGTGCTTTTTATAGGCAGTATTGTTACATTCCTAATGTTTTCATGAGGCATGTCAAATGACATGGCAAAACAGGACGAGTATATGCTGATGGCAAATTAGGTCATACAAGGTGATTGTGGCTGTTCGGGTGTCTTCATAATGACCACTGTTGAATTAATCATACAGTAGTTGGCCTCGGTTTTTAAGATAGCCAAGGTGTTCTCTGTGGGCGTTACACTTGTATTTTTGGTACTGTGCATTTCATTGGTAACATTTTGGTGGCAACAAGTGTCTGCACACTTTTCTGTAAATGGCGAAATAGTAAACATCTGTGGGCAGTGTGGTCTCTCTTGCAACTCTGTTACTCAACTCTGCCTGCCACTATAGCAAGAATGCAGCCATGGACAGTATGTCAACAAATGGACAGAGCTGTGTTCCAATAAAGCTTTATTTGTAAAAGCAGGAATTCAGCCCACAGGTCACAGATTGCCAACCTCTGTTCCAGAAGAAATCATTCTGTTAGCAATAACACTGCACGTGGCATTTGCTTTTGAAGAGAAAAGAAAATGAACAAATATAACAAAATAACATTGACTCACTTCAAATTCATATACTCTTGAGACACTTTTAAGTTTGGATTTGACTCTTGATGGTTTAAGGTTCCTATTTCGCATGCATGACCTTCTTTCCTGATTCTAAGACCAATGCAAGGAAGAAGTTTCAAGACCCCAGAAAGGGCATCTTTCCTAGAATAGAATCAGAGTTTAACTGTCCCGTGGGATTTATGTTTAGTAGAAGGAAGATTTTTCAGCAGTGAGGGCTTTGCATTATTGAAATAGATTACTGAGAAGGGTTATTGCTGGAAAGGATTTTCCTTCTCTGGGTATTTTAAATTCTACAGAAGTCCCACTCTGGCTGCTAGTCAACACACAGTTATTAATCACTCAGTGATTAAAAATCTGACTTTCACCTTATCTTGTGGTTAGCTCCTGGTCTCACCAAAAGGCTGATGGTGAATGAACTTGATGTATTTTATGTTCTCTCGGGGGGATTTGGTGATCAGCTGTATAATATTAGCACACCAGAATGAAGTCTCACCAAACTGCAGTAAGGGAGAGGAAGCCAAACTGAAAGAGAGAGAGGGAAGCATTTTCTAATGTCTTTCAAGAAACGCAATTTTATTCAAAAGGCCAAAAGTGCCACAGGGTAATGGGACCATCACCAGCAAACACCTATCCTAGATAAAAGTAAATTTTAATTAACATATCAATAGTTTGTAGATCTTAGGTGTTTCCAAAGTGCTTGAGGGTGTTTGACAACTTTTTCTTCCCTTAAGCTTTTTTGCTTTCTCTTTGAAGAACTATTTTAAACAAAGAGAACCCTGTTCCAATCTATTTTGATCTCAAGGATGTCTGATTTAATGTAATTTTCTCACGTTCCTACCAACTTGCCCAAGGTGAGGAATAATTTAGAGAAAAAGAACAAAGAACTTTTGGGGAAATGGAGAATGGTGGACTTCCTTTAAAAAAAATAAGAAAAAAAAATACTGTAGTTTTGTACATATCGACAAAATTGCCACTAATCATTTTTAAGCTTTTACATTCTTGCAGTAGATTGTCTTACTTGCATTTTGGAGCCCTTGTGAATTTGTTCAAATAGGCAGTCATGCAAAAATCGCCTTCTTCTCTATGTGTAGTCTCCTGGGTATTTAGATTCGGTTGATGGGTGTATTAGGAACAAGCAGAGCAGAGGTGATTCCAGCCCATCGATTGCAGCAAATAGTTACTCCCACGTAGGAAATGAATGTACCCAAGGCCAAGGTGGCAGATGCTGGCTGCTCAGTGACTGTGCTCAAAAAGAAGGGTGTAGGAGGGGAGGAAGGGTTCCAAGAAGACTCAGTACCTTCTAGGATTATTAGGACTGAAGTGGGTCTGAGGAAAGGACCAGGCACAGAGCTTGTTTTCCATGTAGATGACTTGCCATCCTTAGCCCCTCTTTCTGCTTTTAGTCGTTCTTGGGAAGACCTCCCTTGGTTCATATACAAGTACATCTGTTTTAAATCTGCAGAAGATTTGTGGGCCTATAGCCTCCTGGAGTTCGTAACTAAATGGAGCATATATAGAGGGATAAAAAGTGAAATGAGAGCTATGCAATAAAAGATGACTATGTTTAACAGCAGAAGCCAAGCAGTATTGAGTGGTAAAACCCGTATGCAAAGTAGAAAACATTTAAAAAGTGGGTATGGGGGAAAGATGGTTAAGGAAGGCTTCATGGGGGAGGTGTGCTCTGACCAAGGCCTTGATGGGTGAGCAGGATTTCGATGGATGGGGAGGAAGGGATCATATGTAGTAAGAGTTATGAGCTCCTGAAAAGCAGGCATGTGTTGTTTGTTTTTTTTCTTTTTAATTTTTTTATTGGGGAATATTGGGGAACAGTGTGTTTCTCTAGGGCCCATCAGCTCCAAGTCGTTGTCCTTCAGTCTAGTTGTGGAGGGCGCAGCTCATTGGCCCATGAGCCATCCGGCTGCCCCATGTTTTCTTTTCTTTTTTTTTTTTTTAAATCATTGCCTGGTGTTTGGTAGTTATGTAATAGATGCTTATTAAATGAATGATTCTTTTGATTTTTTCTCTTCTGAACTTAGCCTATACCACCCAGTTGAAAACTGAATTCTGTACTCTCTCACATTATTGAGGCATTTCTTCTCTCTGTGACTACACCGTTGGTGCCTTGTGGGAAAGGCCCATGTTTAGTATTTCTGCATCTTCTACAGTACAAACTGGAATGTTGAGCATGGAGCAGATGCTGCCCCAACACTCCTCCTTGTTGAACAAAATGGTCAACAACACAGGATGCTAAGCTTTGATAGAAGCTAGTATTTTGTTGGGCACTTTGAGAAAGAAACCTTTGTAATGTGAACTGTTTTGCTGTCACAGAGGGCAGGCCCACCTCGGCTTGACCCTCATGAGAATGAACCCATATACTATTATGAAGGTCTCCATGCCCACTAGTGAAAGTAACCCTTGATTTTCTTGGCAGTTAATTTTCTACATAAACTTGGCCCATGCTGCTTCTACAGTATGTCAACTTTTAGGCATATGGACTTTGATGTATGATGGTCTAACTTGAAAAATGGAAGTGTTTTCTTCACATTGTATGGTAGTTACCTAGTATCTGTTATGTGCCAGGAAATGTGTCCAGTGCTCAAAAAACGCCATGTTACTTCATGCTCATAATAGACTTGTAGATACTGCTTTTTCCATTTTATAACAGCGAAGCACAGAGCACTGAGTGGGTTCACCATGGTCGCACAGACAGTAAGTAGTGAAGGCTGAATTTGAACTTAGGACTTCAGTCCAAAGTGGCACGCTTACAACTATGTTATGTTGTCTCCTGTGTAACTGTATTTTCCTGAGTGACTAGGTTTGCATAGGCAGAAGGGAGAAAAACCATTTCAGGTAAGGAGCAGTGATCAAAGCAGTGACCTTGGCAGGAGAGGAGAGTACCTTTGGGGGATTGATAAGAAAGAATCTTGAATTCCTGGGATTTGGTGGGATGATGAAGGATTCTGAAAACTTCAGACTTCACAAAATGTCGTGGGAGCCACTAGAAAATTTTTAACTAGAGGAACGACAAAACTATTAAACGAACACTTACTGTGCATATATCATATGCCAAGTTCTGTGATGCAGCAACTTTGTACATTGTTACTGCTCTCAGGAAACTTTTATTCTGATGGGGAAGAGAGACTTTAATTAAATCTCATAAATACTATGTTTAATTACCAACTGTGGCACATATTTCAAAATAAATGTGTAAGACTATCAGAAGATAAATGTGAGCCCTTTCCGAGTCTGAGGAAGTGACTTTCGAGTTGCGACCCAAAAGGATGAGAAAGGGTTAACTAGGTGAGCCGAGGGCTCCATGCAGAGGAATAGTACACGCAAAGGCCCTGTGGCAGATAGAACTTTCACCTGTTTGAAAAATTAAGGAGGCAGCCTTTGGTGGGGCTGAGTAGGATGCAGGGGTGGGGAGTAGGGTAAAATATGAATGGAGGAGTAAACAAGAGCTAAATCTTATCAGGACCTTACAGATGATTGAAAGATGTTAGTCTTACCCAGTACGGTGGTTATATGCTCCTTAGGTTGCAGTGTGAAGGGTAATAAAGATAAATGTGAAAGCTGCTAGTGGCCAAACTCTGATACTTCCTCTATGTCAAAAGAAAAGGCAGAACTCAGAGTTGCCATCCTCCTGTTGTGTTTGCAGGCTGTTGACACAACCTGGAAAGGTTAGGAGTTTTAAACAGACTTGTCAGAGTTTGTGTTCTATGGAAACTGACGGGCTGAGGGGCTAATTTTAATAGAAATAACCTAGGTGGGTTTGCTAATTTTCTTCATTCCCTGGATGACCTGTCTGCATAGCGTGAAGGTGCTTTGATGTGACTAGGAGGACAGAAGGATATTTTGTGCATAGCCAACCGTGAGAGGAATGTTGGTTTTGCAATGAAGAAGCACAGGAAGATGACAGGTGAGTTGTGTGGAAGGGGGAGATTAGAACAGGTGTGGCTTTTCCCACCTTCCCAAGTGCAACCTTGCTTATGTAAGATTCATCTCTTTCCCAGCACAGAATTCACTTTGATGAACTTCGGGTGTTTGGAGTTCCAAAGAAATTACACAAATTGGTGAATTATTTTGTAACTGGCAAGTGTGAGCATCAGGGAAATGGAATAAACCCTCCTCTTTCCTCTGATTCACTCGTTTGTTGTCGTTCCCCCTTTTGGTTCCATAAAACTTGTGGTGCTTGCAAAGGGCCTTTGAGGTCCAAGCCTCAGTGCACATTCTGCCTGAGTAAATGGGCAGGATGGGGGATGGCGTCTCCCCTGCATGCAAATGATCTCCGTGTTGCCTTTGTCGAGTTCTTTGCTGGCTGCTGTGTCTGGGATCTGTTCTAGGGGGTGGGTTGCCAGGACAGTGTGAATGCCACGGGAATTAGAATGTATCTCTGAACCTCTGCACCCACTTCCTGTGGGTCTTTGAGATCCCCCCACAGTGGCAGGCAGAGTCTCCATAATGTCGACTGCGCCAGACGCTGAGGAAGGCCTGCATACTGAACCTTGGTGTTCCTTCTTGGAGTGCTGTCTGTGGTGGTTGTGTTGCAAAGTCAGCTCGATGCGGGGAGGTCTCTGCTTCTGGGTGCACTACCCTCTCTTTGAGGGCTTGGAGAAAGCCCTCAACTGGTGATTTCCATTGTGTGAGTAGAAGCCATTACTCTCTCAGCTTACCAGGCTCTAGGAAAGCGGCAGAGACAAAAGAGGGTCTGGATAACCCCAAGTTTGCATCCAGTTAACTCTCAGTTCTCAGGCAGCTGGTGACCGTGCGTTCGTAGATATGGCTGCCCCATGACACTTGGTGCTAGTCCCCTATTGCCATTACCGCACCCCTGAAGGGAGGGCAGCCTGCGTCCCCCTGTGCCTTCCTGTGGTGAACGAGGACACCGCTTTCTCTTCCCCACACTCCCACTCCAGAGCCTGCTGTCTCCAGGTACGCACCTAAAATCAGTAGAAGGACTTAGGAGCAAGGGAAGTGTGGGGATGTTTGAACAGAGACATCTGTCATACAGACACCACTCTGCCAAGCAGAAATCGTTTTTGTCTAGCTTTAACCCCACTGAGCAAAAATTAAGAGACAGTTAGAGTACAGATTGAGTCTGAAGTAGGGGAATGGGGGTCTCTTGCTGGGGCTTTAAAAGGGTCTGGTGGTCCCTCTTAGGAAAGCATCCATCTAATCCATTAACTGGAGGAAGCTGATTTTATAAAATACTGACATGGAGGAGGGAGAGTGGTCAAGCAGGAAAAGGCTGAGAGGACCGTTTTACGTTAACAGAAGAGAAAGCAGGTCATCTTTTAAAGGAGGAGTAGCACTGGAGAAGAGCAGGCTGGGAGACTGGGAGGATTAAGCCCTCAGCCTGGGGATGCAGGAGCCGAACCAGGAAGTGATGGGTGCGCAGCAGAAGAATTTGGATCCGTCCTCCAGCAAGAAAACAAAACCGTGCTTTTGACAGTAGGGGCCATATAAAAGGGAAATTGGATATCAAAGGCTGTTTTAAGAAGAGCTTTGGATGTCAGGGGAGTGGAGCCGAGGGAATACAGAGAAGAAACTAAAAGCTTGGGAGGCCAGAGGTCCTCAGCTGTGGCCCTGACAGTTGGGGCAGCCAAGGCCAGAACTCACAGTGGGAAGCAGAGCTTTTATTTTGTTGTTTTAAAGGGAGGATGTTTACAGGCCACTTGAGGAAGAGAGATGAGATTTCACTGTCTGTGTGACATTTCAGAGTCAGTCATTGGCAGCCCTGAGCATGTCAGGTCAGTAGGGTGGAGGAAGGGGCTTCTGTGGAAATCCCAAGAGTGGAGGTCTGTACCTTGCTTGGCAACTGTGGAGAAGGATGAGTGTGTGGGTTCTCTCAAGTACCAACTTTCTCCAGTGGGGCCAGGTTATGGACCTGCACGTAGGACCTTGTGACAAGAGCTGGGAAAATGTATGTGCAGCTTATGCCAGAACTGGGATCCAGGGGCACAGTTTAGACCTTGTTACGGTCTATTCTCAACCAATGTTCCGATCCCAGGTGGGTGCATGGGAGATGGTTAGGGAGATGGGCCTGCTACCACGGCCTCCAGTGGTCTATGTTAGCTTTGAGAATGCAGAAACCCAGACACACATTGGCCCTGCCTCACGCCCGTATTGAATCCATCACCCAAGACTTGAGAGTTACTTCCAACATTCATACCAGATGTATCCATCATCCCCACTCCAGTCCAGGTCCCGACCCCACTGACTTCTCGTGGACCCTCTGGCCGACCCCTCACTTTTGTTCTTACTCCCCACATTTTCCTCCACCAGGATATAACAGAGAGAACATTCTTTTGGAAATGCAGATCTGCTTCTGTCGCTCTCCTGCTTGGAGGCTTTCTATTATTACCCCTAGAACAGAATTAAAAACCCGTCAGCAGGTTTACAAAGCTTTGAATGGTTTTATTTTGTTATTTTAATGGAAGGATATTTTCTGGACACTCTTGAAAAAGGAGCAATTACATTTCCACAGTCATCCCTGCTTCTCCTTCTGGTTGCTAAATTCTAGTCACACGAGACCTATCGGTTTGTTTTGAATGCATCAAGCCTTAGGGCCTTTGCACATGTTGTTCTCAATGCCTAGAAAACTGTCTTCTCATTCTGTCTCCTCCTGGCTAATTCCTACTCATCCTTCTAGTCTCAGAAGAAATACAATCTCTTCCTCAGTGACTTGTGGTCTCTTATTACCTTTACTTCCTTTTCTTTTCTTCATTCACTTTGTCACAGATTGCAATTGGATATTTATTTGTGTGATTACTTGTTCAGTGTCCATCTTCTCTATTAGCCATCATATACATCCTAAGAGCAGGGGCCATGCCTGTTTTATTCATCTCCATGTCTGCAGTGCACTTTCAATATTAATAGAATAAAAGAATGAATGATTGAATGAATACATTATAGCAGGTTGCTATGTCCCAGTTTGTGCTCCCACATAGTAGAATTTAAGCATTTATTCATTAATTTGTTCATTCTCCAAACATTAAATGAGCAGGGAGCGTGTGCAAGCCAAGAATAAGGCGTATTTCCGGACTTCAAGGAGATTCTGGGGGAAGAGACAGTCTTAGAATAAGCTAATATTCTACACAGTAGAAGAAACGTTCTGATGGAGTTATTGACAAGGTGGCCTGGGTGTGTAGTCTCTTGTGCTGGTATTCTAGGTAGGTTATTAAGTATAATTTTCTGAAATTAAAGCTAGTAAGAATCAATGTACCAGGGAAGTGATTAACCATTCCCAACTCTCATCAGAAAGACATTAACCTAAATTGTAAGGAGTGTAAGATAAGCTGTGATCTAGTTCATTGTAACATGAGGGCAGATGTTGGTGACAGATAATGTGCCGGCTGATAAGGAATATTGAAAACCAGAGCCTGGGACAGCAGGTGTGTGTCATCACCCCTCTCCCTCTGGGGCTCTCATTCCAAATGAATGGTCCCCCTCTAAGTACAGATAGCCCTGGAGTGGAGAAAGGCAATTCTGTTTCTTTCGTGTAGAACCCCAGTTCTTCTAGCTTTTCAAAATGTTACTACAAATTGGGAGAGCATTTAAAAATTGACCACTCATTACTACATATTGGTGGGGAGAAGTAAGGAGGTAACTGCTGGCTCTTTTGAATTCTGCACTTAATTGGACATGATCTACTTTATTGGATTTAGGAAATTAAAAGTGTTTCCTCCTTTTTAACTTATGTGTGACAAGAGGTAATAGCACTGAATTCAAGTTTACTATTTCTGGAACTCTCTTCACTGTCTCTAGAAAAGTGACCTCTAGATAGTTACTGAGAGAGTCCCATAAATGGGTTCCGTTCAGCTAAGGGTACAAGGATTTGAACTTGATTTCCTGACTTGATGAGTATTTCATGACAAACCAGTTCTGGCCCATTAACTTCATTTCTCAAAACACAGGTTTTAAAAGACTGTTTCCTAAAGGAGTTGCCAGTAAAAATGGAATGAATCCAACTTGCTGGAAATAAAATGGTCAGAGCCGAGCATGGTACACAATCTTGATGAACATAGTTTTTTGGTTTCCTTTTTTTTTTTGTAGGTGTGTGTACGTGCGCACATGCATACTAATTTTGAAATGGTAAGTAACATAAAGAAAAACAAACGTGTATCTGGTCAGCAGCTTAATGGCTGGGTAACTATTAGGTTGGTGCAAAAGTAATTGTGGTTTAAAAGGTTAAAAATAATTGCAAAAACCGCAATTACTTTTGTACCAACCTACTAGTAAGGATACTGTGAGGTGTGAGCCTACCCTCCCATTCTCCTTGTATGTTTCCTCGTTTATATAGAAACATTAAGCCAGTGAGGTAGTGTTCCAAGAAAGCCTTCCCTTCCTCTGCAGGGGATTTAGTGGAGGACAAGATAGTCTGTCCTGTTGAAGATAATTGTAATCCACATTTACAAGGGCGTCTGCCTGTGTATAGACGGACTTACGCAGATGACTTTGTCCCAACCCGGCACAGGGAAGTTGTGAACGGGCACCACATCATGGAATTCCCCGTTGTGGGGTGTGGTCTCATTCAAGGAGTGTCTGCAACTCCCATTTCAGTTTGAGGAAACAGGCAGATATGAATGGTCACTGGGGTAAACCGTAATTAGGCGTGCTCTTGAGCTATTTAGAGTGATTCTTTCATACCTTTTTAAAATCACCAATATATGGACGAGAGAGAAATTTTCCCCGCAGATGTTTCAGCTAATTGCTCCTTCTAGGTAAAGAATGGCCCCGTTTCTTGGTCTGCCTGATGATGACTTTTCATTTTCTGCCATAACTAACCTAATTTGCAAATGAAAAGTTTCACTGAAGCATACCTTGCCTGCAAGGGAATTACAGCCCTGCACCTTTGGAAGTGTTCAGTAGAACACGCAATTGCATTTTACACAAAAGACTTATGATCTTAATTCACAGTTAAAATAACAATGGCTCCAAGTGGTACTTATAGTTTTAAAAGTTGAGACATTCCAATGCCAGTAACCAGGGGGACTTACAGGAGTAATTGTCAGAAGCTGCTCAGTATGTTCTGTTTGTAGGGGAAGAGGCTCCTCAAATCATACCGCTTTCCCACGTTGATTCATTTCACTGATAATCTTTCTAGATAACTGGAGACTAGAAGCCCTTTACAGCTGAGTGTGAAGAATAGGAGTAGTGATTCTCTTCCAAGCACGACAGATCTTCTGGGGTTTAGTAGAAGCCAATAGGATTTAGACCAGACAGAGCACTTGAGTTTAAGTCTTCATTCCTACAGCTATCGACTCTATAACTGTCCAAAAGGTTATTTGGTTGAGGATCAGTTTTCTCACCTGTGAAGTAAGAATTATATGCCGGGTCCTTTTGTGCAGACTGAGATGATGTCACACGTGAGAGCTGCAACAGGGCCCTGCGAATGAAACGCCACAAGGTACCGAGCTTGATACTCGTGACAGTTCTTGTGGCTTAAGGCACCTGACATGATTATAGTCTAGATTGAGTTATTTAAAATGTAAGAAAAACAACAACAACAAAAACACCTGGGTGAGTTGTCCAAGGGAAGCTTCGACATTTGTTGGCTCTTTTCCACCCTCATTTAGAACTCTATTCATTTATTTACTGCAGATATTTATTGAGCTACTACTGTGTGCTAAGCACTGAGGATAAAATTGTAAGTGGGGCAAAGGTCCTGTTCTTTATCCTCTTGGCAGAGGGAAAACATCAGTAAAAGGTCCTGGCAGCTGGATGAGCTTGGAACACACAGCGTGGCTGCAGTGAGGGGAGGGAAGAGAAGGAACCGAGGTGGGAGGAGGAGGCAAGATGGGAACATGTGGGTCTTGAAATTTGGGGGAAAGAGTTTGGATTTTATTTCAGGTACGTGGCAATTCCTTTTATTTACTTTGCATGCAGAAAGCCCTTTAAAGTTTGGATAGTTAGCCACAACTCCAGTGTGCCAGAACAGCGTACAAAACAAGGCAGGCAGACGCCTCTCGCACTCACTCCGTCTCCTTACCTGTCTTTCTGGACCCTGCTCCAGTCTAACCTTCCACAAGATCCTCCCCAGTCTTCCCACGGGGAACCACTCCCCATCCCGTTTGCTTTGTCCTTTTTATAGTACTTCTCACATTCTGCCTTGTTTTAAATTCTCGAGGCTGGTCTCTCCTGGTAGAGAGGGAGCTGTGGGATGCTGGGGCCTTATGTTACTTCCTCCTCCTTCTGCATCCATTGTCTTGTACATGTGCCTTCTACAAGGAGATGCCCAGTAAATATTTCTCAAGTGGAAATAACTCAAATCCAGATATCAGGCTAGCAGGGAGTGGGTTTCCAAAGCATCGCACCGGAGAGAAGCTGATCCGGGAGCACAGGGGAAACATACCATGAGAACCCCCAAAAGGGTTTCCTTGTTTTATGTGCCTTTATTTTTCAAGGAGATTATAGATTCAAGGATATTGTAGTCTACTATAGATTGTTTCATTTGCTTGATGGATTTGAGAGGATTGTGAACCTGGAAACCTTTAGAATTAAATTCCACTTCAAGGGAGGACATTTTTATCCATTTTTAAAATTCCAAACATAATGCATACTTATAAAACTCCAAACACTTGAGAAACAACATAAAGTAAAAAAAAAAAATTAAAATCAACCTCTCATGTCTCCAATGCAACCCCTATTCAGAGGTAATTATTGCTAAGAATTCCTTGTTTATTTTCCCAGAATTTTTCGCCTGATAGTCCGTTTCCCTTTGTCCACGTCAGTACATGTAGACTGTTATTCTGTTAATGTTTCACGGTCTTCCCTAATGTGGGCCTATTATTTACACTTTTCCCTATTGAGGGTTGTTTTGATTGTTTCCAGTTTCTTGCCATACCATGCACTCTTTGCGCGTACCCCTGTACCACTCAAAAGATGTATTTTGCTGAGTCAGTATTAGTGCTTTTTTTTTTTTTTTTTAAACATGCATTTTCTTTTTCTTTTTCAGTTATGGGTTGGGCTTTCAAATCAACACGCATTTTCAACTACCTACGGTATGTCTAGCACTTTGATTCCATCGTTTTCTAGACCACGGAAATGTAAATTCGGTATTGCCTGTGCTGTCAAGGAGCTCAGCGTTAGCTGGGGAGAGTTGGCTCTCCCTGAGTCATTGTACACAGTGAGTGTAGAAAGCTAGCCTAGAGGCGTGCTCAGGGTATCCTGGTGAGTTAGAGGGAAAATGGTCAGACCTGAGGGTGGATGTCAGGAAAGGCTTTGCCAAAGAAAGGCTGGACTTTCCAATCAGAGGTGGGAAGGTGGTCTGGAGAAGGGCATTCTGGAGAAGGGCATTTTGAGACAAAGAACACTAGGAATGGTGCAGCTGGGATGTAGGATGCTAGGGGAGGGAGAAGGAGGAAAAGGTGCGATCCAGTGGGTAGGACAACCAAGTAGCAGAGACCTTTGTGTTATGGTAATGGGCTTGAAAGAACACTGAGTAAGAAAGAGTTGGGAGCTTTTTAGGAGCTTGCTTCTCACTCCCCTCAGTTTAATGCAACTATGCAGGAGATTGCTGCATATTCAAATCCATGCCTTTGAGAAAATAGTTTCCTGCTATTTTAAAGAAACCTTCCTAAGAAGCCAGTTCAAGAGTAGAGATGTTCTTACAGTGTATAGTGCATTTCAGAAGTACTGCCCCTGGGTTCTGGTAACCCTGCACCTGGGCTAACATTTTTCTTGTTCTCTCTTTACTTCCACCCTCCTCTACCTCTGCCTGGAGTCTGTGTGCAAAAGGGCCAAGCATCGTTTGTGGCTGTGCTCATAAACGGATAGGACTGGTCCCCAAGGGTGTCAGCCTGGCAACCTTTAGCGTGTGAAATCCATTTAAAAGGGGATGAGGCCAAGAAAATCAGAAAGAATGGGGAAAGACTGTTTAGATGAGGTGGTTTATACAGTTAGCGGCTTTAATTTTTATTTCCTGGAAGGAATTTGAGAGAAAGACATGTAAGGTAAATTCTCCTGTAAAGTGCTTATAGAATTGCCACTCTATCAGCAAGGAAACTGCAGACCAGGGCATAAGTACTGTGAATTTAAAGCATCCTTGGATTAAATTCCTCAGGTAAGCCTGCTAGTCATGTCTCCCCAGTGCATATTTATCCAGATGTCCTTTTGGGATGGGACAGGACCAATTTTTAATGACTCTGAACCGCCTTCCCTGGGTACCCAGAGGCTGTGTTTTGCTGACTGAGGAAGCTCTTTGTGTGAGCTCCACAGCCAGCTGTGTGTGAGGAAGATTTGGCTCTTGCCACCTCTCTGGGGGCCTGCACATGTCAGTTTCTCCATCTATGAAATGGGGATGATAACCTCTCCCCTGGGGCCTTGTTGTAACAGATAATTTTGTGGGAGCTATTTTGTTAAGAAAAATAAGGATTTATGGTATTAAAATATGCATGTCTAAAATAGCTTCCAGTGCCATTTGGTTGTCTTTGCCTGAATTTCACTATGTCTGTAAGTGAGATTCAGCATTTTCTTGTGGACTGTGAATTGTTGCTACTAAATGAGCTTGTCAGTCTCTGCGCAAGAACAAAATGTCCTTGGATTTACCCCACACTGCATTGCTTTGTGTACTTATACCGGACTGCTAGATATGGAATGTCCCCAATTCTGATTTTTCCCCGGAAGGCTGCAGCTCCATAAGGGACACTGATATACACAGCCACTCCCCAGAGCCACGTAGAAGCTGCAGAGCCTCGCACCCGGCTCTGCTGCCGACGTCCCCTGAGTGGGTGTGGGCCTGGGTGAGGTGCTGCCTCCACGGGCCCTCGATTTCTCATGTGCAGAATCCCAACTCTGGGACTTAAGACGAGCCAGTCCTTTGTTACTCTCTCTTCTCCCACTTGTGGCTGAATTTTGGGGTGTTTCTTTGTGGCTGTGATTCATAATCGCAAGTGTCCTGGTGATTATACAATAAGCAGCAGGAAGGAACAACCCAGAAGCCTTGGGATACATCTTGTCATGAGGGAAATTGGGCCTTTGGTGTGAAAGAAGGGCCAGTTTGAAAGTTCCCCTGACTTTTGGAGAGGACTTTGTGTCCCAGGGGACTCCTGGGTGTTTGTTCAGTGCCTCTCTGGGCTGCCTCCAAGGGTGAGGAGGGGACAGAAAACAATGTTGCCTGGGATCCTCAAGCTCCTACTAGTCCATCTCAAGCAAGCATCCTTATTTGTTACCTGATTTGCCTACTGGATTTTGCATAAGATTTTGAGGAAAGGGTTCTGCTGCTTAAAAAAGAAAAAAAAAAAAGAAAAAGAAAAGTGTTTAAAACCTCTAGTTTATGTACTCTGTGATTTCGTATCCTTGCACAACCTTGGCAACGTCTTATCTCATTCTCCATGAAATTGGAAAATGCATTTGTCACTGGGCCCAACCCCCAGACTGAGCTGATATTTACAAAGTTGCCAGGATTCCTCAGACGGAGAGCCACTGACCTTGCTCGGTTGTACAAAGCCTTTTTACTAGTGGTTTTATATATGGCTTCCTTCAAAATTAGTACATGTTATTAAAAGCTCTTTCCAGAAAATAAGGCTTTTAAAAGGTGGTGTTTTTTTTGTTTTGTTTTTCTTTTACTATGTTTTAAAAAGTATCTTTCTCATAAACAAATCCCGATTACAAGTGTCTGGAATACTTCTGGAAACTGGTCGTGTGGTGATCTTTGTATGTCCCAGTCTTCTTGGCCCTTCAGACCATTTGCAGTATTTTCACTCATCCCTGGACAGGCCAGCTCACTCCCACTCTCCAGACCCCTGGAAACATCTTTCCGAAACAAAGATCCGACCAGTGACTCCCTTGATTATAGCTTTGCACCCAAAGGGCAGTCTGTCCATTCATTCCCTGAGTTCTCTGACTCATTCAGTAACCTTCATTGAATGCCCACCCTGTTTCAGGCACTGTGCTGGGCAGTGAAGAATCAAGGTTGATGTAGGAAAAAAGAGGAGCCCTCCAGGACATGCAGTGCCCTTTCCCTAGAATCTTCTTCTCCTTTTTCTCCTTCTTATTCTCCTCCGCCTCCTCCTCCTGTTTTTTGTGGGGTGTCTTTTTTTTTTGGGAGGGAGGGGGCTGGTAAAATGTGGGCCAGCTAAAATACCACCTCTTGTGAATGCTTCACTTAGGCAAAGGAACTCCTGTCTTGTTCCTGAGCCACTTTACAGGTATATCCATCCTTATTCTACAGTAGGGTTATTGCAGTTAGTTGTGCATTGGAAGGACTATGCCCCCAAAATGTCAGCACCTGGGTCATATTTGTCATTGTGTCTCTAGTCCCTGGCCCAGCCATGGATACTTCCTGGTTTTTCAAAGAATGTTTCCCTTTCCTTTCTGATCTTTCCTATCTAAACAGGAAATAACTTATCCCTACCTTTTATGACATTTATCTCTTTCTACTTTTAAACTTGTTATTTTTCTAGCTTTTCTCCTTCCTGCTGGAATATAAGCTCCTTGAGGGCTGGCTCCTTGAGGTCCCTTGTCTAATTCATCTGTCTTGCCCATAGAGCCATGAACACAAGATGTGCTTGGTGCATTTGGGGGACCTTATCACGTCTTGTTTGAGAGAGCTGGTGTCATTGTGAGGAAGCTCCTTTTCTGGGAAGGTGAGCTGCATCCCTCGTTTGTCCTCTAGCCAGTGGACGGACATCACTTTGGGGTGGGGCAGAGAAAAAGCTAGGCTTTGCACTGGCATCCCTTAAAATAGACAAGACAGCAACTGCCGAAATATCTGCTACATGATTCTGTTTGTTATTCCCTTGTCGTCATATTTGATTAATTAGAGTGGTAAGAGGAAATATCACTTTGAGGCCAATTTAATGGCCTAGATCTTTCTTCCTGTAATTGGAGGGTGAATCTCGGCCATCTAAATTTATAGGTCTTTCCACAGGCAAGAATTCTCAATATTCTGAGATCTTCTTGGAATCTATGGAAATCTCAGTATTTTTGTTTACTCACCTAAAGGAATAGTCACCCCAGGAATGGATGTCTCTTGATCCTCTACCCTTAGGAGAAAAAGGGTCTTTCCAATGAGTATCACACCTTGACCTGCCAAGTTCATCAGCGTGAGGCCTTCTCCTGTGCCCAAGTCCTACAGCGAGGCACCTCTCTGGCTATATTGAAGCACGGTAAAGATCTCAGGCCATCACGTGCCTCAAGGGAGTTGGCAATGGAAGCAAGGATATGTGGAGTTCTCTGGCTGAGTAATCTCGGTTCTCTGTGGGCCCATGAGTGTGGTAGACATTGCTTCATCTCCAGGCAGTACCTCCTTGCTCAAAGCCCCTTTCATGGAGCTCTGGACTTCTGTCAACTGTGAGTATAGGATGACGGCACTTAGACCTCATAAAGCAAGAGGAAGATTATGCTTTGCTCCTACCTTGCCTTCTCAGTGTGTTAGCTTCAGAGATGGCTGTCAAGTGATCAGAAATGGTTGTCAAGATGGTATTCATGATAAGAATAGCTTTGTTACAGTCATCACCTACCAGGGATTGATGTGAAATGTGCTTTCCCCAAGAAGAGCCACAATCCTACAAGAAGGTGAACGTTCTTGGTTATTGTTCACCCGTCTGTAGTCGCCACCATATCATGGAATTCACTCTGTATGAGTCACTCTCCCATAGGGTTTTCTGCATCGCCCTACAGTCCAGTGTAACTTCTGAGTACAAGGATGAGAAAAATCAATAGCTCAGCCATTGGGGGTGGAGAGAAAATTGCATTGCTTGTCTAGGTCTCCAGACTTAGGGGATAATGCCCAGATAATCTACTATGTGGCTTTGTGACTACATCATTTGTTTGGCAGACCCCACACCTGAAGGCCATCTTGTGTAAGACCTCTTAAGCTGTGTGTTGGAGAAGCTTTGAGTCTGGAATGGTCACTATTGGCGACTAATCCTTTCATATTGAAGGGAATCCAGTGATAGGAAAGGAAGCTTTTCCTTCTAGTTGGGATTGTAGAAAACTACAGTAGCTGGAAGAGATTGCCCTTTTTTGTTCACTTACCTCTTCGTGGGATAACTGAGTAAATATTGTGACCTGAGTCCCATGAGAGAGATATTAGCCATCAGTCTAACCAGAGAGTCTGAGAAAATAAAAGTAGTACTTCTTCACAAGACCTGTCCAGGAGAATGAGGTGGCAGTGTCCACAGCAAGTAAAGAAGAAGGCAGGAGAGTGGTTCTGGAGGTGGGGAGTGCTTAAATGTAGAAGGGCTAGGGGTAAAAATGTCAGAGTAGGTCTGCCCGTACTTCATAATTCACCTATATAGTCACCTAGCTTCCTCTGGAGTTTGTCTGGAGAGAAGAGCTGTAGAGAAGCCCCCAAATCTCCAGTTTGAATTCCCTTAGCACATTGCATCGAAACCTCTGATGGTATCTGTTGACTGCAGGGGAAATAAGTTTTGGCTGTGGTTAGTACTCACCATTCTTTGCACAATGCCAACACCACCCACGGCAGTTTATAACATTTTAATTTCCTCCTAAAACGTGCTTTTATTTCGTTTTTGCAATGTGTTAGCCCATCAGATTGTAGAGATTTAAGTAAATGGAGACTGTTATTTAAGTGGAATCTCATGGAAGACACACCCAGCGATCATTTTCATTCATAGTTTTCCATTTCTTTTGGCAGCAATAGTGCAGTATTTCTATTTTTCATTATTATGTAGTGTTATGGGGATATTCTTTGTGGGTTTAGATTCCAGAGTAGCATATCTGATTTATACTTGATAAAGTAGTGTTTGCCAAGTAATTTTGTTGAAAAGCAGCCTCTTAGGCAGAAATGGAAGAGCCTACTATAAAAAGAACAGAGCACGTTATGAAGCTGCATGCAGTGGGGTTCATTGGGACCAAGAGACCTTGGCTACCATGAAGTCTGGAGACTAAGTTTGTTTGGTTAGACTTAAATTTCAATTTTATTTTATTATTCTTTTTGATAATCTGCCAGCAGTCCTTTAAGTTAAGTGAGTTTCCTATTTGCTTATCGACAGGAGCTTGTTTATTTCTTCCCTGTAGGACTGGTCACACCAAGCTAAACAATATAAGTGACTATACATTTCTCGTAACCATGGAAACGATTGTCAATGATTTATTAAGCATTCTTTCTCCCATCCCACACAATATGTTGTATTGGCCCAAGTTCCCTGGAGGGTTGGCTTTTGCCTTATCATCGAGACCAGCATTAGCCTTATTTCTGAACTTGGTTTGTTCAATTGTTTGGTGATAGTGTTGGCTTCTTCAAACATAAAAGCCGGTCTTGAGACCACCATCAAGTGTTTAAGGTGTTATTAAAACGTGTTTCAAAGAAAATTTTAACATGTGCCACTGTATTACAAACCAGGAAAAACTGATATGGAGCCATAGGAACAGGACTCATGTTTCTAAGAATGGATGGATACAACAGTACTTAGCCATCCAGCCATCCAGGGTACCACTAGACACTCAGCGAAGGTATGTTGACTGCTTTTCTTGAAGGAGTTCTCTTAATGTGAAGCTGCTTGTGGATCAGTAGAGAACATCCTCTGAATGTTTCCTGTAGTTAATCGACCAAGTCTGTCAGCCTGAGGAAGCTGGGTGGGGTAAATTACTCAGCCCCAGGACCCTCATCTTGGAGGGCTTTGTAATGTCCTTTGTTTGAGCAGGGTGGTCAAACACTGCCCTTGGGAAGTGGGAGTCTTTGTGCGGCAAACCCCATTGGGCTTCCTTCATTAAACAAGCCCTTGAATCACACACAGGCAGTGGCACTCATAGCAGTGCTAACGGACGCCCATTTTGATGGCAATTTGGCAGGGAGTCAAACTTTGGCCCTGAAGCAGAGGTGGTGCAATTAGACAGCTGAGATGCATTCTCTAAACACACACTTTTAATTGATTTCAGCTTGTTCAGTTCACAAAGATAGAGCTCTGACACATAGCAGCCTTCTTAGAGGAGCTTATTTTTACTTTTCCTTTATTCAGCAGCGTAATTCAACAGCAACAGAAGCAACAATAATACAGAGCTCTACAGAGCGCGTATTTGGCACGGCTCGGATACAAAAAGTATTATTAAGAACTAATGAGTGAGATAGTTAGATGTTAACCGGAAAAGCATTAATGAGAAGAAGAGAATTCTGGCATAAACATCTGTTTCTGAAACAGATGTTACCTTGTAAATCTGCTGAAGAAAAGCCTGTGCAAATGGAACAGTGGACCATTTTAGGTAATAGGAGGGACAGACGATATTGCAAGGTTTTCAGACTGTTTTTGGCTGGTTTGAACGCACAAATGGCTTTGTGTGTTGAGGCAGTGAATTTTGGAGGGCATTTTGGGGGTGACAGGAGGTATCAAACAGAGGCTAATTGTAGTGTCAGATCACACAGAGCTGTAGACCACTTGATTCCTGCTTCACTGTGAGAGATTTGGGAATTCTCATTAACTAAATAGCTTGTCTCTTGCCCCTCTTGTCTAGTGCCCCATAGTTATTTCAGTATATATGAATTGTGGCTGCTGTCATCTTCCTGTGCTCGAGAATTAAGACCTGTTCTGTCCCAACAAAAATTACCTAACCTTTGGTTGACTTATTGGATAGCTTACTTCATGTAGATGACAAAATGGCTGACAATGGGTCAATGGTCACACATTCCAAGATTATACAGTGAGTACATTTTAGCAGTTTTCAGTCTTTCATCCAAGACTCATGGGTGGCAAGAGTTTCAGGGATCCCCAATGGAGGCATGGGTGTTTTTTCAGAGCCAATGACACTGTGCTGGCAAATGCCTTATTCGTATCCACAGAGGGACAACTTGATTTCGTTTATTTTTACTTAGTATCATGGAATAAACTTAAAGCAGAAGGAATCTTTGGGATCATCTAGTTGGTCCAAAGCCCCCCGTGAACAGACAAAAAAATATAATGTCCTGAAAATGATTTCCCCAGCATCACCCAGCAGTTGGTGAAAGGGTTCGTCTCCAGAACCCAGTCATGTCTGGACCTCTCCCTACTTCACCACAGTATAGGGCAAAATTCCTTCTTCCTTCTCTGACTGGAAGTCAACAATGGGAAGCCCCCTCTAAGGGGAAACAGTCCTTTGGGAGAAGAGCCTGGGCTTGCTGCATTTGGTGCTTTGAAAGTAGCAGTCAGGAGTAGAGCTAGAGTGAATTCCAGCCCCCAGGCTATACAGTTAGGGGTCACCCCTGGGTGGCTCATTTGTTTATTCAGATCAACCCTCAATTGGTCATACGCCTGGTAATTGAAAAAAAAAATAATAATAACTATTCATCTTTGGAGAGCTGTGTTTACCAACAACGTGACGAAGAAGTGGCTCCCCCAGTGGCGTACTTGGAGCCCACGTCTTGTCACTGCTGGTGAGTGGCCTGCAGAGGACCCCTGCAAGGTAGTCATGATCCCAGAGACCCAGAGCCTGCAGTGATGGGTGTTGCTGCAGCTGGTTGGGTCTACCTTCCTCCAGATAAACAAATAACAGCGATAGGTGGATGGGTAGGTAGGTAGGTAGAGAAAAACCCAAACAAACTGTGGCTCTGACACCTTTGAAGGAAAATTTCTTAATTAGGGGGATCATCCCCATTTGTAGCTATGCCCCGACTCTCTTCCTGGGCCCCAGGGGCTTCCGCCTAGGGACTATTTAGAGGAAGCCTCCAAGAATGTCCTGGATGCTTAGACATGTGCAACGCATCCCTTCCACTTTGTACCCTGCAGATATGATGATCCTTTTTTCATCATGATGTGTGTGTGTGTGTGTACACGCCTGCGTGCAGGTACACACGTGTGCACACATATGTGTGTTGTTCATGCAAGAAAGAACATGAACAAAGCCATAGTTGCAAGACACAGGATGACTTCAAAAGTTAGCAAGATCTATGTTCTTCCGTGTAATTCCCTCTCACACAGAATTAAGGAAGGTCTTGGTGAAGAGTAGCCACTCATCTTTGACTTGTTCCCAGGCATTTATTCAGAATCATTAGGGGCTTTTTATTCTCCCTGAGAGAAACTAGGAAAGCTCGTGTTAACAGAAAATTCTAAATTAATTCCTTCTGTTATGCTTGAGGTGCTGATTCATTTCTATTGAAAGAACCTTTACATCTGTCATGTAGCTCCTGGCCTGTCAGAAGTGGGTTTTGTGTTACTTCAAGGGGAAGTCTGTTTCGCACCCTCCAGTACTGGAAGAATATATGAAGTGAACAGAGTTTGTGTTGGGTTTGTCTCAGGGAAGGTGCTCATGAGGCTGCCATTTTGAACACTGTCAATTGTATTTGTGACTCATCGTTTCCCTGACAGCATGTCTTTCACCTTCATGACAGTGACACAGGAAAATGAGAGATTCAAGCATCGTTGCTCTGCCTTTGAGTTCCTCTCTTAAATGACTCCATCATTACTCAGTGCTGATGGAAGAGGCTATCCATAGAATTTTGTAAAATTCTTAAATTCTTCTTCTTTTTTTTTTTTAATCCTCTTACTTGCTCTACAGAATGGGTGTATTTCCTCCCTGTGGCTTTATTGTTAGTTTACCAGTTTTCTAGCTCTTTTTGCTCTCAGGACCCAGCCATTTTCTCCTTGATCTTTACGCCAACCATCTAAGGTATAAAGGAAGGTTATAGAAATTCTGGAAGTTACTCAAAGTTACACTGCTAGGAGGTGAGGAAGCTAGAACTTGAACCAGATGTACCTCACCCCCAAGCCCATACTCTTCCTCCACTACGTTTGAGGCCCCCTAGTCCCGGCCACGTGATGCCACACCAGTAGTACACTGCAGGGACAACAGCACACACATGGAGCCTCCTTTGCTTTCATTCCTTGTGTTGCTATTTCAAGCCTTGGTTCAGACATGACCTCCTGCAAAAAATCTTTCATGAGTTCTTATCTATGCAGAGTTCCTGTAGTTCTCTGTATATTTCTGTTATAGCGTTTCCCGTTTCATATTGTGTATGGCCTGTCACCCATTCATAGTGCTCTGTTACAGCACTTTCCATGTCATATTGTGTATGGCCTGTCACCCATCCATAGTACTCTGTTATAACAATTCCCATGTCACATTGTGTATGGCCTGTCACCCATCCATAGTGCTCTGTTATAACACTTCCCATGTCATATTGTGTATGGCCTGTCACCCATCCATAGTGCTCTGTTACAGCACTTCCCATATCGTATTGTGTATGGCCTGTCACCCATCCATAATGCTCTTATAACACTTCCCATGTCATATTGTGTATGGCCTGTCACCCATCCATAGTGCTCTGTTACAGCACTTCCCATGTCATATTGTGTATGGCCTGTCACCCATCCATAGTGCTCTGTTACAGCACTTCCCATGTCATCTTGTGTATGTCCATGTGAGTGCCTTCAGATCACGGGCCTTGTCTCAGGGTCTAGCCCAGCACCTGGCACCTGGCCTTGCTAACTTCCTGTAGACCTGAATGGAACCAAGTCAATAGTGGGAGATTTCAAACCTAGGTGGCATTGATAATACAGATTACCTGTGCTTCAGGAGCTAGCAAAAGCTGTATCCTTAAGCAGGTCTGGAAATGGCCTGCTAACAGAAGACATCTGTGCCTTTCTACTTTTCAAGCACTATGACAATCTCCACAAGAAAAAGGTTTGAAGAACTATAACATTTATGGCTCCCTGGCCATAAATTCACTGCAGAACACATAAAAAATGCCATTCCCACAGGGTTATGGCAGAGATTCAGTATTGCAAACATCTGCAATGAGCAGTAAAGCTAACCTCTGGTGTGCAGCGCTCGACTGTTATCGACATATATTAGCATTAGTGACAATCAAATGTGATTATCTAAGATAGCATTTTATTTGCCAACTGCAGATTTATGGCTTCCAAAACCCCAATTTACCCCCTTCCTTGTATGTTGTTTTTATATGACTCAAATTACATGCAGACATTCATGATTAGTGTGGCTCTACTTTTATTTTTTGGCGGATAATGGGGTATGTATAAATTTTCAGTACTTAGATTGATTTTAGTACGCTGGATAGAATAGGCTTTCAGAAGTTTGTTAAATAGCTGAGCAAAATTCAAAGCATTCTTATTTTACATTTGAAGACATTTCTGAGAGCCAGGAGAAAGGAATAGATTCTGATATTGGCAGATAGGCTTTTTGATCTAACAGGTTTATAGTTAATTTACAAGGTAATCGGTTGAAGTACACATGTTCCGCATGGTATCTTAAGGTTTAAATTGCTGTCACAATTTCCTTTCTATTATTTAAACCATGGTTTGGCAGAATTTTTCTGTAAAGGACTCGATAGTAAATATTTTAGGCTTTGTGGGTCATATGCTCTCTGGAGCAACTACTCAACTGTGCCATTGTTGTGGAGTGACAGTAGACAGTATGCTAACAAATGACAGTGGCTGTGTTTCAGGAAAACTTTATTTACAAAAATCGGCAGTGGGCTTACCCTCGATTCAGAGAAATACAGATTTTTCAAATAGCTATTGGGAAATTTATGAAAAAACATTTTAGACCATTTGGGAATGGACCTCTTTTTATCTGTCTCCTATTGTATCTGGAAAGTTCTAAAGTGAACACATCACATTTTAAGTTAAAGTATAAAATTTTAAATAAAGTTATTTTTCATCCTAGTGCAATGATTTTTAATATTTGATTTTAGTTAATCTAATGCATATGATGTATTCTTAGTAACAGTAGCTTACAATAGCAAAATTTTTCAAAAAGGAACGGATTTGAGAAACACACCGGTTTGGTGACATTACTCTGAATTCTTTTCTCTTAAGTTCTCGTTTAAAACTCTGTCGTAGCATGAGCTCTATTGCATTGGAACAAGTAGACTTTCAGATGGAGAAATATTTAGGCATCTGAACGCAGGAGCTTAGAACCAGAATTCCTTCTTAGACATAATGCCAACATCACCAGGCCAGTGCTTTCTCCTTTTCACATGGGGCCATGCAACTCTGAGAGAACGGACATAATGGAAGAATTTGCAGCTGTCTCTTAGGTGAAGGTCAAATTGCTGAATGGCAGAAAGGTTTCTGATTTTGCAGTTGGAAAAGGTTTATAGAGCTAGGAGCAAGATAAGTATCTGAGAGTGTACTTTATAATACTTCTGTTTCTATTGCTTTGGAGTTATTTTTTATGCCTCTCCAAACAGTATGTGGGACCACCAAATGTGCATTGCACTATTCCGGGTGACTTACGCAGTTGGCAAAAATATGACCCAAGATAATAACGTAGGCAATGGAGCCTATATAGTTTATCCTTTTTCCTTCTTGGCTATTTCAAGTTGTCTCCATCTTGTAATTTCAAATGATTTCCTCAGAGGTGTAGCAACTACCGACAGCTTAAAGTGAAACCAGTGGCACACCTTACTCATATCTGTGCTTCTTGTCTTTGCAAATGAGTGAGTAGAACTTGGGGGCAAGAGGAAAACGGTGTAAGTGTGGGAGAGGCCTGTGACTTTTGTAGCCCTATGTGGAATTCTTCATCAGACCAGGGCCAAATAGTTCTGACTTCTCCTATGACATTGAATATGGGGATAGAGGGGGGTGTCAGGGTGGAAGATGCCGTGGGCCAGTGATTTTCGATGTGTGGTCCTCATACCTGCAGCAGCAGTATCACCCGGAAGACAGTTAGAAATGCAAATTCTCAACCCAAAGACTCTAACCCGTTAAATTAAAATCTTTGCAGGTGGACCCAGGAATCTGTTTGAATAAGGCCTCCAGATGATTGTTCTGTATAGCGAAGTTTCCAAAGTACTGCTTGAATCACCATCCAGTCAGACCTGTTTAGTCCATTTGTATGGTTGTGGAAATTGAGGACAGGGAACTTGCCCACCATCAACGAGCTGGGGGCAGGGGCCTGTCTGAGTCCTAGTCCAGAGTCCTGTTCAGTGTCAGTGCCAACCTAGGTGGACTGCAGGGAGCCCAAGGGCCTTGGAAGCGATGACTTGGGACCAATGTCTGCACAGTGCCATTCATGCCATGGTGGAGAGATGCTGGGGACAGAGGGAAAAGGGAAGGGTTTGGGACTGGGAGCTCTCCTACCCTGGGCAGCCTCTCCATTTAAAAGCCTGGTGACCCTGCTGCTGAACTTCCTATTTTAAACAGACAGCTCCCTAGAGCATCCTTGGCTGAGCTTAGCAACAAGGGGAGAGGGAGCAAGGAGGGGCGGGAGGAGAATGGGCTCCCCCGTTATCATCACATCAGTGCAATCACTGGGAATTACAGTTGAGGATTAAGAGTCACTTGGGGATAATTCAGCGAGGCTGGAGAGGGAAACACACGCATGCACACACACACACACACACGCACGCACATGTGCGTGCACACACAACGTAAACAGATTGCTAAAACTCATGGCAGAAAACAAACAGCATAGGAAAAAACGGCTGACTGGAACTAAAAGGGCCTGCATTTTGAATTGGTGGTATAGGCTCCAGAATGATCTGTTTCCTAAACACTTTTGGTGAAGTTGTATACACAGTGACTAGAGCAGAGCAGCTGCTTCCCCAACTCTGTGCATTGCTCTGTTTCAGA
Source organism: Rhinolophus sinicus (assembly GCF_036562045.2). Classification (NCBI taxonomy): domain Eukaryota; kingdom Metazoa; phylum Chordata; class Mammalia; order Chiroptera; family Rhinolophidae; genus Rhinolophus; species Rhinolophus sinicus. The sequence goes on from NC_133753.1 coordinate 48,976,490, forward strand.
ACTCCTAGCATTCTTCTCCAGGCATCTGTTCCTGAGAACACTTGAAGGTTCTGCCAAGAGAGCTCAAACTGGCAATCGAATCCTTGAAATTTAGAAAATGACACACACACACACACACACACACACACACACACGTATGCACACACAAATGCTCCTAACATGACACAGCAAGTCCCAAAGGCAAGTGTCAGATATTTCCCAATATGTAGGCACCTCTAAAAGAGGTCAAATGTGTTATCCATCTCGCCTGATTATCCTTGGGCTTGAATAAGAGACCTCAGCAAGTTAGGGGTTTGCTTTTCCCAGAGAGGTTGTGGAACTTGCTTCCACTTTTGGACTTTGGGTCCCTCTGATCAGTACCTAGAGGGTCTTTTCTTGCCATATGGGGTGAATGTCCAGCCTGGCAGGCTTCTCACAAGCGTGGTTAATGGAGTATGGAAGAACCCTGTGCTTTCCCAGTGAACCCTGAAAGGGCTTAATAGACCAGAGCACTTTGAAATAGAGGAAATAATTCTCTGCTTTCACTGAGAGGCGTGGCAGAAAATTCAAGTGAGAGGAGTGGCCTAGACAGTCCTCATGGGCTGTCTAAGATGAGCGAGCTCCCTTCAAACCTCATGTGTCTTCAACTTTAGTTGGTGCCAAGTAGGGTTTCGAATTCCCGCCTGTTCTCAGGCATTTTTTTCACTTTCCCATTCCTGAATTCCGAGGTATAAACTGTTTTCTGTTCTCCACGATGAATCATCTCCACAAAGTGACGGCCAATACTACCAACCACCTGGGTTCAAGGAGCCGATGTTCCCGATTTCCCGACCACCTTTTCTCGGGATTCAGGAATGGGAAAGCGAAAAAAAAATCCTGAGAACGGGCGCGAATTCCCACCTGGAAACCCTACTGCCAAGGCACTCGTCTCCGTGGTGGAGCGTCTCTTGCCCACTTCGCCCAGCCAAGGCCTGGGCCTTAAACATTGGTTATACCAGGAAAGGGTGGAAACAGCCCCAGGCTTTCCATGCAGGAGTGGCTTGGGGTATTTGCCTGTGCTATTAATATCATTCTGAGCCAAACGGAAATGACTCTTGAGTTAGCCTTTATGTTTGTATTCTTTCTCTATCTTCTTCATGCTTTCAGCAGACTTGATAATGGAGAGGTCTGTGTCCTCCCATTTTCTCTTTGTCCTACACTGTGAGGCCGAAGCTGTTTTACTTTCTGGACAGGAGCCACCCCCATCAGGGAGAAGGGGCTTGCGAGAGGTGGGGAGTAGGTGCGGGCCGAGGGGTCTTCCTTACCCTTTCCTAGGTTTCCCCTTTCATGGTAGAGCACTGCAGAATCCTTTTCCAGATGAATAAACACTGCAACAGATGTGTATGCAACCGTGTATTCTGGGTTTATTTGGGTCTGTTTAAATTGGGCTTTTCCTGCACCAAAGGATTTTGTGAAATATGTTGGGTTTTTGGACACAGATTTCTAGCCTCAGGTTTGGAGAGGCTAAGAAATTAATCACCCTAGCTCAGAACATCCGTGGGGGTGCATGGCTTTGTTCTGGGGAGCTACCACTTCAAGTCTAAATAAGCTGAAGGAACAAGTCTCCTCTGTTCTCTGATACCTCTGGGAACTAGACATTTCATGATCTTGACCTTCCCCTGTGGATTCTGCCTGGCATTTTAATAACATGGTCACTATTAGTGAAGCCAATGACCCACCCATTCAGACACTGGGGGGAGGAGCGGGAAGCCATGTCAGGCCTCAGGAGGGACATCAGTCCTGCCCGCCTATTGTGGAGGTACAGAGAAGGGACCCTGCCGTGAATGGTCAGTTACCACCCCCACCCGCCAGACACAGCTTTCACAGCTATTCCACACCTTTTGGAGAGGGATGCTGTTGTGGTCTCAGACACTGGCTTCATGTGGAAAGCCGTAAAAGGGAGGTTTTGTGTCGCAGAGAGCACTGAAGCACTGAAGCAGTTGGGAACCCATTTGTCTAAAGCTGGTTCTGTGATTCTCTATGTCTTCTTGGGGAATTCAGTCAGCCTCTATCTGCCTCTCTTTCCTCGTCGGTCACACGAGGGGGTTGGATTAGAACTAGATGCTTTTTAGGTTTCTTCCAATGACAACTTCGTGATTCTTTGACTCAATATTAAACTGACCAAATCAATTATTTGTATTCTACCTCTTCTCTTAGGATTCTAGGATGTCCTAACCAAAAAGAAACCTGAATAAATAATTGATAGAGATTTATTTATAAATATGATTTCACAGTAAAAAAAAAATATGTTGGTGTAACTTTTTCCCTGAAAGAGCCACCCCATTGGCATCTGCCCTTCAATCCTGGTGAGGAGCTAGGAAGATCTCCTACTGCTAAGATGTGCAGCCCTTTACAAAATGATTTTACATATGGTCGTCACGGCAAACCTGTGACGCGACTGTGTGTTACCCCCACATTTTGGAAATGATGAGGGCGTGGTAAAGCTGAAATCTAAAGAAGGGTCTTTTGTCTTCCAGTTTTCCAGAATTCTAATTATTGTTCTGAGGGCTAATTCTGAGTAATTACTGATTGTAAATCCTGGTTACTCTATTAATCAGGTAGGTTTTTAACACCTGCTGTGGGCTCCACTGAGTTTTTTTTTTTTTTTTAAATAAAATATAACCAAGGAAAGGTGTATACACTGAGAAGTAATTAATCAGATCAGTTCATATTTAGTTTCTCATATATATATATATATATATATATATATATATACACATATACATATATATATATATCCATTTTCCCAAACTTGTAAAAAAAATTTTTAAATGACTCACCCTCCTGCCTTTTTATAAGCTGTATGTAGTTCGTTTTCCCTTTTCCAAATATAAATCCCTAAAGGTTAAGAGTCCTCTTATTTTTCAGGCAATAAGGAACAGACAAAGTTAGCCTTTTCAGGTATTTTCATGTAGGCAGGGAAGCTCGCCAAGGGAGTGAGGATGAGATGGCTCAGTGCCCTCGGGACTTCAGAAAACATCTCGTGGGGATAAATGCTTTGATTCCCAGCAGTGCAGGAGGTAACAGATGTGAGGCTCTCCATGGTGCTTACCAGAAATATGTATGTACTGTGGGACAGAACAAGGTACTTTGAAGATTGGAGAATTCACTGGCCCTGTGACTGTTCACTTTATTGCTTTCTTCCTGTGCAAAATGTCTCCAGACCTAGACGGTGAGTCAAATGACAAGGTGACAAAATGGTTGTAATTCTAGAAGCTGCAGTCCCATCCCAGCTTCTTTATGCAGGGATGGGGATGAAGCCAAAATCTGTAACGGCTCCCAAGAGAGCAAGAAGATGTTCTTACTCATGGTTGACCAACCTGAATTCTTTCCACATTTATTTACACCAGACGTTGGAATAAACGTCTGAAATGCATCCACATTAACACCCACACCTTGCACTGGTGAACTTATTACCAGTCAGCCAGCCAAGCCTCATAACCTACTCTGTACCCACCGTGTGAAGGACCAGCAGCTGATGTTGTGGTAGGGAGGCCTCCCCCTGACAGCACAACCATCTGTACTTCTTATCCAGAGATTCAGTGACACCAGGCACAAGATGGGACAGCAGAATTTGATGCCACATTTGAGCCATGCACTTTTATTAAGAGCGGATTTGTGCAGGTTTAGACATGGTATCTATTTGTGTTCATTTATGCATCTTCTAAACAAATAGTGCCTGAACACCTGCTGCCGCCCATCATTGTACTAGGAGCCAGGGAGAGATCCCTGGCACATGGTCTCGCCTTGCAGTTTCTCACCCTGTGGCAGGGGGTGTAGGCAAGACAACAGGCCTCTCAAAGGCTAGTGACAGGTATTGGGATGCAGGTAAGCTTAGATGCTTTGAGAGCATGTGGGATGAGTCATCACTCTTGTGCTAGAGTGGGAGTTTGGAAAAGAAATCAGAACAGGGGTTTAGGTTAGGCTGGAGGATGAATAGAGGTTAACCAAGTGAAGCTTGCATGGGGTTCAGAGGTAGGGAAGTGGAAGTTGCAACCAAGAGAAGGACCGCAAAGCCCCAGAGCAGAAGTAGGAGGGAAACTCTGAGTAACTAATGGCTTCTGGAGCTATGGCAGAGCCTCCTTCTACTCAACGGTGTGCTATCCTGGACTTGATAATCCTTGCTGTATGCTGGTCACATGCTGTCTTCTTTATATACTAGATTTGCTTATGCCTTTCTGCCCTATTATACATCCTATTGTCTCCATTTACAGTTAAGGAAATTGAGTCCTCAAGAGATTAAATCACGTGCTCACAGTTGCACAGTAAATAAAGCAACAGAGCCAGGTTTCAAACAAGGTTGGACTCGGAACATGAACTCTTCAACACCCCCATCCAGAAGTGCCCAGGCCAGAGTGAAGCTCACGGAACCCATGATCAGTTTTGTGTTGTGTGAGTGTCTCCCTTCCCCAGCCCCCTGCCAGCGATTTCAGGATGAGGATTGGGGTTATTCTTCAGGCAGCCCTGCCATGAATGACACAGCAGGCACATTGTACCTTCTCAATAAACACTTTGCTAACCGAAGTGCTACTCTACCTCTCGGTCCCCTTTTCTATCCTTGCACAAGTTTAGAAAGAATCCAACAGTGACATTTGGACTTCAGCATTTTTACATAGATGATTGAGGAAAAGATGCCTAGTTGATGTGTGGGAAATTTAGCTACTGAGAGACCCTTGGAATCCTCGTATACTACTTAGCTACACAAGTGCGATGATAATTGCTTAAGAGGGAGAGTGTATCCTGCTGCCAGAGAAATAAAGTCAGTCTATGTCATGAAAAACAATTTTACAAACGTAAGGACAATGTAGAACCACATCTAAGATCTGGTAATGAAATAAGTCACTTACCTCTCTTTATTAATAAATTTCAATTTCATTGCTTTCTTTAAAAAGTGAGCACCTCTATATGAGAATTTGAAGGCAATGTCTAAATGAATTGGTGGCATCATTTCTGATGCTCAGAGTGTATAATACCTTCAAGAGTATGGTCTTAGAATGGTCCTGGATCAAAGTTAGTGTGTGTGTGTGTGTGTGTGTATTTTTTTTACTAGTTAGGGGGAGCAGAGTAATAAGTCTGTAATTGGTTAACAAGGGGACCTTGGACAAGTGGAGCCAAGAAGGCAGAGTGGGAAGTATGTGGGCTTTGTAACTTAGTCTCCTCTACCTACCACCTGTGGAAGTGTAGGCAAATTTTTCAGTCACGTGGACTCAGGATTTTCTTGTCTGTTAAGTGAAGCTAAAACAGCTCAGTTTTAGAGTTGTTGTAAAGTTTAGAAATCGCATGTGAAGAACAACAGCTCATTGACCAACATGTAGTGGATATTTGAGCCCCTGATTCTGTGGTAGATGAAAACCCATACCCTCCTTCAAATTGTCCCTGTGTAGGATGTGCTGCCATTATGCCGCAGTTTCTGGCCATTGATAGAGTATAAGAGTGTGGATATTGAACTCAGAGATGTGGATTCAAACCAGGAGCTGACCACTGTCATTGTGACTTCTGTAATTTATTTGTTCTCGCCATACGTCTGTTTTCTTCTCTGTAAAATAGCGAGCATGATAGTATCTACCTAAATAGGGTTATTGTTGGGACTGAATGAGAGACGCTGTTTAAAGCCCTTGCTATGGACTCGGCACACATTACATACCCAATAAATGCTAATTCTTATCAGCTACTTTTCATTATCCGGTGGGTGCTTTACTGGGAAGGGGGTATCAGGCTCTTCCCAGTACGAGAGGGCGCCCTCTTCACTGAGGCTTGTTTGCCAGTGTGGTTGCAGTTCAGTGTTATTGAGGAAGTGGCACAGCCACTGTGTGGAGGGACGGAAGTTGGGGCCTCACTCCCCAGTGCAGGGATTGTAGGACAGTCAGGGGAGAGGACCACTCGGTACGGGAGATACAGAAATGGAAGGGCTGCCTCACAGGGTAGTGCAAAAGGCATTTAATAGGAGATTCCTCTGAATGGAGTGGGATGGGAGACTTCAGAGAAGTGTTGGACATTTATTTGTATTTCAGGGACCTAACAACAGAACAACGTACAAAGACACATTTTTGAAAAGGAGAATTCCTTGGAAGGCATCTTTAGATAAACACAGAGAGAAATAATTTACAGAAGACATGTAGCTTGCAGTTGGCTCTCCGTGGCTGGCATCTTCTTTCTAGTCCCTGCCCTGAATGCAGCCTGTACAGAGGTGGCCATGGCTTTGCCTGGAATGGCTGGTGAACTGGGTGGTGTGGACAACCAGTTTCTGCCTCTCGAGGTCCGTGACCCTTCCTAGCAATGTGCGGGCTAGACTGAAGGAAAGGATTTAGACTTCTCAAGATGTAATGTTGTACCTGAGACATGGTTGGAGAGAGATGGTTAATAGCAAACGACCCTAGGCAGAATTCTTCGGTTTCCTTAAACAGGGTCTTCTTCGTTAGGAATTTCTGCCCATTTTCCCTCCCTCTCTTTCTCCTCCTCACCCTTTCCCCACTTAAAACACATAGCCCCCTGGATCACACCTGGTGTCATCTCTAATTAAAGATTACTTTCAACTGCTGACAGTATCCCAAGCTGTTCTTTAAGACGCTCTCATCCCACTTAGTGCCCTGGTCCTGCCGATCCTGCTGTCGTGTTTTCTCCATTTAAGACATTGCCTCAACGAAATCTGTTTTAGAGTTTTCCTTGCTGCTCCGTGCTGAATTACAGTTACAGTCAACGGCCCACTTGTGTGCAGTTCAAGAAGCAATTAAGGGCTCTTTTCTTTGAACAAGCAAGGGAGGGGGGAGAGTGACAAATGATCATTATTCTGATGATTCCTCTGTGTAGCTGAACCGTTCACAGATCTTTGATGCCGTGAGTCCCTCACATTGAAACCTCTTTCTGTCACCGCCTTCTGTAGCCCTGCCTGCCTGTCAGAGCGCCTTGATGGTGGTCAAGGACTCCCACGTCGTCCGGTTGGAGCAGCTCACTCGGACTTTAGGACTGTGATTAAATACAGCGGAGACAGCTGCACAGTGACCCACGGCATGATGGTGGTAGCACTCAAAATTAGAAAGCACGAACTTCGGAGGTGTCCCAAAGAAGCTCCCAGTCTCCATTGTCAGCCTTTTGTTTTATCCTGGGGTGGGGGGGATTTATTATAATCTCATCTTTCTATGCTTGTGTGCATGACTTGTGTCAATCTTTATCTTTAGAGGGCAGGGACTTCTATCTAACTTACCCCACACTGGGTCTAACACAGCTGAAGACAGAGGCTGCTTAAATCTTTTTATTAGGGTGATCAACTGATGCCCTCATTGGTGTGTCTCAGGAAGTGTCTTCTGAGGGTGGGGCAGTGAGCCAGGCCCTGGGAAGAGACAAGTCACTGCATGGCAGTGGTCCTTACGGGTTGTCCCTGAACCAGCGGCATCAGTATCTTGGGAATGTGTTAGAGATGCACATTGTGTGGTCCTGCCCTCAGAAACCTGGAGGGCGACACCCAGCAGTCCAGTCTGTCCATCAGCAAGCCTTCCAGGTGACTCTGTGCATGCCCATGTTTAAGAAGCTCTGGGCTCCACGCCCCCGGGCCCCCTAGGACCTCCACAGACTTTCTTCTGTGAAAAGGAGACCTCAGGTATGAGTGAGACTAGAGGGGTGGGGATTGAGCTTCCTCGAGGTGAGGAGCAGCTTTGACATGGCCTCCCAGCTGCTTCCACAAGGTGACAAGATGGTGACTTCCCTCCTCTGGATGTCTTTTAGGTTGCTTGGCAGCTCAAGTTGCTGGGCAGTTCCACAAAACCATGTGGGTGTGATGTTGGACCATTCTTAACCTTGAAGACAATGTCTTCTTATCTCTCCACTGAGTATGCATGTTGAGGCAGAGAAGGGCACTGATTCTTGCTCAAAATCAAAGCAGCTGTGGTGCAATGAGAGGAGGTTTAGACATGGAAGACTTGGGTCAAGGCACAGCTCTGTTCCAGTAGCTTTGGGACTCAGGGAAAATCCATTAACCTCACTAAAGGCAGATGGACCTGAGTTTCCCCATCTCAGAAACGGAGCTAATTATGTCCTCCCTAGCTGTTTCATAGGATGTTCTGCTCAATTGAGATAGGGGCCGGGGTGGGATTTTGCCCAAACTTAATTCTTCTCACAGGTTCTTGGATGAAGGTGCCCTGCCAGCAAGAACCACAGCTCAATGCAGACAAAGTACTGTCTTCAGTCATTAAATGGATGCATCTATATACACACACGTATGTGTACATGGGCACACACTGTAGGGTGTCAGTGGTTAGAGGTGGTAGAACACAAAACTGAGTGATATCAACCTACGTGAAGCATCCCATCTTCACCTTGTGGCCAGGCTCTACGTCCAGTTGCCCAAGCAGCCCAGGCATGAGTAGCTGGAACCCCAAGGATGGCCAAGCTCAGGGTGTGATGACCGCACAGAGGCAGGAACCTGAGCTGAGCCTGCCTGGTATAGATGCCAGAAGAAGGGACGGAGGTGAGCCTAGAAGGCTGCCTGAGCTGCAGACACCTTTCCCTTTGTGATCATGGCCCAGTGAGGGCCAGGCTCCAGCCCAGCACTTTGGGCAGCCCCCTCCCATGGGGGAGCTGACAAGGAAGGATCGAGGTGCAGGTCTGAAGCAACCCCTGTCAGACTCCCCTCAAATAGGAGAACACTCAAACCTTCTTCTCTATAGGGGAGAAATTTTCCTTCCTTATAGTACAAACAATGGGAGAGAATGGCAGAAGTTCCCTCCTTCTTCATTAACTAAGCAATCGTCCTATGCTAACCATTTATAGGTGCGCAATTTTCTCTTACTTTAGTATGTCCTTTCTTCAGTCCCTGAATGTCACGACGAGCAGGAGACCCTGAAGACCCTCATTGGCAGGCAGGGTTGGCTGTTCCCTGCCTCCTGGTTAGGGCTGGGACTTCCCAACAGGAGTGGGTAGCAAGCTGGCTCAGCTCAGTTGCTGAAGCAATTCCAAGGGAGTAGGAAGAATGGAAGGTAGTGTGGGAAGGTGGGGGTCGAAAGGAAATATGAATGAGAGTCATCAAATAGGGTGAACACACATTGGAACGAGGTGGGAGGGGACTTAAGGATGAATGCCTTAAATGGGGGCTAGTGTTTGCTACTTACTTTTAGGAGCCAGCTTGAGCCTGTCCAAAGGGTGGATGTGCTAGATTTAAAATGCTAGGGATGTAACACATTTTGGCCTAACCTGGCAGCAGGTCAGGAGCCCTAGACCAACTACTAGGTGGTACCTGAAGTGTGTCTTGGTACTGCCCCCTCCCCACTCCCACCCTCAACTTACACACTGTACCGACCCGACACTCTGCTTGTGTACCTGGTCCTCACAACTGCTCTTCTGCATAAACTGTAATGCTCTGCCACCTGCCAGGGCTGAAGGCTGTCTTCCACCCCAGCCAGCATACCTGAGTGAGATCCTGAGGGTCCTCTCCCATGGTGGCCTAACCCTGGCTCGATTGTCTCAGTGCTGCCTGGGTTCCCATTTCCACTTGCCTGGAGGTGCTATGGGAACACATCCAATAATGGACATGACGGTTGGCCAGAGACACCCATCATTATTTCCTGTCAGATGGGACTTGAGGATACCAAGCAGGGCGGCTACATAAGGTTGTGCAGGTTGTGTACTAGACAACTTGAGATAGTGCCTTCTACGTGGCGGCTATGTATGTAGTGTGTAAACACATCTGGCAGCCCTCAGTGCCACGGATAAGACCCAGATTTGTCATACTTCTTTGAATATTGTAACATAGACTAACAAACTTAACTTTGCTCACCTCCATGGCTCCTTGCCAAAGATACGCTCTTGGGGGAAAATGAGAAAAGAATAGGTTCTGACAGATTGCATTTTGTAGGGCAACTAAATCTGGTTGGAGATAATAATCACAATCCTCACCATCACCCCCACCCCACCCCCTGCTACTACTACCATTTATTGAGCACATATAACATGCCAGGCACATACATGGTTGTGGGGTATCGCAAGGCTTCTTCTAACTGCAAGGACCATCTCTTCTTCCTAAACCCGAAGTGACATGTCACACAGTGACAAAATCCATTAAGTCTCCCTTAGCAGCTCCCTTCAAGGTTGAAAGGTAGAGATACTTATAAGCCTGCTTCCTGAGGACATGGAGGTCCAATGGAGAGAGCCTCCTTCCTCCATTTCCCCAAGATTCCCAAACTTGCTCAGCTCATGGTGCCTTTTTGTCTCAGTAACTTTTTCACTCCCAAGACCAAGAGAAGTACCTAGCAGTTCCATTTATTAATAGTTTGTTTTAAAGAACCTAGTAGTCTCTGCTGTCTGACAGATAGACCTCTGTTGTCCTGGAAATTTTAAAACATCCTGTGGCTTTCCTGTGAATTTGTTTTAGCCCACAGCATGGCCACCATGGCCATAACCTCACCTGAGGCAAAGGAGATGGAGCTTAGAACATTGAGAAACATTTCCAGGAGTCTACCACCTTTGTGACACTTTCCCCTGGAATAGTCCAGTAAAATAATAAGAATTTTTATTCATTTAATGGGAAGGAAGATAATTTGGTAGAAGGAAGGTGATTTTGGTAAAGTATAAGGAATTAGTACACACGTTTTCATTTTTCCTTATAGGCATTTCAATATCAGAATCAATTTCAGGCCAAAGGATAGCGTTTATAGCCAAGAATGTGTTTGGACCTATTTGCAGATGTGCTGCCTGTGGTTTCATTTGAAAAGCAATGGTTTTTCTGGAATAACAAAGTGATTGCCCATATACCATATCTATTTCTGTGTCTGTATCACTCACTAGACTTGGACTGCTTCAGGGCAGGGTCTAGTACAGAGTAGATGCTCAGTTGCTCAGTGTATGTATGTTTTTTTTTAATTACATAACTCCTTTGTAGCTGGCTTACAAATAGGTTTGTTTTTTTTAAGTTCTCCCACACAGCCATCACAAAGACTTTAATTAAGTCACTCTGACACAGAAAATGGCTTCAGTTGGGTCAGAATTTCTCATACAACTTTTTAAGTTGACATATAGTTGACATATTAGTTTCAGATGTACATACAACAAGATTTGATGTGATATTTGTGTACATTGCAAAATGATCAGTAAATCTAGTTAACATCCATCACTGTATGTAGTTACAAAAAGTTTTTTCTTGCGATGAGAAATTGTAAGATCTATTCTCTTAGCAAATTTTAAATATGCAATATAGTATATTAACTGTTGTCACCATGCTGCACTCATGCATTACATCCCCAGGACTTATTTTATAACTGGAACTTTGTACCTTTCACTCCCTTCACCCATTTTGTCCACTCCTCAGCCCCCCTCACCCCCAAATCTGGCAACTACCAATCTGTTCTCTGTATCTGTGAGTTTGGTTTTTCTTTTAGTTTTTGTTTATTTTTTATATTCCACATACAAGTGAGATCATACAGCATTTGTCATTCTCTGCGTGACTTATTTCACTTAGCATAATGTTCTCAAGGTCCACCCATGTCACAAATCACAAGGTTTCTTTCTTTTTTATGGCTGAAAAATGTTCCTGTGGTGTGTGTGTGTGTGTGTGTGAGAGAGAGAGAGAGAGAGAGAGAGAGAGAGAGAGAGAGAGAGAGAGAGAGATCAGACAGTTAAGTTTGCAAACTCATCCTAGATAGAGTGCTACATGCCTCATTGCTGAATATCCCTACGGTCACCTTCAAAGTACTCCCCTTGGGAAGCTATGCACTGACACCAGTGCCTAGTTCACCCTTCAAAGCAATTTTGGAACTCTTTTTCTGGATTGGCCATCAGAGCTGTCGTTGTATTACCCTTGGTGTCCTGAATGTCATCAAAATGTCTTCCTTTCAATATTTCCTTTATCTTCGGGTAAAGAAAGAAGTCATTGGGGGCCAGATCAGGTGAGTGGGGAGGGTGTTCCAATACAGTTATTTGTTTATTGGCTAAAAACTCTCTCACAGACAGTGCTGTGTGAGCTGCATTGTCGTGATGCAAGAGTTATGAATTGTTGGCAAAAAGTTCAGGTCGTATAAGTTTTTCACACAGGCTCTCAGCATTTCCAAATAATAAACCTGGTTAACTGTTTGTCCAGTTGGTACAAATTCATAATGCATAATCCCTGTGATATCAAAAAAAGGTTTGTAACATCATTGCAACAAGTTTGCGAACTTAATTGTCTGACCTCGTATTTCCCAAGCCAGTACATGATGAATTGTAGACGAAATAAAAGAAGGCTGCATTTCAAGGCACAGGCTTATCCTTGCAAGAGTTCCGAAGGAGAAGTGACTTCAAAGTGTGTTGGCATGACTCGGGGGAGGGTCCTGGGATCCTTTGTACCTCGTGATAGTAGCAAGCACACGCTTGCCAATTTGTACCTAGGCTCCACTCTGTAGATGGCACTGTTCTAGAATGGAGGCCAGTAGAACCTCACTGTCAATCATCTATAAGGGTTCGGCTCGGTTATGAGAGGTAACAAAGCTTTGGTGGTAAGAAACTAAGAAACATTACCTATGTTCATTGAAATAGACTGCTTGATATTCGAGAAAAACATGAGTCTGATACCAGAGAACGCCTTTGGAAATTTAACAGTGAATTTGGCGATGGTTGGCATTTGTGATGGGAAAAAATTCAGTAACTGCAGAAAACCCCAACATTTTTTTCATTGGAAGTAGATCTACCTTTGGATTGCCTATCCACAGTCTGAAGATGGGTGAAGCATAACTGTGTTGACCTAGAAAGTATATACCCAGTTTGTTGAGATGAGTTGAGATGAGAATTTTATTTTATTATTTGTTTTTTTTAAAGATTTTATTGGGGAAGGGGAACAGGACTTTATCGGGGAACAGTGTGTACTCCCAGGACTTTTTCCAGGTCAAGTTGTCGTCCTTTCAATCTTGGTTGTGGAGGGCACAGCTCAACTCCAGGTCCAGTTGCCATTGCTGGTTGCAGGGGACTCAACCCACCATCCCTTGTGGGAGTTGAACCAGCAACCTTGTGGTTGAGAGCCCACTGGCCCATGTGGGACTCGAACCCGGCAGCCTTCGGAGTTAGGAGCATGGAGCTTCAACCACCTGAGCCACCGGGCTGGCCAGAATTTTATTTCTTGACTCTTGCCACAAGTCCATTGCCCTTTATCCACTAGGCCAGCATTATTGAACACCCTTGGGTTGAGGCGAGTCAAGCCCAGCAACATATATTGCTAGGCAGTTGCACCATTGCTAAGCAGTTCATGCCATTTGAGAAGCTGGAACCACTGAGCAATGACAATGCTGTGAGGAAGGGGGCCTAGACAAACTTTCACCTGTCCCACCCTAAGAGAATCCGTGCTGTTGAGATGTGAGCTTTTCATCATTGCACAGAGTCCTTGAATGTCCTGGTTTTAAATGAAGCAGGAGCAGTGAGGAAGCTCGTTGTGAGAAACAGTACACCTGCTCACTGCCCTCTACCTTGTCTCACACTCAAACAAAAGGCCTTTAGCATATGAATCTCAACCAAGTGCTCAGAGAAGTTACTTACGGCACAGAAGCAAGGGAAAGAGACTACTTCCGCGCCTTTGCCAGTTGTAGTTCAGAGGAGACAGACTCTTGCTCAACTTCTGTTCTGCAGTGAGTAAAAAAAAAGGTGTGTTTGATGGTGATGAGAAGTGGATAGGAAGCCACACCTTTCTGAAAGTCTTTATTTGCTGCAAAACCACCTTGGGACTAACCAGACCTAAATTTATGTAACTGACGTTTCCTAGAACCTCCAATGGAATGAAACCACTCACTTTGACCACTTAACATTGTTCTCTAATGGTTCTATTGTCATGCCCCGTTCTGAGTGCTTTAGATGTACTAACTCATTTCATCTTCAAAGCAATATTAAAACCTATGAAAAAGATACTATTGTTGTGATCTTTCAATCCTCCTTAGGGTCATGTGGTAGCCTGATAAATAAATATATATAATATTTTTAAATATATATATGTGTGTATTAGTTTACAAAAACAGTTTCTTGGAACAGGACTAGGCTTTATAAAACAGGAATTATATATAAGGAAATAAAAACAGTCTAGCTTACGGTAACTTGTAGTTAATGAAAATGCACAGAGAAAAGACCCAACCTTATACAAAACTTAATTTCAGTTCTTTTCAAGTTCAGTGTTTTTGTTGTTAAATGGTACACCTTTAGGCTAGATTTACTTGAGGGTTGTAGGCTTGTGCAGTTCTTAGGACAGATGAGCTCGCCATTCAGCGCTTAAGTTATCATCTTTCTGTTCTAGTGATTCTTAGAGTAGCTTGAAATATGTAAACGTGAATGATTGTGTATTTCTACCTCTGGATATTACCCCATGTTCTAAAATCATAACATAAAAATGTAAACTTATTGTTGTATTTCTTGTAGGCTTATCAGTGCCAGTGTCCATTGAGGGGACTGAGAGAAGGGGGCAAGCTGCAGGTAATGATATCTTTTTATAAAAAGAAAGAAATGGAAATGTTTGGCTTTTGTTCGGTAACATATAATTTGTAATGTTCTTCCCCTCATTTACAATCCTGTCCATGTATAAACAGTAATTTGCTCTTATAAGCGTGTACTGTACTTAGAGTTCTGTTGGGAGCAATTGGTGTTCTTTATCTGTGCCATCATGAGCATTACGAAAAACAATAATTATAAATATCCTCTAGGGTTAAAAGAAAAGAAAAGAAAAGAAAAAGGGAGAATCTGTCTTGAGACTAATTGCTGTCTCAGTGTCCTGCCCCCACCTCCTTCTGCCACTCCCATCTCTAATCCTTCAAAACTCAGTGCAGATGTTACCTATTGCAAAGCTCTGAAGATGTTGTTACTGTTTGGAGAATTGTATTTAGTAACACTATTTCCTTACATCTGAAATAACTTGTTGCTATAGTTAACATTGATCTTCCAATTCAGAGATCTGAAAATGAATAAGCCTGGATTCCTTTGACTGACACAGTGAATTGTGGGTTGTGATTTTTTTCCTTTTCAAATCCAGGGATGTACCAATGGAGTCAAGGTTTGTGTTTTCCGAATGGTTTGAATTAAAAAAAATATCTAGACTGGTTAGTGCCATGAGACCCTAGCATTAAGTATCTGCGTGACAAGCTTCAAGTGTATCAAAGATATATTTCAATTTCCTAAAAGTTGCAGTTACAGAGTGTTGTTTCAACTGAGGAGACCATTAGATTACTAATGGGGTATTTACAGAGGGAGCAAAGCACAGTGGAATCTGAATATATAAACAGCTTACGTTCTTAAAGTCCAATTTATATCCAGTTTTTTTGTAATTTGCAATGTGTTTCCCCATAGGAACTATACTTTGCATGCTTTGGGCCTCCCAAACTAGCTTATGAAAATCTATGTCAAGCATAATGTAGTAACATGTTTTGTTGGAAAGAGCCCAGAATTAGGTAGTATCAGATAGCACTGAGTTTGAGGCCAAAATGTGACACTTACTAGTTGGGCAGGTCGCTAAACCTTCCTAAGCTTTGGTTTCCTCATACACAAAATTCACATGCTGAAATCCAATGTTTGATATAGTTTGCTGAGTGAGTGGACCAATAAATAAGCATGCATCTTATTTCTGTGGGAAAAACAATTCATCCATATGATAAGGGACTCCTACAACCTCTGCAGTCTCGTGGTGGAGATTTCAGGCCAGGATCTATAGAAATGGATGGAGACTTCTTAAAGTTCCTTCCATGGTCATTTGTATGGCTTTGGGGTCTCCTCTGAAGCACGTGGTGGCTGGATGTCTAGCTGCAATCGCTTCCAAGGCAAGGCCAAGGCTTCGTGTACATCTTTACAGTCTGCTGTACAAGTGGAAGAGGTGTGGTGGCCATTTGTATATTTGACTCATGCTCAAGCTAGATGTTTGCAAGTTAAGGACTTTGTGTATACTTCTAGCTCTGTGAAATGTAACAAAAGGAAAAAAAAGATTTCTTTATTTATTAGAAAGTATATTAAATATAGTTCATTTCAAGGCCCAAAGGTAATAGGTTAAAGCATTTAAAATAATGAGAAAGAAAAAAATATAAAGGTACTTAAAAAAAATGAAATGCATAGTGTTGTTACTCTTAGGGGGCAAAAAGATACAAGGTATTCCAGATTTTGAGGCTGTTGTGTGCTGATTTTGGAATGGACTTTGGGTGGTTTTTTCTTTTTTCTTTTTTTTTACTTTTCTAACAGTTCTCAAACACAGGTAGGAGTAGTTTTAAACCTATCTTCTGTTTCAGTCGTATACCTTCTGAAAAAAATCCCTAAAGTTTCAAGAAGAGCTTTTCTTCTTCTTTTCTTAAGCAATTGCTGTTTTTTGAGCTCCAAGGGCTGACAGCTGTTCTAGTTTTGCTTGGGGACTTTTTCACATTGTGGATTAATCAATGTTATGAACTGGGTCCGTGGGGTTTTGGGAATGTAATTGGTTTCAGATGACACTTTGCTAGTCAATCTGTGAAACAGCCGAATGTTGACACAGCTGAACAATTCCAGCTGTTTCCACTCGCCCCTTCCTCTTTCCTTGGACGCTACACCCTTTGCCTTTATTTTTGTCTGCCCTCTCTCATTGTGACTTTGCTAAACTAATTTATTTTCCTTTCTGAAATTTCTTTTTGTTTTTCTCCCCTTTGGGATACCACGGCTCCCCGTTTATTATATCCTCCACCCAATTTTATTTTGCGAAACTTTTTCCCTGACTTGCATCGTTTTTAAGGAAATAATAGTTTTACCATTTAAGTTCCCTTTTATTTATGGCAGTCATGTAGTTTGTTTATTTAAGGGCACACAGCAACAAATTTAGGTTGTACACAACTGCTTGGATTCTGCAAATATTTGGTTTCACAACTGCTTGATTAGGCTTTTTTTTAAAAAAAAAAAAAATTACCAAAGGCATCCACTTGAGTAAACAATACAAGCTATTAGCTTCATTCAATGCATAGGCGTGTTTGCTACTGTATATCCCTCTGAAACAGTGAGTAAAAGAGATTCAGGTGTCAGTATTGCTGTTAGAAAGATGTATGATTAGAAGAGAGTAATCAAAAAAAGACCAAGCCTGAATTATGTACAGTATATTAAGAGTTTATATACTGTCAGGGGAATGGGTCATAAATTGCTTTCAGTGGTTTTTCATTATCAAACTAATTTCTCTTTGTATTTTCACGAGTACTTGTTTCTGCATCTTACCCAATGGAGGAAAGATTTTAACTGCTTGTGTGCCCAATAAAATTTTGCTGTTTTATTGAGTGATGGGGCTGCCGATCTAGAGTTAAATGAACTAAACCAAAGAATAGGACTGCATAAATAGACACATGTGTGAATGTGGTCATTCCCGAGAGTGGAGACTCTTGACGTGGGCAAAGTAATCCCATTCTTTCCAGAATGGTCTGCGTCGACTAAATGGATTGCTCAGCCTTACAGGACAATTGCACAGCCACCTACTCTGCCTTGCCTGTGTAGACTTAGAGGCACACACAATTAAATATTTGAAGGCGAAGTTTTGTCTATGATGTCAAAGCACGTGGAACAATTAAACAATCATCACGAGAATTCAGCAAATAAATGCAACTGACAGTGTGAATTTTTCCAGATAGTCCCTCCCACTACAATTGTTTTGTGTGTGTGTGTGTTTTAAGTTTTTAAATTTTTCAATTACATTTGACCCACTACAATTGTTAATGAACATGCTATCAGAGGAAACTGTCTCAGGGATGGAGACTATTGTAGAGACAGGCAACAACGGGTAGATAGATACACAATGTCATTTCTCTGAATAGAGAACTATAAACAGTACAGGCCCTTAGGCATTGGTTAGGGGTGATCCAGTTTAACACTTTTATATAATCGTCTATGTAGTGGAACTTCTGGCTATTTCTAACAGTGAAATACTAAGCTGTGGGCAAGTGCGCCAGAAAGAGGCAGAAGAGCATCTGTATGAACAAAGCATATGGAAAAAATAGCTCAAATTGCACTCGGAGATGAGCAGCCAGCATTGTAGGTGATAACTGAGTACACAGGCTTGCAGATCATTGCAGACAGTTTTCCAAAGACTGACCCAAACATAGTTACGTTCAAAAAGGGAGGCCAAATACTAGATGTAATCATGGACAGTGCTGGAATCAAAATCAAAAGCGCATCTCTGGCCCTTTATAAAATAATCTGTAGCTAGACCAATATATTTTAAGGATAATTTGACAAAACCAAGGACGGTTCTGAGAGGGATAAAGTAGTGAAAGGATTTGAGATGTCCCACCATGCGGGCAAACAAATACATCTAGTACCCGTTGTTTATGAAGTTGAGAATGGATGGGATGAAGATCTGTAAGAGCCCAGAGGGTAGGACAGTGGCCCCAAACATAGCAATGTGTGTGTATATGTTGAGCGTGACACTGCAGTGTGTTGAGTAAGAACACCAGTGACCATAGGCATCGTACCTAAATGATAACCCTGTAATGATGACACTACCGTTAACTTATGAAACATCCTGGAGCCTTACATACATTGTTTACTCAATTACTTTGGGCTCAGACTCTCCATGCTTGAGGTACTTGGAACACTGAGTGATTCTTTTTTAGTCTCTGTAGGGGGAGACAGGGGAGAGTGAGTCACTAGCTCAGGGCAAGCAGTGAGCAGCATTAGGTATGGTGGGACAAATGCTGGGGGCGGTAACTTGGGGAATGCTTATTCCTCCTAAGTCGGCTTGCATCTTAGAAATTCGAGAATTGCACTTCTGTCGCATGAAAAGAGATGGGCAGATTGTGCCTTCGTTTTTCCTGCTGCCTGGTGACAGAAGAAGCATAGAAACCTCAACCCAGGTTATGGTGGTCGCCCAGCTGTCCGTCTGGTCTTCCCAAAGTTATCCATGATGAATCTCAGGGAGTGGTTTTCACAATGTGGACCACTGATAGCCGAGGAATTTGGGGCGGCTGTGAAAATGGTACATCCCTGGGCTCCACAATAGACCTGCAGCATCAGTATGGAAGGGGGAGGGTCTGCATTTTTAACAAGCTCCTTTGTTGAGTCGCGTGCATTCTAAAGTTTGCTCTAGGATTCTAGGCTGTGTGGGAGTACTGGGTTACAGCCCAAGTACAATGAGATGTAGCTTCACCAGTCCAACATAAAGCCAGTGAGAATGAACCATGTAAATGTACCCTTTGTATTGCAAGGGTTTGCAGAAATAAAGTGCTCTTCAAATATTTCATGCTGAGAAGGCACAGACTGAAAGTACCTGGGTGACTTTCTTAGGTGGAAACTGACTCAGATGAATCATAGTTGTTCTTCTCAATGATTTGATGTGAGTTGGTACCTTCCCTTCAGAATGTGATTGCATAATTGCACACAGGTCCTCCCTGGAGGCAGAGGGCTAATTACATAATGGGACCAACGGGCCCCATCACTCTGTCCTCTAATTATGGTTCATAAAATGTGCCGTGTTGACCTTTGCCGTCACAGTTGCCCTACAGGTTGACTCCAGAATGTTATGGCTTGAAGGGCCTTACATTCTCCAGCATGAATTAGACCAAAGCTTTATTCTGAAGCGCGTGGGAGGCCAGCCTGGAGAGGTGATGTGACCGAGGTGTCCCAGAACCAGGGCCAGGACCAGTGCGTGGCTTTCCCTGTGTTTTCATTGTCAGCAGCTGGGGCAAATATACTCTTTATTCTGTGACACTGACTCATTTTTCACAGGAAACTCGATTTGGACAAACCTGGGATTTTTAAGTTGAAAAGCTGTCATTTAATGTTCTTATTCTTTTATAATCACACTGGTTAATATTTATTGACTACATACTCTGTTTCAGAGCGTGCACTAAAAACTATACACACTTACCATCTAATCTTCTCAGCACACCTGTGGAGGTAAATATCCCATTTTAAAGATGAGGAGAATGAGGCTTTAGAAACTTTCAAGAACCTTGACAAGGAGAAACAGCAAGTACATAGGAAATCAAAGATGTCAACCAGGCCAGTTTGATTCTAGGATATTAGTTTATATTTTATTAGACTATTAGCTGACCATGTTAATGTACAAAATTCCTTTTGTACAGATACGAGATCTGGTAACCTTATCTGAAGTACTCTTTACATTTAGATACTGTGTTTCCCCAAAAATAAGACCTAGCCGGACCATCAGCTCTAATACATCTTTTGGAGCAAAAATTAATATAAGACCTGGTCTTATTTTACTATCATATGGGTCCGGGTCAATATAATATATAGTATAGTATAATATAATATAATATAATATAATATAATATAATATAATATAATATAATATAATATAATATAATATAATATAATATAAACCAGGTCATATATAAGAGACTGGGTCTCATATTAATTTTTGCTCCAGAAGATGCATTAGAGCTAGTGGTCCGGCTAGGTCTTATTTTTGAGGAAACACAGTAATAAGAGATAAAGTATAGTCAACGCTTACTCTGTACTAGGTTCTAGATTATACAACTTTATGCTTTATCAAGTTACACTGATAGAATATAAATACTCCAGCATGTTGTCTCTGGGCAGTGGCTGTCTTCTGTCTCTCTCCCCACCCGTCTTTTTCACAAGCTTCCTTTTTATAAAATAAGATAACCCAAGATGACTCTTCGTCTTCATCTGTATTTTCTGGGACATGTGGAATTATTAGTTAGGAACAACAACAGCAGCTCCACAATGTGAAGACATCAAATATGATTTAGTCACATAGGGGTTGGTAGTGCCAATGAATGATGGACTTTGGGAGGCCAGCTTGCAGCTGGGTCCTGCAGGTTGGCAAGCACACTGGTGGATGTGTTTGATCTGAGTGCCCACTCTTCACACCTTACGTCACCATCCATTTGTGCTGTGGGTCTTAGGCTCCGGCTATATACTCAGACTGTAAATGTCGTTTTCAGATGACTGTGATAAATTAGAAATATCAAGTATCAAGTATGGAAGAAGGGCCCACAGGAAGTGGGATACCTTATTCTGTGTCCTACTTCATCACAGGCTTTTCATAGGGAGCATGCCCCTGGCCCTTGAGAGTCAGCATGTAAATACCCACACCCAGGGATGGAGACCACATGTCCCTGTAGACACACAGCTCCTGTCACAGCCCTATGCATTTGGGAGGTGAAAGAGTGTAACCACTATCATCACTCCATATATGAATGCCAGACACTGAGTGTATATGTTAATAGACATATGAAATGCAAATACTGCCCAGGGTCCCCTTGAGGCTGCTCATCTGAGAGGCAGTAGTCACAAACATGCCAAGCCTTTATCCAGGCTTTTCCCTCTGCCTGAAACAGCCTCCCTTATCTTCTCTACTGGGCTCCTTCCTCCTGTTTTTCAACACTTGGCTCAGATCCCCTCCGCTGAGAACTCTTCCCTGACTGCAGCCATTCTGGGAGTGCCCCATTTCGCTGCTCTCTGCTCTGTGCTGACCTGTCAGCTTCCACACTCTGCTTGGTTAAATTTTTTTTATCTTTGTGGCCAGACCTGATTTTCAGGGTTCCCAGAGGCCTCTCCCAGGAAACACCAGTCCAGAGAAACGCTCCTTTCCAGACAAGGGAGCAGAAGTGAAGTCTCTTCTTCCTTTCACTAGCGTCTGGGCCACTTGCTTGGGGTATGGGGTCTGAGACCATAGTCATTGCTGACCAGGAGCCTCTGTATGGCTCTCCTGGAGCTTATCACCTAACTGGGGAGAGAGGGAATACTGTCAGAAGGTAAAAGGGGCTGCTTACTCTACTTCGTAAGTTCCAGAAAAAATGCAGAATCAACAGTGCAGCAGCACTGCAGAGAAGAGGAAGGGTACTGAGAAGAGGAAGGCTTCGGGAGGAGGTCCTGAGCTGGATCTTAAGGAAAGGCTAAGAAAGAAACAAGCAGTGGGAAGTGTGGCCCACGGCCATGCCCTCAATGCTATAGTTTGGTGGCAGAAGCCCTGTGTGTGGGCATGCGCGTTTGTTCCTGTTGAAGGTGTGGTGTCACCTGGGTGTGCTGTCAGGCCTAAGAGCTGAGAAGACCTAGTACACAGGTGGCAGTGCCGCTCAGGCTGCGGGTGCTGGCTTCACCTCTAGCATTTCCATTCAACTCATTAACATTTAGTGAGCACTTACTATGTGCAAGGTGCTGATACAGTAATGCATAATACCCTACTCTTTGCAGGCCCAGCAACTAAAGCACTACCTTTCCTTTGAAATCTTGTAATTAGAAAAAGGCTATATAAATCTGAATTACTGTCAGTATAGCTGGGATGAATAAATCATAAAGGGCTTTAGGGCGTAAGACAATTTGAAGTCTTGGCACTACTCTTTAGAGCGAGGGACGAGGCCAGAAGCTTGTGTACCGTGTGCCACCAGCACCCACTAATACCAACCATACCTCACATCAGCGCACAACAGATATGCCTGCCACCTGTACCAGCATCACCGTGATATCAGCACGTCCTTCCATGCCCTTTAATGTCAAATTCTAGGGGGGAAGAAGAGCATTTCCTCCCTCATAAAGGCTTTGGGGATACCTGCTTTTAGCCTGGATATTTTAAACTGTCTTTGACACCAGATTCTAACCATTTTGCTTGTTTTAATGAAAAAATGAGGTGATATGTGGTGGCTGACATGTCCCAAGCTACTTTTCCTGTGTGTTCTTTGGGTGAGAAAGCAGAAACTCCAGTGACAGCATCCCCCATTTTACTGAGTGGCCTCTGGCCAAGAGAGATGTTACCTGTGGATGGGGTCTCCTTGCTTCATCCCCCACTGTGGGCCTCAGGGTCTCCCACAGTCCCTCCTGCCCTGAGGTATCTAGGAAGACCCTTGTCATGTGCCTGCTCTTAGGGTGTGTTGTCATGGCAACCACCTGGGACCAGGCTGGAGAGAAGCAGGCTCCTATAATGCATTGACTTTAGCTGGAGCAGAATGGGGAGGAAAAGGTGAGCCAAGAGGACATGTGAAACGGGAGTCTGGATGCCACAGGACTAGGAAACGTAATTATCAGGTGCCTTAATTGTGCCCAGCATGATTCCAGGTGTGGTGGGGGAGCCTGGGAAATGTGGAATCTGTCTCTCCCTGCAAGAAGTTACTTTACAATCTACTCACTTACCAAGTACTTAGTATCTCTCTGAAAGCATACCCTGCACAAGGCGATGGGATTAATCGGATGATATAGGCACCCCTTTGCCTCCATTGAACTAATTGTTGGGTGGCGCTTACCCAGAAGTCATTGTTTTTTCAAATGTGGGACTGGGTTTTTATCTGTCTTTTACATTTTATGAATTAATTCATCAAAAGTAACTAAACCCCTTTTTTCTTTTTTTAAACCCCCTTTTTTATTAGAGCTGTTGGCTACCAAAACTGGGGAGCTTTGAACCCACTTTAATTTTTCTCTTCCGTACCATCTGTCCTTGTCCCAGCTTTTAGACTGATCTCTACTTAGGGACAAAATAGATAAGGAACATTGAGAAGAAGAATCTTTTATTATAGTCCATAAATAGCAGAAAATCTTGGGCTTTAGTTTCCCCATGAGAGGAAATGTTCTGTTGATATGTCACAATAGTGTATCTTACAGCAGATTTTGAATGGAGTAAGAAACATTTTTATCAACCTTTATTCTTCCGGAAACATGTGTAATTGCTCATACAGTGGTTTTTATAATAAATAGGTGCATTTGAATAACTCATTGGTAGGCAGAGAATAGAAAGTGAACTATCCTTCAGCGAGTGACAGTTAAATATCATTATTTACAGTTGAGTAAACAGCACGCTAAGGTAGGGAAAGACCATTTTCTAACTGAGGTCATCTGCTGGTGGCTCAGATGGTCTGCGTTTATGTGTCTCCTTCAGTAGGCAAGAGTCTTGATTGTTCTGACTCTATTAAAACAACAGGGAATTATGTTTCTCTCTCTGTCCTCCTGCTGCTGAGATGGAGGCATCCCCTAAGGTTCAGTTACTGGTTTTCTTGTCTTCTCTCTATTCTCTCTCTCTAGGAGACCCATCCCTCCTGAATGTCATCGTCATAACATTCATCTGCCCGTTGGAAAGGAAAGGATGTAACTGATAGACATTAGGAAGGAAGATGCATGAGTAACTGTATTTTGCGGGGGTGAGGGGTTCGTAAAGGAAGAAATCAAAGATGACCCCTCTCTCCCCAGTGTCAACATCGGTTGTATCTATGGAAATGCTTTAATCACCATAAAGTCACTGGATTTTCCAGCTGACTATCTCATCTTCCTCACAAATGGAGCCTCCCCACACAACAGCTATTTCTTGAACACCTCTTTTATGTTAGGTGTTGTGCGCCAGGAGTTTGGAGCATATAAAGGAAGATAAAACACAGGCTTGGGCCTTGCCTAGTTTATAGTCCAGTAGGCAACACTGAGTGATTATAATACCGTGTGTTTTATGTGGTTGAAATACATAGTGGTGGGTCCTGGAAGCCTGGACAAAGTGTCCCTGAATTCCCTGTCTCTGTCAGTGATGTCATCATTCTTCGGCCATCTCAGCATAAAGAAATGGTTATCAGGCCTTTTGTCTTCTTTTCCCCAACTCACTCTGTGGTATTCAACTAGTCTGTACCCTTCCCCGCATTCGTCAGATTCCCTCCCACTACCTGAACCCCAGGTTCTCACTACCTCCTACCTGTATCATTTTCCTCGCTTCCTAAGCTGATTTCTTTGCCCCTGGATGGATTCCCTCCAAATCCGAATCACACCCTGTAGCAAGACTACAGTTGTTTAAAACATTCCTTCCTCCTGAGCTTTTATCTCCTGCACATTCACTCCTTCAGCAAATGATTAAGAGGTGCTCAGTGTCACTAAAACCGCCCAGGCTTTTGGGGATGAACTCTAAACCTTAGCCTGACCTTCTCCAGGCTGGCCACACCCTGCCTTTCTGACCTACATCTCCCCTCTCTAAATGTGACCTCCTAGCCAGCGCCTTTTCTTCACAGACTCACGTCATGCCTCATATGTTTTTGTCTCCTCCTTTGCTCTTGTTCTGCCTACCGTGGCTTCCAGATGCCCCACTGTGGTCTGCATGATGTTCTTTCACTTCCTTGAGGCCTCCCTGACTACTAGCCATAAGGAGATAGAACTGAACAATGGGAAACACCCTATCCAGTCAGTTGCAAACTATCCTCCTGTGAGAATAGCCCATGAAATCCCAAGTACCACTGAAGCTGTTATTGAATCTCTTCTTAAACTAGATACAGAACTAAATGCCTATCCTTTCATTTTCCCTTTCCAGTGGTCTATTTTAATAATTGGTTTTTTTTCCTGAAAGGATGGATTCCTGAATGAAGAGAGAAGTGTTGGGAACCCTAGAGTCCCAAGTCATCTACTACTAGCTTAATGACTGCTTTTTAATAAGTCTGGGTGAGACTCTCAAGTGTAAGTGATGGGTCCTGAAGGTGGCCTTGTGCAAAGACAGGTATTTTATATGTGGTTTATCATCCCCTCAGTTGCCTGTTTTAAGGAAAGTGGAAAGGGGTTAAGAATCTGAAAGTTTCTACAGATGTCTGTGCCTCATAGGTGGCCATTAGACACTGAATATGGGGGCGCAAAAAGGCATGTGCCTTAGAGATGAGCATAATTATTTTGTTGTTACTTTGATTATTATATGACGGTCTTGTGTGCTGACTCTAAGTTTCATGTGCTTTCAATTTAAAAATGCTTCATGGCATCTAAAGAAGTGCTGAAGGCACTTGCCTTCCCAACAGAAAACAGTAAACATGATCATGCTGAGAAATGCTGGCAGGAAGATCAAGGGTGAGTGTGTAGGGGCTAGAAGCCACATGTTTATGTATTTCTGCATTTGGGGGCTTGGCAGTCAGAAATAATATTCTTTGTCTTTTATCCTGCTTTTCTCTTTTATACTGGAATATTGAAAAGCTAGGCGTAATCAAGAGCCTAAGATTGAATTAGAAGTGGGTTGAAATGCCTTCATTTTATGGCGAGTCTCCAGTGAGCTTGCTCCTGCTGCCTTCTTCTCTGTTCCTCTGCCTGTCAAGTCTAAGGAGACCTCGGAGACCCTTGGGTGTTCAGGGAGATCGTCAGAGACAGGCGCCTTTGATGTGCTCGCCTACCAAAAATGTCACATCACCACCGGTCTGTTGTTTCACATTGAATGCGAAAGATTCACTGAAAGGTTAATTTCAAGTCTGGTCCAGTGTAGATCATGAAAAGCATTGCTTTTTCATGGCACACCTAAAAAGTCAGGGGCAAGAGGGAAGGCCGATACAAAGGTGGATCAGGATAATACTGTCAGAAGCCCTTTGGGTAACCACATCAGGGTATTTTTATCTCCAGTTCGCCCAAGTAGTGATTGGTGAGTATTTGCAGAAGGAAACTGGATTGATGTGCGCCGTTTTTTACAGTAAAATAGGCCTAGTCTACTCTAGGACGGGTTTTGGTAACTATTTTTCATTTTTTGACCTTATTCCAGGGTAGAGAGTGCCCATGTTTTTAAAAAAGTAGTTTTTATGTTTCTATTTGTTTTGATTTCTAGGACCGTGTTTAGATGACAAAAACACCAGATTGAAAGAGGGTCCATCTGGTATCTTTGGCTTTCAGAAGAGCCAGTTTTGAATCACATCATAGTTGATCCAATGGCTGGAAAACACATATTTACTCAAAATATGGTTAATTCAGTATCTCTGAATAATCCTGGATTTTTGTTGTCTTAGGTGGGTCAGGCTGCAATTTCTCCCTCTTTTTCTTTCTTCGAGAGGCATTGTGAAGAGGGGAAGGAATATGGGATTCCGAGAGACCCAGATCAGAGTTCGAGTTTTTCCACTTTAGAGTTTTTTGCCCTTGGGCAAGGTACTTAACCTCTCTAAACCTCCATTTCTTTTTTTGATATAAGGATGTTAAAACCTACCATAGGATTTAGGCTGAATCAGAAAACACATATAAGAGTATCTAATTAGGAGCCTGCTAATGAATAACATACAGTCCAAAACAGGTATCCACTGTTGCTATTGTTGATTAGTTCTTTTACTTGCTAACTTGCTTTACTTCTTAATATTTTTTATTTTGCTTTAAAAAAAATAGAAGTATATGGGTTTTTCTTTTATGCATGTGAGTTGATAACTCATGAATTGAATAGTGAAGAGTTCTTTTATGGTTTTCTAAGATACTATATTTAATTGAAGTGTGCTTTTCAATAACAAGATAGTTACTTCGAACAGTCTAGAGTTACCTGTCAAGAGACATTTGCTTTACTGGCTGAAGAAGGGAGAAGAGTGCATGACGTTAATTATTTAAAGGCACTTTTTTCTGACAACGTTTCTCAAACCCTGATGATTCCGTTTGTTGCCTATAGACATTAGCAAATGCTGTTGTACGCTCTGATTGAAATGGTTCTAAAACTAGAGAAAGACAATTTTGATGTGTGATAAAAGTTCACATGATCAACCTTTTCTGCCCGTGTGCTTTCTCTAAATATTGCTTTCAAACCCCAGCTGGAATCTTTAAAAAACAGCTGAAAATAGTTTTCTTTCTAAAATTAGTTTGTATGGTGGGACAAACAATGGCCCAGCAGATGACCTGAACATCTATCCGAAACACCTCAAGAAGCTGAAACACCGGCACAGCCATTGCTGGTGAGCTGGTGTGAGGAGTAAGTAGGCACGTGTGTTTTTCTGGGGGAAGTGAAGTGATTTTCTGCTGAATAGATTAAGATACTCTATAAACATTGGCTGCAAAATATTAATCCCCACGGTGGCCTGGGCCACTCAGGGAAGCCATGCTTACTTCATAAGCGGCTGTGATGAAGAGTGAGGAAAAATCTGAATGAAAATCAGCCCGTAACGCATATTAAAACCCACAGCACTAAACTTCACTGTGGAAAGGCTGAATGAAGATGTCAACTTTAAAAAGAGAGAGAGAAAGAACTGGGGAAAAGAAGAGAAGGCTGACTTAGGATGGTCAAGGTGGCATTCCTTAGCTGACCTGTGGGAGAGCTCGGAGAAATGCAAGACTGTGTTTAAGTGCAAGACACTTAAAGGGAGAATCCACCATTGCTTCATTAGCATAGCTCAGAGAATATGGCCTTTTTTAAACAGTGCACTATTTCATGATGTCATTTACCCATACTGTTCACATGCCTCCAGCTCCTCAGAAATAGAGTATTTAAAATAATATGGTTAATGATAAGAAATATAAAAATACTCATTGAAGGGACTTTATTGGGACACTGAGTATTTCTTGGAGCCTAAATCAGAAGGCCACGTGTTTCTTGTGTCTCAGTGGGATGAGAAACACAAAGGCCGTGGCTTCCAGTCCTAATACTGCACCTCCGGCCTCATTGCTGGGTTTCCATCTCTGACGGAAGACACCAGATATCATGTGAGACATTTTAGAAATAGAGTTTGGCTGTGGCAAGAAATGAAGATGAACACTTTTACACCTATGGGAGAACATTTGTCTGGAAAATAAAAGTTCTTTTCAGGAGCTATAGGGAGACAAGACAGCTGATGGTTACTTTTGCTTCCTGCGTTATTCTTTGTTCCTTACATGACAATACATGTCTTCTCGCCTTCAGGAGAAACTGCATAGATGTAAAAGCAACAAGTAAGCATGAAAATGGTAAATCTATCCTTAAAACTTTCCATTTATTCATCACCATTCCTTTTGCATTTTTTTTTTTTTTTCCGTTTATGTTCAACTCAAGTGGGTTTGCAAGTTACACCTACCACCTAACAGCTTTGGGGTAAAAATATAATGTAGTCCGTTTTACATTGAAAGGATTCCTTTTAAAGAAATATCTTTGCAGGAAACAAAGAAAATAGCAAAAGTAAGCTGCCCCCCACTTCCCCTTTTCCTTAAGTATTGAATTTTCTGACTATGCTCCAAGAATGCAATAGGTGTATTGTGCTTGGGAAATGTTAAAGGGACACATGAAGTGTAAGCCTGCGTCACTGCTGTGTGGATTTGACGTAGCACCTTCACAGAGCACATTTGTCTGCAAACATGCCCAGCACTTTACTTGTTTTCTGGCTACAAAAATAACCATCAGCTGCGTTGTCTCCCTGGAGCCCCTCAAAATAAGACAAGCAAGAATTTGGTTTTTGAGAGGCACTCTCAAAGACCACATCCCCAGCTTTGTTCCTGGGGCTCTGCCTCTCTCTCGTGGGCTCAGCTCTTCCCTGGACACCAGCTTCAGAGCCAGCAGGGACAGGGGCATCATGGAGGTCGTCCTGGCATCCGCCCATTTGTAACTAACTGCTCAGCACCTGCGTGATGGCCGCCGTGATGCTGTATTCACAACAAGGAACCATCTCAATGAGCTTTTTCTGCTGCTCAGGGGTCACCTACCTGTACAAGGCCTAAGTACGTCTGGACAGGGAGGGAGCAAAGGGAACCTGTGTCCTTTTTATGAGCGTGAATCAGTAGGCCACTATCGAGTCTCAGGGAAAGAGGGGCAAAAGCCAGATTTTGGTGTCCAAAAAAGAATGTTTCCACAGCTGACAGCTGTATGCAAACAGTAACTGTTCGTTGCGATGAGCATAGTTTAAAATATGGGGAGTTGAGATTATTGGCTCTGGGTGAAACCCAAGTGATCCAGGATCAGGTGATTGAGTAGTTCCAATCCGGTCTGTCTCTTCCTGACAAAACAGGCATTGGTTGTCCCGGGGACAAAAGCAGGAGTGATGTACCTGGTTAAATCTTTAATCATATAAAGTAAATTAATGAGCATGAATACGAGATTTATTTTTCTTTAGGACACTTTATACTATGCTACCATTTGTTTCCAGAAGCCACTTTCAGTGCTTTAGAAAAAAAGTGTCCCTTCTGTAATCCTGTACCAGGTACACAATTAGGTAAGTAGGATACAGTAGACACTTTTTGGCATGCTGCCTAAATTCATCTTAATTTCTCTCTTCCCTTTTGGGCTTTTTGTACACCTTCTGTGCTTTTGTCTTATTGATTAACTGTATAAAGACAATCAAGAGTGCATGGAAATACCTATGACCTAGAGTAGAAATAATCAGTGGGGGAACCAACTACGCAGTTTCAAAACATATACTCAGAGTAACTGAAATGGTTCCTCCTGCTGAATTGGTGATGATGTGTAGAAACGGGCTGTCTTTGATCTAGTGAAGCAAATCCATTTCCAGAAACTACAATCTGATAAGTGTCATTCACCTTCCATTTCTTTCCTGGACTGATGTTTCCCTTTCTTATGGAAAACACAGTCATAGCTTATTATAATAGCATCTTACGATACTAAAACCACTATTTGAAAGCTATGTTAGTGGTACGTTTATAGTTAGCTGCATTTTGACGGATGAAAATCATTAGGCATGAGGTTTTGCCATCGAGTCTTCTAGAATTCTAGCTCTTCAGTACACCTCTTGCAAGAAATCTGAAATGGGTGTGTGTGTCAGATGGATAGTCTTTGGCAATTAGTGCTATATTGCATTGGGCTGCTCCCTCTTAGCACACAGTCATTCATATCCTCTGAGCCTTGCAGGGAATGGTTAATGCAGCCCCAAGAAATGTTTTGAAGTAAAGACGCAGACTTCAAACTTTTTTTTTTTTTTTTTTTGGCATGTGGAAGTGTTCGACAGAAATAGCAAAGGCCAGGCCTCCCCAAAGCCTCTCCTTCTTTCTTCACGATGGAAACAGTACATGCAGACATCACTAGGTGGCATAGCTGTCTTGGTGTATTATTCTCATGGAGCCAAGCTTGTAACTGCTGTGGGAGGCTTTGATGATACCTGCTAGGATTCCTATCCAGAGGCACCAGTGCAATCCACTCTGGTCAGATTGAAGATTCCATTAGCCGTGGATCACTGGATGGACTCCAGGAGAAAGAGAGGCTACGCGTTAGGGTCCATCACCGCAAACACCTGCACACCACAATTCATCCTGCCCAGGCTGCTGCTGAGACAGAGCTGCTGAGTAGTGCTCAGGCTTTCAAGTTTATGGTAACGAGTGCTTGAAATTAAAAGACACAAATCAGTATACAGCAAACACCTCTGATTGGACCGCTAACGAGTTTCCCTGCACCACACTTTTATCATTCCTGTAGCTAGAGTCAGAAAACCACCACCCATGGGGCACATCTGGCCCCTCGCTGTTAAGTTGTGCTGGAACAGCCAACGTCATTCGTGTAATCATTTATTGTCAATGGCTGCTTTCACATAACAGCAGAGCTGAGTAATGAAACAGACACTTCGTGGCTCATAAAACCTAACATATTTACTTTTTTGCCCTTTACAAAAAAAAAAAAAAAAAAAAAAAAAAAAATTGGGCAACTCCTGCCCTCTGGAATACAGTTTGAGAAACCTACTTCATCCCTGGTATCAATATTTCTAACAAATTTCTCAGTCATCATTGAGACTTAGCAATTTGTGGTTAGTAGAATTTGTTTAATAACTACACTGAATGACTTCCTGGTTGGCAACATAGAAAGGCATTGTGCGGTTTTATATGGTCTTTGGCTTCAGGGAGCTCACGAGCTGGTTTGGAAGGATTTGGTGAAAAAGATAAAGCACAGATAAGAGGGTGCCCATAGGTGTTCTAAACAAAAAGAGGAGGCCGTGGGGTCGAGTGGAAAGAACACAGGCATGTGAAAGAGGAAAATAAATGTGGGATTTAGAGTCAAAAGAGTTGGGGTTTAGTGGCACTTGGCTGTGACACTTTCTCCCGTGATAACAGTGAAACCTCCTTTGTATTGAACACTTATCACGTGCCAGGTATCATCCCAATTGCTTTACATGAAGAGTTTCTTTTCATTCTCACCACAGTGAAATAGGTACTGTTTTTATCCCAGTTTATTAGTGAGGAAACCAAGTCTTAGGTTAATTTGTCGAAACAAAGCACTACTAGGAAGTGGTGAGCAAGAACTAAGACGGGGATGAGTGACAGGTAACCACCATGTTACAGTGGCTCCTTCTAAGGGATATCACTTCATCTCTGCGTTTCCCCAGAGGCGGCAGGATGTCAGAGCACATGCTGCTCACAGACACCGTGCAGAATGTAATGTTCTCGAAACTCTGACATGCAGCTCATGTCCACTGACTGAGCAACCTCACAGCAAACACTGCAGCATCTCGGGGTCGGAAGTTAGTGTGGGCTGGATGGTTCTTGCAGAAGACCACCTCTGAGCTGGGTCTTGAAAGATGACAGAAGGGAGGGAGGAGTAAGGCATTCAAGGGGGTAGACAGTGATAGTACCACATCTTCAACTCCAAAGGAATCAGGAGGGTTTTTGGGAGAGAAAAAAATACATACCTACATATATTATACACATACATACATATATACAGGGGGTGCCAAAAAATGTATACGCATGACTTGTATTCATCTTTTGTTATCAGTATTTATTGAGTATTACAATTTTAGTACAGTTTTTTTTCCTTCCTTAAAATGTGTATACATTTTTTTGGCACCCTCTGTATATACTGAACTGAGTCTTTTAACTTCAAAGTACTCATTACAATGTTCATAGCTCTGAGAAGTCCTGCAATTAAACACTTTTCATTTGGTTTAACCTACAGCTTCCCTATTTCTGTGAGCATGGAGTATGTTTTTCATAGCCTATCAGTTAACATCTCACAGACCAGTGTTTCTCATGTCACCAGTTAGAAATGCTGGATTTCTTTATGTTGACTCACTACTGTCAAACCTACTGTATTTTTAATGA
This sequence comes from Rhinolophus sinicus, assembly GCF_036562045.2. Lineage (NCBI taxonomy): Eukaryota > Metazoa > Chordata > Mammalia > Chiroptera > Rhinolophidae > Rhinolophus > Rhinolophus sinicus. The sequence continues at coordinate 49,009,085 of NC_133753.1, forward strand.
TAATTTGCATTTACGAAATTGTTACTTTTGTTTGAGCACGTGGACGTGTATGACGACCACTTCCTGCAATTTTGTTTGTCCACGGAAAGAACTTAGTACCTCATCAGAAATAAGCCGTAGGCACTAACAGCCAAATGGGAGGGTGTTGGAGAAGGGGACATCACAACGCTCATCTCTGTGTTCGGCTCCAGAATAAGTGGGAATTCTTAGAAGCTGTGTGGTTTAATACATCTGTCTCCGTGGCTGCTGTGCCAGCTTTTCATGACAGTGCTTTTCATCATCTGGAACATGTAATTGCTTTTGACGACAACAAGAGAATTGTGGCAAGAGAACTCTCCACAGTTTCCGAAAACACTGAGCCGCCAGCACTTCAGGTCCAGTCGGCTTCAGCAGATGTGGTATTGGGACAGGAAAGTTTCAGATCCGGAGGGGTGTCCAGGGGAAATGCCTGCGAGTAGCTGCCTCAGTGGGCATTTTGTTTCAAAGTAAGGATTTATGGGTGGAGATTCATGCATAATCTAAAGGCATGATGGAAAACGGACATGAAAGATGGTGTGGAGGAAGAGGTCAAAGGTGATTCTGTGTTTGCAGCGAGAGGACCCTGGCTGAGGGTGAGGCCAGAAGTGGCTCTCAACTCCCATTAAGCCCCAGGATTTGGTGTGTGCTAGAAGAGCCAAGTCTTAAGTAGAAGAGACCGTAAATAAGAAGCCCCAACCCCCTTCTCCATGCCAGCTCCTATTTAAAGCCTCCCCTTAGGCTTCCCACACAGAGGACAATTGTTCGAGGGGACTGTATGGGTCCTGCTGGAATTGACGTCAAAGTCTCCTTGTGTCCTGCTCTTAGGAAATTTCTAAAACTGCACATGCCAGCAGATTGTCTCTGTCAAGCCGACTCATCAGAATCAGGTCTGCTCCTCAGTCACGATGCTCACTGGGCTTTGGGGGTGAGGGCTACCATGAGGAGATTTGGGGTGCGGGGCCAGAGGGATGTGGTTCCCTCATGGAAAAGAGTCTTGTCCTCCTCTCCATGTGGCTCTTCACAGAGGGCAGAGACCCTGGCGTCACTTTCCTGGTCTTGCTGAGCTGCTGGTCTCCCCGGAGGCCTGGCTAACGGGAAAGAGGAAAGCAGGACAGTGTTAGCTCTCATTTCCTGGGATAAAGTGGACACTTGGTTCAATGAAACTGGGCAACTTGAGCAACACGCTATCAAAAGCTTATGGCCGAGAGCATGTGAAGTAGAGCTCATGAAATTTAACCAGTGACACCAGCATATTTTTCCTTTCACATGTTGTTGATGTTATTTTGTTTTAATATAAAGGAAAGAAGCCGTGAAGGATGTGAGTTAAAATGCACATATGTCAAGATGACTCTCAGCACAGGTTTGAACATGTGGGTCACACACTTTGTTAAGATGCCGGGAGCCCCTTTTAGGCCCGTGCTCTCTTTTCCAAAGCCATATGTAAGTCCACGGTTACATAAACACGTGAATCATTGCTGCCTCCTGGAGAGTTTTACAGTTTTATTATAACTCTTTTTTGTCCCCGTGGGAACAAATACCTTAGTTAGGATGGTTTACCCTGGAAAATGGGCCTGTAAGAAATGCTTAAGGAATAAATAACTATGTCCTCTTTTGACTGCTGGGGAAACCAAGCATAAAAAGTTGTGGCCAGAGGACCCACGCTTCCTCTGCTTTTCCTTCCGTGCCTATTTAGGATATGAACAAGTATGGCGCCACAAAGGAGTAGGACTTTTTGTGTATTATCAGACATGCCCAAAGGAAAAATGTAAAACTGTCATATTTTGCATGGAGCAATGTAGCCAAAAGCTAGCGTTGCCTCAGATGTTTCATGGACGTTTTTTCTTGACCACTCCTGGCACCCTCGTTCAGATGCATTTCTTGAGAACAAGGCAAGAGACACTCGAAGGAGAAGTTCCAATTGCCCTTTTGAGAAGGTAGAGAATGCATTGGAGGCTGTCATTACCAGGCCCTCTAGAGGCACTTCTGTGGTCTTAATGCATTTTATTCCTTCCTGCTTGCGAAACCCCAAGCCCTGTTGTTTTCCTCTTAAGGAAAAATGTGGGTATAGAATGAGAAAAGTGGTCTTCCTTTTGAAATCCTTCAAAAGGCGGAACACAAGTCAGTCCCTGGGTAAACCAGCCTTATTTCCCAGTCCTGTGCAGACGATTCTCTTGGGGGACCCAGGCCACGTGCCAGCTGATGGCCGGGATGTGGTTCAGATCCTGAGCGTGAAGACCGACAGAACCCACTCTCTCACTGCGTCACAGAAGACCCTCTGTGCTGCCAGGATGAGGTCATGGGGTGTCACTTTCCAGCACGCTAGAGCCCCCTGCCCCTTCTAGGACAAGCAGAAAATGTTTACAGGTACACACTGTGGCTGGCTACAGTATGGCTAGCTGCCCCATTCCAGTTGAGCGTGTTCTGGGTGGAGTTGCCTAGAAGGAGCACAGCAGGCTACCCCACCAGGCTCAGTCAAACCAAGACAACCACTTCGAGCAGAAGACGCTCTCAAGGAAGGACCTCGAGCTTAAAAATGTCAACTCCACCTTGACAAGGTGTGCTGTCTGGCCAGGATCTGCCTCTGAATACCTTAGAGGGCCTTTGCCTTTTGTCACAGCAGCCTCGATGTCACAAGAACAAGGAATAGTTCACCCAGATGAGGTTGTCCTTCCCTCTCCGTTGAAGGCCTCTTGGAATCTCTGCTGGTGATGATGCTGGCTCCTTTGCTCCAGTTCAGTGCTGCGTCCTGCTGCATATTACCCCACCAAGTCCAGTCCAGCTGGAGTTGTTGGTTTTTTTGAAAAAAACAAAACAAAACATTGAGCAACAACTGGCACAGGATCTTGCTGCTTGGTGTGGGAGCCTGGGGAGCGTCCTCCACTCACTGCATGACGACCTTTGTGGTGACCTCTGGCTCGCTCAGGTGGAACTCCAAGCTGCTCCAGGTGTCAGCAGGCAGGATGGCTGTGACATATGTGCTGTGTCTACCTTCCCCGTCACAGAGGTTTATCACTAATAGAAACCTACCGCTGTATCCCACAACCTCTCCTGGGGGAGCCTGTCCCCTTAGGACAATTGTCAGAAATAAGAAAGAGCTGATAATGTTTTGCTAGAATGGGGTGGAGGAAGGTTGAACTTGCCTAAGGATCATTCCTATTTTGTTATGTCCTCTGGTCACACTCAGATGCCTCTTCTTCCTCATGCTAATCAAAAGGGGAATTCATTGAAGGTTTGAAGACACACCTTCATATTTCTCCTCTTTCCTTTGCTCTCTATCCCCCGGCTCGCAATACCCAGGCACACACAGCTTCTGATGGACTCTCCTGGACCTGGCTCCTTCCTGTCCATTCCTCCTCTTTTTTTCATCTCCTTGTTCCTCGATTTCTCAATCTCTGCTGTCTTTTCTCTCTACCGTCGCCCCGACCCTCTAGCCCTCTGTTTTTCTGCTCTGAGGTTGGCTGCATGGGGAGCTGTGGATGGCTGGGAGAGAGTGCCAGGAGACAGAGACGGTAGTTGTGACTGGTGCTCTCTGCATTCCATGACATCCTTTTCGCTGAGCATTTGCTTCTGATTAAAACAAAACCCGCTTTGTGTTTCTTCTGTGTTTTTATAGCTAACGTGAGCAGACAGTCCATTTGTTGAGGATGGTAGGTCTAGAAAGGAATGAAGTGGAGAGTTGGGGTGCAGAGGAATCCCTTGTCTGAGCTTTGATTTGCAGGTCACTGTGGTATGCTGGGGCGCCAGCCTTGCCCTGTCCTCCTCTGCTCCCGCTGCCCTGTCGAAGGCCTTCTCCTCCTCTCTACCTGGTGCTGCATGGGGGATCTCGAGAGTCTCAAAGTACCCACCTGCCCCACCCTCTGGATTGGTCTCAGCCTTCTTGCTTCCAGGGAGCAATTGAGAGACTGTTTCTTACACTCCAGTTTCTAACTTTTTAACATGTTCACGATTCACCTGGGGGTCTATTTGTAGTCCAGATTCCAAATCAGTAGGCCTAGGGAGGGATCCAGGATTCTAAATTTCTAACCAGATCCTGGGATATGGACCACACTTCCTCAAGGACCACAATTTCTCAAGGCCAGATTCTATAGAGGGCCTGCTAAAATGAAAGGTGATTGAGCTGGTGAACACAGCAATGTTAATGAGGTAACGAGAAAGCCAGGAAAGGGCCTTACCCTTTCTCCAAGTCTTCTGTGTGAAGAAATGTCCTAGAGATACCTCATTTGTTCATTCAACAGATATTTCTCAGGTGCCTAAAGAGTGCTGGGCCATGCTTCTCAAACTTTAGCATGCGTGCCGATTGCCTCGGGATCTTGTTCAAGTGTAGATTCTGATTCAGTAGGTTTGGGCTGGGATCTGAGGGGCTGCATTTGTTTCACGCTCCCAGTTGACGCTGATGCTGATGGTTGAGGAAGCCTTTCGCACTTGTCAAGACTCTAGACCAGTGTTGTCCAGTGGAAATACGGCATGAGCCACCAATGATAGCCACTTATGCAATTTTATTTTTTTATGGTCATATTTAAAAAAGTAAAAAGAAACAGGTGAAATTAATTTTGAAGAAAGGTGTTATTTAACACAGTATGTGCAAAATATTTTAACATGTAATCAATATAAACATTATTGAGAGATTCACAAAGCTGGCATGGCTTCTGCACTTACAACAAATTTCAGTGTGGAGTAGCCACATTCCAAGTGCTCACGGCCATGTGTGGCTGTTGGCTACCATATTAGCACAGGTCCAGGTGCCCTCGTCACTGGGTAGCTCAGCAAAGTGACTGTGAGAAGAGCAGAAGTTGCCACTCCAGGACTTGGGACTCTAGTGACAGGGCCACCTGGTCCCCTTGAGTGAAGAGCAGCCCTCATGACGTGAATCTTAGACCAGCTCACTTCCCACCCACGTGTGAAAAAATGAAAGAGAAATCTCACAGCTCAAGCACAGTTTCTTCCTTCCAGAGAAAACTGACTGCTTTTGGGTGGGTCAGATTTCCTTTCCATCCCAAATGTTGTACCCATCTGCTTCATTACGATGGAATCTCCTTAAACTCCACTGGTGAGTTGGGGGTTGGGGGAGAAGAGCCTGGGGTCCATTCTTGTGGAGCTTTCCAGGTTTGTTTCTTACATCAAACCCTTTAGCACAGCTTTACTCTAGGAAAGGAATTCTGACTCGTGTATCATTGCAAATTCTCTTGACACTCTAGCCTGCTCAGGAAAACTGGGCAATGGGAGAAGGTTACAAGGTACCTATGAGTCACCACTTCCACCTGTCCTACCAGCCAATCAGAAGTAAGGGACCAGGTTAGAGGATTGGGGATATATATTAAAAAAAAAAATCCTTTTGCTTTCATGACTTTCCCCTCTTCTGTTTTCTCTATGCCCTCTACTCGGTGCTTTTATAGTGTTTTGAAGGTACTTTATCCTTGTTGACAGTGCATTGGGATGTGGCAGATGTGACCACCTGGGAGATAACTGTGTGACAAGCATAGACAAGATGCATTTCCATGGTAGGTGGAGTTTGCCCAGGCCCTGTGCCTTATGTCCAAGTATTAAATGGCTCTATTAGAGTGAAATAAATTTTCAAATAGAGTTTGAAGGCTTGTGTGGTGATAACAGTTTGCGTTTATATAGCACTTCTTACTGTATGTAGCTTTCTGACCTCTCATTTCATTTTTACGAAGTCCTGCACAAGTGTTTTCTGGAGGAGGAAAAAGGACTGAACTGGAGTCTTCATCTGTGGGATGAGGAGGTGGGAGGCACGGGTTTCTCCTGTCCTGTTTGTCTCAGATGTTCTGTTATCTGGGGTTGGTTTGTGCATGTGAATGGCAAAGCCCTGTGGGTGAGAGTGTTGGCTCTGGGTCAAACTGCCTAGGTTGGACTTCAGGCAGAGTTTTTGCCCTAAGTCTCAGTTTTTCCATCCCTGAAATGGGGATGATAATTGTACCTGCCATATAGAGTTGAGAGAACATTAAATGAGATGGTCTATGTAAAGCACATCATACGTTCTTAGAAGTGTGTGTTTTGATCGTCATCAGCAATATCTCCGTTTCCCATGACCTGTTCTCTGTGTCTGACTATAGTTGTAATCAATGTGAAGGAGATGCAGGATCTAGATAATCTTGTTCTTGCTCAGTTTTGGGTTTCCCTGCTAGGGATGCACCCCAATACCCCAATTCTTTCCTGTATTGCTTTAGGCGGGGAGTCTGGTGTCTTTACTAGTATTTCCATTTGCAAAAGAAAAAGGGCCCACAAGGAAACTAAAAACTACAAGTCAGAATTCCTGCAGGCAGGCAAAAATGAGGTAATTGAAGGGCTTGGCTGGCAATTTCCAAAGAAGCAGGCCTGGGAAGGAGGGAGAGAGGCTTATGTAAGAAAACATGCTGGCCCATGCACAGGCACCAGCCGCTATTGAGTTATCACGGTGTCTGCCCAGCCAGCTCAGTACAAATTAATCTCTTGTGGCTGACCAATTACACGCAGTCATTTGTGAGAAAACAAGTTAAAAGGAATGTGTTAGGTAAAGAAAGGGCTAGTCGCTCTTAGGATGGGAAGAAGGATGGGGTTGCACAGTGTCAGAAAGCATTTAATGTCACATCTGTAGTCCCGCTGATCTTATCAGAATGTGTCTGAAAGTGACTGTATCTAATCATGTGTGTATGGACCACATATTCATTACTCGGCTAACCAGGCCACCGTTTTCACCTAGGACAGTTTCAGGTTACAATAGTCCTTGGGTAATTATTCATTGTGTGCCCTTTCACTCTCAGATGAGCCTTAGTTTAACAATACATTATATGGTTTCCTTAGTTATAAACACATAGCATATCTGTACCGGTGGTGTCAAAAAAAATGTATACAAGTGGACACTTTGGTCAGCGTTGCTCAAACAGTAGTTCATGGTAATCAGAAGTGTCTGGATGCTGATGGTAACCACTTTGAGCACCTCTTGTAATTGCAGAGGTCAAACGTGACTTGTCTTCATTGTTTGTTATCAGTATATATTAAGTATTACAATTTTAATGCAGTTTTTCTTTCTTAAAATGTTATACTTTTTTTTTGACACCCTCTGTATAATAAAAAAGCACGATTTATAGTGCTGAAAGAGTCTAGTAGGCTATTGTTGAGGTGTGGCTCTTTTATTTTCTCCAGAAATATAAATCAGAGTTGTATCCTGGAAAGAATCTGGCCTTTGGGAAAAACGCCAATCTAGAGCCTATTGTAGAAACTGGTTAGGTGTGTTAGTTAAGAGGCTTAGATCCAAAGCTGACAGTCTGGGTTCCAGCCCTAACTCTGCCACTTACCAGGTGTGACTCCTTGGAAAGGTTACTTAGCCTCTGTGTTTATTGTATGGCCTCTAAAAAGGGCACAGAGGTACCCACCTTATAAGGTTGAAATGAGGACTAGATGAGTTAATAGTTAACACACATGAAACAATGACTAACATTGATTAATCCCTCAGTAAATGTTTGCTATTACTTTAGTCCCAGATTCACTGTTTGGTCATGGGGATGGAGGTCTCTGAGTCCCGATTCCCTAAAGAAATGAACATACTACTTCCTGGAAGGTAATAAACATCAAACGGTATCCTGTGCGTGAAGAGGTTAGTGCGACACCTGGTAGTCAATGGATTCCCAACAAGGGTTAATTCTCCTCCCTCCCTCCTTTTCCCTAATAGATGGGGAGGATCTCTAACAGCTCATGAGCTCATATCTCATTTGGTGCGCTTGTTTTGAGGGGATTTTAAGTTGTTTCTTGTGAAGGCATTGGTATGAGGCCATGAAACCCATCAGCGTGACAAATAAACTTCCCAAGGGTGGCCGCTGTCATCTGAATGATGCATGGAGGCTCTGAGCCTGGCATGATTGCTGTGATGAAGCAAAGCAAGGTTTTAAAGATGTCTGAATTTTCACAGGCTTCTAGAGCGCCCATTGCTAAATACCTTGGTGAGGTTTGCTGTTGTTTTTATTAATCTCCTCATCCCCTTCCCAGTTTCCCCTCCACTCTCCCAAGAGTTATTTTGGCTTCCAATAATATTTCTGTGTAAGTCACCACAAAAATGAAGTGAGCGGAAGAAAAATCTGTATGCTAGCTGGTACTACAAAGGAGGGCATGTTTAAGATACTTTATTTGCTTTGGGTTTCTATGGGGTAAACAACACCTCAACAAGAGTTTTATCGATAAGAACAACCTTTGGAAAAATGAGTAATCATTGGTTAACACTGTGAACTCTGAATCTTTCAAACTACCTTTATTCGTTCAGACAGTATCCAAACAGGTGAGTTTGTACATGTCTATCATCTATCCGTCCTTTTATTCATTGACTTAGTCAACAAATATTTATTGAGTGCTTACAACATGCCAGGCAGTGTGCCATGTTCAAAGGATACAATAGTGAAAAGAAAACTGCGTCCTTATAGAGTGGACTGTCTGCCTAGTGTATATACAATATATTTGTCATTATTTAAACACACTTCAAGACCCAACAAACGTCCTGAAATGCATAAATAAAAAAACAAAAATTGAGCTAAGAAGGAAATGCAGGGAAAGGATCAGTATTACTGATCTAGAACTAAACAAAAACTTTGTATTGGTGTTTTGCAAGAAGATAATAGGTAGCTTGAGCTAAGGTCGTGCAAACAGACTAGGGTAGGTAAATGAAGCAACCGTTTCGTGTTCAAGCTTGCAGACGACTCTTGCTGCAATTACTGGCCTTACCTCAAGCCTGAAGCCATATATCTGCTCTGCTTTTCCTCTTCATTTGCATTAGACAGATTTTGATGGGATGAATGAGTGTCCTATATACCATCTACTTATTTAAGATAAAGCCTACTTACACCAAATAGAAAATGATTATGTCTGTGTAAAAGCTTGTAATCATACCCATTAAAACTGTGTTTATGTGATACAGATGATACACACTTTCATGAGTTGAAAGTAGCTGGGAAGAAATTTGATTGGAAAACCACCATCAAAAAATGACCCCAATCCTTTACCAAATATCATCAGTTACCAATGTTTTCCAAAGCAGTTGGCAGAGAAAGTGCATCAAAATGATCGGGGCGTTCCTGGGGCCAACCCTGCCTGTTAAATAAATGAGGATTTTTGGAGATGGAGTCTGAGGATCTTAGTTTTGAACAGCTTTGGTAGGCGCTTGTGCACCTTAAAGATTGAGAAACATCAAGTTATCCATTTTTATCGAAAAGAATGTGGTTATCTCTCTCAGAAAACTGTCTCTGAGCAATAACGCGGTACAAAAGAAAACGATTAAAGCATCTGTTAGAGAAAATGCAGAGGAATCAGGAATATTTGGGAGTTCCAAAAACTAAACTTATATTTACAAAGGATCATTGCACCAAACGCCGTTCAGTTTCTTCACAAGTCCACAATGACTTTCCTAGTGTTTGAGCTTGACAAGAGCCCAAATATATTTGCCAGAAGCAGATTTTCCCCCTCAGATTTTACCTCCCACTGCTATGCATTTTTAGGGAAATTCAATCTGTGTGTTCCTGGTCGTCCTGCCCTAAATTCATCAAAATGTCATTTTTGTAACAATGATCTGGTAGCCCTGTAGTATTTCAGAGTCTTTTATTCCCCCTTAGAAACCAGAAGTTTTCTTGCCCAAGGACATACTAACCCCAGACAGAGGTTTGAGGTGGCTCCAAAACACAAGCCTCACAAGTACCCTGTGAGTTTCCCACAGACCATGGGCTCTCTGTTTAGAATTGGAACGTGACCTTCAACTATCCCTACCCTCTTGCCACAAAAAAGGAAGGCATTTAATAACAGCAGCATGACATCCTGGAGGAGTACCGGCCTGGGAGAAAAGTCATGTTTTAGTCTTGGGCTATCTTCAATGAGCTCTGTAGCTTTGGGCAGACATTTTAAACTCTCTGGTCCTCTTCATGTTTAAACGAGAAGATTAAACTACATGACCTTTGGGTCTAAAGTACTTCTCTGTCTTAAGTGTCTTAAGAATTACTGAAATTGCTGTCTAGAATCTTCCATAACCGTAGTGTATTTTGGTTGGCCTGTCTGTTTATTGCCTTTGCAAACTACAATGCAGGGCCGGCTGTGTCTTTGGCTTCTTGCCAGGAAAGATGAGCCAATTTGATTGTGTTGCTTCTGGATGTCAAAACATTCTCGTCTGACCATGCCACAGAAGAAGTTTGTCGAAAGTGTGACTGACTGACATAATGACTGATTGGCTGATATCGGCGGCTGACAGTGATTGATTGAGTGTAAAATTATCTGCTCTCATTACTTCTGAAATTGAATTCAGATTGGTTCTATTGGAGGGTTTCCATGGAGACCATAACTTGCTGTAGCAGGTGTTTGTGGATGCTGTGGCTTATTGTGATCAATACTTGTTTCCTGTGCTGGTCTGAAGAAATTATTAGTGATTGTAGTCAGGTAGAAAGAGGCAGCCATATAAAGGAAAAAACTCTAGTGCTCCGTCTTATTGCTATAATACATAAAACAAATACGGGCCTTCTCAGGGTTCTGCTTTGGCCCACTAGACTAGTCCGTAAGACATTCAGTCATTTGCCATTCTTACATTGTTACTTGGAGGGTTTGCCTTTGAAAAAAATAAAGTATTCTTGGATCTTTTTTCTCTTTGAAGAAGATCAGAACAGTAGATAAATGTTCATACTTGTTTTTAAAAATGTGATATGTTATAGTAACAACAAAAATTTAATCAATTCTTAAGCACACCCATGTTAACTCAGAGACAGGGATGATCCCACAGGCTTTTTTTCTGGGTTGTTTCAATTAATGAAAAAGTCATTAAACAATTTCATAGGCTTGCCTTATTGATCTCTTATAATGGCATGCTATGTCTGCTCTTCAGGGAAGCCTTTTCGAACTGCCCCCATCAGAGCTGATTACGACTTCCTCTGTGTTCACGTGGCATGCTTCCATCTTCTAGGAGAGCATTCATCTCAGGTGAACTTACCTTAAAATTACTTGGCATCTCTTGCCCTCTAGATTATGACCTCCTTGAGGACAGGGTTGTTTTTTCTCTTTTGTCATTCTCACCATCTACTGGAGTTCTTGGCACATCGCAGGGGTTCAATAAATGCTTGCTGAATTGAATTAACTGGGTTTGCATTGCGAGGTCATCTCTTCTGAGACTGGTGCTTAATGGGATTTCCAGGAAGTAAGGCAGTGAACATGTGCTTTTGGTGGTTCCGTTGAATTGTCTCCTGCCCTGGAGCTGTGTCTGTGCCCAAGAGGGTTGTTAGGAAATATTGTGCTACAGGAAGTCCATATTGTATAGGAAGTCTGCACAGCTTCTTGAACCACACTGACCCGCTGAGACAATGGTGGAAGGATACTTAAGAAGGATTTGATTTTATGATTGCTGAGATGCATTCATTCATTGATTCAGTTGAATTCTGTTTCAACCTTACCCTCTCCCCCCAGATTTGGCTCATTAGTTGAGAGCACTTTGGGGTGAATCCACTAGTAATAGCAGCTAACCTTTTTTTGAGCACTTATCACATGCCTGTGCTAAGAAGTACTTTGCATATTCTGCAGTTTTTTCACAGTGTTACCATTATTCCATTTTGAAGATAATGGAACTGAAGCATGGAGTGGTTAAGTAATTTTTCTAAGGTTACACAGCTAGGAAGTGGTAGAACTGGGACTGGCACCCCTATAGTCCGGCTGCAAACCCCACTCTTAAGCCATTTACCATATTTCATCTTGGTAGAAGCTTTTCAAGGTTGGTTCCTGGTCCCCCTGCATCAAAATCACCTAGAATGTTTGTTAAAAGTACAGATAACCCCAGACCTGCTGATGCAGATTCTTTAGGCTGAAGCCAGTAAATCTGCATGAAGAGTTTTTATTCTGCTCTGTGCTTCAGGAGCTTTGACGTTGGTTTGTTTTCTTGTTTTGTGAGTAGGTGGAGGACAAGTGATTTCAATACTACAACTTTATAAATCTCTGCTCTAAGGTAGACACATTCTTTGAGACTTCTAAAATAAAGTCAAGGCTTCGAGTTTTTGTTTCCTTGTACTGCCGAACTTTAGAAATAACTGGCAGTGGTAACATGAAAACATTTTTAAAGAGAATTATCATGCCTTTCCGGTAGAATGAGTTCTTAATGGAACAGTCTGGAGAGCTCATCAAGGGTGTTCATTAAAAGGCACAGACCTGCTCCAATTAAGGGTTCAGCCAGTGGTATTAGCAGAGAAGGAACTGTTTGGAAGGCGCCCTTCACAGGACTTCCACAAATACAGGCAGTTTGCCCGTGGCTTATCAGTGAACGTCATGGCGTTACACTTGAGCTTTCTGAAGCACACTTCCTGCTTCGTAGTCTCCTCACTGTCGTAAATGGAGAGCTGAAGCAATCTAATGGCAACCAGACAAACCTGTATTTCCTCCAGAGAGTTTTTCTGCCTGCTTTATCGTTGCTCATTGATGCTCTCTTATGGCCCATCCATGTTGTGTCATCTTTTGTGTCTGTCTGGCAGAATTTTGTCAGCTCTAATCTAAATGCTTTCTTGCAAAAATTTTCCCTGCCAGATGCAGCCTCCAAGGAGCGCCTCCCCACCTGAAAGTTTTAAGAGGCTAATGCCTCTGGAGTAAATTCAACCCTTGCCTTCACCTTGCTTTCTATTCCTAGTTATCTTTCTGTAATTTGTTTCCTATACTACTATGAAGGTTTCTTTTAAGTTCTTTTTCTTACCCTTCCCCTCATTATCAGTGACAACCACAGCACCTCCATCTACCAGGGCCGCCATTACCTCTTAGCATTTCTGCCCCCCACCCCAGTTTTTATCGAGATATAATTGACATATAACATTGCGTAAGTTGAAGTTATACAACATGACGATGTGATAGATGTAAGTATTGTAGAATGATCGCCACCGTAAGTTTAGTTGACATTTATCACCTCACATAGTTAACGGCATTTATTTCTATTTTATGTTTTTGTTGATGTATTTGTTTATTTTTTGCCTTATGGGTGAATAGATATTCTCCATAACTCCTTCCAACTTTTTCTCTCTCTAATCTCTCATAAAAGCTTCCATTCTTGTATGTTTAGTCACTGTCTATGGGAAGAATCACAATCCTGGTCTTAAAGCCATCAGGTAGTATTGCAGTTTTGTAGCATGAACTTTTTTTTTTTTTTTTTTTTTCAATCTTAGTGATTCAGACACCTATCATTCAGCTTTCCTACTGTGGCCATTCAAGGTGAGCTGGAGGCTCCCATTTAGTTCTAGAAGCTAGTCACAATTGAAAAGCCTCCGGATGGTTTGCCCCAGGGGTCCAGCGACCTCCCTGCAGCCTGGGAATGCTTTGTGACCCCAGCTGTGTGGTTCAGGCAGGATTCTTAGGACTCTTAAGTGAAATGGGACAGAAAATTGCTTGATGTCTTTTGCTACCTGAAGTACATTTAGCTGCTGCCTGTTCTTTATGTTCTTTCGATTAAGAACTCTTCTAACCTTGTGTGGGTAAGAAAAAAGTTCCTTTTTTATTTTTATTTGTTCTGTTTAAAAAAAAAAAAAGGAAGGAAAGAGAAAAATCTAAGCATTGTCAAAATATTTGCTTAATCTTGCAGATTTGAGACGTTGTATAGCTGCTTGCTCTGACAGACCAGAACAATGGTCATTAAATGAGAAGCAGATGCAATAAAGTGTGCAGTAAAAGCCTTCTATTACGGGCTGTAAGGGGGAAAAAATTAGTTGTTAACAGAACACAGTAAGCGTTATGGAATAAATCAGAACAAAACCATTTCCAATTACTGTACAAAGATAATTAAAGTCTACAACGCTAATTAAGGTCTGTTTATATCTATTTCTGTCTGTGTACAAACATATGCACATAGTTAAATATTTCCTATTGTTTTTTATGCAATGCTAACTTCAGAGTTGAATCTCTCTGAATTTAACTTTTGTTTTTATATTACCAGGAAGTACAATCTCCAGAAATTGAAACCCTAACTTTTCCTCCTTGGTTTTACTTTATTTTTCTTGGCTAACTTCAAAAAATTCTTCAAGTATGTAACACTACTTCTTTGAGTGGGTTTTTTTTTTTTGGGGGGGGGTCTACTGCATTTTTAGTGGAAATCAACCAGGATTTTTCTCCCCATTTTACAAAATAAAAGGGTGTGTCTTTGAACTTGACCAGTATGCCAAATTATATTCACACACTAGCATTACGTAGGATTATAAAATGTCCTTTGGATATGAATCTCAAGAAAATTTAAACTTGAAGAATGAGAAATTGATAACTAATCCTTCCTACTGGCAGTTCCCCAGGGTATTCTTCACAAGCTATAAATATCGCATAAATATTCCCTGAAATGTAACTATAATTTTTTGGATGGATGTCAATGGTTTTTAAGGGGGAACAACAATGAGCTATAATTATCATTCAGAGGTGATCAGATAAACAATTGCAAAGGCAGCGACTTTCAACTGAGGTCCAGGAATAGCCCCTGTAGATATTGTACTTGACTCAACCTTGTGAGTCAGGAAGAAACGTAATTCTAACTTACTGTCTACGTTCTTTTGAAAAGCACTTTATGCCACCAAACAGATCAACAGTCACATTTTTAATAGAAAATGCTTGATATTCCTTTTGGCTTCCTTCTCTTACTTTCATTTGTTCTTTCAAATGCACTTACTTTCTCTTTTTTTCCCTTAGTCTCAGTACACCAAGGATTTAATATAGCTGCAGTTTTAATATAGTCCTTCCTTCTGGGATTAAACTGAAACAAAAAGAGCCTGTATATGATGCAGAATTTTAGCAGTCTTTAAACAGCATTGGCAAGCCTTCTTTTCAGACCGGTACTGTCCAATAAAACTATAATGCAAGTGGTATATGTAATTTTACATTTTCTAGTAGCCATATTAAAAAAGTAAAAAGAAACTGATTAATTTGGGTACTATATTTTGTTTGACCTCATCTATCCAAAATATTTCTATTTCAGCATGTAACCAATATAAAATAATTGTTAATGAGATAGTTTGCATTTTTTTCTTACTAAGTCTTTGAAGTCTGGTGTGTTTTTCACACTGGTAGTACATCTCAGTTGGGACTAGCTAGCTATATTTCATGTGCTCAATAGCCTCATGGGTTGGTGGCGACTAAACTGGACAACACAGCTGTAAATAACACTAGGAGACGACCCAGTGTTAAATTAACAAAATCTGGAGCCTTGAGTGCTTTGTTGATATGAGGCTACTTATCTAGGTCAGTTTAAAGATAAAGGAATAATCATCCCCTATTTCTCACTTGGTTGGTGATGGATTTGGAGGAAGGAAATGGCAGGAGGTCTTACAAGAGGGGAGGGTCTGACTGATGGGATGACTTGACTTTTTTTTTTTTTTTGCGCATAAAGCTACAAATTGGGGGCTCTTAAGGTATACTTTGTGAGAATCTCTCTCGTTAGGCTTCACATTCTTGTTATGAGCAAGTGAGAACTCAACTAGAAAGATCTTTGGGAAGAATTAGACAATCTCAGAACAGAAGGAACATCTGGATTAAAGGAAAGCTCAGTACTTCTCTCTCCTGCTTGCCTGAGGCAGCTCCTGGTGTGCCGAAAACTCACGTTGCCTCTTCCATCTTGTCTTGTCCGCACAAACTGGAGCCGAAATCTATTCCAAGCTTCATGATCAATTTGTCCAGACTCCTTGGATGTAGCGAAGAGACCATGGACTTTTAGAATCTGATAGCTCTGAGTCTGAACAACTGAGTGACTTACAGCCAATTGCAGATCTGAATCCATTTCCAACTCTGTAAAACAGGAAAGGTAATGCCTACCTTGCAGAGTTGTTTGAAGAGTAAATACCATAAAGTGTATAAAGCAGTTGGTAGCGTGCCTGACACACAGTAGGCAGTCAATAAATGATAGCTATCATCATAATATAAATATTATATAAATATGCAATATTTATATAGACATAAATAATAATGATACCATAATTAACTATTGCCCCAAGCTGCTGCCATGGCCCTACACTGAAAGAGCCTTTGTATTGCTCTACGACCCATGAATGAAAACAATGTTCTCTATGGTCTATATGGAGATAACTTTTGGCAAAGCTAGGCCAGGAATCAGTAGATGTCTGGGCTCTGTTAGAAAACTCCTAAGTGTTTGTCAAACTAAGCTCCTGCCTCTTTTCAATTTTTCAGGATGACTTTAACTGTGAATGCAAGATGCTTGTAACATCCACACTTGGTCCAACCTAGGTATACTATTATACGATTAAACTCCTCATGGTTGTCATCTGAAAAGGTGGAGCAGGCAAGCTTTGTTTCCCAAATATAGGTAAAGACTTTTGGTTTTTACTTTTTAGTGGCTTGTGGTTTTCTTGGAAACAAACTTTTTATTATTTCTATTCTCTAACATTTAAGTTTGCAAGTTTAGCAAAATCTCATATTGATTCATTTTCATGGCCAGAAAGGTACTATTTGCAGGCCTCTATTTCATTTGGGGGTGGGGAAAGAGGGTCTTTGTTATTCTGTTCTAAACTCTTTGCTTTAGATTATGTTTGGGCCACATTTTGTAGCTTATTTTATTATCCATAAAACTGGTAACCATAATTGGTTAAATGTGATGTGAGCCACTTGGAGGGGTTTTCTTTATAATTCTACATAGTTTCAAGTACTCTGCATGTAATTTTGCTAACCAGTCAATTAACTGAAGCGTTCTTTGTGGGTAGAGCATGTGATGAATTCGACATGCACAGCTTACATAAAATACATTCCTTTCACGACACACTTCTGTGACACAGAAAGACCATTTTAAAAGCAAACCTTTTCAGGTAATCAGTGATAAAATGACCATACTTGTCAGGAGAAGTAGAAGGGACAAATATCCTCTAACTCTTGTGAAAGTAAGTCAGTAATATTGAGAAAAGAATTATGAACATCTTCAGCTATTATTCAGAAACATCTGCATATAATATTTTACATACAAAGGTTCTCTAGGCATTTCTTTGGTCCCACTCTTGTACCCTCGCCCCGCACATCATGATGGAACAAGTAATAACAGACATCCTGCTACATCTTTTACCTTGCTAATACAGATGCACGTATGCAAGGATACACATTTATGAGGGGTCTCCCTGGGATTTTTTTTTTTTTTTTTTGGTATGGAAATAAAATCATGCTACACATATTTTTTTCTTCATTTCGTAGTGCATCACGTATACCCCTAAACCTCAGGAGATACAGTTCTAACCCTATCCTTTCCCATCTAATGTGCTAAGAAGATCTTTCACTGCCTCATGCATGCAAGTTCAGAACACACAAACAACCGTACGCTATTCTAAATCTTTACTGATAGTCCAGGAAGTTGGTTGCTTGCTAAGCCTAGTTATGTGTGAGTTCAAAAATGCTTTCATAGGTAAAATTGAATCAAAAGAGTGTTTCCATTTGGTGTAGAACAGAAAAGAAATAACTCAAATAAACTGGAGGCGTTATGCCTCATGAGCATTATAGATTATAGAGTCTTCGTCTAGGAATAATAAAGGTACGTTCACCTGGACACTAGTGAGATCTGGAAAATAAAGAATATAAATTAAAATTTTATAAATATCTCTTTTCACTGAAAATGATATTCAGAAAGAATTTTGCTTTATATTGTAACTGTGTTTCAGCTGGCTAATAACAACTTTGGATTTACTATTTTTATATAGTTGTTTCTCTTACACATTCTTTTTCATTGCCCAAATATTGTCTAGGGGCTAATAATTTGTAAATAAATTCAGTTTAATTCAGCAACTGTATTGAACAGTTACTAAAGCAAACTCTGTTGGTTTTGAAGTGTGTTGGGTGATATTTTAAGCAACCTGTGATATTATTTTATTAGAATGAAATGTGTGTGTTATGTGTATATACATGTATGCATGCATGCGCACACAACACATACTGAATTTAACTGTATTGTGAGTTTTAAACTATGTATTTTTCCAATGTCTTTCATAATTGGTAATTTTAGTTTTTCTCAAATAAAATTGAGGAAGAGACAACCTAAAACATAGTCTATCTATTACTAACCATAAACCTGTTTACTAAGTTGGATATACATACACTTAAAGAAACAGTTTTAAATGCTACATTTTTAAAGTCCTTGACCATAGTTCAAAGGCACATCATTGTTTTGTCCATAATCACTATCTTGACATGAGCCCCAATCCTGCATGACAATTTTATTCTTCTCTGATCAACTCATGCTCCCACGCAACATAACGACTATGGCAAGTCTGGCCTGAAACTTCCTTCTCAGAACCTGTGCACCAATGATTATTCCTCCTCTTCGGCAATCTGCTCTCCTTCTCAAATGGGTCATGCCCGATGGCTTACAGAAAAGTAGCAAGACTAATACAAAGAACTTTGTTTTCCTCTGAATCAATTGAGAGTAAGTGGCCAACCTCTTGTCCTATCATCTCGAAATATATTACAACCTTCAAATCCATCAACCCCATTCAGGTTTCACCAGTTATTCCAATCTTTATATATGTCTTACAGATATATATGGATAAATGTAAAAAGGTAATATATAGTGCATTTAGAACAAAACGGTTCCAGTTTAGAATCATGTATTACATTTAGTTGTTATGTGTCTTTGGTTTCCCTTCATGACAAACAGTTCCTCAGACTTTCATTGACTTCCCTGAGCATGCACGACACAGTTGAAGATTCTAAGCCAATTATTTCAGAATGACCCTTAGTTTAGTATTGTCTTATGATTAGATTCTAGTTATGTGGTGTCAGGCTATTAAATGTTGGAATTACTGAAAACTCAGTTCCAGGCTTTCTCGTCTTCTCATGGAGCCAAGTTTATGCGCCTTATGGTTCCACTTATCTCCCTTTAGGTGACTCAAAAATTCTCATCTCAAGCTCAGGCCTTCCCAGAGAGCTCTGGAATCAGACACAACTGTCCTCCCTAGTTTCTTCTCTTGATACTAAATACCTAACACCTTGTCCTGTTGATTTAGCATCTTAAACATCTTCCTTGTAATCTGTCCCCTTCTGTCCTTCAGTGCCACCTTCACCCTTGCACAGGACTCTCACAGCCTCTTAACTGGTATATGTAGGTGTTCTCTGGCCTCGTCCAGTCTCTTCTCCTTACTTCAGCCAGAATGATGTTTTTCATAATGCAAATTTGATTGTGTTGTGCCTCCTTGCCTGTATCAGACCCTCCAATGGTAGCTCAATGTGCTTTGGATAAACAAAACATGCACACGGCGGAGGGGGCCCTGTGTGGACTGGCCCCTGCCTCCCTCAGCCTGATCTCATGCCTGCTCCTCCCTGCACCGCCATATCGGCCTTCTTTCTGTCTTTCCAATTGTGCTTACCATGCGTCCTCCAACCACAGCTCCTTTGCTCCTCAGCCTATCATCTTCCCAGCCTTTTAATATTTTAAGAGATATTGAGTGTTGAGTGTTAAAAGAGAATTCACATATCATACAATTCAGCCACTTAAAGTGAAAAATTCCATGTTTTGTCATATGTTCACAGAGTTCTGCAACCATCACCACTATCTAATTTTAGAATATTTTCATGACCCCCAGAAGAAATCCCATACCCATAAGCACTCATTCCTCATTCATACCCATTAGCGGTGCCCTTTACCCCGCCCACCCCCACTTGTGCAGCCTGAGGCAACCACTAATCTACTTTCTGTCTCTATACATTTTCCAATTCTGGACATTTTATATCGGTGGCATTATACAATATGTGGTGTTTCATGACTGACTTCTTTTACTTAGCTTAATGTTTTCAAAGTTCATCCATGTTGGAGCATGAATCAATACTTCATTCCTTCCTTTGGCCAAATAATATTCCACTATGCGGATATGTCATATTATATTTACCCACTTATCAGTTGATGTGCATTTGGGCCAGCCTTAAAACCTTGAATCAAGCATCACTTCCTCAGAGAACTTTCTTGACCTGCCTAGCTAGGCCAGGTCCACTAGATGGGATCTCTTTGCACTTTCTCTCTCTACTTGGTAGCTTTTCTCCCAGCTGCAATTTTAGTTTGTTTGTTTCCATGCTTATTCGTCTAATTTAATGCCAGTCTTTTCCACCATGAGTAAACTAGAGGAGGCAACGACCACCTCTGCTTTGATTCCTCATGGTATCCCAACACCTAACACAGGGTCATGCCACAGTAGGAGCTTATTGCTAGACATTTGTTAAGTGAATGCATTCTAATTCCATTCATTAAAACAAGATTATTTATGGCATCCTGGATATTGGAACCATTTATATGAATTTCCTTGGCATGGCCTCTATTGCGCCTTAGATTAGAAGGGCCCTCCATGAAACCATTCAGTTCTTCCTCTTGCCTCCAGCATGCCTTTACTCAATTGTGTTTCTTAATAGCATTCAACATTTATTGTACATATTTATTTGAATTACGTTGCAAAAATATGAAAGTACCCACGAAAGGCAAAAGCAGAGAAGCATACTGAAAGTAATGCACTGCAAGCCAGTAGCAAAGCTGGAAAGGTCTGGGTTACTATCAGACATGAAGAGAAAAGGGATTCCTGGGGCAAGCTTCTGTAAGTATCCGGGGTGGGGGGGAATTTTTTTTTCTTTTCCTTTCTTTCTTTTTTTTTTTAGTGAGTTTATTCCTTGTCATTAAGGTTTGAGAAGTAGTTTGTGGTAAACATTTTTGCTTGAACAACTAGTTGTTAGCTGGAATGACAGTAGCTACCTTTCCTGAATCGCTTACTATGGGTTAGGTACTGTGCTGTGAGCTTTAGGTGTGGAGGTTCATTTAATTCTCCCAGCATCACTGTTACCCTTTTAATATGAGTAAACTGGGGCTTTGAGAGGAAAAGTAACTTGGCCTTTATCACATAGTTTTTGCAAATCTCATGTTAACTACCATAGTTTTAGATACTACCTGTCCATTTTGGCAGACCTGAGATCTCATTTTAACTAGGTTTAAAGTGGAGAATTAAAGTAGAAAAATAAAAGCTATTAATGATTGTGCCTGAATAAAAAAAAAATCTGTTGTAAGAAAGCAAAGAACATAGCTTAGGCTCTGGAGCGAGATTGATCTGGATTCAACTCCCACCTCTTCCATTTATTACTTAAGCATGTTACTTACTTTACCTGAACTCCAGTTTCCTAATTTTAAAAGTGGGGATAATTATATCAATCTCAGTGGTATCGTTAGGGATTAAATGAAACAAAATCCCAAGCCAATGAAATGCCTGACGTAAATTAGGTGCTGGAAGAAAAAAAAAAATTCTACCTCCCCTTTCATTTCTTCTGCTTGTGTATTAATATGCAAATGAGTGGCTTCAGTATAAAATTTTAGCTAGCACTTCCAGGTAATACTCTTCAGGCCAAGACTAGAAACCAATTAGGTTCTAAACAGTTAAACTGTTTATTAGAAATAGAAATTTGCATTCTCACCTTAAATATTCTTCTCTTCATTTCAGTGAATATCAACTCAATTCATACCGTGTTTCCCCGAAAATAAGACCTAGACAGACAATCAGCTCTAATGCGTCTTTTGAAGCAAAAATTAATATAACACCTGGTCTTATTTGACTATAATATAAAACCGGGTCTTATATAATATAATATAGTATAGTATAGTATAAAATAACATAATGTAATATAATACCTGGTCTTGTATTAATTTTTGCTCCAAAAGACGCATTAGAGCTGATTGTCTGGCTAGGTCTTATTTTCAGGGAAACATGGTACTATTTAAGCACAGAAGTGAAGGTGACAGTAATGGTCCTTTGCCCACACTGGACTCATGTTCCAAAAGAAGGATACAACCAAACAAGCTTTTCAGTTCAACCAAATACTATACAATTCATTTGCTATTACAAATGCCATTGAAGCTGCAAGGGGAAATTTGACTTTTTTGCAGGCCAAAGGCTTTCTTAACTTACTTCTGATGCAGTTAACACTCAAAGGTGTTGTTCAGATGCCCCACCTACCGTGTTTCCCCGAAAATAAGACCAGGTCTTATATTAAGTTTTGCTCCAAAAGACGCATTATGGCTTATGTTCAGGGATGTCAGCCTGAAAAATCGTGCTAGGGCTTATTTTCTGGTTAGGTCTTATTTTGGGGGAAACACAGTAATACTCCTACAGGAACAAAAAGTCATCAGCCACAGGTCCTTCCTGTATCTGGTTTTTAAGAGTTTAAAACAGGAATAGACTAAGGACAAAACTGGAAAAGTTTAATTGTATTGATAACAAGTTCTCATTACTTTTTTATGAAATAGAATTTGCGAGACCAGCAAGTGCCTTATTTCACTATTTATATATGACATAGATCAAGTGGAATTGTGGATGGTATTTCCTGGAATAGTGTCAAATATTGGGAGCGAGAGAGACAAGGAGATATTCTTAATTTCCTTGGGAGTCACTTTGCTCTTAAATACCCAAATACTAAAAGTTTAAACACATTTTCATGATTCCTTTGTATCAAAAGCAAACAGAATGGCTACCATTGTAATTCTGCTGCTTCTAGCAATTTACCAGCAGAATACATCCCGAAATAGCATATATACAAAGCAGCAGATGCCTTGGTGAATCTAATAATCTCGTGAACTCCTTCACTGCTGGGTTAGTAATCTATATAGCTTTAACGGTGAACTTTATAAAATTTGGAGCCTCATGAATCAGAAGGGAAAAAAAAAACAAAAGTGGACAGTTCTAACAATGATGGATGAGTTGCTAGGGAGTAAAATTAAATGGTTGATAATAATTGTGGTAGCTCACAAAGACTGATGTTATTTACAAAAGCTGCATTTTGCATGTAATCAGATGTCTATTCCCATGAGCTGGGTCATAATTCATATTCCACTTTAATGTTCGTGGAAAATGTGCTTCTCTCTGTGTATGTATTATTTTTAGGATGTTATGTTTCCTTGGTGCATACACAATGAGCCTGAAATCCTTTAGGAATGTGTTTAATTTGAAAGTTGTATCCTCTGCGTCTGGTTAATTCAAATACCCGGCTAGGAACATTACTGTGAGGCCTGAAAGAATGTAGGCATGGCAAATTATGTGCCTAAAGGCAAGCCCAACCAGTGTTGCTGATATTCATTTGGTAAAAGGCAACCCCTGCAGTGTTGCAGGCATTCATTTGGTGAAAGGTAGTGGGGAGAATTTCTTTTTCCAAACTTTTTAATTCATCTGTCCATTTAATACTTCTGCACTAATTCTTTACCTTAATACGTTTCATTTATACTGGACCAGATTTCTCTGCTTTTAAACTCAGAATCATCTCTGGGGGCTCTTTTGAATTAAAATGTGTAGCCCAGGGACCTTTTTATAAATGTATGCCTTCCACCTGATAGCTCCAAGGTGTCCCATGGTCTCCCTTACATTCTCCCCCATCCTTGGTTACAAAAATGCTCTGCGTTGCATTTTCATCTCTTAAGAAGTTGGGGAAAGTCCTAAGAGTGTGACTCAAGGATCACAGCTCTCAGCAATGAACAGGGTTTATCCTGCTGTCACAGAGGACATGTTCCCGAATAATGTCATTGAAGAACAGCGGGGGCCTGAGAATTTGGCCCAGCAGCACTTCAAGGAGATGAGTGACTCTCTGGGAGCTGAAAGTTCTCTCAGGAGAGACATTTTCACAAGGCTCTGTGATACCCACTCTTAAGCGATGTGTCTTATGAATTGGGAAGTTGGAGAAATTAAATCATGTCCCAGTGTGTAGTGCTATGCTGAGGGAATGATTAGAACATTCTGGAGCATCCTGAGCCTGACATGGACTCGTCATTTTTATACATGATGGGGATTTGGAGTCACAGAGACTCAGGTCTGAGTCCTGACTGCTCGAATCATTCGATGTGTGATCTGGGCCTGAACTGAGACTTTGAGGATCTTAAACATCAAAAAAGTTGTAAAGTAAAACATGTAATGCAATCCTGTAATGGAAAAAAATAAAAAGTTAAACCAGAAAGTGAGTATAAGGAGATCTAGGACAGTTCTGTGTGTTCCCCAAGATGAATGCTACATGATTTTTTTTTAGAATATAAAATTATTTTCCCCCAAATTTTGCATGTGCCCCGAGGTGCCGGTGCCCATAGTTTGAGTTGTGTGTAGAAACCCAACATATGGGGTTGCTATGTTTTCCTGTAGGGATTATGCACATTAAATAAATAGAAGAGTGTCATGAACCTTGTACAGTGCCAGCCATGCACACAACATTGATTGATTTTCTTTCTCATTCCTCATATCCTTTTTTCCCTGCATAGACTCTTTAAAGACCAGTTTAATGAGCTCTCAATGCAATGTAACGGGGCCTTCTGGCCTGAGCTTGAACAAAGTCAATAGGAAAGTACCATCGTTGTATATATATCAGTGTATACACTTGGATACTCTCATTTTTTGTTCTTTTGAGCCACTGGGATTTATCTGCTAATAAAAATAACATGTGTGATGAGATCACTTATCCCATGTAAAATCATGAATGGGCAGAAGACTGGTTTGCGATTGTAATGAATAAACATATGTCTTTCATAGATTGTGCATTTTTTTAGTGTCTGGTCACGCCAAGGGAATTTGCGTAGACAAAAATATCCAAAGCTCTTTACTGGAACCGTGTAGGGTCACCAACAGGAAGTTTGCCGTCTCATAGGTTCGTAGCTGATCCTGAGACAGTGTCACTTCTTCATAGCCCAGTAAAAGCTTAGCATCTAGTTCTGTCATTTCTTAAACACTGGAACCACCAGGAGTGCTGTTGTTTCCACGCGTCTCTTCCCTGAGGAGCCAAAAGCTCACTGCAAACTTAAGCTTATGTTCAACACACTACTTTCTCCTACCCTGTTTAGACAACCGAAACACAAATATAGTGTAGAATGGAATTAACCAGTTAATTCTCAGTTAATCATTTCACTTAAATCTGAATGACCTTTACCATGATGTGCCTTAGGGATTGTAGTTTTTACCCAGCTCTGAAATAACAAAGTTACAGAAAGGTGTTTTATCTGTCGGGGGAGGCACTGAATATGACCCTATCTCTCAGTTCTGAGCCCCATTAATTTTATGGTGGCTTTCTAAAATTAGTCTTTGTTTTATTTTTTCATTGTGGCATTTCTAAGGCCTTGTGACACAGAATGCATGAAATGTATTGAGTGTTTATACCTTGTCGAGTCTGAGTCTGTGGCAGATGTCACGTCAGCATGATACGTCTGTGTGGGCATCATTGATGATACTGGCACCAAAACAAAGATGGCACTCTGAAATTTGAGCCCTGTTCTTAAAAACATTGGGAAAATGGTATTGCCCGTCAGAGCAAGCCCAGCGGCTACACATGTGATCCAAATGTAACTTTCTTGCAACATCTTGCATGTGACACAATTGCCACGCACATTTCTACTCATACACATTTGTTCACATAATTAATGTATGTGAATTAATGGTTGCCAAAACTTTGAATGTTTCTGTGTCAGGCATTTTACATTCATTAGTTCATGTGGTGGTTCCAACCACCTGACAGGGTAAGTGCCTTTGTTAATCATGATTTTACAGATGGGGAAACTGAGGCAACAAACTAGTGAAGTAAATTGTCCCAAGTCATAGATTTCACAAGTGGTTGACATGGGATTTGAATACAGGGGATCTGACTGTAGAACTTGTACCTCACCCACTTCTTACAGCTGCCACCCTGTGGTCCTTTGCCTGAGCAGGTCCTAGCTACCTTCCAAGCTCCCTCTGGTCAGCACAGAGTTAATTGAACAAGGACACTTCCTCTGAGCAGAGCACCACAGGAAGCGTACGAGGGGTTGTACACTCCATTCCTATCTAGTCCCTGCCCACACAACCCCATTTTGCAAGTCAGATGTGATGTTATGTGTCTGCAAGCACTCTGCTGGAGGTTAGAATCACAGGGAAGATGCTTACACATCCGGGTTTGCCCAGGACGATATGTCCTCCTGGTGTAATTATTAATCAGTTGTGCTTTCATTCGCCCTCAACTACCCTGCATTGGATGTTACCATTGCCCTAGACATAGAAGTACAGCTGAGGGTTTAAGGAAGGAAGGGGGTGCATCTGGCAAGGGGGGTTGCATGCAAGGTATTCTTTATGGAGAAGGTTGTACTTAAGTTGTTCCCTGAGAGGCAGTATTGTAGTGTGGCTTGGAGTGTAGGATCTGGACTCAGGCTGCCTGTTTTAATCTCCTCTCGGCCTCAGTACCCTCACCTGTGAGACCGGTATCATAATAATCTTACCTCAGCGTCATTGTGCAGATTAAGAGCTAATATCCGTAAAGCACTTAAAATGCTGCCTGGACGACAGCAAGTGCGACTGAATATTCACTATCATTATTTAATTAGACCACAGGTTTGGGAAGGAAGTGCATTCTAAGTTTAGGTGGTGACATCTACAGTGCACTCAGGGAACTCTAATTGTTGGGTACTCTAAACCATTCACAAAGTTTCCTTCTCCCTTACCAATCTCCCACTGTACTGGCTAAACAATAAAAATACTTTCCCAGCCTCTCTTGCAGTCATGGGACCTAGTTATGGCCAGTGAGACAGGAGAGAGGGGCACTAAGGAGAACCTCTCTGTGCGGGCCTCTCCTGCTTCCTGCATTGGAATATAGGTGCGGACTTGATGCTTGAAGCTGCTGCTATTATCTCTTCTTGGGGGAAGACAAAGAGTATTACCAACTGTGGCCTAGAGCCCTGCCCCGTGCAGCCTCTGAAGCAAAGTACAAAGCCGTCTGCCCTTAGACTTCATGTTATGTGAAAATAAATAAATAAATGCTTATTTATTTAGGCCACTGTCGATTGGGTTTCTGATACTTCTAACTAAATTCATCATAACTGACAGAGAACAAGAAATAAACTAATTTTGCACAAGATCGGTTACCATTTGGGAAATAGAAAAGATAGGTGAGGATGAACCAACAATGTCCTTAGAAAATTATAGAGCCCTTGAATGTTTCTTAGCTTGGGTGTAATATGACTTGAGTTATGTGTTAGGAAGGAAATTCTGGCTTCAAGGGCTATGATGGATTAAAGCAGAGTCTTCAAAATCTGTGCACCAAGATTCCTGAGGAATTTTCCAGAATACAGATTGAGGGGACTTCTGTCAACATTGTGAATCCGAATCTGTGAGCCTGGAGGTTTGGGAAACATCTGGATTGGAGAAGGGAGACGGCGGTGGTTGCAACAACAACTAGGCCTTATTATTTTCAATAAGCCATAAGAAAAGAGCCTCATTCATACTTTAGAGATGGGAAAATTGAGGCTGGAAGGGATTAAGTCAATGTCCAAAGTCAGTTCGTGGAGAGGCAGCAATTCTGATCTGGAATCCCGGCTCATTTTTGTCCAGTGTGTGTGTACTTGCCGCTGGAAGTTGTTCACTTCTGACACACAGGGGGCTTTTTCATTCTGGGCTTCTGGTGGGAAGGGCTGAACGGGAATGGTGGGAGAGAGGATGCGATATAAGTAACAAGTGTGCAGAGCTTTGTGGAGGTGCTACTTGAAAGCTGCCTTAATGTGGGAACCAAAAGAGGGGGAAACAAAAGGCACATTTCACACTCATAGATCTCTGACAGTAGCATTTGGAAGGAAGACGCAGCCTTCAGAACTGGTTTCACTGATACTTTACAAAGGGCCATTCTGTGGTGATGTCCAGAAGATACTTGGGAATGTGGGAACCTGGAGCTCCTGAGAGAAGTTAGCTGTTCCTTTGATGGTTAATGCCATAAGGGGGATAGTGACAGATGTAGGGAGAAGAGAGGTGGCCAGAGGTCAGTATGCTGGACCTGGGGGAATACTTGGAGCCAGAGCAGGACTCAGAAGATGTTTGAGAAGTGGGAGAGGAACCAGGAGTGTGCTATGCTATGGAAGTGAATGGAGGGGCTGGCGTCACATGTGTTTGACACTCCATTGTAGAGGGCAGTGAGGATGCCATGGGGACATCATCAAGAGGGTAGGTCATTATTAGTGGCATGCCGAAGAAGAGAAGCCAGGTGCCCAAAGTTGAGGAGGGAATTGTGAGGGACCCAAAGAAGCAGAATGTTTTCGTCTTTTGAGAGGAGTATTTTAAAAGGTGGAGGTGGGGCGGGATCGCAGGAGGCTCCGTCCTCACCTCTTCCTCAACCACTGTGTCTTGATATTAATGGCTGTTATCATCTGAACCAAGCTGTTTAGCACTAAGACCAAATCCTCCATTGGCCTCTAATTGTTTGGGGTATAAATCTTGTCTCTGAAAATCTCACAAATTGTTAGTTTACTATATACGTGATAATTGACTGACAAGCAACACCAGGAATTACTACACAAAATGGAGGAACCTGGGGAAGACGTTTTCCTTTTTAAAGAAAGGGCGTGATGAAGGCCAGACACCGGGAGAATCTGTTACTTTAAAATGTGGGAAGCACAGCCTGAGAACAAATGGGGTTATCATGACAGTGTTAGAAATTTGGGGCGAGTGATGCCGGCAATATCAATTTCAGAATTGCTGTGCTGGAGCCGTGTGTAATGTATTCCGCTGGGCATGTTCTGTGGAGCTGTGAAGCCAGTGCAATTCTTGTGCCTCGCAGCAACTGGGTCCTTTTGTATTAAAGAGCTTTGGAGATGTTAAGAGCATTTGGGGATCTTAGCAGAACTAAAAAAGATCTTTCCTTTCAGAGGGTCTAGTAGATAAGATGGAGAAAACTCAGAGGGGACTAGAGCTGGGTAAGCTCTGCTGGCTTTAAGCCCTTCATCCTGGACACAGAGGCCTAGATTTCGTCTTGGGCCATTTCGGGTACTCTCTATTGCAAAGGGCATAAGTTAACTGGCTCAGATATATGCATATTTAACATGTGTATTGGCACATAGAGACCCATATAGGTATGCATGTATGTATTCATGAGCATATATGTATATAATGAGTACATATATATGAGTACGTCACCGTATACAGGCTTACGTGTGTTATAAATCTGTCTTGAGGTTGCTATATTCATATATCCATCTGTACTTATATATGGGTACCTGTATCTATACACATGTATTGTGTGATATATATATATATATATATATACAGATATATACATATATATCTGTATATATATATAAATCTGTATCTATATCTATATCTATATCTATATCTATACACATACACATATTCATGAATGCAAAGGTAGATCCGTATATAGAAGTGATGTAGAACTCATATGTGTTTGCTTCACCTTACACATACCCTCCCAATTTGGAGACCTGTGACATCTGACATTTGTGATGTAATTTAGAGAGTTTTTCAGATTGTTTTGGCATCCTTTTCTCCCTCTTTTGATTCTTAAAGCAGTCCTAAAATTTTAACGGGGTGTAGGGAGAGAAAAGCCCCTTATGTGAAAGGGCAATAAGTCCATTGAGGCCCGTGGCCACTGAGCTATCCGAGGACATGAAGCAAATGACAGCTAGAGCTAGGCAGAAGCCTCAGGAACTTGTGACTTCCAGCCACTACACTTTGTTTAGGAATCAGAAAATGAGGCCCCTCTGAGTCAGTGAAGAGCCTGGATTATACTTTTAAAGACATTCAATTTTATCACTTTTCTACTATGCATAGCGAAACATAATAGTCTAACAAAATATTCCATAGGAGATTTATTTTGGGGATCCATTGCAATAATTAGAAAAGGCAGTTGAACAGTTTTACCAATTTTCTATATAAACAGTGCTTCTAAATGCTTGAGAAGGGCTTGTTCCATTCTTTCGGTTGAGTGTGCATACTTCCATAGCTGTTCTGATATTTGCTTTGTCAACCCTTTCTCCCTTTAGATAACAGTAAACTTCCGTCCCACCCCTGTCAGAATGATCAACACAGAGAATTAGTGGAAGGGGAATTAATAAGGTTTAACTGTAACGGCAATTAGGAAGGAATGCACATGTGTTTGTCTCTGGGACAGTTAGAAATGGAAATAAATGCAAAAATATGCTTTTCTGGCAAGTCTTCATTTTTAATACGAAAACAGAAAGCACAGGACAGCTTTGTTTTGCCTTTTTTCAGGGGTTGTGGTTGATTTTCTTTTCTTGCTTCCTGGTTTTTGCTAGAAAGAAACTTGTTCATTTCCCACCCACTTCACACCCCCTCTACCAAGCTGAAATATCTATCCATGATCATCTTTTTAAGTTCTCAGTCTTAGAAAAAGGAGAAGAAAAAGAAATGTGATTTAAAATATATATGTTCATCTTTTTTTTTAAGCTAGCAAACTGGGATTTCTAGACTCAATTTGTGTTCTTAAGACATTGGAGTCAAGTTTATATATACTTTTTGATGTAGGACCTAATTAGGCTCTCAGCATATCTTAATACTTTCTGCTACATCTGCATTAAAGATAACATTGCATACATTTGCATTTCATTTACATAAAAGTTAGCCATGCTGTATGTAACAATCACTTTAACCAAGTATCATTGACAGCAAATATTTTGAATAAGCATGTGAAAACCCATGTCTACACAAAGCCTGTCCTGGATTCTGTCGCATTTGTCTCATTCGGAACTTGTTTATGTGTAACACATTCCAAAAGAGCCCTTGAGGTTAAGCCAACAATTAAGGACATAGAAATCAGAAGGATCTGATGTATGGGAAACACTCAACTAGGAAAAGAAAGACTCAGTTGATATTCTTTTTGATGCTGTCTGTAATTTTATCAATAATGATAATCAGTGGTAATAATAATGGTGTGACTTTCATGATGCTTTTGAAAGAGAGGGGATAACCTTGAAATAAAAGTAGTCATTCATTTTTTTATTCATTCATATGTATTCAGATGAATCTATATGGGGCAACCCTATTTCCAGGTCTCATTTAATGAATCTCAGGTTTATCTGGGCCATTTTACTTTAAAAGTGAGCTTTCACCAGGGGACTGCTCCACCAGTTTCCACAGAATGAGCTGCTTCTTGCTTTATGCCCTGCGTCCACCAGGCACATTTCCTGTGCTTCAACCTACCCAATGGCCCACCTCCCAAGTTTGTCATCTCACCTATTTTCCTTATGGGTCCTGAAACTTTCAGGCAGACTCCCTGAAGTGTGGTTCATGGACATCAGAGGGCGGTCGGCATAGCTTGTGATGTGCCAGCCCTGGTATAGTTATGGGACCTGAACCTTGTTCTGCGGAACACATCCGTTCCAGGGAATGGCCTTTAAAAATGGTTCTAAACAAACACACCTGGGAATTGTTACGTACTTTTACCTCTTCTTGGAAAGTCACATGCCTAGAATACAAATCTTGCTTAATTTTCTCTAAATTGGTATTTCTTGAACCTTTGGGACCATGGGCGCCTTTGTTGGCATGCCACCAATTTACCCCAGGAGACCAGTTTTCTGCAGTGATTTTGGAAATCACTGTTCTCTTTTAAGAACCACAAGAACAATAGAGATAACTATAATAATACTGGCTATTGCTTGCTAACAGCTTCTTGAGTACCATGTCCTAGGGCACGTGCTTTATTTATGTTACCTAATTCCTGAGGTTTAAGTGTCATATTAGTGCCATCACAGAGATGAGACGACTGAGACCTAGAGAGGATAAATAACTTAACATTGTGCTGCTAAGAAGAGAAAAAGGTGAGACTTGAAGCCAGATCCATGCTCTTATATTACCACGTTCCCCCGAAACTAAGACCTAACTGGAAAATAAGCCCTAGCATGATTTTGCAGGAGGACATCCCCTGCACATAAGCCCTAATGCATCTTTTAAAGCAAACCTTAATATCAGACCCTGTCTTATTTTCGGGGAAACACAGTGTTACACTCTTTGCAGTCTCTCACAAAGCCTGGTTCTCTTCTGTTTCCAGGCTACCAATACTAGTCCTTTCTCAGGTGTCCTGATTCAAGTCCCCTCATCGTCTTAGCCACTTTCTCTCTGGTCGATTCATATCCCATGTGAACTGTGTTTGCACTGCACACACAGACCCCCACATGGATTGTGATGCCCAAGGAGTCAGCAAAGCCATCTCCTCCCTTGCCCTTGACCCTGTATTTCCATTAATACAGCCTACGATTGCAATGTCTCTTTTTCAGTGCATACTTATTTTGAATCATTTGGAGCATATTCACAGAATTGTTCAGTCTTTTCCCATGTATGCAGCCAATTTTTAAAAACTGGTGTTTGTGATCTATAGATAGCAAGTTTTCAACCTCTTTAAGTCTCAGTTTTTCTGGTGACTAATAATAGTACAGACCTCCTAGATTTGTGAGGGGGCACTGTAGGACGGACATGTGTGGTTCTCAGTATAGTGTCTTGTACATCACTATTCAATAAATATTAACTAGTATAATCGTTGTTATGCGAAAATTAGAAATTGCAGTTGAGCAAAAAGCCTGTTTTTCAAACGTTTTTCTGTGCATTTTGATGGAATTAATTTTCTTTACTTTAAAAAATTTGAATTAATATCTCAATTTATAAGAGTGGCTTTATTAGTACATTCGAAATGATTCCCACAGTGCTGATTTAGGCAGTTTACATTTTTATACTCATGTTTAGCTGGTTTTTAAAGTCGCAAGACTCCAAGGAAAAGAACCAATCCTTCGTTGGCAGGTAAGACCTCGCCTCAAATCCTTGGATTAAAATAGAATCTGCCGTCAGGGCTTTCCTTGTCTTCTGTGATTGAGATCTGTCTCAGGCGGAAAGGTATCTAATACCTGTGCGTGGCAAGTACATTCTTTAGAGAGAGATTTGCAACTTTAATATTTATCGATAGGCACACTAATTCTCTTGATGATGGTAATTAATGAGGTGCTTATATCTTATTTCGCGGTAGTTTAACAAGCTTCAGGCTAGTGAGGAGATCTGGTGTCTGCTGTAAATGCTAGAATCAAAGATGCGAGAGGAAAATGTAGAAAATGAAGCAGAAAAATTAAAGTTTTCGTAGATAAAATGTCTCAGATTAAAACAGTCTCAAAGCAATCCTTGGTAAAGCAGCAACACTTAAAACTCAGTGAAAGCTTCCTGGGGAGAAAAGTCACCTGTTTCCCATTTCTTTTTCCCCAACCATGCTGTTCATTTCCACCACCCATTTGTCTTTTTACCCCTTGGTCTGATCTGTGTTGGCAGTGAGAAGTGAAAAATTGAGAGGAAAACATATTTGCTTCTCAAGGCTTAGATAGTTACAGCC
Organism: Rhinolophus sinicus; assembly: GCF_036562045.2. Taxonomy (NCBI): domain Eukaryota; kingdom Metazoa; phylum Chordata; class Mammalia; order Chiroptera; family Rhinolophidae; genus Rhinolophus; species Rhinolophus sinicus. The sequence goes on from NC_133753.1 coordinate 49,042,172, forward strand.
AAAACATTTTGTCATGTTAGGTTTTGAATAATTGGTCCAAATCTACACTTAATTTTGCCTTACACAGGTAGCCTTATAACCCTAGTTAACCTGTGTTTTCTCCTGTTCTTTCACCCTTTGGAAATGAGGTCCACAGAATACAAATTCAGAAAGGCATACATTCTAATTCCTTAGAAGACAGGAATAGAGAAGTCAAAGTGACCTCAATAAATCAAAAGCAACTTGAAGTTCAATAGGGACAAATGTAAGGTAGGATACTTATGTCCAATAAATTGACTCACAAACTGAAAATTGAGCACTATGGTAGAAAAAGTGTCTTGGTCAGCGATGTGAGGAAGGCATCCGTAGCCTTGTCCAAGGACCTACTATGTGCAGGGCGTTCTGCATAAGTCAACTTATTTACAAATATATTGTGGTAATCTCTACAGTAACTCTAAGCTCTCTATAATATGTTCTCTTGTTTTATAGATGTGGAAGCTGAGTTGAGAGAGGTTAAATCATTTGCTCAGGTGTTAACATTTGGTCAGTGATGTAACTGGTTTTAGACTGTGTTCTTTCTACTTGACCAAGAGTACTTCATTACAGAGCCGTTATTTAAAAAGCCAACTCAGTTCTTGGCTATATTAACTTGGATTTCACTTGAGAACCAGATAAAACCTTCCCAGTATACTATACATTAATTAAAATTTAAAAGAAAAATGAACAGGAGAAACTGGAGCAAGTCCAAAAATACCCCATCCCAGCAACAAAGGCAGTGAAATAAACTTAAAACTGGCCTAGTAGGAAGAGACACAAGGTGTTTAGGATTGCTTATCTGGGAAGAATGCAGCTAGGGGGTGAGTGGCACACTAATAGCCTATATACATCTAAAAGAAGTGTAAATATTTACATTTTCCATCAATATTGCAGTTTACAAAGCACTTCCAGAACAGCCATTTCGTTGGTTTTTCACAGTCTTCCAGAGCAGGAGTCAGCCAACTTTTTCTGGGAAGTGTCAGGTGATTTAACGTGTTTGGCTTTGAAGACCTTAATGATCTCTGTCACAGCTACTTAGCTCTGCTGTTGTAGCACAGAAAAGGGCCCTAGACATTCCTAAATACATCAGCATGACTGTGAACCAATAAAACTTTATTTACAAAAAGAGGTGGTAGGCTGGATTTGTCTCTCAGGCTGTAGGAATGTGAGTGCATATTATTGTTCCCATAATACAGATGAGGAAATTGAGGCTCACAAAAATAAAGTGACTTGTCGAATGCAACTCTGTAAATAAACGATGGCTCTGGAACTAGAATTCAATTTCCCTGGTTCATACTTTGGTGCTCAGTGCACTAAATTGAAGACATGTCCCCAGAAGGATTTCAGGGAAGTTTGTCATCCTGAGATAGTATTTGCCTATGATGGTGATTAAAATTTGGAGCAGACTAATCAGGAAGTTAGGTGACTACCTCGTACAGTAAAAGAATATGTGCCGGGCACTTGAGAAGAGGTTATCAGGTCATTTTCCAACTTGCCTGAAATTTCCATTATTAAAGCAATTACTTAAGGATCGTCCTAAAACGTGAATTTCAGTTGAATTATAGCATTCCTATACCTGGGAGAGAATATACATTAGGTAGCTTACAAATTCATTTGTTTGGTTATTATGTTGGCACCGATTTTTAGCTAGAAAAGGATAGGATTGGGAAGGAATAAGGCAGCAGGACAAGTTAGCATTTATGGAATTTGGGTGGGGAGGAAGGTTGTCAGCAAAGATTGTTGTACCAGTGTGGGTATCCTATGTGAACAAACAGGGAAATCATTAATATAATCTACTAAATGTATGAGTTACCCGAATACCATCTTCTAGCACATGTTCTAAGAGCTGTGCTTGAATGAGTTCATTTTATCCTCCCAGCAATCCTGTGAGTAGGTGCTAGAGGTAGGGAAACTGAGGCACAAAGGCTCACAGTAAGTATGGTGGAGATGGCACATCAAAATCATGTTTTCTATAATCTGTTGGCGAAGCTCCCCAGGCCCTGGTTAGCCCTGGGGAACGGAAGCTGGCCCTCTGTACCACTGGGAAGCTTGGACTGGACACCTGTGGTTTCCGTGCAGGGACCAGGTGGTCTTCCAGTTCCTTCTGTTTCTTTGATAGAGATGTTCATTGAGGTAAACTGTGGAGAAAACAGGGTACATTCTCTGAAAGTAATGCATCATTCTTGTTGAGCCTCCATGGCATGAACTCTAGCTGAAGAATGTTTCCTCTTGTTTGCTGAAAGAATCCTTGTTTGCTGAAAGAATCCTTAAGTGGGCACTTGTGGCAAGCTTGATTAAACATACCCTCCTCGGGGTTAAACCCTCATAAAGCAGAATGGCTCAAGTGACCCTAGTAAATGCCAGATACCCAGTGATGGCTGGAGTGATTCAATCTACTTTGTAAGTGTCAAATAGCTAGTACTTTTTCTTAACGTTTTTGTTTTTGTTTTTTTGCATGCGTGTTTGGGAAAGCTTTTGTAAATCCACTTTCAATAGGGTATTTTCCAGTATCTCCCTTGAGAAAATATAAGGGAATGCCACTTCTGTTTCTTCTTTGGATTACAGTTTTTATTTCAAACCAGTATTCTCACATAAAGTAGACAAGATGTATACATTTAAAAATAAACAACAAATGCAAAACCTTTTATCATTTTATTAATGTTGACATCACAAGTTTTAGGATATTGTTTTTATTATAATTTCTTCCCAAATGTCCCTTCTTTTCTTAGGATTCAGGAACTTTAATATATGTACAATAAGAGAGAAACAGATTAATGAAATAATGGATGCTTTTGAAGGAAGAGATAAAGAGAATGTGAAAGATACAGATAATGGAGATAGGAAAGAAAGGATAAGAAGCTAGATGTGTGTGCAGTGGAATGAGGAGACAGGAGGGAATGCGGATTATGGAATCAGAAGCTCTGGGTTCAATTCCCAGCTCTGCCCTTTGCCTGTATGACCTTTGACTTGTCACTTGACCTTCATTAGATTCCTGTTCTGTCATTTGGTGATCATTATAACAAGCCTTAAGGAATGTTTAAGGGACACGATGTGGGTGAAGGTGTTTGACTTAATCCAGAAAGGTGTATGAAGTTTAAGTCAGTATCTTGGAATAACAGCAAAACAGAACCGAGGGACCAGGCTCATGATGTAAACAGATTGGAAGGAAACATGTCAAGGAATAAATTCATTTGGGTGTTCCCAGCAAGAGTCGTCATTGCCAAGCTCTGAAAAGTCATGGAACCTTCTTACTGTTTACTATGCATTATACAGCAATAGCCCCTTGCAACTAAATCCTGGTGTTGCCAGTTCACTAATTTTAACCAGAACCTTATAAGCCAGCAGCTGGGTCTAGGCTGTGTACCATCTCATACAGGGACAGTTAAAGGGATCATTTTGGTACTTCAGGGACCCTGTGGATGGGGCGCAAGATGACTCCATAGAACCTCTCTGTGATAGTATTAGAATCCGTTTCCAGCATGCCGTGAAGAATTCTGTATAGAAAAATACCCCAAATTCTGTCAAGCCTAAGCTTTTCCTCCCCAAAGCTAGGGATTTTCATAGGCTTGATTTAAATTTAATTCTTCTCTCCCATAGTTATTCCAGTGTCTTTTCTTTTTAACTCACCATCTGACAGGGAATATTTAGTATATAACCCAAAGCATATGTGGTAAGCTTGTTCCTCTCCGCCTAAATATGAGTTTAATAAAAAATAGCAGTTAAACATATGTTAAAAATGAAGCAGTACAGTTGGGGGCAAAGACTAAAAGGCGACACAACTGTTTATTAGTTGTGTTTTTCATTTTCATGTTCAGAGACTTTTAAAACCGAATTTCTTTTTTTTTTTTTTTCTCCCAAGCTCGGCTAGCTCTGCACAGCTACATACTCTATTTTGGTCTTTATTTCCTGCAGATAAACACTAGCTCGACAGCGTCGAAGTCCATGTCCAAAGCAATGAACATCAATTACCAAATTAATGAATTAGGATCCTTTTATGTGTCAATTGTCCAGGTTAATAATGTCAGGGCTTATAATGTGTTTCCTCAAGAGAGAGCTATGGCGTTACGTCCAGGCATCAGTTCAGGAAGCGTTAAGTGATCTTGCTCCCTGGATTGCAAGCTTTGTGAGATCTAAACATAGGACAAATCCGATGTTTCTGTTTCTCATTGTTGTTTACAGCTTTATTAAGACAGTCCATCTGATTTACAATCAGTGATTACTCTTGACCTTATAGGTGAAAATTAATTTGCCAATTTATCTTTCCTGTATCATAGGATGAATCAAGATAGAAACAGCTTTCATGTTGGTGTAACTGTTTAGGCAGAACGATAGTTGTTTAAGGACTGTGCCCAGAGTCGTGGCTGTTTGTTTCATTGTAGTGAAACCAGGGCTGCAAGCCTAACTTTTCATTGCAATGTGAGTTCTCCCTATAATAAATGTTTGCTGTATGTGTTTGACATCAGTGACAACTCTCGACATCCATCCTTCCACCCAGCTGGGCTGCTTTGTAAGGAAAGAGAGGTGACATCAGGACAGAATGGAATGGAGAACACCGAGTTAAGATTCTCCTTCCAAAAGTGTTGGCATAGAAAAGCTTTTAAGACTCAGTGATGAATCAATATTGATGTATAATGTTCTTTTGGATTCATACTCTAATTTGCCACTTGCAGCAGGCTTGTGAAGTAGAAAGCAAGGTGTCTTTTTTGAACTCCATTTTAAGGATAAGGAAACCAAGGCTCTGAGAGGTTAAGGAGGAGAGTTCAAGTTGGCAAGTGATAGGACCTGGTTCTTTCTACACCCTGTGTCTTTCTAATTATGTTGAGTGGATAACTTCTATTCCTGAAGTTGCCCTGGCTAGAATTGGTAGAGAGAAGGAAAGGCAGCATATGTGTCCCTGTAATTCTTCTATGTCATTTATTTCCAAGTCTTTTTTATTGTTTGGGTGTTGGTGTATGAACACAGCTTTCTAAATTAGCATAGTTATTCTAGTACTTAGTTGTGGGAGTTTTGCCTAATGAAATCTAGACAAAAGCATTAAAAGGTGGTAAGCAGTCAGTTCTGGACCAAAGAGAATTCCATTTGCGTGCCAATTTTTCCGTAGTACTTCTTCCTTTCTTACAAATGATACATATAAATTGACCATTGCTTTAAGTCACAGGTGGGAAATTTATTAGGTTGGTGCAAAAGTAATTGCGGTTTGACAGGTAAAAAATAATTGCAAAAACCGCAATTACTTTTGCACCACCCTAATCGTTTTCCTTTGCTTTTGTGAGTCAGATCTGGTCAGCCCATCAGGGAAGGACCCAGTGCCAGACACTGTCCTTGTCCTCAGAGCTGCTGCATGCTCTTTCCTGGTCATGTGCTCTGAGCACCTGCTCCACAGGAGAACCAACGGACACCTGGCTGTTGGTGGAGTGTGGCCAGGTATCTTGAAAGGACTAAGTCAAGTATTTTCTGTAGCCCCGTTAAACCCAATAAAATAAATGTCATTCTCTTGGGTCTCATTGAGGGAAAGGATAGCCATGAAATGTGTAGACAGTGAATTCCAATTTTTTTTTTTTTTTTGTCATTTACCTCTCCTCACTCCCAAAAAAGAATTTGAAAATTCTTTGTACCCCTTGCACGTGCTTATCTAAAATTTGACATTTAAAATTTTTCATCATACGTTTAAATAGCTGCAAAGGATATAATTCCTGGCACATTATACATATTGACATTTTAAAATAAAACTGATCAATTCTGAAAATGCATCCACTGAAATGTAAATACTATTTTGAGTGAATATTCACCATCATTCATTTTTTTAAAAATACCTAAGCAAGCCATTCTTTAACATTCAGAATTTTTACATCTTTTTTTTTTTCCTTTGAAATTATATTTCTAGTATCTTTTCCCTGTGGAATTTTATCCTCATATGTTTTTATGCTTAAAAGTCTTTTGTTGATAATGCTTCCATAACCCTTTGCAATAAAAATATGTATAAAAATAAACGTAAATTTTACAAGTTCCGTGACCATAACGCTCTAAGTAATAAAAAGTATTCTAAATTGATTTATCATTATAATGATTTTAGTACATAGTTGATCAAAACAACATGAATGTATTAAACATTTTGATAAGTAATTATTAAACATAAAAAGTAAAAGTGTATTGGAAATGCATTTCTTAATGAGATGGATGGGGCTTTATTTTCAATTAGTTCAACCTGTGGATGAATGTTATTTATAGCTAAGGGTTCAACATCAGTTCCAATTCTAGTTTTAGTTTTTAAGGATATAAATGGTGAGAAACATTGTCTACCTATTATGTGATGGGTTAGGTGGAGTTCTGTTAGAGCTGTATCTTTTCTGTCTTTGAACTTTTGAACTATAAGCCAGAAACAATCACCAGGAGCAATACTTCATGATCTCTCAGTTAATACATTGGTTAGGTCTTCCTTTGATTTTGTGGAAAGCCAAGAAATAGTGGATACCTGGCTTCCAAAAGCATGTGTTATCCATTCATTAAAGTCATCTACTTTTCTGATATATACCAAAAGTTTATCCCAAGGGCCTTACCAAGATATTAAATGACTAAAAATTATATGTACTCTTTCACTTAGTGACCTACTGCTTAAGTTGATCTACTTAGAAAGTGTTGGCAATTTAGAAATGCTAATAATTTCAATACACCTTTTCCTGCCAAACAATATTTTTAATATAGTGGTAAAAATGCTTTGCTCACATCCTTTAAGTGCATATTCATCAAACCTGAGATCTACTGATTTAATTCATTCAATGCATAGATAATATACCCTAATTGTCCTCATTATTTATTCAGCTGATCAAGTCAGATTTATTTTGTGTCAGAAAAAGCCTGACTTCATTTTTCAGTGAACTTATTTTTTTAATATGTTAATATGCATCCTTGTGACAATCAGGTCACTTCTGAATTCAAATTTTAACATAGAATTTGGTTAAGATGTATCTCTATAAGGACAGGGTTTTCTATATACATACATATATTCTGGAATAGGTGGAATTAGTCAATAAATATTTGTCAGAGAAAGAGAGATGGAGGATTGGAGCTGTGATGAGCGGGTGGGCTGGGTGTGAGGAGGCTGCCAGCCTGCAGTGCGTCTCGCTGACTCTCCCCACTCTGCCCGCTCTAATGGTCTTTCTAATGGTAGTCAAGAGATAGAAGAGTGTGAAACCACAGCTATCGTTATTCTCACCACCCCACTCCACCTATCTGAGTCCCTGAACAGGTCAAAATACGCTGTTTCTAACTCTTTACAAAAGCCCTCAGCCCTTGGGATTTATTATCACCTAAAGGAGGCTCACTTTTAACCCATGTATCAGAATGGCCAATCCAGTGCTGTTCAGAGCTCTGGACAACATGGCATAGTAGCTTTGCAGTGGGTGAAAATCATGTCTTTCTGCTCTAAAGTGGGAGAAGGATGATTGCAGGAGGGCAAGTGAGTATCCTGGAATGAACCTTTGAACACAGATGTGTTGTCAGACAAATTTAGGAAAGAATCTTAGGGAAACGGAGATTCTGGAAGTTAATTCTCAAAACACTATCTGTGTCCATGTATTTTGTGGAAGGATTTTTGTGACACTTCAGGTATATATGTACACTCCCTAGTTTGAAGACCACTGTAATAGAAAAAAATAACCTTAAAAAACCAAGGACTATAATTTAAAGAAGGCTAGAATTTGGGAGGGGAGGGAAGCCCAGGTGCATCTAATGGGCATTAATAAAGCGTTCTTCAGGCAGAATCTATTTCCCTTTGATTTGGGGTCAGTGGTCTTCCATCGACAATGAAAACTGTGTATGGATGAGGTAGAGCCTAGAGAATGCCACTCCTGGAATCGGTGTGTTCCAGAAGACAGGCAGGAGAAAGGAGAAACAGCATTTATTGAGCAGTTATTGTGTGGGGTTGGTTCTACATGCCTTAGCCCATTTAGTTCTCACTTTACGTTACAGAGGCAAACTGACCTTTCCCATGGCAGGTAGTTGGTAAGTGGCTGTGCCTGGCTCCAGAATCTTCTGGGAAACAGAGTCTGTTAGCCATCTTCTGCCTCTTCTTGAATCCTCCCGAGTCCCAAGTAGTCAGATGATCATGGAGTATCATCTCAAAAGAAGAGATGATTTTATGTGTTTTCTTAGTTGCAAAAGAAACACATGCTCATTGTAAGAATCTTGAAAAACACAGAAAAGCGCTAAGCAGCAAACAAAAATCATCTTTGAACTACTACTCGGGGATGACTGCACACATTTTAGAGTGTATGTTCTTGAGGAAGGACACACGTACACAAACATACACACACTCATTCTCATGGCAGAGAGAGAGTGTATATAGTTTAGACTAGCCCGCACCCAGGTTTAAATTTCCACTCCCCCCATTTACCAGTTTCTTTATTTGTGAAAAGGTTATAATAGTATATACTTCATAGGGTTGTTATGTTACATCAGATAACGCAAGTATGCTTAGCTAAATGCTTAGCACACACTAAGCATGATAGATAGATAGATAGATAGATAGATAGATAGATAGATAGATAGATAGATAGATAGCTTTTATACTTATTTTTGGTTAGCAACATTTTCTGAACATTTACCCATTTAATTAATTATATATTGCTCTTAGCATGACTTTTAACCAAATCCGTTATGTCAATATAACACAATTGACTAAACCAATGGTCCCATTGTTGGATACTTTACAATTTGCTTTCCTGAACAATGCTGGGATGAACATCCTACTGAAGGTGACTGATGGAATAAACTGCTAGAAGTGTAATTACACTGGAATCTACATATTTAAGGCATTTCCAACATGTTGCCTAATTTAACTTCAGAAAACTCTATTAATTCATATTCCAACTCTAAATAGATATGAGAGTGAGTGCCTGTTTGCCTAAACCCTCACCTACATTTGTATTATCTTTCTTTTTCATCTTTGCTAATTGGGTAAGGTTTTAAAAGTGTTAACACATTTTAGTTTGCATTTCTTTGATTATAAGTGAAGTTTGACATTGTTTTTTATGTCTTTGGACTTTAAAAAATCTAACAATGAAAATGTATGCAGGTGTTTGTTCTTCTTATGGTGCTTAGTGTTATTTACTCACAGTCTGTATCCATCTCTTTTCTGTAGGAGGCATAAAATTAAATTCCAGCTTTCCTGGAGCGGGTGTATGCATAAGAGGTTTAATCAATAACCGACAGAGGAAGTGGGGGTTAGGAGTGCCCTCCCAGGTCTCTGTGGATTCTTTCTCTTTGAATCTTGCTGCTGTTTCTGACAGGTGTACTTCTTAGCTCGGGGGACCTGGACCAGACAGCCCTCAGCTCTTGCTCTGCCCCATGTGCCTTGGGACTCTGGACATTGCAGAAATACATATGGTCTGGAGCATGCAAAAAGGTCACCGGCTTATTTTTAGATGGGAGAAATAAGACTGTGTTTTAAGCATAAAGAATCCTATAATAGGGTGCGCCCTCTTGCTGTGTTATTTGTATTCTGATATTAGTTTCTCTCTCTTTGTCTCTCTCCCCCGCCACCCTGCCTCTCTTTCTTTCTCTGGCAAATTATACTTTTCCATGACAGGAAATGCTGTCAATAAGGAAAGCAAATGCATAACAAGGAATTTAGATAATAGAAGAAAAATGTCCTCAACCTGGAAAACTCTTCTTGTTTGCAACTTGACAGGGTGAGAAGGATTTTTCTCACTTTGCAAAGAGTTGAAACCTCATCTTGTCTGAGTGTTCTTCACTCTGAGATCTGAAACCTGTGACAGACCTCCCTGCTGCTCCAGTTCCTCCACGTTGGGATTGTTTTATTTTTTTGACCTGGAGAAAATATTTCTCATGAGAGAGAGAGAGAGAGAAAGGCTGTGTGTGAAAGAGACAGAGACTGAGAACAGCAGCAAGGGCAAGGCCTGTACCTTTCTCCCACCAGATCCCCCTCTTTCATTTCCTTCTCACCAGGGAAAGAGGCCTGGCCTTGTTAGCCACTGCTGGAGTGAATTGGAACTATTATCTGTACCTTGTCTCACATTTCAGCCATTTCTTTCTTCTTCTAAAAGCCATCGGGATAAAGATAATTTCTCCCTGAAAGCTGGCTCTGTTCTCCCCCACCTCCCATGCCGGACCTTGTTTTGCATGTATAGTTGAAAGAGCGTGAAATCAACTTGAAAACATGCTTGAGTAAATAAATATTCACAGGTGTCACAGATACACACACAAGCCCCCATGGTCAACATGACCACAGGGAGCATGTGAAGACACCAAAGATAAATCTAGTCTGTCTTTGAATTTCCAAAGTTGGCATCTCCCAGCTGGAATCCTCAAGTGGGCCTGCATTCATATATATTCAATACTAGCATAAACGGTATCCTAATTAATGAGTATGCTAATTATTCTTGCCTGCTGGGGACAAAAACCATTGTTTGGTCTCTAGCCGTTGGTGTGTGTGTGTGTGTGTGTGAGTGAATTTGGAATCTCCAGATTTCAAATCACTAGATCAGCAGATTATATAGTTTTTTCCTATCCCGCAGGATTTTTTAAAAGTGTAGACATTCTTTTTTGTAATGGCTAATAATCAGAACCAACTTTTTTTTTTTTAAGGCTGCGTGCTATATTGCTTATCATAATGGATAACGTAAAGTGATAGATGTTAGATAGTTCCGTCCTTGTATTTTCAAGTGACTTACATAAAACCAGTGTTGTGACATCCATAAGTGTCAGATATTTATATTCCCTGGCTGGGTGCATCCAATAACTCCTTTTCAAATTGGAGTATCAGCTCCAAGGATGAAAGGATCACTTCTCGGAGTTTAAGCCCTCAAGCGGCGTCATTCATAAGAATGATTTGCTTGCAGAGATTAGCTCTCTGACTAGGTGATGCTTTGGATAAAATAAGAAGTAGGCTGACTAGTTCCTAAATTACAGGTAGGCTGCATTCAGAAACTGGAAGGTATTTTTTCAATAGGATACAAGCCCTTTAATCTCTCTGCACAGCATTGTTTTAGCACTGAGCAAGGTTCCTCAAAGCCCAAGATTAAATTAGGAGAACTCCCCCTGCTGCTTCTATTGAATTGAGTTAATATAATGAGTTTATTGTTAAATTAAACAAAATGAAACTTGCCATGTGGAAGAAATACGGCTGAGATCGCAGTGGGGTGTTGTTTTTCCCTTCCTACCTTGCTTCCGTGTTACTTAGAGGTGCGTTACTGGCTTAGCTGCTACAACTCCAACACACGGACGACTTTCCCTGGGCGATGAAAGCGGAGAGTTAAGGTCGGCACATACAGCAGAAAGGAACTTGGAACTCCAGGGGTGGTAAGATGCGGTCCCCAGCCTTCCTATGAGGAACTCCCTCTTTGTGGATGCAGGTGCTCCTGGACATGGCTTCCGTTTCCCTCCCATCGCTTCTATTAAAAGACAAGGCTGAAACCAGCCAGCCTGCCCCCTTCAGCTCTCCGCCAGGAGCTTATTAGGCAGTAGCCAGCTCCCCAGCTGCCCCTTCTGTCCATCAGCTGCCTCTTCCGGCTCCATTCTGTTTGATGTTTGCTGTCTCCTCTATATAACCAGTGCCCTTTCCTCTTGCTCACTTGGTCTGACTCTTGCCCAGACCTTCGCATGGCTGGGTCCTCTTGTCATTCTGTTGATGGTTTAAATGTTACCTCCTCAGAGAGCTCTTTTTCCCTTAGCCACCCCCTGGCCCCCTGCCCCAGTCACTCTCTGTCATATTCCCCGGTTTTATTTTTGTCATATTTCGTACTACCAAGTATTTCTTCATCATTAGCTTGTGTGTTTACAGCTGCCCCCACCACCACCACCACCACACACACACAAAAGAAATTAAACTCCGTCAAGGCAGGTGCCATGTTGGCTTCTCCCACTGTGTCCCACAATGTCTAGAACAGAGTCAGCACGCAGTAGATAGTTAATGAAAGGGCGACGCCTTAGTCTGCCCATGTGACCTGGCGCAGGTCTCTTGACTGCTCTGAACTTCCGATTCCTCGCTTATGCCCCGGGGATAATAAACGCCAGGCTCCCTGTGGCACGGTAAGAGTGCAATGCATTACAAGCAAACTGGCTCCAAACGATGACTGACAGACACATGCTGGTTTCCTTCTTGGGCGCTGACATTTCAGCGCTGAATGCTTTCTCTGCCTCTTGAAGCCCATGCCTTACTCAGCAAGCACGTTGTTCTGTGGTTGATGTTCCCAATGGAAAGCTGAACTCGAGGAGAAATTATTAATGACTTTTCTATAGCACACTCTTCCCTTCCCACAAGAGTTTGAATTCATTTTTCAAAAAGCATCATTTCCTCCACCAGACTGTGGATTGGTTAGTAGCCTCTCTGTGCCAGCAGTGATGGACGTAGTGGTAGGCTAGCGATTTTGTGAAAAAGCAGGCCAGAGACAGAATGTTGGAAGAACCATCAAGAAACCATTGGGTTAAACATTTATCTTTTATTAAGGAAATTTACAATGAATTCTCTACAAACTTATCTGAAACTTTTTATTAACCTCATTTGAGAGAGAGTTTTTGTTGTTGTTATTTTTTTAGTTCATTTTTAATTAAAAGTTTCTCTTCATCCAGGAGGAATCTTTTTGTTTATCATTTTTTTTTAATTAAAGTTTATTGGGGTGACAGTGGTTAGTAAAGTTACATAGGTTTCAGGTGTATAATTCTGTACTACTGGGAGGGATCTTAGAAGTCATTTGTTGCAACCTTCATACCTCACAGATGAGGAAACTAAAGCCTCATCTGTAAGAGGCTTATCCAAGGTCTCCTTACTTGTTAGTGACAAGTGACTCCACCCACACTTCCTAATTCCTAGGCTGACCCCTGCCCTCTTGGCTGGCTTCCCTCCCAAAATGTCCACCTGATATTCTTTTTTTTTTTTTTAATATAATTTTATTAGATTCAGGTGCACAAGACAAAGCAAAACTTAGACGTTTATCATTTATATCCCTCACACTGGTGAATCCCCCTCCCCCCATCCACTATCCCTCTGACATCGCACACAGCCATTACATTTCCACTGTCTCTATTCCTAGTGCTGTACTCCGCTTCCTGTAACCATATACATACAAATATATACACATAAATACATATATATATATATATGTAAAATTATAGTTGGCATTCATTATTGTTCAGCTTCAGGTGTACCGTGCAGAGATCAGGCATCCATCTGATATTCTTTTGCTGTCACTTAGTTTTCCGAAACCTTCTCGTAAAAGTCACTCATATGCTTGATGAAAGTCATCAAGTTGCCCTTTTTCTTTCCTTTGGAAGTGAAAACGTCCCAGTTGCACTAATCTTTCCTCACCGGATCTGTTTTCCATCTCTTCACCAGCTTCTATTCCTCCTGTGTAAATCCTCTCTACTCGCCTTGCCCTTACATGGAAGGGAGTGGCCAGCAGCCTTCCCCCTGCTCTCTTAAGCATTCTCCCTGGATAAGGTCCTCTTTGTCACTAAGCCTATGACCCTGGGCACCACTTGACTTCAAAGTTCTCTCCTCAGCATGCTTAATTATCTATTCATTTCAATTGTGGAAAGTTCACTTTGCATCTGATATCACTTCTAGCCTTAATGCCACTCATCTTTTCCATTAATTGGCTGGTCAGTCAGACAGTCTACTCCCCAACTTTAAATTTGTATATTTAGTGCTTTAAAATGTCTAGTTAATCTTAGGTGAACCGATGTAAGCCACATGTTAAGCTGAGTAAAGTGTGATTTAGCATAATGAACCTTTTTATTTAGTCTAATGAACATTTTAAAAAAATCTTGCCCTCGTCATCAAGAAGTACTAAACATCAAACATAGTTTCCAAAAAGCTCTTCCTTAGCTAATAATAAAAAACCCTAAATGCTAAGTATATCCTATAATTTTACATCTGTTAAGTGATTTAAACTGTGAAATGTTCACACTAAAAAGCAGTTTGCCTTTCCAGCTGTTGATCTGCTCTAAACTGAACATTACTGTACAGGAAGTCTTCCTTACAGCCTCCAAGTAGGTCTCTTAGGATGCCTTTTGAGGGGAAAGGAGGAACAGATTAATTTGTCTGCAATTTAGCTGTTTTCATTTGCTTTTAATATACAAAGTCTGGTTAGAATTTGCCCCCAGAATCTGATGCACTTCTAAATGGCCATAAGCCATTTTTCATGGCCCTCTATTCAGAAAAGGTTGAGCCTGCTTTGAAGCTATCAGAAAAATTAAGAACCCAGAGCAGAATCCCTTCCTTCCCTTCTCATCCACATGCACGATCATGGGTCCTTGGGTCCTTTTGAAGGCTGAGTCCTCGACCTACGCATGTATAGGAAGCTGTGATAAGACTTAGGGTACAGGTGGAGAGCACAGGGGGGTTAAGCTTGAACACCTGTGTGGGAAGGAGGGCATGTGTATACTGCCTGCCATGTAATGAAGAGCATGTCGAAAATACAACATACCTGCTGCTTTTCAGTATATGAAGATTTATCCATGTGAAATGGAGATACGTTATTTTATTTGGGCTCCAATGTAAGCTAACATCCATGAATACGAGCTACTAGGAGACGGATTTCATCTCTGTGTAAGGCAGAAATCCTCTAAGAGTCTAGGCTGCCTGTGGTGGAATGTACCTTAGGGGTAGAAAGCTTCCTGTCTCTATTCTCTTGTGAACCCCGTGTTCAGATGTACTCTAGGAAACCTCCTATAGCAGTGTCTCAGGGCCCCGCAAGCAATGAGTTGGATCTTTTCCCCAAAACAGGATTTTTAACTGCCCAGCAAGTAACCCATTCCTTAATTTTGATTGTTTTCTTTGTCAGGAGTCCACGTAAGATTGAATTTCAAAAGAAATTATACTTTAAAAGAGAAAACTGCTTGAAAAGCACTACACTTGGTGACTTTTCAGCTCCCTTCTAGCTCTGGGGGGCTCTCACTATAGTAGAATCCAGCATGGTTGGTCATCAGATCTGGATCCCCAAAACCAGCATCGTCTCTCGAGAGGGTTCAATTCTGCCTGTGGGGAGTAAGTCACCCATCTTCAGTGTGGTTGGTGGGGATATGGACATCCTATTAGCATCTATTCATTGCGTCTCACTCTCTCCATAAACCGTGTATTGAAGACATGAACAAGAGTACTGGTTTCTTTGTTTTTTTATTAAACGTAATAATTCGTTTCCATGGGATTATGGTTTTACCTTATCACTGACAATTCTTAAAGCTACAGAGAGAAGGATAGCTTGCCCAGTTACTGAAGCATAGTAAAAGGAAGCATTGAGATCCAAAGGGGAGAAAATGTGGGTTTGTGATGATAAAAATGCCTTTGAGAATCTTCTGTTCTAGGCATGGGATATCAGCAAACATGAATTAGAGTTTTCAAAGCCATAACTATTATAGAGAAGACATACATGAGTACTTTCTAAGAAGATAAACATGAGTGAGTATAACGTTAGACTATCTTAATTTTTAAAAACATACTTTGAGAAGCAGCCATTCTCAGAGGAAAAACATTTTTCTGGAGATGTTTTAAAATATTACTTAGTGAAAATATTACTTTGTAGAAAGCTGATGATAGATATAAACATCACATTTGCTTTAAAATATTAGTAGAGAATGGCATTTAAAACAAGAATAATGAAAAACTGGAAGGAGAAATAGATGTGAGAGCCAGAAGACCAGTGTTTGGCAGAAGATCGCTGTGTGCTTTCCTTCTTTGAGCCACAATTTTTATATTGATTTAATGAATTGATTAGACCATATAATCCAATGCCTTTTCACCTCTGAAGTTCTATTGTTCTCTTCCTGAATTGAACAAATGTTCTCATTTCATCTGTAAATCAATATAATTCAAAATAACCAATTTTGTTGCCCTCCCCTCTGAACTCCCAGCCAGTACACCCCCACATCAAGGCTTTTGAGACCAACTAAATAAAGCACTTAACATATTTTACTTT
The DNA here is from genome assembly GCF_036562045.2 of Rhinolophus sinicus. Taxonomy (NCBI): domain Eukaryota; kingdom Metazoa; phylum Chordata; class Mammalia; order Chiroptera; family Rhinolophidae; genus Rhinolophus; species Rhinolophus sinicus. Next base: position 49,058,119 of record NC_133753.1, read on the forward strand.
GAGATTATAAGATAGGAATAATTAGTCAGCTCATATGTAATATATAACAACATCATCTCTCCTTCCCTCCCAAAAAAAATCTTTTGAGCCACTCTGCATTATAAACTCCTAAAATGTACTTGAGGGTCGCATAGGAATTACTTTCAGTTCTTTTGAAAATACTCCATTATGTAAAGGATAACAGATGAAGTGATACAATGTATGTTTTTCCCTGCATTTTTACAATTAGAGACCACTTCAGTATGCTGGTACAGATGCATTGTGTAGACACAGTGAATATTACTGAACATAAGCACTTAAATTTAAAGCTGTATTCGGATATAATTAACATACAATAAAATACACAGAGTCTTAAGTGTTGAGTTCAGTGAATTTGGACAATTATATACATCCATGTAACACCACTTAAAAAAAGATATATAACATTTCATCCCTCTAGAAACTTCCCTATGTAAGCACTTATTTTAGTATAGCAGATCTTTGAATAAGGTCATTTCATTCAACATTGTTTTGTTGTAACGTTGATGAGATGCTGTAGGAAGTTAACTCTTGTTTATATCAATTAGCCTATGGTAAAACTGGTTTCTTTATACGTCATTTCGTTTAGTTGAAGATCCTATTGATGACATTAAGCGAGGGCTTACTGCATCTCCATCGTTTTTGTCCTTTTTATTTAATTATCAGATAATCCATAGCTAAAAATCACAGAAAAAGTGAACAGTTTAATAAGTAAGGGACTTGCACTGCTACTTACAGGAACATTCTCTTCATCTTAAACTAGATTCAAAGCATTAACTGCTTTGCTTGAATTCGTGGCCAGATGTGCCCTCCTTTTTTCATGTTTGTACTCCATGTTTGGACATAACAATATGTAAGTAAATATGTGTAGCATACTGTTTGGTGGTAGTGAAGATTTACAAAGAAACCTTTAATGTCTTGTGAGGAAATGGCAGGGTATTCTGCCAAGGTGTCCACAGACTCAGGTTCAGTGCAGTGACCTGCAAAGGAATATACATCAAGCGTTTTCTAGAGGCCTTGAGTTGGGCCATCAGATGTGCGCTCAGACACTTGGGGACAAGAGTCCTTATGCTGCAGACCTTTCAGTGAGTGAGCTGGAGGAAATTCCACCAGTTGGAAGGAAGGAGAACTTGTCAGTTAGGAGGATGTTAGGGAGGGGAAGAGGAAGATCCCTCTTCCAAGGTCACCTTTATCCCAACATAGAGCCAGGAGGTAGAAGTGGGTGCTGGTAAGATCCCGGAGCCCAGGAGGCCACGAGCTGTCCCAGAATCTCTCAGCAATGGCTCCGGAAGAGCTGCTGCCACACCTGAGGCAGCCCCTCATTTATCTGAGCCTCTGCGCCGGGACTGCTAACAACCAGCTCAAATTGGCTGATTTTTCCACATTTGTCAGGGAGCCAGCTGCATTGGCTCAGCTGAGCATCTGCAGAAAGGGAAGCAGAGTACCAGAAAAAAAAAAAGCTTTTAAGTCATTATTCTTATTCATTTCCCTATTCTCTGCCCCACCTCCTCGCAGTCTCCGCTGCCATGCCTCTTTCTTCTTCTCCTTCTTTTTTTTAGAAATCTTTTTATAACAATCTTTTCCTTTATGTGGCTAGAGCCCTTGGCATCCTGCCAGTGACCTGTCTGTAGAGAGATACTCCTCCCTTATAATTAGGCCTTTGTTATTACACCACTTCCTGGTTTTCTTCTCTTTCTTTCCTTTTTAAAGCTTCTGGCCCTTGACACCCCAATGCCCCAATGGAGTAACCACACTTGTTAAAAAGAAGGGTCTTCAAAAGGGTGATAAAATTGGCTTCCTCAAGGAGGCCTGTAAGTTCATTCAGACCTATGGTTACAATGGATAGGGCATGGAAGGACCCAAAATAAGATGTGTGTTGAGATGTCTTCATTTTGGTCACAACCTCACCTACAGAGCTTCCCCCAGCATCTAAATCCCTATTCTTGGGCCACTTCATTTCTGGATCACAGTTTCTACATTTGACCATTCCTGGACTATAATCGTATCAGTTTCTAGGCAGGAGGATGGGATTTCTTGTTGTCAAATACTCCTGAAAGGACAGAAAGAGCTTAACCCCAAAGACGCAGGGAGAGCCAGAGATGGAGGCAATGCAGGCACAAGACAGGCGACTGCAGCTGGACCCCATTCTCCTGGGGCCCGTGAGGTGGCGAGGAGAAGGGCATACCTCGATTAAGCTCAGGAAAGGAGCTACAGATCTGATTATTTGCATAAATACTTGGTTGCATTACATTCAGTCCTTTTAAAGACCATTGGTATTAGGATACCTACAGTTATAGCCCCCGCATTTGAGGGAGCTCAGAGTGAAAGCCTAGAAGTCCTACAATCACTCAAGTCTTCAGAAAATAAAGGAGAAGTTATGAGAGGGCTTAGTTCTTCTCCATCAGGATTGGTGACATTCTGTTCTGCTCTCTTTGTTTGAAATCTGAGTTTCAACGATAAATAAATGCCAAACAGACTAGATAACCACTCTTAGTGACCTCTCTTCCTCTAGGGTGACTTTTAGAAATAAATCTGTTTGTACAGTTCAAACTTAGACAAAATATTAGATTTTTTTTTATTTCCTTGTTAACCCAAAGTGTTACCAAGTAGCTTAAGTGGTGTTAAATCAGATAAGGGTACACTAAGGTTTGGTCTCCCCTTTTACAGGTTTTAGGACTTTTTTCGATGTAGATTGTGTTTTATTTCCTTTTGAAAATTATATGTCTAGAGAAGCATTAAAAGAAAAAAATGTTTTATCAATTTTTTTTGGTATGCAGAGATCCACCCCCTAAATTGTCTTTACAACCAGCCTACTAGTGGCACTATTTTTGGTGCCTAGTTAAGAATACCAAATGCTCTTCCTGATGGTTTAACAGATTGAAGTTAGGTCCCTTGGGAAAGTTTGGACTGGGTTGAATGGGAATCAAATGGGGTATTGATTGTAAAGGGAGGGCTAAAACATTGAAGCTAGATCCCAGGTCTGTGCTTTGTAAGTTACTTAGCCAATCTGTAAATGGGGCTTATTAATACCTTCCTCACAATAATGCAGTGAAGATTAATGGGATCCTGATCTGATAGGATCCTTGGCATACAGTACATGCTACAAAAATGCACACACTAGCCATTTTTCAAAGGCCTTCACTTTTCAAAGTGCTTTTTCAACTTAGAAAAGTTTACTACTCCAGTAAGAGCTGAGCTTAACATAATGAGAATATGCTAGGTAACCAACTGCTACCTGAATTGTTAGGTAACCAATGTAAAGGGTAGATACATGTTGCAGAAAAGCTCGACCGAAATCTCATTCCTTTCATTTCAAAGTACTCCGGCAGCTAAAGGGGAGGGGATAGGTGGGTGGGACACCTCCAACTTATGGACCTATTGTTTTCTGCTGAAGCACTTGAAGGTTTTTTTGTTTGCGTCTAAGAAAGACTTTTCCTATAAAAGTCAGTGGAGCAGTGTTTTAAGTATTAGGTACCCAAGACAACCCAAAGTAGACTTTTTTTAAAGCACAAATTAACTTATTATCTCTAGTATTTGTTCTGTGCATTCTGATTTTCAGACATGTCATTCCCCTACATCTCTGCGTCCTGTGTGTGTGGCTCTCTGACAAGATTCATGGTTTCAGAGACTCTGTAGGACAAGAAGTGACAACAGATGGGTAGATGCTCATGGAGATAAACTTGTACCCTCTCTACAGCTGAGGCAGCAGTGGGGTGAAAGAAGCCATCCTACTGTAGCTCCCCATCTAGAGCTAGGCTAGTTTTCAACTCTAACTGGGGGGAACAAAGGATTCCCACCTATAGGGGCTAGGCGGATCTGCTCTGGACTATTCTGTTTCCATTCTTGTATGTGTCATCCATAAGTTGGACGTATGTTGTATTATTAGGACCCACCCTACTGAGTTGTAATGGCAGATTTGTAAGGCAAGTGTAAGAAGTGCAAATACCCAGCTTCCCCTCCATGAATGACAACACACCTTAAAATGTGGTGCCAAACCATCAGCATCAGTATCACCTGGGAACTTATTAGAAATGCAGATTTCTGTACTCCATCCCAGACCTCCTGAATCAGAATCTGGTGAGAGAGTCTAGCTCTTCAAGGAGAGTTTGAAGATTCCTGGTGTAAGCAGTAAATAGGATTTTTGTCTATACTGCTGTTTTTGAGGTGTCTGTGGAAAGTGGGGTGAGAGTTCCATGGTCGAGATGAGGGGCTCGGTGAACATTTATGGCTCTTATTGGGAATTTACTCCTGAAAGTAGGGCTGCCAGATAAAATTAAAGATGCCCAATAACATTTGAATATTAATTCAAAAAGTTTATATATATATATATATATATATTATAGTATGTCCCATTTGATGTCCTGTCTTGATTTGCAAATCTGGCAACTCTGTCTAATAGTAAAGTTAGATTGTGCAGAAACTTGACAGATACCACCTTAAACAAGTAATCAGGGTTAACGTCACTGGTGACAAGTCATGTTAATATTAAGTGCCTCTTGCTAAGATGTGATGAGAAGGGCACTTCACCTCTGAGGTATTTTTCTTCAAAATCCATAACCTCAGTCTAATCATGAGGAAACATCAGACAAATCCAAATTTTGAGACTCTTCAAAAATGCTGAGATCATGATAAACAAGGAAAGACTAAGATACGGTCACTTCACTGATTGAAAAAAAAAAAATAGGAGACATGAATGATTAAATACAATGTGGGATCTGGATGGGGTCTTGGGGGAAAAGAAAGACATTAGTGGAAAAACTGAAAAAATCTGAATAAAGTCTAAAGTTTAGTTAATAGTAATATACTAATATTAATTTCTTAGTTTTAATAAATGTACTGTGGTAATATGTGATTTTGACAGTAGAGCAAACTGGGTAAAGGAAATATGGGAGCTCTGTACTATCTTTGCCATTCTTCTGCAGTTCTAAAATTATTTCAAAATGAAAACTTGTTTTAACAAATTGGGTTCGGTATACCTCAGCAGCTTTGTGAGTACCACCTTCCTTTGTTTTCTTACGGAAACAAAGAAATATTTTACTTAAATGCTGAGCTGTGTAAGAACATTCAAATGAATTACATACACATGGGACATGACTCTTTCAGTACTACAAGAGCCAAAAATGTTGCAGTGGTTTTAAACCTGCCATAGACGAATGTTGTCTTTTCCATGAGCATTTAAAGTGTTTTGCCTGGACATTCATGGGAATCCATATTTACTGTTATGGCTTATTCACCACAGAGCTGGTTGAGATGGACTGTTGGGAAGAAGGAAAAGTCAGTAGTGAGTGGGCTGGATGAGAGGAGGTTGCTGAAGCAAGGCTAATCAGAGTGGCTCGATTGTTCCAGGAAAAGTCTGTTACGTTTCTCGAGTTTATAGTTTTATCTGCAGAGTTTGGTCTGTGTGAGCGCATGGACTTGGGGATGGGACAGTAGCTTTTCTGCCAGAGAGAGTTTTCCACAGCACCAGTTTGCAGGTGGTGACCAGTTTGTCCTAGAATGAGTGATTTCCAATAAAAATACTTGGGGTAGGGCCTCTCCTTGCAGGCATTTGGAATCAGGCTGTGAGTTCAGTTTATTCCCCACCCCATCCTCACCCCCATTCAGTAATTCCTGTATTTCCTTGCATGGGGATGTGTATTAAACTACAAGTCCCCAAACCATAGGGATTGTGAGGTCTTCTTCCGAGAAGCTGAGATGCTGAGAGCCCTCCCCACAACAGAAGAACAAAGGATTGCGATCAGTGTATCTGTGGAGGCTTAGGTTAACTTCATCCCTGGCTCAGTTCTTACACTGAGATGAGTGTGGCCCAAATCCTAGCTATTAGTCACAACTCTCTGTTTCGCTCAAGTCTCATCGTTTCCCTTTCCTCCCCATCATTCCAAATATGTGGGCCTTCTCATTGGTATTTCCTCCAGCAGGAATTCATGCTTGTTCCTTGTTTGAAACTCTTGTATGTCTTAACAAAATAATCTTTAAAAGCATACATTATATTACTTCTAAATTTGTTATACTGATCTTTTCTACTTTACACTATTTCTTATCCTGGGGTCTAAAGACTTGATTTTATTTATTCATTTACCATAATTTTCTTCTGATTTGTTATTGTTACACAATAATGTATTAATAATTTATGAATATTAAATGTCTATAGGAATTTATTAATAATGTATTTCAATTGCTATTATGTTGTTTCTAACTTTTTCGCATTTTAAATAACACTGAGATTTATGTTTTTAAAACTTTACTACTTCAAACTTTATTTCATCTTTTGAGTCCTTTTTACTAGGAAAAACTCTTAGGTATAGTATTACTGGAACAAAAAAACTCTTACAGCTTTTAGGATTTTTGATATACTCATATTTGCCTGTCATTTGAATTTGTGTATGTCTAAAATGACCAGAAATGTCCTCTGTTGTCCCCTCTAAAACATGCTTATCACCTTGAAAACCCACATTGAAACTCACCTCACCCAGTCTGCAGTTTCCAAATAAATCCTACCTACTTCTTTATTCTGCTTAGGGTGTTTCTTTCATTCATTCATTCAACATACAGTTCTATGTGCTGTATTAATATTATTAGTTTTTTTCTTTAGCTAGAAGTCAACTTGATACAGGAAGGTCTGCTCTCTTCCCACTTGCTTTTGGGAGGAAGAATGAGGTGGTTATCTCCTGGGTGTAATTGATATTTTCTCAACAGGAAGTAAGTTTTCCATTCATTTTACGTTAGTGAACATCCAATGGTTATTAAATAAATGTAAATGACTAAGATTTGCTTCTTTCTAATTTGAAAAACAGTTTGCTGTTTTAATAAAAATAACATACAGCTAAGGATTACAAGGGATTTGGTGACATAGAGAATAATTTTACTTAGTCATCAGTAACTCACTTAAGCTAAGTAGATCTAAGGTTTATAATTTGATTTCTGCCTGCACCGTATTTTGAAATTCCATTTATTTTAACTCCTTCATGACATCTCGTCTCAGGAGCTTCAAATGTTGAGTCAGAGCATGTTAAAATAGTGGTCCAAGTATTTCTGTTTTGTTGGGAGCCTGGGAAACTTGCTCATGCTGTCGGTGGGTGTTTGGGGGTGGGTGGCTGGGTGTATGTTCATACACACAGGTTTGTGAGGCTATAGCTTTGTTGTAGACATATATATTACACACATTTTAAATTATTAATAGCTGTTACCCCAATCAGAGAACCCAAATTCTTCCAAAATTCACTATCTTACCAGTTTATACCCCTAATGAAAGTTCAGGATATGTGTATTGGCTGTTTGATCATTCATTTCTTATCCAGGAATAATCAGCTTTGAAGGAATTGCACCATTTCTTAACAGGGTATAGGACTCCCCATTATATTTTCCTTTTTATTTTGTTTTCACAATTTACTGCAAAAAGCACAGGAGTAGCAATTTACCCATTTTCTGCCTCTTAATAACTGAGTTCCTGCCCAATCATAATGTGAGACAAGTATAATTTTATCTTAAAACAATGGCTAATAGAAAAGGAAAATCACACACAAGCCTTCCTAATTCCAAAGTATCCCAACACTTTTATATTACTAATTATCAAACTAAAATGTCATTTATTACTTTATTAAGCCTTTGGAGTATATGAACTCTGCATTAGGGCATAATTGGAACTTTTTAAAATATAAGTTGTATTTGATCTAACAAGGTAATATCTGTTGCTATTGATTTGCCTGGGAAACAAAAAGCTCAGATCTCAGCATGAGCCAAATGAAACTGCTGGTTCAACAAGTTCAAATTAGTGTTATGAATCATACGACCTCAGGGTGTTTGAATTGAGGTTAAAAGTTAGAATCGTTCTACACAATAATTAGTCAGTGAATTTTTAGCTCAACAAGTTTTAGGTTTAGTGACTGGACTATAGACTTGGGAACCAAGTGGACCTGTGTCCTAATCCTGGCTTTGACCCTAATGAACAGAATGACCCTGCGCAGGGTACCTATCCTCTCTCAGCCTCAATTTCCCCCATGGTAAAACAGGCTTAAAGCAGCAGTTCCACTCCTAGGCATACTCCGTGATAAACAAAAACATATGTTCACACAGAAACTTGGACCTCCATGTTTCTAGCAGCATCAATCATAGCCAATGTCCAGCCACCAAATGATGAACGGTTAAACAAATTGTAGCCCATCCGCACAATGAAATATTATTCAGCCATGCAGAACGAAGTACTCATAGTACATGCTATAACTTGGATGGACCTCAAAAGCATGATGCTAAATGAAAGAAGAAGCATCCATACTTAAAAGGTCACATATTATATGATTTATTTGATATGATATGTCCAGAATAAGCCAATACATATAGACAGAAAGCAGATTAGTGATCTTCAGGAGATAAGAGAGGAAAATGGGGAGTGGTTACTTAATAGGTGTGCAGTATTTTTTGGGGTAATGGAAACATTTTGAAACTAGAGAGAGGGGGTTGTAGCCTAGCATTTGAATACGCTAAATGCCACTGAATTGCATACTTTAAAATGCTTAATTGTATGTTATGAGGATTGCACCTCAATAAAAAAGAGTATAGTAACAATACCTCACCTTGAAGGTGGTTAGGATTAAATTAGAGTGATGTACACACAGTAGGTACTCAAAAGATACCTTCTTTTCTTTATTCTGCCTTTATCACTGCCCGCCTCTACCACCCCCCTTTCAGAATGATTCCTTCTTCTTTTGAGTGTAAAAGCAAAGAATGAGATAATAGTATTTTCAACTGAAAGTATGTGGATATGATGAGGGAGGGTGCAAATACCAATTTCTGTGCACCTGGAATAGCTAAATCTAGGTCAGCCCTTTAAGATGTTAGTGTCTATTGAACCATGCTGTACCTTGTTTAGAGTGTTTCAGGTAGCCTTTAAACATCACAGAGGAGTGGGAAAGCACAGAGACAGCTGCTGCATCTAGAGCACTTCATCTAGGGCAGGCATTTACCAAGGAAGCAGCGAGTCATAATTCTAATAGTTTAGCAACAGATGATTTGCCATAGTCGATAGGCAGTTTGTCAGCCAGGCAAGTGTTCTGCCTTTGGCTATGACTTTTATGTATTCCTTCCAATGGAAGCAGAACAACAGAACAACAAAAATCCCAAACAGTGCACTCAGAGGTTGAAAAATAGGCGTTTTCTGAGCTGAATGAAGGTAATTGCCTTCTGACCTATGAGGTGATTGGTTCATTTCCAAAAGCATCAAATGTGACTCCCCTCCTGTTAGCATGCTATGACTGATTGTGGGTTATGTTTGCCCCTGATTTTCCACCCTGAGGGAGTTAATATTTATACCTCATTCTAGAAATAGGTAATCTGTCACTTGCCCCCAAGTCCCCATTCCCCACTGCCAGACGTGCTTGGGGGTTTTGCGTGCCACCTTGTTCTCACTCTTACCACGTAGTTTCCCCCCTGAAATATGGTTTGCTAACTTTCCGGGTCCTTAGACTTGCATGGCAGTGTGCTGATGCTCACTGCAAAGGCAAGCGTGAAAGCAGAGCCCGAGTGGATAAGCACATCTCAACAGTCAGGAGGATGGCAGATAAAGGTGCCACGTAGACAAGGACACAGTCTGACAAGGGGTGTGAGTGCAATCCAGGTAATCGATCAGCAGTTACCCTTGAGTGCCTGCTACACCTGTTTGGAGAGGACGTGGCTGTGGTTAATAAAGGACTTGGGTTCAAGGCCAGAAATGCCATTTATAAGCTGTGTGACCTCCAGCAGTCATCACTGACTCTGAGCCTCAGTTTCCTATTCTGTAAACAGAAGGTTAAAAAAAAAAACAAAAAACTCTTCTTAGCGTCATTTTGAGAATTAAATGAAGGCTGCCCAGTACCTATCACAAAAGAAGTGTTCCGTAAGTGGACACTCAGCATAACTGAATCTCTGCTTCAAAGATATGGGGTGTCTTCACTGTCCTCAGAGATTCTTAGGGAGATAAGGCTAGAACTCCTGAATTATTGCACAAATCATACCAGTACTGATGGATGTGATTCTGATTCTCATGTTTTGGGCATTCATGATGCAAAAGAGCTCCACCCAAATAGATGGTTGGAATAATAATAAAAGTCATAATACCCACCATTCATTTTTTTGCACTTCTGATCTTCACAATGACCCAGCATTTTATAGTGAAGAATCTGAGAGGTTAAGTAACTTGCCCATCTCAAGTCTGGCCAACATCAATGCCCATGGTTTTCTTACCACCCAATACTGTTTTGAAAAGACGCTTTTGTAGAAGAGCTAGAATTTGAGTTGGACCATGAAGAATGAGCAGACTTGGATACATCATGAGTCTATTTTGGATAATCATGATTGGACAGACCATCCTCCAGGCAAGGAGGAACAGCTGGGACAAAGGCATGGCGAGGAGAATGGCATTGCCCAACAACAAGGAGACATAGTCAGTGTGGACTGGGAGGAAAGAATGAGACATCACAACCCCACGTCTTCAGTCTTAAAATCTGTTCTGAGCATCAGTTTCCCCAGAAGGATATTGCCAGCATCATTCTGTCCTTTTTTATGTGAGTATAGTCCACTTTAGAGGGGCTAGCTTAGCCTCTCCTAAAGAAATTTTTGGTGTTTCTCAACGTCAGAAGTAACCAAATCCAAAGTGCTTTAATCACCCAGTCTAAGGAGTGTACTCAATGAAAGTCTCAGTGATTTGAGGTACTTCTGTGTCCCCCTAAATTGAAACAGAGCAGATACTTCAAGGAAAACTGGAAATTGGTCTGTGTTTATGCAACATTGGTGGCTCAACCAGACCCTGTGTAGCTGGCTTTGAGAAAGCTGTCCTGCAGTTGGAAACAAATAAACATCAGAAACAACCACAGCGTATGATGGCTGTTCAAAGACTCAGGGTTTGTTTATCACTAGGCAAAGCAAGCTTGAATGGAGCCTTCACCCTGCCCCCAATACAGTACACCCAGCCTTGTATTGACACCTAGTGAACCTAGGTTGGAAACTCCAGAGGCCAATGACAATCACCAGTATCTTGCCCAGCCAGCCTCCTTCCCTCTCCTGACTTGCTGTGATCACCCAGGACTTTGGCTGGTTGTTCAGGAATGTGAAAAGCAAGTACTTGGAAGTTGATTGTATGCAATGTCTGATTCTAGTAATAGAAAACTACAAAAGTAAAAGCACTGGATTAGAAATTAGATGACCTCATTGTCTTTACTCCCAATCCAGGGTCCATGTCCTAGTGCTACCTACCTGTGTCTTGCTGGAGGACCACCAGGAGGTCTTAGCTTCTCATGACCTAGGACTCTTCTTCTCTAAGTGACTTGATTTGGATTACACATGGTGATTTCCAGTTCCCACAGGCTTCAGATACTGTTGAGGTTTTAATGTAAAGCTTAATGTAAACTGTTGATTTTTGAAGAACTCCTTGATTTAAGTAAAACGAGTGAGGGTGAGCTCCTTGGCTAGCCTCAGTACAAGATTAATTGTCACACATGAGAAAAACATTGTTTTCACCCATATCCGAACAGATTGAGGGATTTTAACAATACAGGTCCTAAAGTTAAAAAGTATGTAGTTTTTCTCAGTTTGATCAACTATTCCAATTACTTTCAGTACCAAACATTTTAATTTAGTTCTTCTTTCTCTTAGGTGGGAGCAAGGTCTTCTATATAATTTTGAAAATGAGACACTTAATTTATGTTTTCTCTTTTGCTCAAAGATTCTACCAGTTACACTATTTAAATTCTAAATTCCTTCTTTAAGTAACTTCAAAGCCAAAGAGGAAATTAAAATATTTTAATCCATTTCCTGATCTTACCCATCATAATGGGAAGGGATGGTATATTCAGAAAAGAGAAATACAAAACCTTAGGAGAATTTACATGCCTTTCATTTCTAAATTTTAAAAAACTCGATCCTTAGATTTTCCTCCATTCTTCACCTGTAATTTGTAACAATGTAAAGTCCCACTTGTTCCATAAATCCCTCTCAAGCCACTCTAGTCTATAGTGATCTCTCTGTTTCTCCAAGTCCAAACAGTAAATGTCACCCAAACATATTTCCCAAACCAAGTAGCATAGATTGTCTAACCTAGCATTTCTCAAACTGTCTTAGTGAGGGAATAGTTTCTCCCCATTCTAATGTTAAAAAATAATTAAAATAATTATGAATGTCAAGTGAGATAAACTCAGAGACCCATCAAACTGTTGAAAACCAAAGACAAATAGAGAATCTTGAAAGCAGCAAGAGAGAAGCAACTTGTCCTATATAAGGGTTTTTCAATAAGATCAGGAGCTGATTTCTCATCAAAAACCATGGAGGCCAAAGGCAGGGATGACATTCAAAGTGCTGACAGAAATATACTGTCAACCAAGAATTTTGTAGCTGAGAAAACTAGCTTTCAAGAAAATGAAAGAGAAATTAAGATATTCCCAGATAAAAACTGAGACCTTTTGTCACTGATCAACATTAAAAAAAGAAAGATCTCAGATCAATAACCTGACCTCTACCTTAACTAACTAGAAAAAGAGGAGCCAACTAATCCCAAAGCAAGCAGAAGGAAACAAAAGCAAAGATTAAAGTGGAGAGAAATGAAATAGAGAATAGAAAACAACAGAAAAAATGAAATACCTGAAAAATGAAATAAGAAAAAAACAAGACATATAAAATACAAGTCCAGTTTTATTAGTATTAAATACCACAGAAAAAAATTAGAAACAAATGTTGGTTCTCTGAAAAGATCAACAAAATTGACAAACCTTTACAAAGACTGGCCAAGAAATAAGAGATGACTAAAATCAGGAACGAAAGAATCAACATTACTACCAATTTTTAGAGAAATACAAAGGCTTATAAAAGAATACAATGAGCGATTGTATGCCAAGAAACTGGCAAACATAGATGAAATGGACAAGTTCTTAGATACACAAATTCTTAGAATCAATGTGTAATGCACAATATTAGTAGAATAAAGGAAAAAGACCCACGTGATCATCTCAATAGATGCAGAAAACATATTTGATCAAATTTAGCATCCTTTCATGATAAAAATATTAAACTAGAAAAAGAAGAGAACTTTTTCAACCTGATAAAGGGCATCTACGAAAGATAATAAATATTTAGGAATAAATTTATCCAAGGAAGTGAAAGTTGTGTATTTAGAACTACAAAAGAGTTTTGAAATAAATTGAAGATATCTTGTGTTCATGGATTAGAAGACTCAGTATTGTTAAGAACAATTACTCCCCAAATTGATCTACAGGTTCAATGTAATCCCTATCATTTTCCAACTGTTTTTTTTGGGAAAAAATGGACAAGCTGATTCCAGCATTCACATGGAAATGCAAGGGACACTGCATAGCCAAAACATTCTTGACAAAGAAGAACAAAGTTGGAAGATTCACACTTCCCAATTAACTTATTACAATGCCACAGTAATCAAATTAGGGTGATACTGATATAAGGATAGATCTATATACCAATGAAATAGATTGAAATAAATTCATGTGTGTATGGCTAATTGGTTTTCAACAAGGGTGCCAAGAGTATTCAATGAGGACAGACTAATCTGAACAGTGTTTCTGGGACAAACTCAGAGATCCATCAATGCTAAGTTGCATTTACTATCCCTTCCCCACCTATACTTTAAATATATAATAACGTCTATGAGCAAAAACTTTCAGTCTTTGTAATCTTGGAAAAGTAATTTTACAGTTTAATCACTGATGGTTCTACAGGATTTTTTTCTTCCCTTCCCTCTAACCAATTTTGAAAGCAACTTGAAAAATTGTAGCCACGTTATTTATTGTCCAAGAGGGACACTTCCGAGCATGAAAGTAGGCATGAACCATATGGGATGCTGGCCCAATAGGCATAACCAGTCTGTCCTGGGCAACCCAGGACATATGGCCGTCTAACAGAGGAGGCGTTTACTTCTGGGCACAGACTCCAGGCTGGATACTCAAAAAATACTTGGAGTGGGAGGGAAATGGCTTTGAAGGTAATAGCTGTTCTGCTGCAGGTGGTGGTGGTCAGTTGTGTGGTTTCCTCCCTCCTCAGCAGGAAGGACTGGCTCCAGGGGAGCCCCCTGGGACCCCAGCTCACTGGGGCCAAGATTTCAGTGGAGGCAGGAAGGGCGGGCTCTTCTAATGGCTTAACTGTGCCTGTTGGGGGTTTCCTCCTGAATTGATCACCCCCTTTCCTGTTCTGCATCTCAATAAGGGCATGGCTGCTGGCTGCTAACATTTGTCTCTCCGTTATCAGCTGCTGTAAGTGAGAGAGAACATCCATGTGATCAGATCAAATTGGCAAATCGGAACTGTTGGCGGGCCTGGGCTTGTTTGGACAACAAACAGAATGGGTGGGTGTAAAAGAATTGGTGTTCAATATGCTCTCTGATCTGCATTTGCCGGAAGACTCTTTGACATTAATCTGACTCGCTCATTTTTATCAGTGAGGACATGGAGGCTCAGAAATGGTCGAGGTGTTTCCATTTAACACCCCCTCTACTAGAGAAGGAATTGTTCCCTGTCTATTCAGCTTCTGTTTTTCTGGGGGTGTCAGAGTGGGGAACTCTTGAAAGAAATTTGCCGAAGTATTGGGTGAAAATCCAGAGCCAAGGCATTACATCGCGTAGGGGTGTTTGCTATGCCACAGACTCAAGTATCTGAGGATTCTAATGTCCCTCCTGTCACCATCCGGCCTCCACCTGGCCCAACCCACAAGCTGGGAGCCACTGCTCAGCAATCTCATTAGTGAAATGGAGATCCACTGCCTGTCTCCCTGGGCTGGGTTGTGGGTTAATTGCTGAAGGTTCAGAAGGTACCTTAAAGTAGGAGCCGTTACCTGAGTCTTTTCAGCTGATCTCACCACCCAGTCCAGCCCCTGCTGATGGGTGGAGAGAAGAGACTAATGGGTGCCGTGGGATCTGAGACCCTCTGAAAAGGTCCCCTGCCCCAGAAAACCTCACAGATTGCAGATCCTAACTCTTAATTGAGAATTCAAACTGATAGGGGTGTGTGTATATGTGTGTGTTTAGAAGTGGTGGCTGTGAAAAAAGGGGACACATGCCAGGCATGTAAGAAGCAGGGACCTATGATGTTAGAGGTGTCACATTTTCTGTGTCCTGCCTGGCACTATATCGTTATTTTACATCAATTCACTCGTTTAGTCCTAAGTCCTCGGACATATGCATTATTATCCCCGCTTCCTAGAAAAGTGAGCAGCCAGAGTACCCCGAATCCAGCTTGGCCTGCATGGGGAGGTGGTTTCATTCCACACACACACAAGGCAAACATGTCCAGAAGTGATCGATCCCACGTGTTTATTTCAGTGATCTTCATAATGAGTTCTGGGTTAGCTTTCTTACTGTCGTTTGAGTTTGGCAGATCGGAAATGGACTCCTTCTGAAAGGTCTGTAAGAGCCGGCTTGACAAATCCAGGAGGATGTCGTGATGGTGGCAGGACAGAGAAAGCCTGGGAGGGGACTTGGCAGGCCTGGGCAACTTGGCAACAGGAACCCAGCACTCGGTTTGCCTGCTTTCTCTTTTCAGACTTCACTGGTACATCTGCCTCGCATCGCACTCGATGCTATGAAAGATTGGGATTGTTTAGGCCTCATTGCTCCCTGCCCCATCACTGCAGCAGCCTCCAAGGGGCACGTACAGGACATCTCTGCTCACTCGGCCCTGTCCCCTTCCTCCCTCCACTCTCCCCACAGAGTGACCTCATCGCGCTGCTCTCTCCCCTTGCTGCAATCCTGGTGTGTCCTCCCACCTCCCTTCAGTCTCCGTGGGTTCCAGGCACTCTGCAGTCTGGCCCGGCCCCCCTTTCTGGCTTGTCCTCTCCATCCAGGCCCACACGTGTTCACGAGGTCCAACCAGACATCACTGCTTGCCCTTCCCCAGATCTGCCAGCCCTTCCCTGTTTTCTTCCTCATACCTACGACAGCCGCCTCCCACGTCTTGACTGGCTGAATCCTGGCAAATCGCAAACTGGCTGGCAGGGCCCCTCCTTCAGGAAAATGCGCCCAATGCCTTGGCCCCCTGTTCCCCCAGGCTGGGAGTGCAGGCTGTCTTATGGTAAGACCGTACCCTGGCGTGTAAGTCACACAGTGCCACTAATCTGCAGGCTCCTTGGGGGCTTTGCGATCCCTCACTACTCATCCCCTGGTACAGAGCCTGGGACACAGAAGAGATTCGATACATGCGGAATGAATGAGGCGTTAGGGGCGGCTGAAGCCCCAGAACATATTTCTCTCATATCTTGACTCTTAAGTGTCCCAATATCTCAGGAGCCGCAAAGGTAAAGCGCAAAGTGAATAACTTCCAGGCTACCCAAGGGGATAATAACCTTTAGCAGGGCACAACGCTCTCTGCCACAATTACCTGGCCACTGTACAGGGGAGAGGTGGGTGAGGCAGAGATGTCCCCCAATTTATAGGCAGCTAGAGGTGCAACATCTTGATCAACACGAGCTGGCGAAGGGGTGCTGGTGAAGATAGCTGCTTTGGGGTTCAGGTATGGTACAGTCTCTGTACTTCTGACCACACCTCCTTTAATAGCCTGGAAAGACGTGAAATAACCCAAGCTCATTAGAGGATTCAGGGGTGACTAATGAGGAATTGATCCTCCCTGACGTGGACAGTCTCCATGGGGCCAGAGTGGAGGGCAGGGTATTGGTCCTCCCAAATCATCCACAGACCTTCGCCGAAGGGGTCTTCATCTGGGTCACTTGACGCCTGGACTCAAGGGGCAGCATGTTAGCTAAATGAAATCAATTAAAAGAAGTTTGAAAGGCAATGTCCTGCAAGGAGGTATGGACTGCTAAAAATAAGTCCCCATGTAAAATGACCTACCATCCGCTAATCGCTGAGCGACATCCCATGCAGGAGGGTGTCCTGGCCTGTCCAGAGGCAGCGTCTCAACTCTCCAAACACACAGTAGCAGAAGGGAGTGATTGCAGGCAGCCGGCCTGAGCTGCTGGCAGTTCCCAGACCCTCAGAGCCAAGGTGACTTTTCTTTTTGTTCGTGATGCCTAGTCCTGACAGTGTCACCTCCTCCCCGGGCCTGGCTATAGGGGTCTTGAGGGCAACTTCTGTTGTAAGAAGAATAGTGTTAACAGCTGGGACGTGCCAGTCTGTCAGAGGTCACTGCTGTTACAAGTTTCAGAGTGAACATTTTTAGAAGGTGAGATGGGAGAACTGCAGGCTACGCTTTGAGGCTGCAGACTTGAAAAATCAGAGCATGTTCACAGCAGAGGGCTAAGGCTGCCCAGCCACCCTTGCTCGTCCCTCACTGGCCCTGCAAGCACAGGCAGAGCCAGCTCCCAGAAAATTGGGCAGGTAGCAGGGAAACATCAGTGGCCCCCAAAACAGGAGACAGAAGCATTAATCCTCCGCTTCCACCAACAAGCTGTGTCCCTGTGGGCAACTTTCTGGGTCTCACTGTGTGTGGACTGGAAGGAGGGTTCTCGTAGGTCTCGCTCTGACAGTCAGTGAACCCGGGATCTAGAATTCTCTCATGTTTCAGCATCTACTGCATCCCTTCCCAGCAGTGCCCCAACCTCTTTTTTGATGTTTCCACCCACTGAGCCACGCAGGGCTCTAATTTGCGTCCTCCCATTGTCCAGCTGCCCAGACTGCCTCCACTTTTCATTCTAATCCCAGATTTCCAATGAGTCATGGATGAGTTAGCAAAGCGCTGCCAGTCTGTTTTTGATGCTTCTTAATTAAAGCAGGATCTCATGTATTATCTGAAGAGAGATGGGGCTTCTTGAGTGAATGTTGATCAGGTTATGCTGGAGAATCCTCAGGCCAGAGGATAATAATAACAGTAATAACAACAACAGCAACAAATATTAAGAGAACTTACTCTGTGCCGGGCCCTATGCTGAGGGATTAACACGTTTTACCACATTTAAATCTTAAAAAAACAAAAAAAAAACCCCACCTTATGAGGTAAGGACTATTCCCATTTTACAGATGAGAAAACTGAGTTTAGAGAGGTTAAATGATTTTCCTGGAGTCACACAACCAGTAAGAATTTGAGCAGCATTTGAATCCAGACAAATCACTGTGAGGCATTTTGTCCCTCAAGACTTTAACTAGAGAAGTTCTTGACTTTGATTTTAAAGCAGTGAGACTGAACACACACAAACACACAGCCTTCCTCATAGCCAACAGGAGAATTTATGCATGTGAATGAGATCCAAACTTCAATGTATAAGGTCAGTTTATGTACCCATCACAAGTGAGCGGTTGGGGTTTCCGGTTTCTCCTGGGAATCCTTCATGAGCTATAGAAACACACAGTCTACTTTCCATTCCGTTATTGGCATCATTGTTTCACCTTCCAGTGATATTATCCCTTGTGTTCACCTATCTTTTCACCAGTCTTGGCTCCAGGTGACGTTTGGCTATTTCCAGTAGGCAAATCCAATCTGCCCTTAAAGGAAAAATTTGCCACCAGTCTGACTGGCCATATGTTTTCCCAGTATCACAGTGGCTCACCAACTATTTTAGCAGTGGAACCATTTTTCTTTCTACTGGAATCTTTTAGAGAAGTCCAATTCGTAAGGCAGAGTAAAGCAGAGCTTCCGTGTTTGAAGCATGAATGGGAGGCATGACCCATGTCTGCTCTTCTCCCCTGCCCTGCTTGTTCTCCTGTTTGGCCTAGAGGGTACCACCAAGGAAGCTTTGAATTTCAGGGGACCCAGTTTGAAAACCCCAGCCCAGTGGTGGGAGGGGCAGTGTCAGGTGCTCCGCGCCCTCTCGCTGGCCCAGTGTGAGCAAGTTCTGTCTATAAACCGGAAGGACATACTTGTGTCTCCTTTAAGTTCTCACTGGCTACAAGGAAGGAGAACATGAGTCCTTGGTGAAGGCTTCCTCAAGGTCTTTAATCCACCATTCATATTTGTAGAAGAGCTTTAAGAGGTTTGCAGAAATGCTTTAAGGAAGGAAGAAGAGGGAGCTTAGCGGCTGTAAATAGAAAGGCGAGTTCTGAGGTCAAGATGATAAAAGGGGAGAGAAAAAAATGTAATGATTGGAATGGAACGAGGAAACGAATCACAAAGATATTAAGAAAAAGCACACAGAGTGGAGATTTCCAGCCGAAAGGGAAAAGCACAATGTGTCCAGATCCCAGGCTGACTGTTGGACATCTGCTGTGTCCTCTGATGTGTGCAGCCTCCCGTCACAGCTAGGGGCAGGCAGAAGCAGGAGGGGTAAGAGTGTCCCCGCTTCCTGCTAGGCCCTGGGGGCCACCAGCAAAGACCGCTCCCTTAAGGAACTCACTGTCTAGTAGGGGTTATACTCAAAAACTCTAAATCCAAGAGGAAACCAGGAAAAGCAGTACAGAAGATATAAATGGGGTGTTAGGGATATCAGACGAAGGGACTTCTGTGACACTATCCAAGTGAAAGCTAGTTTCTCTAACGAATGATGTTCCTTTTGATGCGTAAATAGGAACTTTGAGTGAAAATCGGGACTCTTCCGATTTTATCTTATCAAACTTATTTTGAATCCCTCATCCTAGTTTAGTTCTCCTTTAAAAAGGAATAAATTACTCCTCTGTTTATACCCCCAAAGGAGGTTTAAAGTTATAATTGTGTTTTTTCCAACATGAGTCAGTTGGACCCTTTAAGTCACAATTACATGTGGCTCAGGAATTTTTCTGACCTCCCATCTGAATGTCATTGGAACATAGCAAGGCCTTTCCACTTTTGCTTCATTGCTTTAATGCTGCTTTCCTTTAAAATGGCATTATCTAGTACTTCAAACCAACACACAGGTGAAAAACATGTCTTTGACAGTCAAGGAAAAAAAAGTTGTTTTGTTTGTTTGTTTGTTTGTTTTTTCAGTGTGGAGGACCTCAGCCAGTTACCAGTAAGCTGGGAGAAGACTTTGTTACCTAATGAATATAATAAAATCAAGGGAAACTATGGAGGGTTGTTGGAGCTAATCTTATGATTTAACTCATTTTCTCAGCAGCCCAATGCTGTGAAACAGGTTCCAAATCATGTTCATATTATATTTCCTCTTGTGAATCCCTTTACTACATGTGGAATTTAAGACAATTTCTAACCTTGGCCAGCAGTGGGCAGTATCTTCACTCCTGGCTTTGGATTTGAAGCAATGCCTTTTGTGCTCTGTATCCCCAGGGCTTAGTATAGTGCCTGGCACACAGTAGGGACTTGCTCCAATAGTGCTTGTGGGATGGGACTGATTAAATAAAGACAGGGAAGTGGAAACAGGCACGGTGTGTTCGAGGACGGGTAGTAGAAGTAGCTGACACTTATTAAGCATTTACTAAGAGCCAGCACCATGCTAAATACTTTGGTTTCTTCTCATGTAAACCTTACCAGACCTCCATGAAGTAGGACTATTCCATTTGAAAGGTGGGAAACAGACTTCGGTTAGATAAGCAATGTTTCAGTGTGCTGGGGCTACCATAACAAAATACCATAGACTGCCTTAAACAACAGAAATTCATTTTTTCACAGTTCTGGAGCCTAGTCTGGGAAGTCCAAGATCAAAGTGCCAGCAGGGTAGGTTTCATTCTGAGGCCTCCTCTTTTGGCTTTGTGCTCATATGACCTCTTTGTGCATGAGGGGAGAGAGAAAGAGCCGTTGGGTGTCTCTTCTTAGAAGGACACTGTCCTGTAGAATCAGGTCTCTACCCTTAGTATACTTGACTTCCTTAGAGGCCCCATGTCTAAATACAACCACAATGGGGTCTGGGTTTCAACATATGAGTTTTGGAGGGACCCCCACATTAAATCCATAATAATGAACAGGCTCAAGGTTACACAGCTAGGAAGTGTCAGAGCAGGAACTCAAACACCCTTGCCCTGAAGTCGGTGTTCTTACCTGCAAGGCAGTGCTTCCATGGTAGGTGGCGTTACAGTCTAGGATACATGGCGGGATGGGACCCAAGTGCTGGAGATACTGATGATGGGTAGGTTGGGCTCAAGTGAGCCCTAAAGGCTGAATCTTTTGCCGCCCCCATCCTGCCCACCAGCCATCCTGAAAACTTCGCAGTTCCCTGAGGCATCCGCTCATTGGCTCCAAACCTCCGAATAGGGTCCTTTGCTCAACCTGGGCTGCACATGAGAATCACCTGGCAAGCGTTAGCAAGACCGGGAGTCAGAGCCAGACAGAAGGGCTCCCACTGGCCTCAAACAGATAGAGATAGTAGCAAAGCATAACCCACTGAACAAATAAGACATCGGGAGTTTGTGCTGATAAAAATTACCTAATGGATGAGTTGAAAGTTTGGTGATAAACAGGATATTTACATAATTTTAAAGTGTCTCCCCACAGAGGAACTGATTAATTACAAAAGGAAAATTAGTAAATTTGCAGTGAAGCCTGGCAGTCACCACCTTAATCAAGTGACCAAAGTGAACATCATCAGTAATGGGACAAATAGAAGCCATGTGCTACGTCGTGAGTTACAGTTAAAAAGGACCGTGTCACTACTGTGATAACCCTGCCAAAGATACGTAGCTTGAATCTCATCATGAGGAGACATCAGATAAACCAAGACTGAGAGACATTTATACAAAATAACTGGCTTGGGATCTTAAATTGACAAAGTCAGGGCTGTTAGGAAAAAACTGAGGAAATGGTTCCAGAATAAAGGTAACTAAAGAGACATGACAATGAAAGGCAACATGAAGTTCTGAACTGGATCTTTTTGCTATAGAAAACATTTTTCATCATTTGGCAAAAACTTGAATGGTTGTAACGTATCAATGTGGATTTCCTGATTTTGATGGTTGCACAGTAGTTGTGTAGGAGAATATCCTTATTTTGAAGAAAATACCCACTACAGAGAAATGGGTCAGTTAAAAGAAAAAGTTATTTATACTGTAATTGAAACTTTTCTGTCAGTTTGAAATCCAAGCACATAATATCCAACCTCGTTAAATGGCCGATGTCCAGTTTGCACAGCAAACCGATTAAAACAGAATCTCGGTGAGGAGACCCAAGGTTCAGTAGCTGTTGAAATACCCAGGTGATTCCAGTGGGAGCCTGGGCTGAGAACCACTGGCCTATTCTCAAATGATGGTCCCTGAACCAGCAGAATTAGAACCAGTGGGAAACTTGTTAGAAATGCAAATTCTCTGGCCCCACTCCACGCCTCCTGAATCAGAAAACCTGAGGGTTGGGCCCAGCCATCTGTATTTTAACTGATTTTGATTCATACTTAAGTTTAAGAACCACTGGTCCAGAACCTTTCTCATTCTTCTGTCCATACGTGCTCCCAGTTATTCTTCCAGAATCAGTTCAGCCTTTACACAGTCCCTGGCCTAGAGAAGGCACCAATGCATGCTGATTGAGTCGATGTTTACTGAGGGAATGGAAGGCCTGGCGGTGATGTGCAGTGGTATTCCCTTATGCCGCATTTACTTCCATTTGCATGCCCTTTAGAGGCGTGCAGTGATGTGTCTCAAGTTGTTCTGTGATAGGAATTTGATAAGGAGCTGTGTGGAGGCAGGGAAGATGACAAATATCTGAAACCACATTCAGAAGCACCCCCACCTTTGAGGGAGCCGGTTCTGAAGCCTTTTACTAAAAGGTGCCTGCGAGCTGCTGTGCTCCCTAATTAAACCAGATGGACTGGATGATAGCTGATTAGATTCCTGACTTACCGCTCCTACTTCTATTTACTCACAGAAATACGTTGATGAGCCAGAAACCATCTCATTCAGGAAAAGCACCTCACTGAATATTTTTAGAAAATTAAACTTTTATGGATGACCCAGTCTGTGAGCAGCTAAAATGTCAAAGTCTGTTTCCTGTGGCACTCGGATGTTTCGGCTGTCAGCAGGGGAACTGTGAACACGTTTGTTGCTGCAAATGTGTGCCAAAACAACAGCAACAACAAATTACAGGCCCATCAGTCATTTTGGAGGGAGAGAGGAGCATGTCAGAGTGATTGGCGTAAGCAGGGACGTAGGCAGTTTCTTGCAGTCCCTGCCTCTGCCTCTCCTGGCTCCATTTGATGGTGTCACTTTTTGCTGAAACTGATTCCCAGTTTACTTGGTTCTCTTGATTAGTAATATTTGGGGGTGAGAAAATGAAGTAGATACTCCAAGAACATGTAAATACATTAAAACATGTTTACAAACACGTGCATATAAATATAGCTACATCTGTCCATGCATAAATGCATATGCACATTTATATCAATAATTATGTGGCATACTCTTTAAAAATCTACTCAAGATATAGTTACTCAAGTAGCAAGGACCTTAAGTAATGATGGGTCCTGAGAGATTCCTAACTTCAGGTCCTGCTACTGATTAGAATCCGTATGGGTGCCCTGTAGAAGATAATGTGGATGGCCCAAATTGGACCCATGGAAAATCATTTTGTGTAATGCATTGCTTTAAGATTTTTCCAAGGTGATTCTGCTGAGGTGACAGAAGAGTGAGTGGGAGATTTTCAAGGTATGACATGGCCCTGCAGAAACATCATGGCAATTGAAAGGACAAACCTGCATCCTAAGTGCTCAGATTGGCTTTGACCTAGTGAAAATTGGTGCTGAGCAGGACCAACTGACTTCCTTGGCTGAACCATGTAATTAGAATTCTGTTTAATCACACTCAAAGAATACTTTTGACTTGATGGATTGCTACCATGTTTTTAACTTCTATGGCTGATGCAACATATGTAGAACCTACCAGGTTTAATGAAAATAGAGAAGCGTCCTCTCTTACAGGGAAAGCTAAGATCACATTGTTCTCTAAAGACAAGGCGATTCTCTGAATGGTCAGAGGGATGTATTCCCAATGTGAAACTTTCTGGTCATTTATTCATTCATCTCGTATTGAATCCATTCCTACCATGTGACAGATACTGTTCTGGGAGTAAACAGTGTTTCATAAGACAGGCACAATTACTTCTTTCATGGAACTTACAATTTTACTATCCATTAAGTTTTGTGAAACTAGAAATGAATGACATGGGTAGAATTGACAAACTCTCTGGGGAGATAAGCTATATCTTCCAGAAACCAATCAGAAGGCCATCTCTATAAAATATTGTTATGGGCTGAACTGTGTACCCCCAAAATTCCATATGTTAAGACCTTAATCCCTAGTAGCTCAGAGTGAGATCTTATTTGGATGTAGGGTCTCTAACCAGGTAGTTGATCAGGATGGGCTCTAATCTAACATGACTGGTGTCCGTGTAAGAAGAAATTTGGCACAGATAACATAGAAGGAAGACAATGTGGAAACACAGAGAGAAAACAACCATCTACAAGCCAAGGAGAGAGGCCTGTAACACATCCATACATACTTCGAAGCTCTCAGAAGGAACCAACCCTCTTGACACCTTGATGTCCAATTTCCAACCTCCAGATCTGTGAGACAATAAATGTCTCTTGTTTAAGCCACCCAGTCTGTGGTGCTTTGTTAGAGCAGCTCTAACCAATTAATACAAATACTTAAATGCTAAAATGTGGGTAGGGAATGGACTAACCTAATTGGAGAGGGACAAAGAGTGGGCTCGGGTGGACTCTTGGTGAGGTTTTGAGTAGGAATGGAGGATGGCACAGTGTTTCATGTGGGAGTGGGGGGAAGAAACCAATGCTTGCCAAAACAATTACATGATGTAGTTCTTGCAAACAGAGAAACAAGATGCAACTCTCTTTACATCCTAATAGCTCTATCAATGGGAAAGTGGCTTCTGACCTCTACAGAGGACACATTCCCCTTGATAACAGGTTTATGGAATTGTCTTGTTGTACAAGGAAACAAAATGGCTTCATGGTGGGCTAGTTCCTCTTTCACTCAGGTATATTAAATCCATCCAATGCAAGACTCTCTTTGTCCCTTGTAATGAATGATACACTTAGACATTTCCTTAAAGCTGGGATATAGCGTGAAAGCCCTACAGGTCGGCAGAGACCATCTCTAACTCTGCATTTGGTTTTGTGCCCCGACCCATCTCTAACTCTGCATTTGGTTTTGTGGATGGCCCCTGGGACAGCATCAGGACACATACTAGGTGGTGAGAGAAGCAGCAGTATGAAGAAGAATGATATTTTGCCATAATGTTCTATTATTAGGACACTATGACAGGGTATTGAAAATTGAAGCTGGGAAGGAAGGGTGAGGCAGAAGCTCAAAGATGTGAGACCAGACACTACAAACACATGGTGTGACATGGTTCATCACTGGTGCTCAGAAGGCATGACAATTGCCACAGGACATGTGATCTATACATCAGTCCTGCTGGCCCAGAGAGCTGTCTTCATGGATCTTTGTGAAAAGGTCTGATTGCCTTTAGTGTGAGTTGCGAAGCCCATTGCTCCTCACTGCATAATAAATACCACAGCTCGTATTTATTCCTCCATGTCTCGAACCTCCTTGCCACTGGTACCCAGAAAGATCTGCCCAAAAGTGAAAGGAATTGCGCTAGAACCCTGAGAGGGACCGGTGCTAAGATGATCAAAGGGACCTCATCACCACTTCTCTTCTGTGCCGTAATTTCTAATAACTTCTCTATCTCCCCCCAGCTGGAAAGCACTCACTGACAGGGTCCATTCTGGAGCTCTCTCCGTATCCCTAGACACTAGTCTATGCCTGGTTTATAGCTGGCACTCAATTAAATGTTGGCTACAGGGAGAGAGGGGGGAAGAGAAGTTTCTATTTTTTGGTCCAAGGAACACCCTTTGTGGCATAATTAATGGGGTGTACATCATTCAGTGTAACTTATGGTTCCCAAGAGTCTCAGACAGGACCTCTTTCTACCCACCACCCACTTTTCACTTTTTCACCCAGAAGGATGTGCTTCGGAAGCCAGTCCTCCCAGCAGCCACTGATAGGCCACTGTGTTCCTGCTGTCCCACACCAGCATCCATTATGCCCTCTGCTGCTAGAGCTGCAATGCCTGGAGATGGAGACCAGCGTTCTCCCCGAGTTTCCCCTGCATCACTTGGAAGCTTGCCTGGCAAACTGCTCAGGTCACTGTTCAGTGCCTGTGCCCAACCTCCTGCTGGCTGTACTTACCTCCATTTGCCACAAGGTAGCGCTGCCTTCTTTACATGTCCCCAGGCCCCAGGAGTTTAGCTCTTTGATTCTAGTTTCAGGACTCTGGGCTCAGGTATGAGGCCACAGGCAATGGGACTGAATGAAAGCTTGCAACAACTCTCTCATCTCTGACCTTGTCCCTGGTCCTTAATCGAGGCCCATTCCAATAGGTGGGGGGTTTCCCAGGAAGCTCCCCAGAGCTCTCTGCAGTCAGACATCCTCCCCCACTCCACTTTCCACAAGGCAAACCTGAATCCTAGGGCAAGTACCAGTTAGACTCAAGCTGGGATCCCTGCTTCATAAAGAAGTAAGGTAGCCCTCCTCAGCTAGAGGCCACACCTCATCTTATCCAGGTAGGCATATTAAAACCTGGTTCCTGGAAACTATCCATAGAAGCTCTAGAAAGGCTTCAGCAGAGAAGGAGAGTCATACAGGGGTGGGAGTCAAATGGACTTCTCTTTGAAAGCAGACTGTACCACTTACTAGCTGTGTGACCGGGACAAGTTACTAAGACTTTTGGGGTTATGGTGTCCAAGTCTGTTAAATAGGATAGTTTCTATCTCATGGGGCTCTAAGAAATTTATGGGAGTGGGAATATGAAACGAGGGTAGGATGTTGCTGGCAATAATAGGTACTAAATCCACCTTGCTTTTCTTGTCTTAACCATTCTCTTAAGTTGGAGTGAGGAAGAATGGGATAGAAAGCTTTGACTTGAAACCACGCGCTGATGAACCTCTCCTTGAATATCCTAGCAGGAGAGCCCCATCAAGGGAGCCTATAACGGGGACACCTAAGCACCTGAGCCTCTTCATGCTACCAGGGCTGAAATCCACACCTGCCCAGCAGACCCTTCCGGGATGTGCTAGCAGAGCTAAGTGGGCCACTCCTGCTGAGTTCTGTCGCATTCCATAGACCTCTTTCATTAAGATGCTCAGAAAGTGCTGTGGGTAAAGCTGAGGAAGGTACCATACGCAGAGTGAGCTGAGCAGGGAGCAGAGGGATGGGAGGGAAACTCATAAATAAGTACAACCTCTGCCAGAAGGCCAGGGGGCTAAAAACCGGAGTATTACAACTTCCTTTCTGTTACCACCCAGCAATGGTTAATTGCTCTAGATTGAAGAGGAATTAATGTAAACCTCTTTAGGTTCCTTCCAAAGTTGGCCATTTTCAGTCATTGGCTCCCACCGCCCACCTCTCCCAGTCCTCATCAGTGTGATTCCTACATAGTGGGCAGTGCCTTTGGACCCAGGCCCCTTGCCCACCCTCTGCAACAGGCTCTCCTGTACCATCACCACCCACATGAGACAAGCATACTCTAGTTTCAACTTCTGGTCCTTCGGGCATTAAGAGCACAGACTTTCGAATCAGAGCTGAGCTCCATTGGTGTTCAATATGGAGGCAAATCATTTACCCTTTGGAGCCTTCAGTGTCTTCTGAGTGTATGTAAGGATAGTCAAATCTACTTCCTGCATGTGAGAATTAAATGAGATGGTGCACGTATGGCATCTGAGAGCCTGGTACACAGTACCATCAGTCCATAGAGGCGACATGGTAATGGAAAGCATGGTGCGTGTTAGATGCATGTGTTCATAACAGGAATATTCTCCCCACCTTTTAAAACTATACCTACTTTTCATGACCACAAATGGCATCACCTCCATACTGTCTTCACCGTCTCTTGTAACCATTTCATTTCGTTTGAATTCATGTTGCACCTACTTTCTACCATTTGTTAGCCTTTATTTCTTGCCACCAATTTCTCTGAACGTCTCGTATTTTACCAGTTAGACTATAAGCCCTTTCAGACAGGAGCAGGCCACCAAAATCAACTGTCTAGTGAGTTTTATAGTATAGGCGCATGGGGTCTGTGTGTGTCAACATCCATGTTTGGGCAGATAAACAGGGTGAGGCTGCTAAGTGTTCATTTCATGGTATACAAGACAGCGTATTAGTGTGTGGAGAACAGCTGAAAAATCACTAAGATAAAGCGGGAGGGAGGAACCGTGTAACCTCAAATAAAACTCCAAGTGCCATGTCGAGGGGCTGTTCTCGGAAAAGGCCAGTTTCTTTGATCTGTGCATTTTTCCTTTTGGGACCAGGGGATTATATTTGAAGATGAGTTTGGGAATTTCCATGCTGCTGAGGATACCACCTGAAAACCTTGTACTTGGTCCTGACAGCAAATACTGAAGTGGGAAAAAAAATTTCCATCCATCTGCACTAATAATCTCTTATGTCTCTAGCATAAGAAGTGTGTGTTTGGGGGTGTGGGGGGGTTGGGGAGGCGGATAAATTAGAGGCTGCATCAGAAAAAGAGCTAAAGAGCCAGGCTTATGTTCAGTCCTCTGCCTGGTCATTTTCTATTTGGTACAGGAAATGCCAAACTTCTGTGGCTATTGGGTGGAGGTTCTGGAAATATAATCATTTGAACTGTGATAATTGAAGGCATTAAAGAAGAAAGCACAACTGAAAGCCTTCCAAAAAAGCAAAGACACTCAGGCTTCAAAGCAGGCTACTTGTACTCTCCAGTCTTGTGGCCACAGTACGAAGAAACCTACCCCGGATCAGGACCAGGCCCCTTTCCATGTTCCAAAAGAATCCACCCATCTACAGCTGGTGTTTTGTGCCAAACAAAATCCGGACCTCAGCACCTTTCTACATATTTATGCGCAACCCTTCCGTGTTTGTGTGTATAGATCCGTCCACGTGGTGCTTGTATCAGTTACTGCTTTCAGGAGGGGACTCCAGGGAACATAAACCTGATGAGGGCTTTGCGCTTACCTTCGGTTATACAATCTGCGTCTTATTACGCTGCTCATTAGCTTAGCATGTGCTTGTGTTGGCTTGAGCTGGTGGTTCTCAGCGCTCCTGGAGGCAGGCCAGGCTGACAACATATATCCGCAGATTAAACCATTAAAGCCATAATGGCTTCTTCCCCTTCCTCCCTCCTCCTCTCCTTTGGCCCATTCATAGCAGAGGCATCTCTCAAAGGTAAGAGGCTCCTGCCGATTCATCTCCTAGGCCAGATTTAAAGTAGCAGCTCAGATGCTTCCTGCTAACACAAACGTGGTTGTTTCATATGATCAGTACTTAACTTTTAAGGCTCTGTCATGTACATCATTGGATGATAAATGTTTTCTTCTTGTTAACTTCTGTTTCTTTCCCTGTGGGGCTTAGCTTCCAGGACCAAGTGTGTCTGTCTTAAGTGCAGGAAGATTGAGAATGGTCTGATGTCTTCATAAGGCCATCAGAGAACTCACCTGTGAACAGGTTTCTGTTGAGCCTCTGTACCATGAACCTAATACTATGCAGGGTTGGGGAGCAGATGTAGAAGTAATAATGGATCTGATCCCTGACTTCAGGAGGCTCACAGTCAAACCAGAAGCCATACATAACAAGAGACAGGAAGGGTGACAGAGAGTGCCGCAAGTGGGGGGAAGGTGACGCGGGACAAAGAGCCCTGAGAAAGCTCTTCCTGAAGGAGGTGGATTGTGCTTGACCTTGAAAGATCGATGGGTCAGATTTGGAGAAGATAAGATGCCTGAAGCCTCCGTGAACTGGTAGGAAAGAGTAAGGACTCTGGAGACCGACGGTCAGGGCTTAAATCCCAGCTGTACATCTTCCTAGCTGTGCGAACTTGGGCAAGTTCCTGAAAGTCTTCAATGTCCCATTTCCCCAATTGTGCAATGACAGTAATAGTATCTCATAGGCTTGCTTTGAGGGCTGCCTGGAATAATATCTGAAAAGCACCTGGCTAAAAAGCAGTGATGATGGGGATGATGCAAAGATCTCATGAGAGCAAAGAGAGGAACTGTGCTGAGTGAGGGAAATATTGTAAACAGAAGGAATCAAGTGAAGCCAGCCTTTGGAGGGTCACAGAGTCATTCAGAAGAGGTTGGGCTTTGTGCAAGAGGAAAAGAAGGAACTGTTTATAGATTGTGTGTGTGCATGCGCACACGTGTGTGCCCTAGGGTATAACATGGTAAAAATGGATTTTAAGGGGAAACTAGTGTGTCAGCATTTCATCTTTCCTGATCATTTAAATCGCCAGTCCCTGCGCCCACCAACCCCCATTAGATCATCTGGGTAGAGATCTAATCAGTCCTACCAACGGGCCAAAGCACGAAACAGACTATTTTCTGAGCAGCTTTTTTAGTTTTAATCATATGGACAAACGTGTGACCTAAACCAGTGCATAAAATGCCATGGCAGTGGCAGCACCTGTTTCCTAAAAGGGCCACCCAACGTTGACGCTGGCTTCTGGAGGACAGGGAAATCCGACTACTGTGTTCGTTCCTTGGCCACAGGGAGTTCATTAAAACAGTGTTTGGTAAATGCATCAGCTGTAAGCTGATGATTTTATGATAAAGTCAAACATTTTTCTTTACCTTGTCTCTTCTATGGACTCATGTCATGTTAGAGTGGAAAGGGGGCTCAAAACTAATCTGGTCTTTGTAGCAATGAGAAGGACATAGAGCCGGGTGGCTCCATAAATGAAGAAGTATCCAGGACCTCACATCCTAATTGCTTAGAAAATTTTTGCCACATTTCACTAAAAACTACTGTTTCCATTTACTTCGGGGACTTCTGAGGAAAATGTCAATCCCTATTGGCTGCAGGCAAGTACAGAGGATGGCCTCTCATATTGTGAGACCCCCCCCTCCTGAAACCCCCATTTCCCAACGGAGCAGTGGGCAGTGATGAGATCTTCAGTGATGTATGGAAGAGACATACATGCACACCGGTGTATCTCTACCAGAAACCTATATGGCAAAATGAAACCCTTCTTTGGAGGAACATGGCGTCCAACGGCACGAGGCACCTTCAACATCATTTAATCCCGTATTTCTAGAAGTGTGTTCTACCAGTGCTCCCTTGGTGTTTCAAGATGTTACATGTCATGGTCCACTAACTTTGGAAATACTGGCTTACAGGTCTGTTTGCATCAGGAATTTCAGATGCTTTAATATGTTACCATTGGCATTGTGAATCTCCGAGAAAAGGATGTCAGCATGAACCCTATTTATGTTTGTTGTTGTTGTTGTTGTGTTTTTGTTTTTTGTTTGTTGTCTTTGTAAACAACCCTTTTATAGTATCGATGCTCCTGGCACTAGCTCCCGGCGTGTGTGTTCTGTGAAGCTTTAGGACACTCTGATTTGGTCCACCACCTTAGTTTACAGACAGGGAAATTGGAACAAAGTCACTGTCAAGTTCATGGTTGAAATAGGACGGAAGCCCAGATCTCCAAAGCCTCTTTTAGAGTTCCAGAATGCACATTTGGCAGGCTAAGCTGCCCACTTTAACTGCAATTGTCTGAACGTTTCAGGGAAACAATGTTTTTAAAAAATATTTTGTTTGACCTCTTTGTGTCCGTATTTCCATTTGTCACTCTGTCACACGTCAGCAAACAGCCACAGAATATCTAATACAGTCCTCTGCCCAATAGACGTAAAAAGAAAGAAAAGGAACACTTCATTTCTATCCTTTTACACAATAGTGCCCAGTAAGAATGGCGGTACTATGTAAGCTGGTAATCCTGGTTTTTGAACTTTCCAAAATCCGGCACATAATTAATTTGGAATGGGTCCTTAAGGATCTGTTAGCAGGTATAACTCAATGAGGGGTGCCAATTTGGAGACTTCAACAGTGTCTGAAGAGTTTTGCTGTTCTCGTTTGTTGGGAGAGCATCTGGCCCAGCTGGCCCAGAAGGGTAAGGGCCCTTGCCTCTCTCAGGTCTTACCAGTGCCTAAGGATGTGCCTGAGCCAAGTTGTTGTGCAAACCTGCTGAGCTGACATGTAGGGTTGTGTCATATCCTGACCAACTGTCAGGAACCTTCTTCCCACATAGTACATTCTCCAAGTACTACATTTGGTGGACATTAACTGAGTTAGACTTTCTTAATGGCTACCAGTATGGCTTAGCTATTAGTCACCACACTTGGCATGTAACACATGTTTTATCTCATTTATGCCTCACAGCAAACATTGCTAAGTCCTAGTTACCTGACCTTGTATAAGACATTTACTCTCTCTGTGCTTCAGTCTCCTCAGGGGGTTGGGAAGATTGAGTATGATGAGCTAGGACTGAAGAAGCATCTATCTCACTTCTGGCGTCCACTAGGCAATTAATAAATAGTCATTTATTGGGGCAGAATTTATAGTCTATGGAATATTATAAAATCCCACACTCCTCTTTCCCTACCTCTGTCCAAGGCAGTTAGGCCATAGCAATATTTTAGACAGTCACTTGTTTTGGTAAAGAAGCAGCAGACCACATTAACCTGCTAAATCCAGAGTGACTCTCCAGGGTAGCTTCTTATCAGGATGAAATGGAATTTGATTCTCCATATATGTGAGAGCTCAGGTCATTTGAGTCTGATGTTTAATCTAGTCTGAACATCCTTTGTATGAAATCTCTGCCATCACCACTTTAGGAAAATTAATATTTATATCTAACATCCTCTGTAATGAGAAATGAACCTTTGACCACCAAAGTTCTAGCTCAGAGTTTAGATTTGCATGATCCCATAGTCAGGTTTCTGAATAATTTATCTAATTGGAGAAATAAAGTAAATGAACTATTTCAAAGGAGACATTGAATTAAAGCAGACCCCTAATTATTCCCTTCTCAAGGTATTCTGGTTCAAGAAAATAAAAGATGACTCTGAAATCAAACATACTTCTCAGATAATTTTGAATGTTAGTTGCGTTTATAAAGCTTCTTATAAGAAAAACCATGAAAAGTAGGCAACATAACATGATTATATTTTGAGACCAAGAATTTATATTTGAGAAGAAAATGTAGCATTTTACTGGGATAAGTGGTTTTCTCTTTCAGAATAATTTCTATCTTTTGTTTGTGCTTTCCCCTTTCTGTCGTAGTCCCTTCCTTTTCTTTCCATCTAACTAATTAGCTCTTACCTTTTAAGACTAAGATCAAGTGTCACCTCCTCCAGGAAGTCTTCTCTGGTCTCCAGATGGGCTAAGGGACCTTTCTCCATTTTAATGTTGAGATCTTTGCTTCCTATATCTCAACCATGAGCACCTTATTCTGGAATAATTAGTATATGAGCCTGTGTGCCCCACTGAACTGCAACCCCCTTAGGACCTGAACAAAGTGTTGTTTCCATCTTGTTTATTATGCACAGTGACTGGCACACCATAGGTCTTCAATATGTATCTACTTAAAGGAACTACAACAAATCCTGGGACATTGGGCCACACCATTGCATTGGTGGGGGAAAGAGCCCACAGTTACATGGTGTCATGGAACTGATGGAACCATCACTCAAAAGGCCTCTTGCATTTACTAGTTCTTCCATGCTGAAGAAAGACAACAGACACAGTGGAGTTCTCACCTGCATTTGTTGGCAAAGTTTCTAAATGGGGGTGTTGAGAGGATGTAGTCTTTTCTCTCTGCAACAGGAGTGTAGGTTGTGTTCACATTTTTAAAATGCTCTTATAGCCTCCACAGTGTCTATTTCAATAATAGGCACATCATAATAATACCTTACTTGAATTCATATCAGAGTATAGTCATTTATCATTTTACATGTCTGTCTCCCCCACTATCTTGACTCAGTTTTGAATCACCCCTGTTTAGTACAGTGCCTTACACTTGGCAGGCAAGCTGCCAGCAGTCAGTGAATGAAGAGATGAATGAATTTACATCATACCTTATAGACCACGTAGTACTTTCCCTTCAGATTTTACTTGATTTGATCCATACAGCAACGCTGTGAGGCTGATAGGACTAGAATTATCCCATTTCATGGATGCGGAATTTGGCCATCAGAAAGATTTGAGAACTTGCTCATGATGTCATAACTGATAAAAGGCAAAACCAGAACTCACACCCAGATTTCCGGTGCTTGAGCCCCGGACTCATTCCTCTAACTCACAGCTTTCTCTGCTATTTATAGTAGACTGGATATGCATTTGATAAGTAAAGGGATGAGGAGATCTGGTAAGAAACTTTTCCCAGGACAGAAGGAATAATCATGTAATAATAGCAGTTACTATTTATTGAGTCCATAAGATGGGTACTCAGTAAACGCCAACCACGTTACACAAAACTTCCTAACAGACTAACATACCAGTAGCTACTGTTGTTACTTTCATTTCACACAGGAGGAAATGGAGGCACAGACTGTTTGTGTAACTTATGTGTGGTCACACAGCTAGTTCATAGTAGAGACAGGATTTGAACCTAGGCAGTTTCAGTTCAAAGCCCCTACTCTTAACCACTCTGCCATACTTCTTCCCCGAATCACCTAAATTGTCATTGTTTCTTAACAGGCCCATGCCTGCTGAGTATTTTGACCTTGGACAAATTGTCTAACTTACCTGGGCCTCTGCTTCCTGATTTGTAAAGTGAAGAAATTAATATCTACCTTTTAGAATTGCTGTGAGAATAAAATGGTTAATACATGAAGAATGTGCTTTGTAAGCTGTAAAGCATTATACAAATGAAAGTTATTATTGCCCAGTGGAAAAAAAGCAACAAGCTATTGTAATCGTAATTTCATTGGACACGTGTTTATCGAGTTCACACTGTGGGCAAGGCATGATCAAAATAAGAGAAATACTTCTATTCATCACTGAACATAATGCTATTAAATTTCCAGCAAGAGAATCTATTTTCCCTGCTTTTTTGTTACAAACCTGCTGGTAAAATTATCTAACAAGAAAGAAAACAAAACCAGGTAAAGCAATCTTGTTTAAAATTGTGACAGTGATTACAATGTTCTTTATGATTTCCTGTTTGCAGTAATACACAATCCTGCTTAAAAGCTTGGCCTACAATTATTGCTATTTCAGACGTCATCTGATCCCTTTAGAGAGTATATGTATATAAACTGTCCTTTTCTCAGTGGGATAAACAAAACGAATAAACTAAAAACATGTTGGAATGCTGACAGAAAGAACTAGAGAAGCATTGGGGCTGTCAGGATACGAAGTCAGAATTCTCAGTTGGATCTGACTCCTTCAGCTCCATCCGGGCCTTACGGCCTTGAGTAAGACACGTAGGCTGGCTGAGGCTCCATTTCTTCACCAGCCAAATGCAGCAGTTGAAACTGTAAAAACAGTTTACAAAATCTTTCGCGCAGTATAAACGTGAGTTCTTGTTTTACGTTGAATTTCCAAGAATATTTAGCATGTTTTAAAAAAATATTTGCACGACAGTTAGGACCAGGAATTTTAAAAGCACAAAGTCAATATCTGGTTAAACTTAAATATGCTAACTGGACAACAGCTAATAGGTATTGAGCACCTATGATATAACCGAAAAAGCTGACTGTTTTACACGCATTATTTACTAATGTTCATAGCTCTTAATCTGAAATCCTAGCTATAATATATATAAATTAAGATCACTTTTTAAAAGATATAAAACCCACATAACTCTAAGTCAACATAATAGATAACTGGAGAAAAAGGCCCAGTTTCATCAAGAATTACCTATTGAAATAAAATATTCCAGTGACTAGATAGCTGCAAAGAGAAACGAAACATATCCCTCCCCTCAAGGAGCTCACCATTTAGCTCAGATGTGATGAGAGCTGACGAAGACCCAGAATGTGCTGGAGGGGGCTCAGGAGAAATAGTTCTGCCTAGGGAATCAGAAGGAGTTCAAGAAGCAGTGGCATTTCTCCTAAAACTTGGAGGTTGAATAGGATTTCCCCCTGGAAGTCTTTGGCAGCAAGCTGCTTTCACATCTGTTAAATCCAGTAGAAACACCTACAGCGGTCAGTCAGTGGTGAATACCGGATCCACTGGGGACCAGTTCAGGATGCTCGTCCCAAACGTACCCCTACAGAGCAAAAGCTTCCACCATCCATGTGTAAGGAGGATTGGCACGCTGCCCTTACATTTATGGAAAGTCTCCCCTCTGAGTGTGTCCAGGTGCTCTCTAAATTAAGATTTAGCTTCTTGCCTATACAGCTTGAAACTGTTCTGAAAGTTTCCAGTCTTAAAAGATCCTTCCCGTCTCTTTTGCAAAAACAGTGTTTGTGACACATAACAGATGGTATGAAATGGAAGCTTTATCAGTTGATTTCACTTATAAACTGAGTGCAGATAAAGATGTAAGGAGCTGCTGAGTGAAAAATGTAATGCTAAAGATTTGTAGGAGTGTGCCAATGCCAGTTCTAACACCCCACCACGGGATCGGTAGCAACTGGAACACGACAACCAGGTGACAAGAAGAAGGTGAAAAAGCATCCCCACAGCCTGTTCCCTGTATCCTGCTATGCAGCATCCAGCTGCAGAGTTCAGATGAGGCTGTGGCAAGTGGAACAGAGGTGGCAGGGTCTCTGCGTCACTGCCCTGTGTCATCACAGCTGCTCCGGTGACCAAGTCCAGAGCTGCGTGGCGTTCTCCTGTGTGGAGTAATACTGGACAACCAATGGAGAAGGGAGGCAACCCAGTTTGGGCAGCTTATTTCTATGTGCTGAGTTTTTTTCCCCTTTAGCTCTTTATCAAGAGGTTTTATCTTTGTGAGACAGTGCTGATAAATAGCCTAAGTTGAGCCGAGCAAGGTTTGGACTAGCAACTGGCAACGCTGTCATTGTGGATAGCAGGGGACATTCTGGCTGGCCTGAGCCTGGCAATCATGCATCCGGCTCTCACATCACGTTAGTCTGTGAGCTTCTGGAGGGAGGGACCACAACTTAGGATATGGGTACTCCTGGGGGTAGCAAAATTCCTGGCCCATGCCCGGTGTTCAGAGGTGTTTGTGGGAGAATGGCAGCCCGGAGCCTACCATCATACTGCATCTCATCACTCTAGTTCAGCTGAGAAGGCAACTCATGTTTCTTCCCCTTGTTCACTGCTCAGAATACACTTCAATTCACCCTGCCTGTTTTCTATTTGTTCAAGTCGTCGTATCTCCCCTTCTCTACAACGACTCGACTCTGTGACAACTCCAGCCTTCACTGATACATTCCTGAACTATGGTATCCCTTTAGCTTCCATCCTTTGGAGCCAGGACAGCATTTCGAATTGTTGAATGCGTTTGGGTCGCATAGCTCCTTGCAAGCAGGGAGTAAGGCCGTATCTCAGTACTCCACAGGGGGAGTAGGTGTGGAGGATGAAAAGGATCTGTAGCCAGAATTGGAAGATCAAACTCTGTGAGCGGGTTCTGCCCCTTACTATGAATACGCGTATGATCTTAGCCAAGCCACTTCACTTCGCTAAGCCTCAGTTTTTCCATCTTTAAGGTAGGAATAAAGCAGTGCTTGTCACAGTGGGGTCATAAGGATTAAGTGACGTTGCTTATGTAAAAGTGACTGGCATAAATTCACTGTTGTTGTTGTTATTTATCTCTGACAGAGGCAAGCACTAGCTGGGAACTTCATCTATTTTTAGTTACTGTTTATTGAGTGACTGAGGAAATGAACCATGGAGAGTATTTTGCCTTCCAGAAGTGACTCCTATAACTCATTTGTAAATGTTGGCATTTTGGAGTGGAAAGAAAAAATGGATTTTGTTTCTTTTAAATGGATGGTGCCCTGCATTTGTATCATGAGAAAAAGCAGAGAAATTTTCCGGTTCAATTTTGTTTTTCTTCTTTAACACCTGTGACTTGCGTATCTTGGGTCAGATTTGCCCGGAATAAAAACTAGGGTCTCCAAATAGTTTTATTCCCATCCATTCTGGAAAGAAGATTAATCCCTCCTCTTCCTAAATATCTTTTAAGTAATCTGGGAGTCTCAGGGCATTTCTCAGGTGACGTGGTCATCTTGGCTGCCTTCATGTTCCAGATGGCTCTCAGTGGTGACATCTTCTGAAGGTGCTGATGCTGAAAATAGCAGCTTGGACATGGTATCCAAGAAAAGCATCGTGCACTGCCAGGGATGCCCATAGGGGGTGTTGCTGCTGCCTGTTGATAGTAGTGGTGCCACTTCTGATGCCCATAGATAGCTTCTGAGACTCCGTGCCCAGCCCATTCAGGGTGCCATCATTGTGGCAACTTCCTCCAATACCCTCGCTTAGGTTCCAGCTCCACTGTTGAGGCCACAGGCAGCAGACCAGCCGAGATGCCCTCGTGCTCACTGGGTGCCACCCATTTGGGGGGAAGTCACACTTTTCTGTTTCTCTTTGTTTGTACTTGTCCATGCAATTGTAGCTGCTCTCCCACGAGGCTCAGGACAGTTGGGGTGAGGGACCCTGTGCTGCACTCAGAATCACCTTCCCTCTGGTCCTGGCTCATTCTCTTTGATTCTAAACAATGAAATGTGATTCCCTCTGCCTTGGAATGCGTCTTCTTCCTGGCAGCTCCTTGATCCCACCTGCATATAACCCACACCAATGTAACCTCTCCTCCAGACCTCCCTGAATCCTAGGAGAGCCCAGTCTGAACTCTTGGCGAGGGTCCTGCTGTCCCCTTGACTCTTCAAAGTGTCCAGCTGCTGGGAGAGCTCATGGTCCCCATGACCTGGGGGATGGGGCAGGAAGCGGACCCAGTTCATCTCATGGATTGAAAATTGGATTGATAACCTGCTTTTCCTCTGGCTCTTCTGGTCAGAGGTTGACGTTAGGTGACCATGGCTTCCCTGCAGACCAAGGTCACCTCATGATTTCAGGTCTCGCCACAGACATGTAACAGACGAGTATGTGCACCTGTGCGAGTTGCCTTCGTTTGCCAAAACAGTGCCCCTCGCCTGAACCAATTATTTTTTCTTTTCCCAAATAATAGTTTTGATCGTATTCCTGTCTATCTGATAACACCTCTTTCGCATCATCTTGTACATAGTGTTGCCGGTTGGCAGATTACATGGAAGGAATTGGGAGAAAGCGCCACTTTTCTCCCCGAACAGTGAGAAGCCTTATTTCTTCTAACGAGCTGTGTTCTTGGCAGTTGTAACCTGAAGAGTCTCATCCTTTCCCTCACCTTCTCATCTGCAGCAGCCACGATACAACAACACTTCCCCTGACAGGAGCTCAGGCAAGGCACTGTCTCCTGGCCACGGGCCAAACCTGTGTGCCGGCCAGTTGGCACCACCCACCTGCATGCAAGAAGCCAGCCTTCTGCTCCGTCCCCAGAGGTGGCAGCCCTGCAGTGCCTAGCTTCTTCCAACGGGAGCCTTTGAAAAGAGAGATGAGAGTCCGTATCCCGCCCCGCCCACCGCTCCCCATGACATATGTGATTTATATGATCATGAGTTTGCATTTTCAGAGAGTGGAGAAGGAAATTATATTTTATAGGTTTTCTCTCCACTCCAGCTCCACATTGCTACATTTGCTGGACATACATATTCAGCTATAACCTCCCTCTCTTCTGCTCTTAAGCCAGCCAGTTCCTGGCTTTCCCATTTGAAAACCGAGGTGAGCTGTTTGCTTTTGCTGTTGTCTCATTCTATTCATTTTGCTCATCTTGAGCATCTGTTACATCTCCGAGCTGTGGACCCTGTGGACACCCTGACGTGACTGCATACTCTGCCTGTTGCTAAACCCAGGTCACTGTCAGTGGGAATTCAGACCATGCTGGGCATGTAGCATCCTTGGCCATGGGGTCTGGTGTGCAATTTTAAGTCTTACTCCTGTTGCTAACATAGTTGTAGCCTTCTGCAGGGACAATCATTGGAAATGGTTTCCTGTCCTCTCGGAATACAGGAGGTGTCATTCAGGAATTCTGGCCCATGCTGCTTGCCATGCACAGATTGGGGATTTTTACCTGCAATAATGTCCACTCAGGAGGTTTGTGCTGCGTCCCTAGTGTTGAGGCCACTGAGGCTGGCTAGATCTAGAGCAGGGGGTCCTCTTTGCCCATGAGAATCTTCTGGGGGCTTTTAAATAATAATGATTTCCGAGCTCCATCTCCCAGCAGCTAGGTCTTCCTCCTGGGGAATGGGCAAATGGGAGTGGGCTGGGCTGGGCCGCAGGAATTTTTTTAAATCCCCAGGTCTTTCTCATGTTCAGGCCATGATGTAATTCTTCACTTTATAGGCTTTCTCTGACAGCTGGATGACCTTGTGTGAGTGTGTGTGTGTGTGTGTGGTTTTCCCTTCATGATGATGGTCAGCCAACTGACTGTGGCCAAGGCCTCTGTTTTATGCTTTGTTGAACAAATGGGAGTGATATATGTATCCTCCCATTACAGACCCTCGTACCCGGTCCTGGAGATAGCCAGGTGTAGTTAAAGCTCTTATATTCAGAGAGTGGGACTATGCAGACCAAGACCCTCAGTCTTACCCTCATTAGTCCCATCCTCTAAACCAGTGGCTGAACCTTCACACTGAAAACATAATCCTCTCAGAACCCTGATCAAGAAATAACATTTTATTTTAAGTAGGACCTTGATTACAGCAAAGAACAAGGGCGCCTCAGAAGACTGACTACAAGAATCAGAACAAAATGGGATAAAATCAGACATGACATTCTTAAGCTAATTCAAAATGTGAAAAATACAGGAAATGTGAAAAATTAAACTCTAAACCTGGCAGCCCACTTTTAAAATGTCCTGCAGAACTTGGCAGTCTGGGTTTCCCCACAACATCGTAGCAAAGTCGCCTGTCTTTTAAACTACTAGTGGAATGGAAAGTCTCAAGATAAGATGCTGCTGTGCACAGTTACCTGGACTTAGATTGGAACATGAGGCCATACAGGTACCTTTCTCCAGTTTTTTTGTTTGCTTTTTTGTTTTTTGGGTTTTTTTTTATGTAGGTGGAGCAATTACAAAAGAGCATGCGTGCTAACAATAGAAAGTTGTTATTCAGCCATTCCACAAAGGTAGAAAAGAAAATCTAATAAATTTGACCTTCAGTGAGCTACTGTTTCAACTCCAACAGGGCTTTGTGGGCTCACTAATATTATTAGCCTTGTTTGTTCCATTATGTGTAAGGACAGCAAGGGACAGTATTAGAATTGTGAGTTTTTGCGGTTTTTTTTCCCTCTGTGGTCTTGCTCAGCTTCCTATGACCTCCCCACCCCCACCCCCCATGTATGTCTCTATTATCTCTTTTGCACATAAACCTAAAAGGTGAAGGAGTGAGTGTTTTTGAAGGAGGATAGGGAGAGCCAGGTTAACGGGAAAACAAACCTGTTTGTATGTATATGCACGTAACACGCATGCAGTGTTCTAACAGCTGAGCGCTGAGCATCATCGGTAACAGGAAAATTCTTTTTTAAGTGATAATCTTACAAACTAATTACAGGTCACTGCTCACGTGAATGTATGCCTGAGGCCATGTTGCTAATGTGAAGTAAAGTACAAGACATGAGAAACCTAAACACATACCTTTTCATCCATGGACAAATAGTTGCTGACCATCTTGCTTAACATGCATAATGAGCCTCGTGAATAGATATATAAACAGAAGCCTGGTCCTTGAATTTGAAAATAATCAGTACAGTGAAGAGCACTGATTGTGGATTTGGTTGGACATGGGTGTATATCTCAGCTCTGCTGCTTGGATGGCCTTGAGCTTGTGATATGAACTCACAATTCGGTTGTAAGATTTGAAAGATCTATCATGTCCCGAGTACATAACCATTATTAGAGACATCATAAATAGTTATTCTTATGATCAGCTATGGCTTTTGCTGGCTTTTTAGTTTTCAGCCAGATCCATCAAGTGAAAAAAAAAATCAATGCTTTCAGAGAATTAACAGGAATATTTCCAAGATATTATGGATTATGTTTGTATTCAGTCTTTTAGGGTTTGCTTGAAGACTTAGCAGGTGTTTGTTTTTTTGGGTTTTTTGTTTTTTTGCTTTTTTGTTTTTGCACAGGAGATTTGCCTGCTCACTGGACTGGCTGATGATGCAAAGATCAACAATTAACTTTGTAAAAGCTCTGCTTTTGAAAATCATTTTCTTGGTGATAACTATATTGCTGGTTGCCAGAATTAGGTTCTCGTGTCTTTTCTTTTCAAGAGCAAACATTTAAAGCCCTTTCTTACCTCCAGGATCTTTGACTAGATGAAGAAGATAGATCAATGATGAGAGGGGTTTTGGGTTACAGGTGCTAATATGCTAAATGACTCATAATTGCATGAAAAAGTGAAATTTAAAAATATTCCTTGTCTTGAGATCTGAGTTTTTTTGGACTACAAAGTCACCAAGGAACTAAAACTAAAACAGGTAAGTCACGGTGGATCTTCCAAGGACACCTCTGACTGAGAACATAATAGAAACTGTGTCCAGTAGGGAAAGTAGCCATGGGGGCATCTCATCATTAGGGTCCACTTCGCCTAGGGCAGTGGTCGTCTTCCCTCCCGGTATCTTAGGGTCCTTCACTCCATTCTACAAAACGCTGACGTTGAGACTAGCCAGACTGAGCTGGGGCAGAGACTGGGGGGGAATCCCAAGTGTTAAATGGAATGGTAAGATGCCAGCTCATTAAAGGACTTGGAGAGATCAAAGAATGGTGCAGTTGTCTCATTTAAAAGCTTTGTCCACCATGTCCAACTCCTTAACTTTTGAAGACAAGAAACCTGAAGTTCAGGGAGGTGAAACCACTTACCTGAGATCATACTGCTGGTTAATTATTCACTCCATCATTTTCGTGCCATTTAGACATCGCTTGACTTAACCAGAAGTTACACTGAAGCTGACAGGACTTCTCCGTCACCATGGTGCTGTATGTAGCTTATCACCATATTGTAGAGATTGTGAAGTGTTTGGCCTCTATAAGTACAGACTCATAAGGGTGGGTTATTCATTTTTACTTAATAATTCACTTTCTTGTCCAATACTAATTCTGTCTTATAGGAGCTTCTGTCACGTAGGAAGAAAATTTTGGCAATTCCCCTTAGTCAACAATTTTTGCTTTTTGGTTTTTGAGGGGTTTTTTTGTTTGTTTGTTTGTTTGTTTTTGCTCATTTTTATTTACCAAGGTATTATCAACAATTTTAAGTGTGCAGTTTGATGAATTTTCATAATTGTGTACAATCGGATAACCACCACCAAAATCAATGTATAGAACAGTCCCCTCACCCTGAAAAACTCCCCTGGCCCCATTCACTCTTTGCTCTCTCTTCCCACCCCTGGCTTCTGGCAACCACACAGCTGCTTTCCGTCAATATATAGTTTTGCTTTTTATCTAGACTTTCATACAAATGAAATCATACAGTACATAGTCTTTGGTGTTAAACTTCTTTCTCTTCCATAAAGTTTTTGCAATTCCTCCATGTTGTCACATGTATGACTATTTCGTTTCTTTGGATTGCTGGAGTAAGCACTTTATTGCATACAGGATACAGGATATATAGTTCGTGTATCCATTCCCCAATTGATGGCCATTTGGGTTGCTTCCTGTTTGGGG
This sequence comes from Rhinolophus sinicus, assembly GCF_036562045.2. NCBI lineage: Eukaryota > Metazoa > Chordata > Mammalia > Chiroptera > Rhinolophidae > Rhinolophus > Rhinolophus sinicus. Next base: position 49,101,420 of record NC_133753.1, read on the forward strand.
CTATCAGGAATCATCTTAACCAACAGTTTTAGCCTTGATTTCTCTTAGTCACCTAATACCTTGACCCAGTCTCTAATTTTTATGATCTTAGATTGTTTACTATCACTATTACAATGAAACGTGTGTTTTTTTAATGCTGATGGGGTGGAGGTGTTGGCCCCTGACCTTCCCGTCTGTGACTCGGAGACCGATCTTCTACTATTCCCGAAGTAGCAATGTCAAGGTCCAAAGCTGACCTGATGGCCTATTTAGTGTGCTATAATGTAGTTTACCATCCCGACAGGCACTCAGGAACGTGAGGAGTACAACAGAAGGCAGTATCCAATATTTATTGTAAATAGAGTTGAGTTGTTTTTTATCTTGCCTTGTAGAGCAGTGCGCACTCTGTTTTACACCCATTCTGAGTGCTCAGGGAGGGAAGTCTGGTGGGTGATAGTGTCCCATGCTAATGCAGCTAACTTGGACCAACCTGGGATGAGTTAGCACTTAGACCTAACAGGAAACACTCTCCTGAAAAATGTGCTGTCCCCCTGTTATAATTCACCGTAATGAGCGGGGAACAAAAGGTTGTGAAGGAGAGTGGTGACTGATGGCCGACATGGCCGCCCTGTGCTGCAGCTGGCACGGCTCCCGCTGGCGGAAGGCATAATATATTATTGCTCCAGGTCACATAGTGGTAAATGAACACTTACGGCCGCTATGGCAACTGGATTGATTATCGCAGCTACCTCAGGACCAGCCTGGCCCAGCGTTACAAGTGAGCACGTGTGTCCCTGCCGTGCTTCAGCCCGAAGAACACCTCAAAGGCAATTTGTACAAACTGAAATCTCTGATGACTGCAGGTCCCTCCTCTCCAGCCCCCCTCACTCAGGGGGAATTCGGGCAAGGCTGGCCCGGGTGGTTGAGCCTCTCAGACTGGGGAGGCCGGGCCATCCTGTTAAAGGAATACCTGGTTCATTGCTAGTGAACAACAACTGTTTGTTGAATGCAGTGACATGGAGAACATGAATAAATCCGTGAGTGGGATGCTAAGCGATCTGTAAGAGAGGACTTAGGGCAAAGTAGGAAGGGAGTGTGGAGAGGCCAAGTTAGGTGTCAGGAGCTAGAATGCTGAGGCAGGAAGTCTAAGAGAGTGAGAAGAGCGAAGGACTGTATTTCAAGGCAAAATGGCCCAAGTAGATCAAGCCGTTGCTAGTGACTGGACTTTTACATGTTGCGGGAATGTGCAGATAGCAGTCGGAATTTACACAGAAATCTCCAGCTTTTCCAATAGCCAGGGGAAATGGAGCAACCTGTGTCCCCATTAGCAGGTTTGGCAGAGTTGTAATAATGTTCCAAATACACTCAATTACCATTTTAATTTTTCCCAATATTTTATTTAAAATGTCAAAATGATTTTTTTCTCTGTTCTAGTTTGTGTAAATTGATCTCAATATGTGCCATCGAGGGTGGATAATGGGTAACATTAGTGATGCTCAGTAACGTTAGTAACTTTCTATTTTGATTGGCAGAAGATTTACTCTTTGGGATTTAAATGTCAAGGTGTTTTAACTCTTTGCACAGGACCTCTGCGCTAGACCATTCACAATGGCACTAATGTGGCCATCACCTTCTCTGGGACCATGTTTGAACACAGCGTGCAGCCTTCCATTGAAGGAGCCTAGTCACAGGATGGTGACAATCTTTATTAATTAGGGGAAATGGAATGATGTATTAAAGTCAGAACCAGTATTTCTCACATTTCTTTATTTTAGACTTTCAAGGAGGCTTTTTTAGATATTGTTTTTCTTGATTGCCCTCCCCATGCAATTTTAATACCACAATTACACTGTATTATGTCTTTATGTGCTTTATACATAAAAAGAGTAAGTATTTTTTGCCCCCCAGGAACCAATTTCCACCCACTTATGGGTGATATCAACTCAGCTAAAAATGCATGAGCTAGAAAAACCTGGGTTCCCGTTCTGTTTCTGATAATCCCCTCGAAGCCTCACCTTCCTCTTTCTCACCCGCAATGGAGATATTAGTATCCACTTAATGGGGTGTCAGGCACATGAGCCATCAAAAAGTGTTAGTTATCATCCCTGTTTTTGTTATTTATACTCATCGATGCTTTCACATATATTCATTGATCCTGACTGAACCTCTGAGGTATATGGGTTTAAGTCACATTATTATTGTTATCCCCACTTTACTGATAAGGTCACAGATGGTCAGAGTGGTTCAGGGATTTGCTCAAGGTTCTACAAATAGTAACATTTGCTGGGGCTGAGACTTGACCTCAGATGGCGTAGTTCCAAACTCTCTGGTTGAAAACTCTGTTGGGTGCGTCTTGCTGCCTGGGCTGGTACCAGACTATCGTGTTATGAAGACCCAAGTTGTAGTTCAGGAAATTGGAGGCATCGCTCACAAGAATGGACTTCAAGGACCAACCATACATTGTCTGCCCCAATGTGTCGAAGAAAGAATTATCTATCAAGGTTTTCAATGGAGTGGTCACACCCAGTTTCAGAAAACCTGTGATAAGCTTGTCCTGTGCTGTTTGGTATCTTATCGGTTTCATGACGCAGGATTTCCCCAAGCTTGGAAGAACTTGGCTTTCCAACTGGATGAGGGTGAGTCTTTTCTCACCAAGCTAAAGGCCTTATGAAGTGAACAATAATAAGCACTCAGAGAGGAAATACTCTTGAGCAACTACCATGTTCAAGCTCAGTGCTGACTGGAAGTATTCAGAGAGTATCCATGCTGAGCCTGGCGTTCTTCTGAGCCCTTCTGAGAAAGGCTGTGCAGCACTGGGGGGGCAATCTGAGTACTGGTATCAGACTTCTTGGGTCCTAATTTTAGCTTTGCCAGTTGCCAGCTGGGTGCTTCAGGTTTTTGTTTGTTTGTTTGTTTGTTTGTTTAGTCTGTAATCCAACATGAAGCCCTCCATAGAGTACCTGACACACATTAAGTAAGTGTTTGCAATTATTATCATTAAATAAAAAAAACAGTAGACGTATTGCCCTCCCTTTGCAAACGTACGACCCAATACTGCTCCTGTCTAATAATCATACCGTCCTTCAGCACAGTGCTTTATATCTGTTGAAGCGCTGTTTCTTGAGTGGTTTCAGAAACAGTCTTTGGCATCTGAAGATTTCTGCCATTTTCCCTTGCCCCATCAAAATGCCTGTCTTACACATTTCATCAGTATAAACGGCTCATTTTTCTAACTAAGAGAGATGTCATTCTCTGCACAAGAAAAAGAGGGTGTCCACAGGCCACGGGTTCGTTTCTTGACTGATGCTACCACAGGGTCAAGGGCAGTGCCTGTTGCTAACATAGAGTGGTCGGTATTGGTTACTCCACACAGTTGCTCTCAGGACTAGATAGAACATCTGTGACCTGTGTTTGAAATAGATGGCATTGATGGTGATGGTAGGACGCTGAGGCAGGCATTCTCACTTCTGTGGCTAAAAAGGTTGAGGGCTTGACAAGCGTGTAAGGATGCCCTCTGCTACTCCATCCAGGCTGTTTCTGGAAACGTACTCTTGGGCTGCTAATCACACCAGATCTCTCCAACAGAACCACTCCACAGGTTGCCAAACACCAGGCTAAGCTGGAAACTGGGTGAGAGTAACCTAGTTCATTCCAGCTAAGAGAGGGCTGTTATGAGCAGCCAGGAGGAAAACTGAAAAGGGTGAGGCAAGTGATATTACTCCCAGAGATGGGTCTTCCCTTTACCCAGGTGTCCCCCTAGGGCCATAGGTGCCACAGGACAACAGTGAGGCTTGAATCTGGCATTGTTATCTTTCTTCTGGAACTTTGCTTGGGCACTGTCATGACTTCTCTCATGTGTAGACTTCTCCATGGCTAATATTACCATGGGGACCCTGAGGCTGGTTAATTGCAAGGCAGGCCACGCGGGGAAACCTTTGGAGGTCACCTAGAATTTCAGCTGGTGATGAATTTAACATCAATCTCAGTGTACCCAACTCAAAGAGATTTGGGTTCAAACTCACTTTGCAGTCATTGCCTTCCATCCACAGCAAACAAGAATGTTCTCCAGAAAGGACAAAGCGGAGTATCTCCTGGGAAAAGCACTGATCTTAGGACTGAACTGACTGCCCCAGTCTCCACAGATCACATTTTGCTGATCATTTGTGCAGCATTAGCTGGTGAAGTCCACCCCCTCCAAAGCAGTGAAGGCTGAAGCTACCAGTTTGAGTCTGATGTTTTATTTATCGGTACTGGTAGCTTTATGTATGGTGTGTTTTCTCTGTTTGGGCCTCAAGGCTGCTTACGCGAAAGGCGGGGGACATAAATAAGTAATAGACACAGAGGGCTGTCCATTTATAGACTTTCAAAGATGACCTGGTTTTCTGTTCCAATGTGAGCATTAGTGTTGCATTAGAATAATATGCATCCGTAGATGTTTTGCTGGTGCATTTGGTGGTGATAATCAGGAGAGACATATTCATGTTCTATTTTTATAATAAAAATTAAGAAACCTCGGGCTGCACCAGGGGCCCTTGTCGGCAGTGTGAAAGCCAGGACCTGAGCAGTCCATTTTCCTCAGATTGTATGGGATCACTGTGTTCCTTTCTGCTCTTCTCCAGTTTCTGGTTATTATTAAACAACCCTTTGTGAGGGATTAACTCTGGCTTTCCTCCCAGTGAGGAGATGTCTACATGAAGCCAGAATAGCTAGCCAATTGCAGGCAAATGGGTTATTTGGTATATAGTACAGGAACAAATAACTGGTTGGCAAGACAATTCTTTACTTTTTGATGGCTTCCCTTGGCATGTAAACAGCCTTCTGCAGTACATGGTGTAAATGCTTACGAGTTCCTTTCATCCATTCATTCAGAAAATATTTCCCGAGGGCTCACTGTGGGATTCATTATTTCTAAAGTGGGGATAATAATGATACCTACTGCATGGAATTGTGTAGATTAAATGAGTTGATATGTGGCACACAATTAGTACCTGGCACACAATTAGGCCTTGGCCACTTTGAGCTTAGCTATGGAGTTTGAGTTTTATTTCGTAGGCAAGGAAAAGGCAATGAAGTCAACAGGTACGTGGGTGCTCCCAAAAGGTGATTTCTGTGGTGGCAGAGTAGGGAAAAGACCTTAATGGGACAGAGCCTGGAAACAGGAAGACAGTCACATATGGCTTGTCCAACCTCTGATGGCTTTCATGTACCTTTCTCAGGGTAGCCTAGAGTAGTGGTTCTCAAAGCGTGGTCCCCAGAGCTACTGAATCAGGGACTCTGGGGTTTGGGCTCAGCAATCTGTGTTTCGGCAAGCCCTCCAGGGGACTCTTGATGTGCTTGCTATCGTCTGAGAACATTGGTCTAGTCTGTTGATGGAAAGTGAGAAGTGGGAAGGAGAGCTCTTCCTCTTTCCCTCCTCCAAACATTCAAATAAAGATGCCACTGGGCCAGCATGGGGCAGACACACAAGCTTTGGGGAGGATCTCCTCGTGTGATGCAGGCCACGTGGCAGTCTCCTTGTTAGCTGGTCACACAGAAGTGAGAGCCTTGTTAACATAGATCCAGGCCGCCTGTGGAGCTCAGCAAAAAACCAAACCTCAAATCTCTCTCTGGCTTGCTGCCAGGAGGGCCCTGTGGCCCAACTCTGCTGCATATGGTGTAGAGCCGAAGTGGTGCTATGCTAAATAGCTGTTTCTTTACCAGAAAGACTGTCAGCTTCAAGACTCCCGTGCGTTCCTCATCGCACTGAGAAATGAGGGAGCCGAGGCGCTCTGGGCTCTTTTAGAGCAGATGCTGCATCTGGGTCGTGGGAGTCTGCGCACACTGAAAGATGCTGCATGGCCAGCAGAATGGCTTGTCCCGAGGCTTCTATCCTTTCCCATAGGAAAAGCTGATGGCCAGGCTGCTTCCTGTTCCTGATGTGCAGCCACCTTTGGGATGAAATGCCACAGCTATAGGTAATTTTAGAACATGCATCTAGATTTTTTTTTTAATTCATTCATTTGTTCATTAGTATAAACTTGGATAAGCTGGTATCATGGGAAATAAAACAAGACACCTCCCACCCTTTGTTAAGGAGTGTGCCTTTAGGAAGGAGGCATAAGTCATTCATGCAAATGCTGGCGGTTCAGCCGCGGTGCTGTATGTCAATAGGAAAGAAGCAGCTAAGTGTAGTGTGTGAGACCAAAGGGACTTCCTACGAGATGATCTGGGAAAGCCGTGTGGAGGAGGTGGTAGCGTTTGATCTGGGCCTTAGATGGTGGGCAGAACTTCAAGAGGCAGAGAGAAGGCATCTCCAGTAAAGGGACCGGCAGAAGCATGGGAGGTGGGAAGCACACAGGCCCCAGGGAAGAGTGAGTGGTCGAGTTTGCCCAGAACATAGGCGACAAGTAGAAGAAAGAGGAAGATGAATCTTGGAGGGTGAATTGGGGTTTAAGTACCAGGCTCAGGAGGCTGGACAGGATTCCATAGGCTGGGGATCCCATGGAGAGTCTCGGTTAGGTGACTGGTATAATCATCATGGCGCGAGAGGACAATTGTGTTGGCAATAAAATTGGGATGAGCAGGATTTGAGGCTTTTGATAGGAGACTTGCTCAGGGTCCTAGCCCTAGGAAGCAGCAGAATCAAAGCTAGAGCTAGGTATTCTGTGGCCACAACTTCATGACTGTAGGAGGCAACTTGGAAGCCCCTGGTAAGAAGGAAGAGTGAGCATTTAAATATAAGGTCACCTGATGTAGAAAGCCATCCAAACTCTCCAGGGATGGGAAAGACAAGAGAGAGAGCCACTGAGTGATGGCAGCCTCTTTCCTCGCCCATGCTCCTTAGTCTCTGGTCAGAAAGAGCATTCCTCTCTTTATAGATGAACACCAGAGGTCCTCAGTCTCCCATGCCAGCCAAGGCCAGAGCATCTCAACAACGCCATGGAGCTTTGGCACAGGCTGCACCTTGGGCTTGGTTCTGACTCAGAGGAGTCAGAACCACCTACTGAGTCATTTGCAGGAGCTGTGGTTTCCTGGGAGGCTTCCCAACCAGTTACCCACCCCACCAATCGCTGGTAGCACGCGAGATCTGAAGGGAGCCGCACATTCATCGTGCCATGGCTCCAGGCAAGTGCAAAATTGCGCATCTTGCGCTGTTGCATGGAAATTATTTCCTTGCTCTGCATAGAGAAACTTGGCACTGGGCCGTAACAGATAAACAGATGAAGCTTTTTATTCTCAGCTGCTAGTTATTTGATCTTAAGGAGGCCTCAGTTTCCACAATTATTAATGATCAGTTGTGACTTCTGAATGAATTGATGGTTTCTGATGGTTTAGCTTTAGGAAGGTCTAGAATGTCCCAGAGTTTACAAGAATCTGCCTTCCCCGGCAACCATTTGCCTGCGTTTCCTGGTGGGGATGGAATCCAGTCCAAGTCTTCTCATGGCTCCTTCATTTCTTGCATCTTTATCTACTGCCTCTCAAGCAACTTTGCCTTTGTGGGTCTCTCAGATTTCCCCCATAGTAATCTTTGAATTGCAAGCACCATGCAATCTTTCCACTCAGAGGGATGCCGTAGTTTGGTTTTCTAGGTGAATTCAAAGACATTGGTATTGCTGTGTTACTCTAAATAGAAGTTACCTCTCTACCCCCACTGTTGGATTCTTTCTTTCTTTCTTTCTTTCTTTCTTTCTTTCTTTCTTTCTTTCTTTCTTTCTTTCTTTCTTTCTTTCTTTCTTTCTTTCTTTCTTTCGGGGGAAAACATTTCAATTCAGTATTTTTCTAGAGATTGCTTTTCCAGCATTTAGTTTATATTAAGCTGAGTGCCAAGCTAATACAATGACTTAACATGGCTCCCTAACACTGAGCTAATGTTGATCAAATGAATATTTGGCTGGAGAACTCAGCCAACTCTTTTGGTTCAGAGCTGTTATCATAGGCAGAACAGCTTGGGTAGAAGGCTGAGAGTTTTGCCAGATCCTACCCCTTCTTTTCCTGCCCTTACATTTGGTTAGAAGGAACTCACAGCGGCCTGTGACCTGTAAGGAGCTCTCCTCACTGTCTCTATCTCTGTCTCTCTGTCTCTCTCTCTCTGTGCAGGGGGAGGCAGTTTTGGCCCTGTGCTAGACACTCAGGAGCATTAAGTCTTGGCATCAAGCAGACAACTTTTGATACCAGTGCTTATTTTCTGGAGGCAAGATAAGGCCACTTGACAAAAAGAAAGGATAATCGAATGTCGAGACTTGAAAGACTCCAGGAATCTGGGAAATTGGCAGAGCTAGACCTCTGAAAGCTGGAGCCAGATGTCTCCTCTTCTCAGCTAGTCCCCCTGCAGCTATGAGCCAAGGTTCTGCTTCTTTAGGAGCCGGATGAGTGAGTTAGGGAAAGTGCATGGATGGGGGTGGAGGTGGGGGGTTCTAATGGTGGCAGGAGGTCCAATGAAAGCCTGTGGGCTGCACTTTCCCTTTTGGAATGGGGGATCTGTGCCTCTGGTCAGAGGGAAGGACTCTTACCTCTTCGGGGGTGCAGGGCCCCACTCGTCGGCCTGGAACCTTTCTTGCTGTAGTGAGACACTTTCCCAGGCAGAGTTTTTTCGCAGAAGGGGAGTTCCTCCTCAGGGCCCTGACTGATCATCCTTCGATATGGCTTTTCCCCCACCCTTTAAAATATATATGTATGGGATGAGTCCTTCTCACAGTGCTATAAGGGGAACACCCATGTCCTCCTACCATCAGAGAACAGACCATTTCTGTTTTTCAGGGACCACTTGCTCATCTGACGCTCAGCATGAAGTAAGACGTTAGGGGCCTCACCTGGCCAAAGGTGAGTCTGCTCCCTTTTAGTACAGTCTGGTTGTGCCCTATCAGTGTCAGCCGCTGGGCTAGGCCCTGGGGCTCTGAGATGAGTTAGCCCACATCTCTCCTCGTGGATCTCACAGTCTCTACAGGCTAGTGGGCAGCAGGCGATGCTAGTCACACATGCTACATGTGACTGTCGAGGTGGATCCCATCTCGGCATGGTAGAGATGGTGGGGCATCTACCTTGGATACTTCCAGGAAGGAATTTAGACGTCTACGTTTTCTCAGTGAGTTGGGCACAATTAACTATTAGGCTATCTTCTTCCAAAGGGGGAAATATTGTCTCCTATCCAGAAGTGCTCACATTAGATAGGGATGGCTAGACTCCTGGCTCTTTGTTTTTTTAGGTGTTTTCTTTTAAAATTCCAGGGCTTTCCTAGAGCATTTATCATGCTGTGCAATCTGGTATTGGATCACTTGTGTATTCATCTTCTCTCCCTGTATTGGGAAGAAAGGGACCTCATCCTAAGGGGCCAGGACCATCTCTTACTCTCAAACCGATTCCTCATAGCCCCACAGAAGGTGCTTAAGAAATTGGCTCTCTCTTCACCTCTATAGACCTTGAGGCAGGAGGATGTGCTCTTTCTGCCTCCTGCTCACAAGTGACTAAATAGGGCACACCCCAGGGGCTTACAGTATTTATTAGCTGGCAAAATAAGGGGGAGTGGGAGGAGACTGGTATATCAAGTCTCGTGTGCATATTGAGTTTCCCAGTTTGTACATGCTCTCCAGAATTGAAACCAGCAGAGTGATGAGCTAGAGCCGTACTGTCTAACATGGTAGCCACATGTGACAGTTCAAATTTCAGTGAACTAAAATGAAATAAAAATTAAGAAATTCAGTGCCTCTCTTACACTAGCCACATTTCGAGTGCTCAGTAGCCACACATGACTGTTGGCTACAGTATCAGAGCAGATATAGAGCATTTCCATCTTTGCAGAATGTTCAGATGGACAAGTGGCACAGGGGACATCAAGTGGCATTTGTTGGTCCAAACTGTGTGCCATAAATCATATATATCTGAATTCCTTAAAAGCAAAGGAAGAGAAGAGCTTGTTAAAATATAAATCCCTAGTTTCTCCCTCCTGAATCAGAACCTCTAGGGGGTAGGAAAAGCTGGGAATCTGTATTTTAACAAGGACCTCTGCGTGGTTGTTATGCAAACTCACACTTCAGGATTGGCGCTCCAAGGGACGCCAGAAGTTGAATAGCAAAGCTGGAAAATCTCCCGGTACAGCAATTCTGAGCATCTGAGATGTCTTATAGCACTTTCCACTCCAGGGTAAGGTTTCCTAGCCCATCATATCCAAGAGTATGTGACTGGAGCTTCCAGACTGGCAACTGAAGGTGCCATCTCAGTAAAGTACTGGCTGTTCTTCCACCAAGTAGTAAATAATGAAGAAAGAGGCTGTCCTAGCGTTATCTGCCCTCTCTCCTCTTGCAGAACCAGGAAGATGGAAATAAACTCACTGTTCCCCCTTGAGCATCTTTGAATCACAAGTACCTTCCCTCTAAAATAAATTTATTTCCTGCCGCCTTCATCCCAACAAAGACCAGCCAGTGATGAATACCAGGCTTCAGAGCTTATTTGTCAAAGCAACACACCTGTGAGGATTCCTGGGGAAGATAAATTTTGGTTTGGGGGAGGGGGGCCTGGAGGAGGAGGGACCTGGCCAGGAATAAATCTTCACATGTTGCACCAGACGGTGAATGAGCGTTTGCCTCACAAGGCTGGCTCTCCTGACAAGGTATGATAAATTACCTTCTTTGTTGACACCTTCATTGGGTTATTTATGGCTCATTAATTGAACCAAAAAGGGACCTTGTAGACCCAGCAGGGGCACCTTACAATGCTCCTCTAGTAGACCCAGCTCAAAGAGAAGAACAAAGGAAGGAAGGGAGGAGGGGGCGCACTAATGTGTCTGCTCCTTGGCTTGAGACAGTCCTCACCAAAGAATTCAAGATTTGTTTAAAAAAAAAAAAAAACCTTTGGCAGCTCAGGTGAACCTCTCTGGGGATGAAGAGCTGTGCACCTCACTCCCAGACTGTACTGCTGTCTGGCAACTTCCAGAGAAGCCTGAGCCTAGTGCTCTGTGTGTGATTGCCATCTTTGTTTTCCGCTTGCCTAGAAAATCAGCACCGCAGGGTAGAGACCCTCAGGGGACCGAGACACAGTCCTAGCTGCTTCAGGAACTTGCTGTGGGACTTTCAGGAGGTCACTGAACTCTCTGAGCTTCAGATTCCTTCCTTGTGAAGGGAGAGTGTCAGACTGGATGGTCCTCAGCGTCTATTTTAGTTCTAAAGGGTCTAAGAAAATGGTAGTTTGCTCTTCACTGCCCATTGTGTTGGTTTAACACCTCCATTTCCAGTTATTGATTAGTTTATTCATTTGGCAAGTAGCATTTTCTGAGGTCCTGCCATGTATTAGCTTCCCAGCCACACCGTGTATATAGGGTTTTATTGTTGGCTTCCATGGGTTTTCAGTCTAGAATTTTGTTTGTGTTTTCAATAGCTGGTTAGTACTTGAGGATTCATTTAATTCTTAAGTTAAGAACTTATAGGATAGTCCCTTGTAATAAACTCTCCTTTATGTGACAATAAGGAACATGCAGTATTTCCAGCTGCTATGTGTGAAAGACGATTTCTCGAAGGGTGTCACTATGGTCCATAAGTTGTAAAAGGCTCTTTTTAAAATGCCAGGTGTTCTCCCTGTTGCTTATGCCTTCCAGAAGTTTCCATCCTGTGGAAAGAACTTCCATACAAGGAATGGGAGCATGGTTTCATTCATTGATCTATCTAGGCATCCACTAGTCATTCTTTTATTTTCCAAAATTTTATTGCCTGTTTACTCTCAACCATGTGTCAGGATCTGTGTTCACAAGATAAAGGGGATAACAGTAAAGAATTCACAGAAATCATACCCTGGTGAAAAGGTAGATGCACTCCACAATTATGGAGTGCTAATTGAGAGCGTTCCCAGGAATCTAGGGAGCATATAGGAGGGGGTGTAACTGTGCTTGGGGCTTAGGGAAAGCTTCCCAGATACTTAAGTTGGGTTTTGAAGGAAGGCTAGGAGCTTTGTGAGCAAACAAGGTCTAGAAGATGACTCCTGATGGGATAAAGAGGAAAAGCACAAGTATGTACATCAGCTGTTTGAAAAATTACAACGAGGTCAGTCAGTCTGGAGCGTAGGGTGACTTTAGAAGGTGGGAGGCACAGGGTGGAGGATGAAGCTGGCACAGGGTCAGACTCGAAGAGCCTCCTGTAAAATGCTGAGGAGCCTGATCTCCGTCCTCAAGGCCGTGAGGAACATTTGGAGATTTATTCAGAGGAAAGATACGGTCAGATTAGTGTTTAGGGAGCTCCTCTGGTGCCAGGGTGGAGTGAGCTTTAGCATGGAGGAGACTGGGGGAGGAAAAACCTGCTAGATGACTAGTACAGTCAACCAAGCAAAAGCAAATACGAGCCCAAAACAAGGGCATGGCTGTGAAGAAGGTGGAGAGAGCCCAGTCCTGGGAGCACAGGACTAGAAGACCTTGCTTCTCACCCCATCAATATCGAATCTCTGTCAATATCCAGCTCAAATCGTTTTCTCTAGAATGTGTATCCCGCTCCGTAGAATGAGGACATTGGACTGGATAGTCTCTAAATCTGACTCTGACATTCTATAAGGATTGCCTTTCTTAATGTTCTCCTATAGTTAGAAGTGGGAAGAGAGAGGAAGGTGCAAGGTCTATATTTAAAATTGAGAGAAGTGTTATTTAATAATAATGGTTGCACTGTTCATTAGCTGCATCCTGCTAAGGATATAGATGGGCCCTGGCGAATGAACATTACAGCTGATAGTAGGGCGAGTTCTTGGCCTCCATTTCCAAACCCATAGATAGGGCTGCCTTAGGACTCAGACAAAAACGGGGGTTGGTAGAACTCCCATTCTGCTTCAGGCATCAGTTACCTGGCAGCTGGAAGGGAAAGCTCTTGGGAGAACTGGTCCACACATGCTAAGGACTTTGTAGCTCAGTTATGGGAGAAGGATGAGCATGACGAGTGCATACACCCTTAGAAATTCATTTCAACTATTTGGAGAAATCTTCGACATGGTTTCCCTTCCAAGGTAGCCAGTGAAACTCCTCTTTTTTTTTTAAATTTCAAAATAAAAATAATGCTTTTTATGCTACTATTAGCTTGGTGCAAAAGTAATTGCGGTTTAAAAGGTTAAAAATAATTGCGAAAACCGCAATTACTTTTGCATCCACCTAATAAAAAAGAACATGCTCATTGTGAAGAGTTCAAATAATGAAAAAGAAAGGAAGGGAGGGAGAGCAGGGAAAGGGGAGAGAGAGAGCGAGAGAGAGAAGACCAAAATTTACCCCAAATTTCAAGCTCCAGGTAATAAGTTAACATTTCTGTGAGGAGTCTAACTGTCATCTCTCTATATGTAATAATCTGGATATATTTTCATGTACAGTCAATATCACACAAACTCTGTTATTCAGTTCATCATATTTTCTGGACATCATGTGTGATATATTTGTGCATCGTCATTTTTATGATGCATAGTATTTCATTCATCGGTGAATCATAATGTGTTCAACTGATATGTTAGTATTAATGGATGTTTAGGTTGTTTCTAATTTTTCTTTTACGAACAAGACTAAGGAACATCCATGTACACATGCATTTACGCATTTGTCAAATTATCTCCTACTGCAAGGGCGAAGTGTATGCAAGTTTTAAAGTTTTGCTATGTATTGCCAAACCTGCTCTCTGGAAAGATTTACCAACATACTTAAAAATATGATTTAATGTTTTGTTTCACTGGAATGCCAGTGTTCCAAGGCATGGGGCTGAGGCAGGATGGAGACAGGGAGAAGTCTGTGGTCTGACCAGTGACTCTGTTCCCTGAGCACTGCTGAGTCCATAGACCCGATGGGCATGTGAGATTTTGCCAAGGGCTCATAGAACCTGTAGAAAGTCAAGGTGCCAGCTGATGCCAGGTCAGATAGAGTGCCTTCCAGATTCTTCTCCAGGATGGCTAACCCTAGATCTTGGGACATTTGGCTTTTGAATTGTGATGTGTCAGTCTATGCACAAACTATAAGAAATGCAGATATAGAAAGGTCTCCAAAAGCATGTTGTGTACCTGTCTGAAATACTACCTTCTCCAGGCCCAAGTGCAATGTTTTCTGGTCCCTGCTGTCATAGCCCTCTGTCTCAGGTGGTCAAGAGCAGGTCCAGTTCAATATACACCATGCTGTTGCCTTCGGGGGGCGGGGGGCTCCATGCACGGCGGACCATGCAGGCCAGATATGGCTTCAGCAGTTTTGATCATTGTTGATACCACATGATGACTGAGTAGAATTCCCCAACTGTTGTGTTTCCATTCATGTCATGCACAGGTTTCCATCTGTTTATTCATTGCTTATTCATTCAGCAATATTACGAAGAACATACACGTATCTTGTTGCAGGCACTGTGTGTGCTGGGCACTGAGCAGAACAAAAAATAAGTAAGAACTTACAGGTTCCTGACATTTTGAACAAGAAGGAATCCTAACACCCATCAGGACCAATCCTCCATGTTCCTGTTGAGGAAACTGAGGCCCAGAGAAGCAAAGTGCTCTACCTCCAGAGGCCAGTCTGCTGGTCACTGTCCCCGTCAGGGGTGGAGGACTTTTCCGGCGGAGCTCGTGGGCCAGAGCTCCACATGGGCCTCTTTGGGCACGGCCTCGGCTCCCCTCTCAGGACAGACAGCAGTTCTGCAGGGCTAGAGCCTATGTCTGGGCCGCACAGACACTGTGTTGTTAGTGCTGTGCGATTCTGGGGGTGCCGAGGAAACAAGCAGTGCTTTGTGGACTCTAACAATGTGTGTAACTCGATGTCTCTGGGCTGGCATCGCTGGTGCAGTCATCTTCTTTAGATGGGAATGTGGGGGCATTTAAAATGCTCCCTTTGGAAATCGATCCCATACAGAGAGGACAGAGAGTCTAAAGGTGACAAACTCAGCTGGAAGATGTTCCAACACTGAGAAACTAACAACTTTCACACTAAAAAGATGCTCTTGAGAGAGCATTCTAGAATTGTGGCTGAAGCTAGGATCCACTTGCCAAGGGATGATGACGAGGAGCTTTCTGAACTAATTGGTAGATTACCTTTGAATCCTTACAAAGTATTTTACCACATTAGCTGTCTCCTTCCCTCTGCCACCCTGCGTATTACTGCCTTACTAATTAGTTTTACTGTGTATTTGTGCTTTGCTAATTAATGAGGAATCTGAAAATGGAAAGGTTAAGTAACTTGCCCAAGAGCTAGCGAGAGACAGAGTTGGGATTTGAAACCAGTTTTATGACTACAAGTTCCATTCTTTTTCCAGACCCGCCTTTGTCGGCCCCTGGGATGGGCACTGACCAGGTGCATGAATGTCTAACTGAGAGGGTCAGCAGGGAAAGAGGCCTCTCTGCCTGGAGATTTGAAGGTGGGCTAGGAAAGACTCTTTGCCTTAAGTTCGTTCTTACCGCAAAACATTAATTCCTTTGTATCTTAGAGGTTTTCTATTATTAAGAATTCCCTCTCAAAATACAGCTCCCCACTTCAGTAAATGAAAAATGCAACCGTATAATGGAACTGCATGCATTATGTTCCATTAGAATTGGAATGAAATAGACTTTATGCCATTAAAAGTGGAATACCATAAAACATGATAGGTAGAAGGAAGTGTGATTGTGGACATGTAAGAACTATACTCTCCTATAAATATATGAAAAAACATCTAGGCTCTATAATTTAAAGGACCTATAGCATGTGGCGAGTTTTCTTCTTTGTTCCAATCTGTATTTTTATGTTTTTGTACCATAAACATATATTAGTGGCAGTGGTGTGCAATAAGAATATTTTTAAGAATTCAGAAACTATTCATCCCAGTTGCTTGCTTAATTTCAATGAGTAATAAAGGATGGAATAAATATTATCAGCGCTTCCCATTTTCCCAGCTGATTACAACTTAAGCCCTAAAGAAGTCATCCGCTAACACCTTCAGGAGATGAGTTGTCAACAAGCTAAGACCCAGAATTTTACTGGAACGGGGTAGTACATAGGGGGTGTGAGATGGCATGAGAGACGAGAGCAAGTAGCGTGGTGAATTTCACCACTTGATAAGTGTTCAGTGGGGCTGCCCCTACCTGTGTTCACCTCCAGAAACACAGCGCCCTGTCACCATCCCTGATCATGGTCAGTCATCCAGTTCTGTTCACGGCAGAGTCAGACCTGGACTAAGAGGAAAGAGCAGCCTACTTAGGGCCTTCTCACTCTAGCTTCCAGGGTGACTTAGTAGAACCATGTCTAGCCCATGGCATGCCATTGGGTGAGTTAGATGTGAGGGTTCCTTTGAGATGTTGTGGGTGGGGTCTTGCCATTGATTTGTGGTGGGGACACAAGACTTCAAAAGGTATAGGGCAACTGGCAAAACAAAGCTGCATTGCTATGGAGTGTTCTGAAAGGCATCCGTGCTTTGCCAAGTGGTTAGTCTTTAGATTTAAATTAATAGCTAGATCAACACAGTAAGTAACTAAAGTAAATACATTCTGGAATTGAGGACTCTTCTTTTTTTTTTTTTTTAAGAATTGGAAGAGACCTTAGAAATTACTGGAAGCCCATGGAAGCCCACAAAAGTTAGTGTCTTGCCTCAGGTCATCCCAAGGGTCAGAGAGAGAGGTAAGACCAGACTGCAGACCTCCAACTCCCAGTCCATTGCTTTTCCCATGGGTTCTGCTCACTCTTGTTCACTAATTTATTCTATACACATTAGTTTAAAGGCCTACTGTGTACCAGGTGTTGTGCTGGGATGGGGAATCCACAAATGAATAAAATGAAGGCCCTTCCTTCAGGGCTTCATAGTTGGAGGAGACAGAAACATTCGTTGATTATATAGTAAAATGAAGTAAGATGCCCCACAGGCCAGGAGACAATACGTTGTTTTAAGGAATCAGTGTGGGGTAAAACACTGCTTGGGTACATGATCCTGCCTTTGCTAAGACTCGGAAATCAGCATCCATGGTGTGAGATGGAAAATGAAAGCGAAGAGGCAAAAGATGCAAAATGCAGCTTTCATCTTAATTTGGGCAGTGTGTTCATGTGAGGAGCTTGAAACACTGGTTTCATCAAAATAACTGAGGCCAGTTGTATATTGTGTGACAATAGTAGCTGCTCTCCCATTTTTGTTCACAGTCTTGTGGTAAAGGGTCTCTCCTGTATTGTGCTAGATCTAGTTTTGACATGACAGCAGCCATCCGTGGTTCTAAAGAATTCAAAAGAGCTCTGTAGATAGAAACTCTGGTTGTTTTCAGGAGCTCTCACAACAGAAGTCTTTTTCCTTCTCCACAAAGGATTCTGTGATTGGTGGTAGATGTCAGAGACAGCCTCTTTGCCCATTGCCCTTGTGACTTGTTAAGAGGTTAAATGAATTGTTAAATGAATGAAAACATACACACCAGTTTTCCTTGTTTGGATCTTGATTTGAGCAAACCAGTTATAAAAACACATTTTTAAGGCGATCAGGGAAACTTCATAAGTAGCAGTAGTAGTATTTAATAATAATGGTATTGTGGTTGTATTTTTAAAAAGAGTTGTTTCTTAAAGATACAAACTGATATATGTATATATTGATGAAAATATATATCCTTAAAATAAACTTCTCTTTTTAGTGGCTGGGGAGACAGATTTAAATAAAACAAGATTGGCCATAGGTTGACAATTACTGAAGCTGGTCGATGGATGCATTGGGATTGGTTATACTATTCTCTTTAGTTCTGTGCATATTTGATAATTTCCATATTAAAAATATTTAAATAATGAATGGCTAGATATCTAATAGCTACTGTGTTAGGTACAGGGCTGGACGATTTATATGCAGCCTGTTATTATATTCTCACAACATCCCTATAAGTGGGTTGTGTTATGCTGATTTCTCAGATAAAGAAGCTATAGCATAAAGGTAAAATTAATTCCAAAAGTCACATAGTGGCAGAGCTGGGAATTGAACCCTGATCCTTTTCTTTAACATTTGATTGAAGTATAACACATGTACAGAAATGTGCCCAAATCATATTTGTACAACTCAATGAATTTTTATGTGACCACATCAAGTAACCTAGACCCACATCAAGAAATGGAATCATACCAGCATCCTTGGAGCCACCTCATGACCTTGCCAGTCCCAATCCCTCCTCAGAGGCAACCACTATCTTGACTTCTAGCACCCTAGATGATATCTGCATACATTTTGAACTTTGTATAAATGGAATCATGCTCTTTTATGTATGGCTTCTTTTTCTTAACATTATGTGTGTGAAACTCATCTACGCTGATGCCTCTGACAGGTTTTTCCTTTTCATTGCTGCGTATTTCATGGCAGAAATATGCCATAATTTATCCATTCTGTTATTGATAGAATTGGAAGTCTTTCCACATTGGGGTTATTATGAGTAGTGGATCTATGAACATTCTGCTACATGTCCTTGAGTGGACATTCAGTGTGGGTTTCTGTTGGACGTGTTCCTAGGGATGGAATGGCAGGGGCACAGGATAAGTGTATGTAAATCATGAGCTCAAGTTTTCTGCTTTCTGTTATGTCACCCATTTCTCTCTAAATAGATTAAGAAATTAACCACTTTATGCATTTAGTTCCCTAAGACTGAGGAATAACATGGGATCCTGGAAGGCTCTGAGGCAGAAACCAGAATTGAGGTTTGAGCCTGGAATATTCTGGTCTAGTATTAATGAACCCCAAGTCCTAAACCAGGCCTTCAGTGCTTCATGACTCTTCCGCGACATAAGTTGAATGCCGGAAAAGCACTACACTGAGGTGGCCTGCGTCTGTGATGAAACATAACAGCACATCATTCCGGGACATCAAAAATCATATAAAGAGAAATAGGAATACTCTCATCTAAACTATCCACAAAATAAATGTCCTGAAAATAATTTTAATTTTAATAAAACCCATCTTGACAGTTAACGTACTTGATGACTTGTCAATAGTATAACACTGGTATCATTACAGTTGCATTTTGAAGGATGAAACGTAGCTGTTGGAATCGGTCATGCTTAACTAAGAATCCCAGGGAGTGGGTTTCTACCCTTGGTCAGGTGGGTCATCCTCATCCTTCATACCCATGTCCTCCTACCTGTTCTTCCTGGGAGTCCAGTCGGGGTGCTGGTAAGGCTTGGTGACTTTAGGCCTAAGAGAGACCTACAATGGGTGGCATATTAATGACAGCTCCAGGTGACAGTGATTGTCAGACTGTGGGTGAAGTGGTAGGAAAAAAGTGGGCTTCAGATACAAATGAGAATGTATTCAAATCTCATATTTACTTATTATTTGACTTTGAAAATAATACCTAATTGCAAACCTTGGCTTTCTTATCTGTGCAAATAAGGAAGACAAAATTAGTTTTCGATAAAATTAGGAAAAGTTTAACTAGAAAGATGAAAGAGGTGAATAAAATTATATGTATATACACACATATATATGTATGTGTGCATATATATATATATATATGCACACATACATATATATATACACAGAGAGAGAGAGAGGAGAGAGAGAGATAAGTAGATAGATAGGTAGGTAGGTAGATAGACAGACAGACAGATCGGTAGATACCACACATAGTAACCAGGCACACTCCGGCCACCTGGAAAATGTCAGTTCCTTTTCTTTGCTGTTTCTCAAATGTTTTCCAAGTTATTATAGTTCTCTCCCCAAATCGCACCACTCCAAGGTCTCCAGAAGCCTTTTATTCTCCCTCTTCTGGATGTAATGGTTAGTGGGGTGAGATGGTGTTTCTGCAGCTGGGGTGTGGCTGATAAAACAACTGGCCTCTTCTGTTTCCTGTTCCTTCTCACTAAAACTGAGCCTTTTTCCCCTTGCACTTCATGTGTACTACAGGGTATGGGATCTTCCTAAGTTCTCTCTGTAAGATTTTTTCTGTGTGAACTCCAAGTTTTAAGATTATTATTTCTTTATTGTTATATATTGATTGGTTGATAGCCCTACCTACATCCAGAAATTTTATCATGAAAACACAGGTACAAAATGATCAAAACAATTTACCTAATGCAAAAGCAGGTACCAAGTGAAAGAGAGGGAAAGAAAATTACAAGGAAAACTTATGACTGAGGAAAATTTGAGCAAATGAGCACTAAACATAGCTCTCAGCTTCCTAGCAGCCAGGGAGAAAAGGGGCAGTTATTATGGAGTGTGGAGTTCTCATTGTCTTGTAGTAGGAGGCATTTCAGGCCAAGAGGAACAAATGTCTGCCTGCTCTTGACCATTGAAAGGAATTGGATACAGGAGTCTTTGCATAAGGTCATTAAAAAAGGCAAAGAAAAAAAATGATCCCAGGGTAGTTTTCATGATGGATGCAGAGGCACTCCCCATATGGCTATTATTTAAATTAGTCTCAATTTGAGAGCATCAACAACTCCTCCCTCGTTACAGAGTTACAGTATGGAAAATCACTTGGCAGTGACGGATGTGCGTTGCAGGCCTGGCCCTGACATTTATATGCTGTGTGACTTTGGACCACACTTTCACCCATTCTGTGCCCTGGGTTTCTCCTCTGTTAAAAGAGGGGCCCCTTGCAGTTCTAAGAGCCTCTGATGCTCTGATTCTACAAGTGCCAAGCACAGAGGTCCTGGAAAGCTGAGAACCCAGCGTATTGCGTGGGTTTCTCCTCCCCATGCCCGGTGATGACATCCAGTGAAAAATCACAGCAAGAACAACCTCAGGCAATAGTCAGTTCAAGGGGATGTAGAGAAAGGGACAAGGGGAACAGTGTTGTCAAGAAAACCAGTCATGGGGGCAGTTTTGTTTTCTAGGGCTGGTGCCTACCTGGTGTATGTTATATGAGCCACGTGCCATTTCATAGCACCCCTGGTATGTGGAATCCACCATCTCTCCTTCTGGCCTCCTTTCTACAACTTACATTGTGCTGGTCCCCACACAGCAGATGGCCAAGCGATCATTCAACCCCCTGACTCCTATGCCCCTTAGCCCAAGCACAGTTTCTCTGAGCTTCCTCAATCTCTGCTCAAGTTGGTAGTTCCCACCTGCGCGCTGGCTCCAGATGTGGAGGCTAGCCTGGCACAACGCAGTGCTTGCACCCTTTGATAAAGCTCACACTTTCTGTCCCCTCCCTGTCACCAGGGCACCCAGACATGCCAAGAAACAAGGCAAACCTGCATAACTACATCCTCTCCTGCCAGAAGAAGAAATAAAATGTTCCTGGTATCTCCAAGGTTCCTGCTTTTTCTGTCAGTCAGGATGGAAAGATAAAGTCCCTTACATAACAACCTTTCTTACGAGGCCACAACTAATTATGTCGTTAATAGGTAATTCCAAGGTAGCCAATTGTTGATAAACATACACCTCCAAAGTGCTTAGTTTCTACCTGGCAATTCCAATTTAATTATCATGAAATTATATAACTGCAAATTATCTGCCATGTGAGTAGTATAAATAAGTATGTTCCTGCTCTGTGATAGTAAATTTAAATGACATGGCTAGCTAATTAGTAGCCATTGGAAATTCACTGACGGGCTACCAAATCAATAACTTTCTCCTAGAGAGGGAAGAAGAGGGTTGGTGTTTGTTCAGTTTGGTTTAATCAAGGCCTTGGTGAAGGCATTGATATGGCCTGTTTGTTCTTTTCTCCGGGTCACGGCTATTTGAATCTGGAAAGTGAACTTCTGTTGAGTTGGCAGTGAGGTCTCCTAGAATGAAAGCAGAAGTTGGAGTCCAAAGAGGATGAGTCCCAGCTTAGCCATTGACTCATTGTGTGACTTTGGGACAGTGCTTAATCCCTCTGAGCCTCAATTTCCTCCTCTGCAGAAAAGCGTGATGCCAGGTGACGGCGATGCATGCCTCCTGGGTCATCTTGAGGATTAGATGGGGTTATGCACTTGGAAGGCGCAGTAAACACTCAGCCCTCTCCAGGGTTAGCTGTTACCATTGACCAGGCACAAGAGGAAAGCCCAGCTTCCGAGGCCACACAACCTCTGTTCTCTGAGGGCTGGGTCTAAATCAGTTGGGTGTGAAGCACTGTCAAAGCAGAGACACTGTCATGCTTTGTTGCTTGAGGATGGCAGGTTAAACCCAGCTCTAAATTTCTGCCATTTTCTAAAAGGAAATTATAATTCCATTTCCATCAGAAAATAAGGGGGTGATGCTTCAGATGCATGAGAGGAAGGGATTACACCCAAAGAAATTTGACTCCTGGGAGATGATGACCTCTGCCCTTGCCTTTAGCTGGGAAATAAATCAGCCAAGAGTAAACAGACTCTTAACAACGCCAGTCTTGCTGCAGGAGGGCTCTGGACTGGCAACCAGAGCTTCCCCACTGCCAACTTTTCTGACTTTCTCCCAGACAGCTCTTTTTATGGGTGTCTCAGGTAGGAAAATCCTGGGGGGCGGGAACTGGGATGACACCTAACAGTTTCTGAGGAGTGTCAGAGAACTTTCAAATACAATTAGACCAATAAAGTCTACTTTCCTTAAGATAGAAAACTAAAGCCAATATGCAGCTTGTTCTTAGATGTGCATAAGAGCTGCACCTTGACAAATAGAAAGGTACTTTCAGGGGATGATAGACTTATATTCTAAAGTGCTGCTAAACTTGTAACCATAGTAACAAACAAAGCTATTACATAAAATGGCTTCGCCATGTCAAAGCAATAATTATATTAACCTGATGGTAGGAAAAAGGAGAAGTCTGATCAATGTGGAAGGCACCAGTAAATTGGATTGAAAATGAACGACATTTTCCTAAATTACATCTCTTTGGGGGAGGGCCCCGAGCCCAAGGCTGAGGAGCAGTGAAAAAGTTGGGACCAGGCCCCACCAGGTGGCAGTATGCAGAAGTTGTTCAAGCAGCTCTTCTGTTGATGGTTTTCGGGCTCCAGAAACCAGCTTAATACTTCTTCAAGGCTTGATTTTAAAGCACCACCCCCTCCTATCACCAGTTCATTGGGGAATTTCCCTGTCAACACTAACAATATGGAAATGGCCCAAATTGGACTTTATTAAAGAGGATGTTGGTTGAGAAATATTCTAGTTGCAATAAGCAGTATGTGCTAAACGAAACATCAGCACGATCTGATTAGGCCTTAAGTATATGATATAGATCAGGGCTCCCAGTACATCTAACTCCTGAATTTCTACTCAGATCGCTTCCTCTAAACACTTGATTCTCAAACATAGTTGCACATTAGAAGCGTCCGGGAGACTTTAAAAAGTGCTGGCACCTGGGTCCCATCCTCACCATTTCTGATTGAATTGTGTGTGGTGTAGCCTGGGCACTGGGATTTGTCAAAATCCTCCATGTAATTCAAATGATGCTTGTGAGGGTCGAATGGATAGAAAACTATTTATTATGACGGAGCTGACGTGAATTGTTCAGAGTTGGCGTCTTTCGGGGGCAAAAAGGAGTTGGGGACTAACTTTCTCATCCACTGCTTTTTCTTTTAGTCTGTTGGGTAAATCTGTTTAATTATGCTAACTAGAAAATGCCAGCTAAATAGCCCAGAAAGTGTCATCCGGATGCTTCAGACGGTCCGAGCATTTGTTAAAGAATGTTTCTCGTGAACTGTAAATCTCAGTGATGATGCCTCCTTAAAATCCCTGGCCAGTCAGGTCTGTTCCTTTACAAGGCCAGGAGGATTACACAACACAGACACATCTGAGGGAATCTGAATATCTAGCTAGATCTTGTGTAATTTGACCCAATCAGTCAAAGACACACACAGCGACAGCCCTGGGAAAAATGTAAAGTAGGCAAAACTGCCTTTCCTTCCCTCTTTCGTCCCTCCCCTCCCACCTACCCCCCAGTGCCCCACCCAGTGGATCTTAAACCTCTGTTTCCTCACTCAATTTTAGATGTGATGTGTTGGTGAATGAAATAATGGATTCATCAGAAAAAGAAACGTCCCCACTCCTTCATGTACGGAACCCTCCTCATGTGTGAGACAATACGCTAGGAGTTTTACCTTATTCAGTGTTCACAGCACGTTTTTGTGGAAGCCATTATTATCTCCATTTTATGGAAGAAGAAACCAAAGTGTGAAGACGTTAAATATTTTGTGCCGGGCCCCATAGCTAGGAAGTGGCAGAATGGAATTTGAACCCATATCCCTGTGAATGGGAACGCATAACCCTACCTGAGGCTGCTTCCTCTTTTGCTTCTTATTGCTCTGTCCAGTACAGGCACCGCGAGCCACAGGTGGCTAATTAAATTGAAAGTGAGATTCATTTAAATTACATAAAATTAAAAATTCAGTTCTTCAGTCACACTAACATTTCATGTACTTAGTAGGTATATACGGCTAGCCACTGCTGTATTGGGCCGGGCTGAAAGTAGAATATTTGCATCATTGTAGAAAGTTCTACAATGCTTAGAAATAATCTGTCAAATCTTTGCTGTTTACAGATGAGGAACAAAAGGGCCAGGGAGGGAACGTGATTTGCCAGCCTTTCTTTGCCCCCTGACCCAATGGTAAAGCAGGATAAACCGGCTAAAGCACTAGGCTTTACCCTAGACCATACCTGCCACTCAAAACCATTCTTGAACAGTGAATATGGGAAAACTGAGCACCAGTCTGGGCGGCTGTGTGTTGTCTGGATGGCAGGGGTAGCCTAGGGAGGTGACTGAATGCTGCCTTTCAAAGCTCCGGAAGGCCTTCCTCCAAGCCCCCAGGATTATAGCTGCTTGGGGTGAGTTGCAAGGGTCTGTGGTATAGCAAGGAAGTATCTCTACGGAGCAGCCTGTGCTCCACCAGTGAAACCAGTCTGCGTGAGCACTTCCTGTAGGACCAGCACTTTGTAGGTGCGTGCCCTCCCTCAGGTGGTGGCTGGGCTATCGTCAGACCACTTTTTGGTAAAGAAGTGTCAATGCTTGT
The DNA here is from genome assembly GCF_036562045.2 of Rhinolophus sinicus. Classification (NCBI taxonomy): domain Eukaryota; kingdom Metazoa; phylum Chordata; class Mammalia; order Chiroptera; family Rhinolophidae; genus Rhinolophus; species Rhinolophus sinicus. Next base: position 49,126,183 of record NC_133753.1, read on the forward strand.
GGTCTCAAATGCAGTTCAGGAAACGTGTAGCAGTGTTTCTTCTGGCCCACACTGAGGACAGCAGCCTACAGAATTGAGTAAGAGTTGCCTGTGCCCTGTGGGACACAAAGCCAGAGGAACACTCAGAGCTAGAGACGTGGTAGGATGGAGAGAGTTTCATCTTTAACGTTAGGTAGACCTGCGTTCAAGTTCTGGCATGAACACTTTCTGGACAACCTATGAAGTATCTCTGATCCACCTCTCCTCAGTTATAAAGTCATATCTCCATAACCACCTGGGAGGTTACATTGTCAGAACTGAAATGAGAGACGGGAGTACTTGACCCAGTACCTGGCTGATAGCAGGTGCCAAAGAAACGTGAGTTCCCTTCCCTCCCCTTCATTTCTGCTTCCTCCTGGATGGGCCACCAGCCCCCAGTGTTCGCTGGCATTTGTGGGCTCACCCAGCAGATGCCTCATCACTTTAGGATGTCTAAGATTTTGAGGCTTCACCGCGTTCATTTTCTAAATGATGGAACTCCAGGCCTTGGTTCCCATGGATTTATTTTACTCCTTTTCCATTTGTCAATCATGTTCAGGAATTGCTTCCTAGACAAGGGAGATGTCCAATGGAGGCTTCATTCCAGGGCGCTTGGGTTTTTAAAGCACGGGGGATGGGGGGGGGAGATGCACATTTTATGGGGAAAGAAGCCAGCCAGATTATGAAATCTTCATTCACATCCCAAGTATTTACTAAGTGCTCTGTGTGTTCTAGGTACTGTGCTAAGCTTTGGGATACAGCAGTGGACACGATAGACAAAATTAGAATCGTGAAGGCAATTGAAAGCATAAATTGAAAGCACATCTTTGTATTTCTTGTTGTAGATACAGCTCTGACTGGATCAGTTTGTAAGGAGGGGCAGCTGCCTTAGTCTCACAAAGCACGGCTGTGGAGTTGCAGAATTGTTCTCTTGCGCTAGGAGCCTGCATTCCCCTGGCCTTCTCATTGGAGCAGTACTTTAGGAAAGCCCCGTCCCTAAAGCCTCCAGCCCTTTGTCTTGCAATCCAACATTTCGGTTTACATTTGGTGCTTCTTGAGTCCAGAACAATTTCTTCATTGAACAAATTATCACAAATTGTTCCCTGGCCATGTGAAGCCTGGCAAATTAGCACAGCTGCATGCAGAAGGAAATATTTGCTCTGCATGCGAACCCCTCTTTGTTTTCACGGTCCTTTCCTAGTCAGTTCAGTACGAATCATCTCTCAAGCACCCTGTATGTGGCCAGTGTGGTGTTGGACATCAGGGTTACAAAGATGAATAAGACATGGTCCCCTTCCCACAAGACTCACAGTATGAAAGGGAGACAAACATGAAACAGAACAGCTGACCCACCAGCCTAAGTTCCATAGGAAGGAGTGACATGGGAAAAAGGAATGGTCAGTTGTTTGGGTATGAGATAGAAGGACAGACAAGAGGAGGAAAGGGGATTCTCAAAGGAGATAACTGCCTGTGGAAAGGCATGCATATCTTTTGTTCAGACTCTCTTTCATAATACTCTTAACTCCACAATTGTTACTTTGACCCCACACAGTAAATCTATGGCATTTAAGCAGGTTCTGTATTCCACCAAATATTTGCTCATACCCATTTTACTCCTGTCTGCTGCTGACAAATGCCAGCAAAGCACAGCAGTGCCTTTGTTCTAGCATTTGCCTTAAAATAGGGCTGCCTTTCTGTCTTCCACTTGACTCCCAGTGAAACAGAAAAGACCTGGAACGAGGTAGTCATTTGGTGCCCTGAGATAAAGGACAGCATTGCCTGTCACATGGCCGGCAGGGGGGAAGTTGTGCTGACAGTCTCTTAAGAAGTGCAAAAACAATAAGGGGACTTGGCAACCAGAATGGAATGCCAAGATGTTGGCCAATTTCCTTCAGGCTTCCTGAGGATAGGTGGGTGTAGGAGGCTGGGGTGGAGGGGGCTGATCACACGCTTGTTCTCCTGGTTCTGGAATCTGGAGGTGTGACCAGGAGCTCCCTGTAACTTTCCAAGGAGTGGGTGTGGAGGCTGTGGAGGTGATGGTAGGCTTTCCTGCCAGCACCAGGGGCCCCTTCTTCAGTCTGAGTACTGGGTGGCTGGGCTCGGAGCTCGCCCCCAAGCCCCAGTATGCAATTGCTCGGAAGCCAGGAAGAGGAGGCTGATCTTTCAAAGCATTGCTGCCCTTATGCAGTGATAGAGTGGGGCCTCATTGAGGCAGACGATGATGATAAGAATTAATCTTATACAGTGCTGTGATGGGCAAAGAGAATTACCTCTTCAAAGTATTCTGTCTTCAGATTGAACTTATTTCTAAAACTAGATTATTGTGATGGCTATCCTGCTCTATAAATTTACTGAAAATAATTATATTGTACACGTACCATGTGTAGATTTTACGGCATGTAAATTTTATCTCAATCAGGCTGCTTAAAAAGAATTTTTTGTAATTAAAACCTGTTAACAGATCCTCCAACCATTTTGTTAGAACCTGGAGCATGTAGCAGGCATTGCCTTAAGCGAAATAATACCGTCACTGGACTGTCTTCAGGGTTCCTAGTATGCTCGTTCTGCCCTTTCCCACCTCTGTAGAGAGACAGGAGAAGAACCGCTTATCACTTTACTTATTCATTCGTGAATGAGTCTGTTGCCCTGAATTGATTCTTTACTACATATGCGCGTTAAACCTGTCTCTCATTGTAGAACGATTATTTTTAAATCCCCATTCAAATGAAACCGTAAGGGAAGGGATAGAAGAGAATTGAACAAGAGGTGCTCTCCCCTGAGAACCTGGAAATCACAACAGGAAGACAGCCATCTGTTTTGTCTGCAAACAAAATCAACCGACCAAATATGATGAAAGGTTGGGTTGGTCTGATATTCTCAGACCTGGCCATGTACATGGCCTTGGGAGCAGAGGGTATGCTGCAAGACTGGTCCAGCCATTCCATTGATCCATCAGTGAGTCAGACACAGCAGGCACTTCCGGAGCTCGCTGTACGTAGTCATCAGGACAGCCGGAGACTTATAAAGATGATTTGTGTCCATGGAGAGGAACATGGACTCCCAAATATTGACATGACTGACAGGATGCAGATGAATGTAATTAGTTATTATTCTGTCACTTTTTTAGCCTCAAAGAGAATTTTGTGTATACCAAGATAGAAACAGTGTGATTCTGTGGAAAGAGAACTGGATTTGAAATTAGCCAATCTAGGTTTATCCCTTCTGTGTTGCTCTCCAGCTGTGTGATCTTAAATGAGCCACCTAATCTCTCTGAACCTCAGTCCTCTCATCTCTAAAATGGGACTATTACCCCCACTACACAGGGCTATTTTGAGGTAGGTAATACCCGTTTACAGACATTGCAGGGAGTAGTAGTGGAGACTGAGTAAAGGAAGGGGTTTTTACAAGTTCAAGTGTTCTACAAATAAAAAGTATTATTTTTTTACTCAATCTTCCCAATAAATTTCAGGAAAAGGTAATGTGGATAGTTACTACATATCTACTTGATGGCATAGAAGGGCACCAGAAGCTAAGTGATTTGCCTGCCCAGAATTAACATTCACATCTCCTGATAGAAACATAGAGCTTTCTGGAAGGTGACATTTTTAAAATTCAGGGTTAGCTTCTACTGTGGTTCAGGGAATCTAGACAGGGAATGTCAACATTGACATTTCAGAACCCTTCCAATTAGTCTCAAGAGTTCAAATACCCCTCTGTTCAATACAACCCGGAGTGTAATCGTTTGTTGGTAATAACCTAGCCCTTGTTTAGCTTCATAGATCTGACTCTGAACCTGGACATCCCATGGACAAAAACACCACTTGCTTTTTATTGGCATGTGCAGTGGAATGGCTCCACACAGCTAGGAAACAATTTTATTTTTCCCCATTGCAACTCAATTATAAGGCTGAAGGGCACCTATAGATTTTTCTGCAGGAAGCAAAGGGCTTTCGGGCTTACTTTATTGGTAGATTTCTGCATCCCCTCCATGCTGAAGGGTTAGCTGCTTTTAAGGGGAAGAAATGCCCAGACTGAAACAAAGAAGGGAAAAATAATACATTCCAGGTCATCTTATAATAAACAGGGAGGCATTCGAAATACTGGCTTTACATTCCTGTCCTACCTGGGATCACTGTCTTTCCAGAGGCTTCATGACTCAAACAGGAAAAGCAGCAAGGGTCCCAATGGTGGTAAGAACGCAGAATTGGGAGCTAGAAGCCGAGGCTGTGGCTCTGTCCCCAGTTCTGACACATGCTGAGAGGGGGCCCTGTTCACAGCCTTTGTTCCTCAGTTCCTATAGGATGAAGGAGGTGGACTGGCTGCTCTATAAATGTCCCTTTTATCAGGATCCTGGGACTGTTTTCTTCAGATTTTCTCAGAGTCCATCTTTCTCTATGTATGCATGTGAGGATTAAATATTGCAATAAAGGCTAAGTTAGAGAGAAGATGGAAAGGTGGGAATAAACTTTGTTCCTGGCTTGACTGCTAATTTTCACTTTTTCTGCTAGCCCACCTAGGTGCTAAGGAGCCAGTCTCTACCACACTGACACCTGGGCCGTAGGGTTTGGTGAAATATCTTTTATGTTTTTCTGTTAAAAATCCCAGAAATTCCCTGACACCTCAGAACAGCTCAGCTGGGAGTCTGTGGTGGAGGCTGGCAGATGTGTCCGGCATGGCATTTGAAATAGAACCCAAAGCAGGTGGTGCTGGGTGCCAGTGTCCTTACGGTCTGAATATCTGCAATAATTTTTCTAGTCCAATAGAGCTGTCAATGTCTGACATGTCTTCTCTGGACACACTTCAGCCGGCCCTGGCATCAGAGGGGTGAGCTCCCCTCCTCTGCCCTCCCTCAGGTAACAAAGGGAGGGAGGTTCATCCACTGAGGACAAAACAGGGTGGGCAATATGCTGGGCTACATAGGTGAGAGAACCCCCGAGGACAAGGGGGCATCTTTTTCTCCAGCACTGGGCTGTTTGTTGACAGTAACATTATATAACTCTCTGTAAAAAAAATAAAATTAAAATAAAGGGAAATAATTCCCCTCTTCAGTACACCAAGCAGCAAGCAAGGCATCGTCCCCCAGTGCTATGGCATTTGGCACGATGATCAGGTAGCCGAACCTTGCTGTCTTGTATGGATAATACGCTCCGTGTTCAGTCTGCGTTACTGGGCAGTGGTGAGGGGAGGGAGGGCGACAAAATGGAAGAGAGACCACTATAGAAATGATTATTGAATCCAGAGTATTATTGTCGGAATCTCTGGAGAAAATGGCTCCTGAACTACAGGCTTTTCAATACAGTTTAAAAAAGGAACGACTCTTCTGGTTTTTCCATTTATTGTAGCTTCCCAAAGCTTATTTTTAGTAGCACTAATAGCGCTGCCTACCCCTGTACTCATTTTCTACGGATTTTAAAATTTGGTATTATCCTGTCTCTCTAGAGGTGCCTTCTATTTCTAAAACATTAGTACCATGGAGGGGGGAAAATAGGGCATTTCTGAGAGAAAGGAGCCTTGGATATTTGCATTCCATTTTGATTAGTATTTTTGCTTCTCTCAGTTCATTCTGAATCAAGGGAAAACATATCTAAATGGAAGTAAATTGATGCCAAGGAGCTCTGGACACCAAAGGTCCCCCTACCCACCCCCCACCACCACCCTGACACACAAACACAGCACAGTCGGCTCCAGTGTGAGTGTCCCCTTGGCTCTGGGCTGATAGTGGCCCTGTTACAGGGACCTCACTGGGATGGATCAAGTATAAACTCAACTGCGGAAGACACCCCATGCCTACGGTGAGCTATGAGCAGGACAGAAATGACACGAGCATGTGGCCTGTGTGTTTCTGGGTGAAGGTAGGGAGTTCTAAGTGGTCAGGCTGACCCAGTGCACAGGCTCAGAGGCCAGAACCAGGCATGAAAGAAGTCCAGAAACGGCCATCACAGAAAGACCCTCTGTGTTCATTGTGCAGCCAGGAGCAAGACTCTAACAACAGAGTCTGCCGCTGAAGAATGACAATACTTGAGTCCTGACTCGAGTTACATGCCTCAGTGACTTTGCACACACCTCTTCACAAACCAGGCAGCTTTGCCAAACTGTACATGGGAGCTAGGTGCTGGGCAGCATATGACATTTTTACCAAGCCTCCTGGAGTAGCTTGTAATTCCTGAAAGAAAGCTAAACATGGGTATCCTTAGCCCGTCATTCCTCCTTTTATAAAGCAACGGCTTTGTGACAACATGGTTCCCTTGGTTCTAATAGGGACGTTACTGGGTCAAATCTAGAGAAACTAATGCTGTTAGATTTCCATGTATGACCTAACTCAAAGAATTTATAATTAGCCTAAAATGTTAGATCTGGAAGGGGCTTAAAAGATCTTTTATCTAACTTATTGTTATGTAGTTGAGGTCTCCAAGCCTAGAGCGGGGGATGTCACTAGCTGAAAGTTACGAAGCAGGTGTCTTGTACAGGTTGATAGGTTATGCCTCTGGGCTCTTCTATTGCTCTTTCCACTGATCATTGAAGAAGATTGACAGAACGGCTCATGTAGGTTTAGAGAATCAGAGATTCCACTAACCGCCCCCCACCTCTCTCTACTCCCTCCCCTGGCCCCCACTCTCCCCTCTTTCCATGGCTGCCTCTTTCCCCTCCTTCCCAACTCTTCCATGCTGGGTAGACCTGAGCAAGTTGCTTTCCATGTCTGTGCCTCATTTACCGTCTGTGTAAAATGCAGATGACACTGATAGTGGTGATGACGATGCCTCCCTCCCAAAATGGTTAAGTGATGCACAGTGAACTTTCGAATCGGAACATTGGGTTCAAATCCTGGTGCTCCCTCATTCGGGGTGCTCGGAGGACTTGGAGTCCCTTCATCTCTGTGAACCTCAGTCTCCTTGATTTTAAAATAGGGGTAATAATTCCTAACTCATAAAGTTTTGTAAAGGTTAAATGATTATATGTATGTATATGTATATGTGTGTATATAAACATGCGCGTGCACACACACACACACACACACACACACTGGGGGTGCCAAAAACATGTCTACACATGACTTGTATTCATCTTTTGCTATTGGTATATATTGAGTATTACAATTTTAATACAGTTTTTTCCTTTCTTAAAATGTGTACACATTTTTTGACACCCTGTGTGTGTGTGTGTGTAAAGCTCTTAGCTTAAGTGCTCAGTAAATGGCCACTGATAGTACTGTAATCACCAACCATAATAAGGAATTAAAAAAATGTAGGTAGAAGTCCTTAAAAAACCTTAATATGGGATAAAGATGTTTATTATCAGTAACCACATTGACCATCGCATCCATCCCAAATTGTTGTTAAGATTCCCGCGTATCCAGCAGCTGGATCAGCCCAGAGCGGGGTACCAGGGTTGCTTGCTAAGACAGCTTAAATTACTTGTTCGCCTCTGATACAGTCTAGCTATTTCTGACACGGCCAAAGAGACCACAGAGGGCATTAAATGCAGAAGAGAAACTACAAACAAGATTTCAGAACGGGAGAGATTTCCTATAATGGTTGGGACCAGCTCCCCGCCTGTTTGATTTCCTGTGCAGAGGAGTGTGCTGAAAAGATTGATGTGGGCACGACCTTCAGACCCTGTTTGGAAATTACACAAACAAATGGTACTTTAATGGTACATGTGGCAGTTGGGGGGTTGTGTTAATTACATTTGAATAGAGAGATGGTGATAACTCACCAACTCAGTCCCTGGTAGTTAATTTTGTTACATCCAGGGGAAAATTCTGTTGGGGTCTATGAGTAACTGTGGTGCAATTAGGCGGCAAGAAGGTTTTTGTCGGTACAGTTGCTATTGATTAGTATTTACTTTAAAAAGAGTAAAAGCTATTCCCTCGTGCCAGAACTGCCTAATCTGTCAGGGACGAGGCTACATGTTTCAGAGATGCATAGCAGGCTTTTTCATATATTATGAAACCCCCCAAAAGAGAGTCCAGTATAAAAATCTCCCCAACTGGTTTTAATGATGCTCAAATGAAAGCATATACCACAGCCAAGATCTCATTAAAAAGAGGGAAGTCTTTTTGTAGATTTGCTTACTTATTTATGAAACACCTCTGAAATATTTATAAATGCTTCCCTGATATTTGTCTGAAAATACATTTTAGGGCTTCTTTGGTGGAAGGCCGGGGGAGGGAGATGGAGGAGAGGATGCGGGTGGAAGAAAAAGTGCTCAGTTCTGCACAGTTTCCTTCTGTAGCAGTGACACGGATGTGCCAGGGTATACGAATGTGTCACTAGGGGGTGCCCCAAGAACCAGGCAGACTCTCACCTGCTCAGCACAGGTGACCCAACTTGCTTGGATCTCTGAAACAGAAGCAATGGCAATCACAAGTGCCCTGTTTAATTTTTCTGACAGAACCGGGGCAGATAGGGACGCTGTTGAGGCCTTTATCACTTCCTTCACTTTTAGAGCTATTTATTAATTGAAATAATAGTTATGCTACCCCTTGCCTCAGACCTACTTTCATCTGTTTAGCAACTGCTTTCTATGAAACACAAAAGAGCTCAGAGATGACACTGGTGTCTTAATTAACCATGGAATACCTTATAGAGCAGCTGTCATAACTCTTGTCACTTGAAAGAAAGCACAGTGGTCCCTGTTTAAAAAAAAAAAAACAGACACAGGAAAAAAAAATAATTGATCTAATGAGCTATCGTTGACGTGTCTTAAGAATCACATTATTTTATCATCGTGTTTTGCACTCACATAGCAATGCAAATTAGGGAATCTCAGGGTGGTCTGGAGGAAACCAATGAATTTACTTTTCTCCCCGCCTTTCAGAAAGAGAAGTTGGTTGCACAGTGACTCAGGGAAGTGGTCCAAGATCAGAGATGATAACAGGGCTAAGGGTGCATGTCAGTTAAAAGAGGAGGTGGGGTTGGTGTCAGCTTATGTAACCAAAATGTTTCCAAGCCTTTATAGCCCACGGGTATGAATGAATCTCATTAACATTAAGACCACAGCCTCAAGCCCTCACCTGCTGGTCCCTTACAAAGCTCATCCCGACCTCAGCATCCCTTTGTGTTCCCAAACTGGTGTTTTATGTGCGTTTAGGAGTTCTTATGGGCTTCCACTCACTGCCAGCTGGACCCGGCTATTCTGAATTCCACTAGTGCCATCAACATTGGCCTTGCCCACCCCAAACCACACCACCCTTATTTTTCTTGACTGTTAACTTACAGACTTCTCCCTCTCATGATGGATTGCTGACCCTAACCTCCAGCCATCTCAAATCTTTCATTCCCATGACAGAAGAGCAGCCTATATTGAAGTGACAAAAAAATTTCAGTCTCTAGGCTCATTTAAAAACATATTACCTTAGTAAAGTAGTTTGAGCCCCAAAGTGTTCTAGAATTTGGTGAGGGAGTTCTTACAGTACCTATATATAACCCCTTTCTCCCGACGTATGTACCGGAGACTACCCAGCCCATCTGCACGTCTTCCCATCTGGCTCTCAGACTGTGGCTGAGTCTAATCGGCCCTACCAGATTCTCCCATGGTGAGCCTTGCTTTTTATCCCTGTTTCCTGACTTTCATCCCTGCTTTCCTCCTCACGCCACCCTACTCGTCTATACATGTCTTAATCCCCAGTGTTGCTAAAGCTCAAGTCTACCTCCCCTAACAGGGAAGCTCCTTAACCCCCATGCAAATCATTATGTATGGGAAAGACTCATCTTACCCCACACCTTGTGTTTGACGCTCTGCTCTGTCCCAAGGAGGACCTCCAAATCATAACGGTAAACCTTATAGAAGAGGAGGCCTTTAGTGAAATCCAAGATGAATCTTGGGGAGAATAAGTGTGCAAATGGCATAATAATTGGCTTGTTTCCCGTGTATGACTACAGTTACATAGTATTTGAAATGTTACGAAGGACATCAATGCCTAGTAACTGGTCTGCAGACTCCTCAAGGGCAAAACAAATGCTGTTCCCAACATTGAATTTAAGGTCCAGAATTAGGAGGCTCTCAATATAAATGAAGGGAAATTATAGTAACCCAACGGTTGTTATTAATTGACCTTTGTTTTTCAAAGCAAACAAAATACTTTACATATCACTATATATGAATGCAAAATGTACCTTGCAGGCTTATCAAGTCAATGAAAGAGCAAAGTATTTTATAACAGGAAATTTTAACATGTCAGAAGATACTGTATTCATTGCTCTCTCGCTGAAATCACTGTAATGTGAACTTTTAGACTGGCCGCCTTCTATTTTGCATAATTCTAAAATCAGAGTCCCTGAGGAGGCAATCCTCCCTGTAATAACTCTTGTGTTTCTGTTTACTTCTGTGTGCACTCATGTGTGAGTTTACGTTGCGATAGCGTGGTGCATTTTTAATGGCTAGTCTCCAAATCTGCCACCTCGACTTGCACTGCACTTGGGGAAAGAGTTGGTGGAATATAATAGTTTTCCCAACTGAATCTCAAAGTTAAGCAGAGCTCTAAACATCAGTACCCAATCATGTGCCTGGGACCTAAAGAAACTGAGAAGCCTGATGCAAAGTGGACAGAGCTAGGACTCTGAGGCCATTGACTTCACACTGGGCAGAAGGATTCCGGAACATTTTATATAAAGTTTCCTGCCAAATAGGCCAATAGGGCCCATAAATATGTCCAGCAGTAGAAACAATGGATTCTACTGGCCTCTGCCAAGGGTGCCCCTGGGAAGACAGTGTTACTTGATTTACTCTAAAGTTGCAATGGGAAGAATCTGGAGCTGGGCTTTGCTTGCTTTGTGTATAATAAGCCTCCTGTCCCCATGACATTGTCTGTTCCTCAGGACAGAGTCTACACTGTCTTCTCCTGATACCCACCAAAACTACTAATAGAACTTTGGACCTCTGGTCAGTGGCTGATCAATACCTGTTGACTCGATTTTCCTGGGCTGGAAGGCTCAGCCAGCAAGGTCAACACAGGTTCCGCATTCACAGAGGGGAAGGCCACAATTTATCCCCTGCTTAAAATGCTTCGGATTAGCCTACCTTCTCGCCAAAGTGCTCTTGCTTTTGTGTGTGTGTGTGTGTGTGTGTGTGTGTGTGTGTGTGTGTTTACTTTATTTATTGTGTCTGGGAGAAATTCTCAATTAGGAGCTAATAAACCTGAACATTTGCATGTTTTCCTTTCAGGAAAGGGTATGTCTCTCAATTCAGAGCATTCGTCAGACAGCTATAGAAGAGAAGAGTGCCGTGTGCCCCGGGGTGGGCTGGAGCGAGCTCTCCAGGGTGACAGTGTGTTTCTTTTCCAACTCTGAACTCAGTGACCTTACTCATCCATTGGGGGTGTGTGTGTGTGGGGGGGTTGTATTATAGAAATTGGCCAGGGCTGCAAAGCAGGGTTTTTTCTCTCCGAGAGCCCTTGCTAAGCATGTGCAGCATAGTATACCTTCTGCCCCACCATGGCTCTCCTTACCACTCTCTTCCTGAACAAGGTTTAAACCACCTTTCAGCTCTGGAGATGCACCGATCAACCAACACAGAATGGAGTCAGAATAGGAGCAAGGGCAGGCCGTGTTGCTTCCCTGGGCCTGCATTCTACATGGTGAACAACAAACATGCAAGCAAAGGTCTTAGGCGTTGAGCTATTCTCACATGTGAGAGGGGAATCCCTTTCTTCATCTCAAATGAACTTATAGGAAGCTGATCCCCAGCGCACACATTCCTATTAATGAGTAGGACCCCCTGGTAAACTTTGTGTTTCCCTGTGGTTCAGGTGAAATGTTAAAAGCTAAAACGTTAAATAGAAATACAATTTAAACTCCATGATAACAGTCTTGTTACTATTCAGATTTATATGTGATGTCCAGTTCATATTTCTGTGATACACTAGCATAGAAGAAGAAGCTGATTTCAGATGACTAATTAGCCTTTTGGTTCCCAGACAGTGAGCAAAGGCACCCTGGACATTGCAGCAAATTCAAAAGAGTGCCAGGAACTATTTTAAATAGTAGAGGAAAATACGTCAATTCTTGACATCTGTCAGATACCGTGTGAACTCCTAACTCAAGGTAGTTCAGTTTCACTATTGAAATGCACGACATTCTTTTCAGTGATGTCATACCTATGTGAAGCTAGGTTTTGGCAGTTGCGACAATATAAAGCAGTACCTTGTGGTACAGTGGGGAGCAGGAAATGAGGGTGGGGGTTTCCAATCTAATGCCCAAGTTTGAGAAGTTACGAATAGGCACATATATCTCAGTAGTAAGTACTTGTGTCATTTAACAAGGAAATGAAAATATTATTCTTTTCATTTATGTGTATTATTTTCTCAAAATCAGCTAAATTGTTAGGATATAAATATGTATTAAATTATTTAGGTCTCATTAATAAACAGAAGCATTAGGTATTTCTTTTAGTGTAGGAGTGCTGTAAAAAATTACTGATAGATGAATCATGAAATAAGAATGTTTTGGAACTTCTGAGTTAGACAGTGCAAAATGGTAAATAATCAATGTTTGCTAGTGAATAAGTGGCAAAAAATATTTCTTCTTCAAGATTTTTATTAAAAATATAGCTAACATCCAATATTATGTTAGTTTCGGGGGTACACACTAATTGTTCAACATTTACATACCTAAAGAAGTGATCACCATGGGAAGTCCAGCACCCATCTGACACTGTACTATGCTATCACAATATTGTTGACTGTATTCCCTATGCTGTATGTTACATCCCATGACTTATTTGTTTTATATCTGGAATTTTGACCTCTTATTCCCCTTTACCTTCCCCCCCTTTTTTAATTTTTTTCAATTACAGTTGAAATTCAATATTTATATTAATTTCAGGTGTACAGCATAGTGGTTAGACATTTCTATAATTTAAGAAGTCATCTCCCTGACTAATCTAGTACCCACCTAGCACTATACGTAGTTATTGCCATATCATTGATTGTATTCCCAGTGCTTTACTTTACATCCTCATGAGTATTTTGTAACTACCAATTTGTACTTATTAATCCTTTCACCTTTTTCGCCCTCGCCCCCCAAACCCCTCCCATCTATCACCCTGATAAATCTAGTACCCATCTGACACCATACATGGTTATTATAATACTATTGGTTATATTCCTTATGCCATGCCCTACAGCCCCATAACTACTTTGTAATTACTAATTTGAACTTCTTAATGCCTTCCTCTTTTTTCCACCCACACCCCCAACTTCCCTCCCTTCTGGAAACTATTAAAATGTTTTCTGTATCTATAAGTTTGTTTCTGTTTGTTTGTTTGTTTCTTTGTTTTGTTCTTTAGATTCCAAATATAAGTGAAATCACATCCCATCTGTCTTTCTCTGTCTGACACTCCACTCAGCACAGTACCCTCCACGTCCATCCATGCTGCCGCAGATGGCAAGAGTCCATTCCTTTCCCTGGCTGAACAATATTCCATTGTATATATGTACCACCTCCTCTTTATCCATTCTTCCATCAACATCAGGCTGCCTCGACATCTTGGCCATTGTAAATAATGCTACAATGAATGTATGGATGTGCACATTCCCTCAAAGTAGCATTTTGGGTTTCTTCAGATAAATGCCCAGAAATGGGATTACTGGGTCCTTCTTTGTCTCTTGCTATAGCCTTTGTTTTAAAGTCTTTTTTGTCTGGTGTAAGTATTGCTACCCCAGCTTTTTTTGTTTCCATTTTCATGAAATAACTTTTTCCATCCTTCTACTTTCTGTCTGTGTGTGTCTTTTGATCTGAAGTGAGTCTCTTGTAGGCAGCATAAGTAAGGATCTTGTTTTCTTATCCATTTAGCCCTCCTATGTCTTTTGATTAGAGCATGTAATCCATTTACATTGAATGTAATTGTTGACAGATACGTAGCTACTGCCATTTTATTATTCATAATTTTGATTTTTTTTTTTCTTTTCCATTTTAAAGAAGTCCTTCTAACATTCCTTGTAATTCTGATTTGGTGGTGATGAACTCCTTTAGCTTTTTCTTGTCTGGGAAGCTCTTTATCTTTCTTTTGATTTTAAATGATAGCCTTACTTGATAAAGTACCCCTGGTTGTAGGCCCTTGCTTTTCATAATGTTGAATAGTTTGTGCCAATCCTTTTTGGCCTACAAAGTTTCTGTTAATAAATCTGCTGACAATCTTATGGGGACTCCCTTATAAGTTACTAGTTGCCTTTATCTTGCTGCTTTCAAGATTCTTTCTTTGTCTTTAACCTTTGCCATTTTAATTATAACATGTCTTGGCATGGGCCTGTTTGGGTTCATCTTGTTTGGGACCCTCTGAGCTTCCTGGACTTGTATGTCTATTTCCTTTGCCAGGTTAGGAAAGTTTTCAGTCATTATTTCTTAAAAAAGCAATCCATTGCTTTCTGTCTTCTCCTTCTGGTACCTCTATGATGTGAATGTTGTTATGCTTGATGTTGTCCCAGAGGTCTCTTAAACTACCCCCATTTTTTTTTTTTTCTTTTTGCTATTCCAACTGCGTGTTTTCTACTACCTTGTCTTCCAAATCACTGATTTGATCCTCTGCTTCATCTAGTCTGCTGGTGATTCCTTATACATTCTTCATTTCAGTTATTGTGTTCTTCAATTATGACTAGTTTGTTTTTTGTTTTTTTTATGGGTTCTATGTCCTTTTTCATGCTTAGTATCTCTTTGTTGAAGTTCTCACTAAATCCCTTGAGCGTCCTTATAATCAGTGTTTTAAACTCTGTCTCTTGTAGGTTGCTTCTCTCCCTTCCATTTAGTTCTTTTTCTGGAGTTTTCTCCTGTTCTTTAATTTGGGATGCATTTCTTTGTTTCCTCACTTTGGCTGACTGTCCTTTTGTTTTTATGCATTAGGTAGATCTGCTATGTCTCGCAGTCTTGGCCATGTGGCCTTGTGTAGTAGGTGCCCTGGCACAGTCTCCCTGGTCACCTGCTTTAGGTGCTCCCAGAATTTCCCTTGTGTGGGTTGTGTGTGCTCTCCTATTATAGTTGAGCCTTGATTGCTGTTGGCATGTCAGTGGGTGATATTGACCCTCAGGCTGACTGGCTGTGGGGTTTGGTCATGTCCACAGTTTATGGGCTACTGTGTGAGGTCCTTACTCCACTAAGTGGGATTCACCCCAGCAGGCTCTGGTGTCTGTTGAGACTACCCTATGTGTGTGCTACTCTGTGTGTGGGGCTAATTGGGTGGTGCTCTGCTGTGGTGTGAAGCCAACCTCCAAGTATGTTGGTTCTGGGACCTCTTAGGAGGGGCTCTGGTGCAGGCCCAGGTCACTCACTGCCTGTGACTGGCCAGGGAATACCTGGTAGGAAATACAAAGTGATCTGTGATCTGTGGTTATTCACTGCCTGTGCTAAAGTTGGAGGCACATGTTGAGGCCACACTGCGAACCAAGGATGGCTGCCACCAATAACAGGCCTGGGGTAGCTCTGCAAAAAGCCAGGATACCCCAAGGCCTTTTGCCACCTGCCATCTCCCTTAAGGTTCAGCCACTGACAAAGTAGGCATAGGCGAGTTGGGTGAGACAGGGTCTCAGGGAGTCACTACAATGGGAAGTGTTGTGGTCACCAGGTTAATGTACACTCTGGTTGGGTGCCAGTCCTGAGCCTGGAGCCACTCAGCAAAAGTCTCAGAGCACATCGAGGGCAGTCGCCACCCGCTGGGGACTTGTGGACTCCAATAGTTTGGTGAGTCGTTGTCCCAGTGGAGCTCACCAAGGTGGAATAGTGGATCTCACCAGGTTGGAACAGCAAAGCTCACCAGGCCAATCAGACTCAGATTTGACCTGTGTGGGAGGGCTCAACACAGGAAAGATGGTACCTTCCTGCTGGCTGCCTGGGAGGAGGCACCCTCACAGGGAGAATGGCAGCTGTCCTCGAGCCGTCTTGAAGCCATACATCTCAGTCTGGCGCCGGTATGCCTCCAATGCCCCCCGAGTCACCATCCCTCCACTGGAGCCCAGGGTGAGTGCCTGCAAGTGAGTGAGTCTATGCATGGACCATTTAAGAGGACATCTGGGTTTCCTGCAGCCTTCCGTCCCACCCAGATGGTCAGAATCCCCATTGTTTTTTCACAGCCAAATGTTGTAGGGGCTCCTCCTCCCTTCCCAGCACTGGTACTCTGGGCTAGGGAGCCTGGTGTGGGGGACTGGGATCCTCACTTCTCTGGGGAGAATCTCTGTGGCCAAGATATCTTTCCTGATTCTCTACCACCATACAGAGGTTTGGGGCCAGCTTGTTTTGCATCTCCACCCCTCCTGCCAGTCTCAACATGGCTTTTTCTTTATATCCTTAGTTATAAAACTTCTGCTCAGGCAGTCTTCAGATGGTTCTCCAGGTAGATTGTCCTGTAATTTAGTTGTAATTTTAATGTGCTCGTGGAGGGAAGCACAAACAGTATTTATCTACTGCACCATCTTGGATCTGTCCCGACAAGAAGTATTTATTGTATACCTGTTATATGTAGGCATAATTTTAAAACTAAAGATACACACACACACACACACACACACACACACACACACACTCACACACACTCTTTCTGCCCAAAGGTGGGGCAAGGGGAGGACTGGAATAATATTTAGGATGTAGTATATGCCAGAATCAGATACTTTACATGTAGTCTTATATCTGTGTGAAAACCTATGAGGAAGGTTATATGGTCCTCATTTTATAGATTATAAGACAGTTTCAGAAATAAGATATTTGCCCCACATCACACGTTGGTAAGTGAGTGAATAGGCTAGTATTTGACTCTGCTCTGTTTGATTCTGAAGCATATTCAGCCTTGTGCTACCAGTATCCTGGACCATTATGACAGCAATATTGAAATAGCAGTGCATTCATTTCAACAAAATAAGAAAATGCCATTTTAGGACTTCTGTGACAATCCACGTACCTGTACCCTCAGGTTACTGTTGTTTATATTTTCCTATGTTGATCACTTTGTGAGCATACCTAATTCTATATGTGAGTGTACGTTTTAATTCTTTTCCCCTAATTATATCGCTGAACAATTTGACTTTGAAACATTCAATTTGGCAGACAATAAATGACCCTTTTAATCTTGGACTTTGTAACCTGTACCCAACAAAGTTAAAAACCACCAAATGATGCCAGTTGTATTGTAGTTGTGAGGTTGTGGGATGTTCAAGCTTAACCCACAGCAAGTAAAGCAGCTTAGAAAAGGAGCTTTCCATTCAAGCTAATGGGAAAAGACTATCTTGCTGTACCCGGGGAAACAACTGAAATAATTCTGCATAAAATTTGCTTTCTTGATCTTTGCGTAAGGAAAAACAGCCTGTAGGGTAGACGCTAACATGACACCGGGCTTCCCTTGCTGTCCTATGTTGGCTGCATTAGGGAGTCCTCAGCAGCATCTCAAAAAAGAGTTTGACTTTGTGGTCTGACATTTGTGTAATGGCTATTCTGTACACACATTCCCCAGATTTTGTTGATTCAGAGATTACTCAAACTCCATCCTGATAAAGCTGTATTTAATCTGGGTTTACTTAGTTGTTTGTTTAGTTTGAAGTGTGGAGCGTTGTTTTGGAATGTGGGTTTCTGCTTGCGCTGAAAAGGCTTTTTGCTGACGTCCCTACCTGGTAAAATGACAAGAGGTGGTTTCAGTAGATGGTCCAGCACTGGGTCAGATATCTATCAACCTGACTTTAAGAGAACGCCATGAAAGAAACGTGGCTAAAAACTGTCGGTTGTGCTTGCTCAGGAAACTCCCCGTCTGGGTTACTTACCTTTTATTACTAACTTTTTACCCAGTCACTATACTGGATTTCCCCTTTTTCCCCTCAGAAAATTAGTAATCATGTCATTTCCAATCCACATTTGTGCACTTCAATCAGATAAGAGCTGTGAAGATACCACGTCCATATTGGGACGTATACTTTGGCTTACCACATGATTATCTGATTTTGACCTGCCCAGGTGGCTAAATGCAGAAGTCCATGCTCCCCACCTCGAGGACTTTTGAAAATGATGTATTCATATTTACTTCTCTGAGATCCTAGCGCAGGAAACAAAAAGATAAGGTTGGAAAATAGCATGTATCGAACATGTTTGCATATTGGCTGCCCTCTCAAGGCTAAAGCATGGTTTCTATTGCACTATGGACAACCCCTGGGGGCCTGGAGATGCAGTGTTGCTCCTTGTTCCCCTAAGTAGGACGTGGACCACCCCTGGCCCCAATGCTCGTTTACAATGGCATGAAGGTCAGTTACTGCCCATTGCACTCCTTGCTAGATATTTTCTGGAAACTCCAAGGAGTGTTCATCGTGGTCTCATCACCAAAAAGCTGAGATCATGGCTTGCTCTTCACCCTAACCCCTATGCCCTCATATTCGATCCCTAAAAACTATATGCTAGATAGAACTTCTTTATAGGACGTTCTTGAAACACTTCACCATCCAACCCCCTGTGATATTTCTCAAAATGTATTGCCTCGTTTTCCGAAGAGGTCCGCTGTGCCTGCCTTCTTGCCTCCATTTTAACCCTAGAGGACCTAAGCTATACAGAGATTTACCAATTCTGTTTACTTTTATTCCTTGAGTCTAGCACAAAGCCCATGCCTTCAGTAAACAGAAGGCCTCCAAAGCTAAGGACCATCTAGACCCCACCCAATACATGCTTTCGAGTCAGAACTCAGTTGGAATATTGGTTCTGTCACTCAATAATGTGTGCCTTACTCAAACTAAGGCTCTTCTTTGGCCTGTAATGTAGAGAAAGAATTATACTTCACTGTGCTTTTACGTCCTATGTTAGATGAGTTGGTGCCCATAAAATGGTTAGCACATAGTAGGCATTTAAGAATTATAGGTTCATTTCATAATCTTACAGTTTCATGACTACTACTTAAGATCTGTCTTCAGCATTTGTTCATCCAAGATGAAAACAGAAGGAGGTACGGGTAAACACCAAATCCATTCTCTAACTTAATGTGGGCCCTATCTATTCTTTTCACAAGGTCTTTCTCTCTTTAGTGGGGGCATCGTTTTGCTCTCCCAATTTCATGACTTTGTCCTTAAGAGGAATTCAAGAAGACTGAAGTGAATGAATTAAGATGTAAGACAAACAGTTCTTATCTCTTATGGGATCAAGTAAGCGTTATCTGTGTAAGCATTATCTATGGACAGACATTGTAAAATTTCCGGGTTCATCTCTTTCATGTAAGCTTCATTTTTTTTTTTAATCAAAGTGCAATTTTATAAGAACTTCCACATAAATAAAATTCTCAAATCATTTGGAAAACAAGTACCTCAATTTGGGGTGCAAAAATATGTTTTTAGTCACAGATCTATCCAGTGGATGTGGAGTACAAAAACACAGATTCTTCCCTGAGCAATGGTAAATTAGACTGAGGGAAACTTTTATCCTCACCCCCCAAATTAGGCAGTCGTGGTCTCTGGACATATCATCAAGATAATTGGTTCATACTTTCTTTTACATATTCATCTAACATCCATACTCCCCCACTACAAGATAAAGATTTGAGGCAACATTCAACTTGATCTTTAGCAAAGTGGAGATTTATGTGTACATTCTGATTACTCATTAATCCCACAGGCAAAGATCATGAGATATCATTTTTGAGATAATGAATACAAGGCCCTGATATGTAATCAAGTTAGGGCAGAACTGGAGTGAAACTTGTAAAACTGTGGGTAGAGCTGGCTATCAGCAGATGAATGTAGTAGGCAAAAGGCTGTCCTCGCTAGCCTCCTCTGGCCCCCTCTCTCCTTTTTATAGCTGTTTCTTCAACTTTGCAGTCCTTTCTCTCAAGTAACTAGTATTCTCCTGTTCCCACCGCTGCCCATTAAATCTCTCTCTCTCTCTCTCTCTCTCTCTCTCTCTCTCTCTCTCTCCCTCTTCACCCCCCCCCCCCACACACACACACACACTCCTTGGATCTCCCTTCCTAGGATGTGCCCTGTTGCTTTTATCGCCACTCAACCAGCCCCTGAAAAAGGGAATTCACACTATGGAGCATTGGCCAGGTGGCAGACCCCACACAGTGTGCTCTTCCTGTTTCTTTATTTACTCCTCACTTCTTTATCATTCCCCTTTTATAAATGATAAAGCTGAGCCTCTTAGAGGTGAAGTGACTTTCCAAAGTTCACATGGAAACAATGGCTCTTGGAATCCAATGCAAGTCTGTATAACCCCAAGTCTAAATTCTCTTGGCTATGCAACCAAAAATAAAAGACTTGCTGAATTCTCTAGAGGCTTACTGATTAAATAGATGTAATGTGTTTTCTCTCAGAATAATTTAATATGAAAAGGGTATTCCTGGATGTTAAAGTGTCTTTTCAGTGGTGAAATTTTAGGCATAAGGTAGATTGGGAAGGGAAATATTTGGGGTTGGAATTTTGGGTCACCCCTCATATCATCTATGCTAAGGAGTAGTGTAGTATATTAATGCCTAAAACCCGGTCTGTAACTAAGACTTGCTATCTGGGTATCAGGAGAAATACTTTTGTCTGGCAAATGGATGTTTGTAAAGGGTCTAATGGTGGAAATGGAAAATTTATAAGCAGTCTGTGTCCAAAGCGGTAACATTAATCCTTATTCACAAGTGAGCATTTTGAACGTTTGTTAGCTTTACATTGATTGGCCCTGATGACATCCAGGATGTGTGAGCTTTGAGAGCTGATAGGAGAACAAAGATTTGGGTACAAAAAGTGGAATGTAACCTTCTGGGAGGCAGACATGAAAATGGCCTTGCCAAGTCACCCACTCATGGGGATAATGCCAGAGTGTCTCTCCATGCTTACAGTGTGAGTGGGTCTTTTCTACATACCGTGTTTCCCCAAAACTAAGACCTAGCTGGACAATCAGCTCTAAGGCGTCTTTTGGAGCAAAAATTAATATAAGACCTGGTCTTATTTTACTATAAGACTGGTTAATATAATATAATGTAACATAATATAATATAATGTAATGTAATATAATATAATACAATATAATACCAGGTCTTACATTAATTTTTGCTCCAAAAGACGCATTAGAGCTGATTGTCCGGCGAGGTCTTATTGTTGGGGAAACACGGTACTTCTTTAATGAACAGAGACAGACCTCCATAATCCAGTGATAGGAACTGCAGAGACTGCTCAGAAATATAACACAAGTCCTGATGATGGTTTTAAGAGAGTAAATAAATGACCCTTTCCTGACAGAATTAAAATGTGTACTCCTAGAAGGCAGCCAGTGAAAAAGTTTGGTATTACGAGTGTTCGCCTTTTTCTACTTAAAAGAAGTGATCATCTCTCCATGGTCAAGGCTGCAGTTTAAGCTCAGGCCCTCACCACATGATCAAATTGAGCAGTTAAACCGTAAGGAAAGAGGCCAAAATGGAAAGAGGTGAAAAGCTACAGTAAGTATTACCTTGTAACAACCATATGTTAATTATTCTCAGGGAAATGGCTGCAAGAGGAGAGGACTGCACTCGAATGTGAGTGTTGTATGGGCAAGCCTCTGAAACATGCTACTAGGTGCCTGTAAGGATTTATTTCCAGCCACTGACTTTGCTGTGAATGACGGTTTATTTATTTATTTACTTTTTTTTCTCAAGAAGAAGCCTCAGCCTGAGGAAACACTGTGCTTCCACAAGATGTCAAGCTATTGAAAGAGCCATTCTGAGAGGAGGGTGGGGGCAGGGGAAGTATATTTTCTAAGATTTTCCGATACTAAAACCCATTTACGAATGTTGAGAAAAATCTCTCTGACGGAGGATTTAGCTCTCACTAATCCGCAAGTGACTTGTTTTGACAGAACCTTTATAGGAGATTTTCTCAGTAACTTTGGTTTGCTCTAAAGGAGCAATTACTGATTTGTCCTCCAGCACCTTCTTCCTCTTGTTTTTTTCTTTTTTTTCTTGTTTTTTTTTTTTTTGTTTTTTTTTATTGTTTCCCGTTTAATGTATGCCAGTTAATGGACTTCATGGATGTTCCAAAAGAGCAAGAGAATCTGACCAGAACTGTTTACTGTAGAAATTCAGGAACATTTGGATTTTCTTGGATCTTTCTTTCTCTTTCTTGCCTCTGGGTATCAAGGACCTGGATTTCATTTCGTGTGTCATGTGGCCTTCTCAGCAGATTCTTTGACTCGAGCTTGTGGAAATCGAGCCCTACTTTCTATTTACACTGCACTTTCTCTACATAAAGGCATTTTTTTTTCCCTGATTGAGGAACGAGCACGGGGACCCCAGGTTTTAAGCCTCCCGGTGTTTGCTTTTGCTCAGATAGGCATTATCTTTTTAGAGGTGACTAAAGGAGCTGGTGTACACTGCCTACCTCCCTGTTAAAGGGGCTGCTTGGTGCTGTGGCTGTGATAACAGGCCCTTGAGTCTGTGTGCTTTTATTTCCCACCCTGCTTGCCGAGCCTATGAAGAAATTTTAAAGTCTCACCTCATGTCCTATCTTCCACATTGTAATGAAGTCCCACCCCAGCAGAGGCTTGGGGAGGAGGATCTTTACAGCCCAGAGGCTCTCAATATGTGGTCTCCAGACTAGCAGAATCAGCACCACCTGGGAACTCATCAGAAAGGAGGATTCTCGGGGCCCACTCCAGACCTGCTGACTCAGAAAGTCAGGGCCCAGAAAGGAGTGGGGCCCCGCAGTCTGGGTTTTAACACACTCTGCTGGTAAATCTGAGACAAGCTAACATTTGAGAAGCGCTATTTTCTAGGGCCTTGCCCATCTTATTTGCAAGAAAGACCGCAAAGGAACCATCCTCCGAAAGAACTACCGCCTACTTCCTCAAAAATTCCAGATTTGTGACTCCGCACTCAATTTTGGTTTGTGATTTCGAAAGCCTCATCTGCACAGTTAGGTTGCTGATCCTAATTTACGACTAGGTCTACTGTATTTTGGCCTTAATTTCAGTAAACCATGCTATTGACAGGATTGCTGTTAGGGTGTGGCAGAAGAGATTTATGGGTTTTTACGAAAGTGTAACAAAACTCTAGACAACCATTAACATAGTGTGTTTTAAATTATTTCTGAGACTTTTTTGAAAGCCGTCTACTGTAATCCTCTTGTCAGGGAGCTGCTGCATTAAAAAATGATCGCCGAAGCGGCTTTGCCAGCTTCACAGAAAAAGTCAGCTGTGAGAGCTCTTCACAGGAGGAAACTGTCTCTGTGCCCATGTGGCTGACAGAGATAGTTTTTTAGAGGAAATGGACAGCCATGACATTGTTTTTGAGGAGAGGAACACGATGGGAGGCTTCTTGGGGAAGGACGTGGGGTCATCCTGTAGGCACTTTAGTGTTCAAATGGCTGCTTGGTGGGGTGGTGGCAACAGCTATGGACTGTGGAGAAGGTACTGGATTGGGGACCTGGGAGAGCTCGATTTGGGTCCTGGTTCTCTGTTCACAAGTTGTGTGACCTTGGGCAGGTCTGTTAGCATTTCTGACTTTGGTTTCCTCATTTATAAAATAAAGGAGGTTATACTGGGTGATCTCTAAGGATCTTTTCAGCTTTAAAATTTATGATTCTGGGATACTTTCTCTCATCTGCCTCTCTGCACCATTCTTCCCTTTGTGCACAGGAGCAGTCGAATTTATTGATCCCTCAAAGCCTCCGTCACCCACTTCTCCTTCCTCTATGCCCCCTCTTCCCTTAGGAGCCTCTTACAGGGCTTGGAAAAAGATAAACAGGTACAATGGAATATTCTCTTTGCAGCTGCTTAGAAATTTATCTGCAAATCAGCTACTTTGATTTCTTGTGGAGGGGCAAGGTGGGCACCCAAAGACGATAAGGTCTGGGTCAGGGTAAGGATTTGGTTGTCCAGAAACTCTTCAGAGAAACATGACATGAAAACGAATAATATCGTCTTCCCTCAGAAAATCAGGGCTCCCAGCCTAATCCCATTCCCTCTTGCCCTGTCCTCTGAAGAAACTGAGCTGCTAAAAACACAGTGGAGGTGAGACAAAGGACATGGTTGCTAATTGCCGTTGAGCATCCTGGGATGGGGGGTTAGGGAATGTCCTATCATCATCTCACATTTGCCTCCAGTCCTGGGAATTCTCCTGACTTCTGTTAGAGCTGTGTCCTTGGGTAACCTGGCGAACCAGGTTACTCACTGTTGAAGCACATAACAGGGGGACATCTTGGTGATTCTCTTCAGCCCAGTTTGCTGCGCTTAAGTTTAAAAGTTAGGTGACCCTTTGCAAATTCATGCCATTCCGGTATAATTCATCTCTAATCCCAAACTCTCTCAGTAACATGGGTAGGGGTGGAGGGGGTAGGCAGGGAGGTGTTTCATGTTTCTCATCATGCAATGTCTAAGGAAGGAAAATGCATAATGGAATTTTATAAAATGTTCCAGCTAAATTTAAGTACAGTGGTAACGTGACAACGTCTTGTCAGACTGAGAGCGTCCCAGCTTTCCTTCCCTTATACCTTGTAACCTCCTATAACTAGAACCCACTGGAAAATTCCTTTAACTAAGACAGAGAAAGAGTTTATCTAACGAAACCACTCTAAGTATATTTCTTTCTCGGGAAAGTTTCAGATTCCAGGGTAAGGAGTGAAAGATGAAGTTGGGAAAGGTGGCTTCACCTTCCTCTACCTCTCTCCCCTGACACGGAGGAGCGTGCATCATTTTGAGGGCATATTTGTGATATCGGGAGAGTCAGCTCAGAAGTCTTCATTTTAACTTGGGTAATAGGCACTGGCAGTGCCAATAGCGCTGAGCAGAGAAGAGCGTAAAAGCAGAAGCTTGTCTCCGGAGGAGTCAGCAAGAGAAAACATTATAACACACAAGGATTCGGGCGAATGGTGTCCAAGCAAAATCACTAAAACTCTTGTTTCCCTTTGCTGACTCCATCACTATATAATTACCCTCCACCTCTGATAAGAGCTAAGGGTTTCAATATTCCAGATTTAGAACCTTTGGGAATCTTAACATGTAAAAGGGGCACTTGGTGAGGAATCACAAGACTTGGAATTCCTATCCTGATTTTGCTGTTAACTAGCCTTGTAACACTGGGTAAACACTTGCCGTCTTTCGGCCTCAGATTTCTCATCTGGCTAATGAGAATGTTAGTGTAGAATAGGAATGGCAACTAGTGGCCCATGCCCTGAAGTAGCAGGTGTCCTTCACTGATGGACAAATGATGCCATCCAAATGAGGCCTCAGAATCCTTCTGAACACAGTGTCCCAGGCAGCCATGACCCTTTCAGAATTCAGAGTTGACCCTTTACATACAACTTTTTTGCCCTCTTCCTTAGGTGGCAAAAGTCATCCAAGCCCATAGGAGTGGTACTTAACCCAGCGTAAAGGTGTATGGGGCAAGGAAGGCTTCTAGGAAGAGGTGGCTCTAAAGCTATATCTTGGAAGATGAGAGCCATTATGAGGAGAAGGGAGAAAGGATTGTCTGGATGCTGAGAAAAGAATGACCAAAAGCAAGAATGGAGACCAACAGAGTGTGCTGCATTTTTTAATTTGATGGCCTATAAGGTGTCACCTGGGGGACAGCAGGTGATAAGGCTGGACAGACAGGCCGAGTCCTGATATGGAGGACCTTGGTGGCCAGACGTTGGAGGTGTGGTTTCATTGACCTGCCCTCTAGTCCTTCATGCCCCTGCCTTGCCCCCCACTGATGGCTGATGGCTCCTGAGTCCGGAGCTCCTGCTTCTGCCTTGTGTTGCCTGCTTGACCCTTCAGGTGTCCTGGCTCTGCCTCTCTTTGCGGCTAACATGGTTCCTCTCAGCGCCTCCGTCTACGTGAATTAACCAGGTGATGACCCCTGGACCTACGGCTCACCCTGGATGCTTATCTATTCTCCCACACTGAGCAGCTCCCTGTCCACTTTTTCTAGTTTGTATGTACATCTTATTCTTCACTGTTCCCTCACACTCTCCCACTGTGCACACCACACACACACACACACACACACACACACACACACATCTGAAGCTTACATCAAGGGTGCTTGGGAAATATTACATAATGACAGCTTCCTTCAGATAGAGTGTGGGGCAGTTAGAAAAAGAAAAATGGGCTCATTTGCAGGATCATATCAGCTTGCACATGGAAGAGGGTCTTTTGAGGCTCTAATGGGCAGGCAGCTGATTCTGACAGCAGAATTCTGTGTCCTTGATCTTCCCAAGACGTCTCCCCCCTGTTTTGAACATTAGCTGTGGTGTGGGTCCTTCCCACGGAGAACTGTGAATCCTATTCAGCTGCCTCCTTGTGATTTGGACGTGAACAGGGAGCTTTCTCTGTCTACTTAATTCCCTTTGAAAGCTTTCTCGTCCCACTATTGGGCACTTCAGAGGGAGCACTGCATTAATATCTTCTGCTCTGGTTTCAACTTGGTATGGTTTTGTGATCTTAAAATAGATGGAATTACCACGGCAAGCATTGTTCTGCCTTGAACTTAAAGTCTCAAGAGCAAGTACTTCTAAAAAAGTTAATCCTTTTCTTATTTGCAAGGATTTTGGACTGCAGTTTACAAAGAAATATGCTAAATTATTTATAATCTAGGATTATTGCAATACCAAAGATTTCCTTGCATAACATCCCGGCTCCACTAAAATGGCCCAAACAGAACAGCCCTCGGCCACACCTTATCACCACTGCTCTCTGCCGTCCCTGTGGTGGGCCTAGGAGCATGAGGCAGTTGCTGATGCCCTGACCACAGGAACATATGTTCTGCAAACCACCACCCTCCATGGCTCGCATGCTCACCGTTCTGCTGCTCCACAGGCCTCTAGGGCAAGAGAAAAGCTGAGATGGTGTGGGCAAGTGGTACACCTCTTAATGGCAAGCATGGAATTTCTTTCTTGTACCCTGCATTCTTCTGAGAGGAGTTGGGATGGTCAGGAGTTAAAGAGTGACACTGATGAGACACTTTAGAAATTGCAGTGTTCTAGGCCCACCTCTGCTATTAACTTGGAGGAAGCTTGTTGAGCTCCCAATTTGCCCAAGTGTAAAATAAGGGGATTAGAATAAAGGATCATGAAAGTGCCTCCAGCTCTAACATCAAATGGTTTTAAACAAGTGCCGATTTATAATATAGGGACTCTTCCATGTATGGCACAGACAGCTGGAAAATAAGGCAGTGACCTCTGAGTTTCCTATTATAGAAAGATGGAGCCTGAGAATCCTAACAGGGCCTCCCGTGAGTAACAGACCTTCCCGAGTGTATGGCTGTATGTAAAATATATGTTCCTTTATTTTCAAAACTGGGAAATTACTTAATGCTCCTTTATAATCTCGAATTCTTTGTAAGTCATCCCCAGGTTTCAGAAGTAATCTTATATTTTTAAGGTACTTTTACATCTGTTGCCATCCAAAAGGCTTGTTAGGATTTACATGTCCAGCAGCAGTATATGCACGTTTCCGTGTAAGAGGTCCATGGGATTTAAATGTAACTCTGTCACTGGGCAAAGGTGAAGGGGGTAGGTCGGAACTGTGTGTTTTCCCCATTTGGGTCTGTTGCCCTTCGGCATTTTAACCCCGAGGCTTCTGTATCTTTGCCTCCCAGGCAGGCCAAAGCTCAGTTCCAGCGGGACTCGTGCCTCGCCAGCTCCCCCCTACGCAGTGTTGTTCTCAGCTCACCATGAGGCTCTGACACTCTTCTGTCCCATGGTCACTCTCCCCAACTCTTTAGCTTTTGACTTTATACAGCCTTGCATTTTGTTCTCTTCCAAATAAGTATGTGTCCCAGCACTCACTGACAAGTCTGCAGGGCAGCAAAACTTAATTCCCTGAGGTTCTGGAGGGGAAACAGAAGTAATGGATGTCAAATACCTAAGATGTTCTCTGGCCTGTGAGTATTCCAGACTGGTTGATTTCCTGCCCTCTCCCTCTCCCTTTCTTTCTCTCTAAGCACCAGTTTCCTCCTCTGCAAAAGATGACGGAAGGATCCGTCATTCAGTGAACGTCTCTCTCTGCGAACAGTGAGGGGTGCTGGAAGTGCAGTGCTGGAGGCCCCAGTTCCTGCCGTCAAGGAGTTCATAGTCTTGTGGGAAGTAATGAGCTATGGGCCAGGATGATGGCGGGGTAAACGTAGGATGCTTATGGGACCATAGGAGTCAGACCTAACTCAGAGTACAGGGCAGGAAAGGGTCAGGAGAGGGACCTCTGAGGTGGCCCTCTTCGTCTTAGGCATCTCTTATGGTGCGAGCATCTCCTGGGTTCTAGTGACCGTCCGTACATTGAAGATACATCGTCTTTCTTTCTGTGGTGAAGACCCTGTTCTCTACTGCCCCCTCCCACCTCTCTGAGCAGAAGGAATGTGAGGGTCTAGTCTGGTCTATCTGCCTCGTCCCCTCAGGGCAGGAGGTGTGCTGCTGTCCTAGGAAGGACTTGCAAAGTGGAAGGCTCACGTCACAGAGGGCATGGACAGCTTTTCTCTGTCTGCTCACTCATATTTGTGGACACCCACCTGAAATCTTAAAGGGCAAGAGAATCTTGGAGGCGAGCCAGAAACAGCAAGGCTGAAAGGAGCCATGAAAGATGTCACCCGCCACACTGTGCCCCGAAATACCATGTTTAGGTAGACCAGACAGCCGCTGTTACCTGGCAGTTTGGTTTGATTTGATTTAGTTGAGGAAAAATGTCCATGAGCTGCTGACCCTGAGACGATCATCTGTGTGTGTGAGTGTGTGTGTGTGTACACACGCATGTGTACAACTAACTATACACATGGCCTTCCTCTCCTTGCCTGTCCTTGCTCCCACCCTGTGTAACTCTTTCATGCCACTCGCACACGTTCTCTTCTCCACGTTGTAAGAACTTGGTAGAAAAACCTACTCCAGAGATTGTGATACTCAGGACCAGATCCACTGCCCTGCTGCCATTATTTCAGTTCAGTCCAGTGGCCCTGGAGGGGCATCCCTGGCAAGCATGCCAGCCCCACCCAGCTGATACCTGAACTACTCACCTAGAATTGATGGAGTGAGAGGGCAGGTAAAACAACAAGAAAAATGGAAAGAACTGGCTCATACGGGTGCTATGAATCAAGCAGGTGAAACAGCCACGTGGCCGGGTGTGTATGAGGCTAGGTAGGAGAGGGAGAAGCTAGAGGCCAGGGGCCTGGTTGATGAAGTGAGGGCTGCGGAACAAGGCACAGATGGAGAGAGACGATGCTTCCCCCCCTAAGCAGGGCTAGGGTATCTACGGATCCCTTTTATTGGCTGAGAAGGGCTAATTTGTAGTGTTTCTTTGTTTTGAGTTCTCACTAGACTTCTTTTTAGATGCCCATGAGTAGACTACATGAAGTATTAGACTGTGTGAAAGAAGATGGTTGTTCTTAGGTGAGACAAATACCGTTGCTGGAATCTTGACGTCATCTCCACCCATCACCTCATCCAGGCACCGGCGAGGTCATGGCGCGGCCGTTGGATGAGACAACCCCACAGCCTGTATTAGCGCCTCACAACAACCACCCTTTCATACTGGTACTGTCTTATGCCAAAGAGAGTGGGCTATTTTTAAAACCCCTTCCCGTCCAAATGCCAAATAACCATGAGCATATAACCACAAAGAACTAGAGGTCCCCAGCGTTAAATCAAGTGTGCATGAAAAGATACTTTTCTACCCATTTTGTACTCCTGCTTCTTTGCCTTTTCCTTCTCTTTTTTCCTATTTCTTTGCTCTTGTCTATAATATGGAGAACACTTTGGTTTGCTGACCCTGCTTAGGGTCTTTGCTAATGCTGAGACTTCTGAAATTCCTGTAAAAACCCAGTTTGGCTCCCTTTTATGATGAACCAGGCATGCACCCTAGTGACAGCATGACAGTCAGAGTGGGAACAAGAGAACGTCTTCACAACTGACCAAATAACTATACCCCTTCAGGCCACGAAGTGTTGCAAATCTGACATGCCTTACATCTCTGTTAAAAGATCATAGATGTCAGAAAAATATTTGAAATCTTTTTTTCTAATTCCAGCTTTCTCTTTCTCTCTCAGCTCTGGCAAAAGAAAGTATCTTGCTGACAAAGAAGCCAGCTTTCTTCTCATCTGTCTTGGTTTTCATTGGTGATAACTTGAAGCACAAATTACTTCCAGACCTAATACAAGCGATCGAAGAAGGTGATTTTTGTAGTCCAGGAGCAAAAGAGAGATCATCGCAGATGATGTCATTCTAGTGGCCTGTTAGGTTTAAATGGGGTGACTGTGAGTCTAGGCTGGTCTTTGCAAATGGTAGGGATTTTGAAGTGTTTAGTTGTCTTCCAAGTCTATGCCACAAATACTTAGCAGGTATGCCAAACCATTTCAGAAAGAGACCCAGTTGTCTAGGAAGAAGTTGTAGCTGTGAAATACATTCATTACAAAACCTGGATGAGGACATAGTAATTTTAGTAATGTCTTAAGTTGTTCTTTAAGAGTTTTAATCCTTTCATCATTCTTATAATTATTTATGCAAGAAGAATTGCTCTTTTCATTGCTGTAGACCCACCTCAAATGGAGATCAAAGCTGTCTATATTGACTAAGCAAAAGAGTTGACATATTTTGCAGGAGGAATTGAAATCCATGGTTGTAACTGGGTGGCCCATTGCAGGCGGATTCTATAAGGAGTTTAACATAAGCAAGTGTAAGGAAAGCTTCTAGAGGAACCATCCGGACATGAAATTTGGGCCTTTCATGTGAGATACTCCTATACTTGGTTGTAGGCAAAAGATGTTGCAGTGTAAAGCCTTTGTAACTTAGGCATGGCTCAACCTTCGTGAGCTGTGAGATGAGATGGAATAACAAATAGTGAGGGGTCCTGACCTTGCTCTTCTTGGTCTAGTCATGTAACTCATACCACGTTAGATCTTCTAGTTCTCTTTCTTATCATTTCAATTCTCAGGGCCCACATAGTTCTCAGGTTTTTGATGTCTGTATTATGGATGTTTAGATGGTCTGCCTTCTGTCAGGTCATGTTGTCTGTTGGGGAAACATGGTCTCCACATATAACAAGGTCTTGTTACTCATTTTAAGGACCTTCTGTATACCAGATGGTTCTTTAAACGTGCCCTCAATTTGCTGAAGTTCTAACTGCGAGTCAGGCTGAGACACAAACAAAACAAAGAATGAGGCAGTTTTTTACCAGGAAAAGTCAGAGTGTCCGGGAAATGATGCGGCAGAGAAACTAGCTGCGATTTGGGTAGCAGAGCCTGGGGTGGGCGAGATGGTGCAGGCGTCCCAGACTGTGGAAGCCTCTGCCTTGGGAGCCAGGTGCTGTGCTCTGTGCTATACGTTTGCCTTCTCATAGAACAATCACAACCACCCCATCAAGAAGGTGTTGTCAGCCCTGTTTTACAGATGAGCAGGTTGAGGCTTAACGAGGTTAATAATTTACCTGCGTCATTCTACCAGGCTAGTGGCAATGCTGAGATCTGAGCTAAGATAGACACTCTTTGTAATGCATTGCACTGCATTCCATGAACAGCACAGACTATATTTTATCTCTTATTTCAGAGAGAGATAGAGAGAGAGAGAGAGAGAGAGAGAGAGAGAGAGAGAGAGAGAGAGATTTCTGAGGCAAAGCCAATATTGAAAATGGACAGAGATCACCCTCTTGCCTGGACCAGACTATCGCTGTATAACATGCTACCCCAAAACTTTAGAGCTTAGAAACACAACCATTTTATTCTGTCTCACATTTTTGTGTGGATTAGGAATTCAGACAGAGTTATGCTGGGCCATTCTTCTGTTCCACATCACATCCATTGGAGTCACTGGTCGGTATTCAACTGCAGCCAGGCTGGTCTGAAGGGTCCAAGATGGCCTTACTCGTGTGTCCAGCAACTTGGCAGGGACAGTTGGAAGTCTGGGGATAAACTGGGTCCCACATCCTCTTCATGGGTTCTCAGGTTATTTCCACATGGTTCTACCCCTGAGTCCTTGGATTTCTTATGTGGCAACTCAGGGATGAAAGAGAACATGGTAGGAGCCACCACTATTCTTAAAGTCTGAGCCCCAAACAGCTATACCTTGTTTCCCCGAAAATAAGACCTAGCTGGACAATCAGCTCTAATGCGTCTTTTGGAGCAAAAATTAATATAAGACACGGTCTTACATTATATTATGTAAGACCAGACCCAGTATTATATTACATATTATACTGTATTATACCGGGTATTATATTATATTATATTATATTATATTATATTATATTATATTATATTATATTAGACCTGGTCTTATAATAAAATAAGACCGGGTCATATATTAATTTTTGCTCCAAAAGACGCATTAGATAGAGCTGATTGTCCGGCTAGGTCTTATTTTCGGGGAAACGTGGTAGTATCACTTCTGCTGTACTCTATTGCTCAAAGCATCACAGGCCAGCCTAGATTCAGGGAGGGAGCAAATCAACCCCACTTCTCACTAGAGGGAGTGCCAAAGAATCTGCAGCCATCTTTAATCTACTACAATCACAAATGCTTTTTCCATGGACTCAAGTGAAAGTCTACTTTTTAAGATAGGGTTTGCAGTGAGCCAAACTATGAAGAAAGCAGCATGTGTTTTTGTGGCCTAGTATGCTTTTAGTTATTCTCACCTTCCTCTCATCCTTACCCTATGTTCCTAAAACCTATGCTGAAGAAAGATGAGCTACCCATGACTCACGTGACCTTGTGAGGGCCATTTTCATCTAATTGGAAAATGAAAAGATTTTTCTCTTGTTAATGGAATGCATTGCTTCTTAAAGTTTTGGAGAGATAAAGAAGTCAAGAGAGAATAGGTTTGGGCAGAGGGCCCTGACAGAGCCCATAAACTCCAGACCTCTCTGGAAGGGAGGGCCCCATGAGAGTGACTGCTGGGTTTGCTCAGTGTTATAAGGGTTCCACATTCTCCCTGTCTCTCTATCCCTCTCTTCTTTTCTTTGCTCTGACTCTTTTACTCTCTCTCCATACACACATGTGGATTTATATTTTTAGATTTGTTTATTTTCTTCAATCACCCCCACCAAGATGACCACAAGTAGTCAAATATATAAAAATCACCATGCTTTTTCTCTACCTGGGTGACATAAGGATCCATCCATTCCAAGGAGAGGGCAGATGACATTTTTCAGGGTTGCAATCCCAATGAGGCATTTGTGAAAAGAAAAAAAAAAAAAAAACATAGTTCTACAAAGGATGTGAGAATTATATTCATGGGTCTGGGTTAACGGTCTTTTTAGGTTGTTCCAGAAGCTAGCCTCTCATGTCTGTGTCATTTTCTTCTTCTTCTCTCTCTCTCTTTGGGATACTTTTTTCTGTTCTATTTTGAGCACCACAGCATAGCTCTTTTATTCCATTTGTCAGCCACAGACACACATCCAGTTGAAAAGCACCCCCAGCCTCCACCGCCACAATACCTCTGATCTTGTGGCCACTGGAGCCTCTGACCACACGAGTCTGTTGATTTGTGGCTTCTCTGTTGTTTTAGTTCTTGGTGCTACCAGTGGGAGAAAAGCTCACATGAGGCAAGAATGCTGAAAGAGTAAACCACTTATGACAAAGGACTGCTGTCCAGTGGGTTATATATAATCCCCATATTTGGAATCCATAGTAGCTGCATCATTGTATCCCTCAGTTGCGTCATGGAATGGGCTTCCCAGGCACCGAATGCCCTTTCATTCGCCCTTTCTGACTCTATTATGTTTTTCCCTTCCTTCCTTAAGTTCTACTGTGTTCTTTTACGTTTGGCAACACCAAAATAATCTACATCTTTTTTTTTCTCACATGCTGGTTGCTTTTTTTTTTTTTTTTTTTTTATCACATGCTCATTGGAGAATCTTTGAAAAACAGAGAAAATAAAAAAAGATTTTGATTATCTATAATACTATCACTGATTGGTAACTATACTCATTGATTCATTTCATTCATTCAACAGTAATGGTTACATACCTACTGTGTGAACTGCTTTACCAGGAGTGCAAGGGAAATCAAAAAGGCTAGATCTCTGGCATCATAGACTTTAGTTTCATGGGGAAACCAACACTGAATTAATAAAGAAAAAAACCAAGATTTATAGCAGCTGTATAACATTCCATCATTTGCATATATTTGGGGTTAGATAGCCACTGTCATTTTTACATAATTTAAGTATTTCATGTGCCAAACTAGAATTTATTACACTAATCATGTTATTAGATACTTCAGTTATTTCCAATGTTTTACTATAAAGTTTCACTTCACATTCGTGTACATAAATCTTTGAAACTCTTTCCTTGAGATATATTTCTTAAAGGATGATGAGTAAGTCAAAGAATGAACAGTTTTTTAAGACTCTGAACACGTTATCAATTTGTTTTCTAAAAGAGTCTCCATGTGTACACTTACCCACCCCACCCTACTGCTTTGTAATGGTGGTCTTGCCATACTCTTGCCAGCAATAAATGTTAATTAGTCAAGTTAAATTTTACCACATTTTTTATAGTTTTTCAAAATGAAAACAGGTTTTTTTTTCTGTTTATAAAAGCAGTAAATACTTACCATAAAAGCAAAACAAAAATAACAAACCAGGTAAATCCAGGCCAGACATATCAGAACAAAGAAGAAAAATCAGTGCGTTTCTACTCTTCAGAAATAAACACAGATTACAGTTAGGTGTGTAGCTTTTCAGACTTTCTTTTTTTATAAGGTTAAGCAGCATTTTAAGAGTAATTCCTTTTAGAATAAACATGCTGTTGGGAAAACACAGAGAACCTGGCTGAGTTCTGGGCAGATCCCAACATCACTTTCCTCCCTGAGCTTCATTCCTTCATCTGTTAGAGCAGAGTTTGGCCTAAGGGCTTTTTATTACTGTGTTTCTGTTAAGCAAGGGTTCTCAACTTTAGCACTGACATTTGGGGCAGGATAATGCTTTGTTGGAGGGGGGCGCTGTCCTATGAACTGTAGGATGTTTAGCAGCATCCGTGGATGCTTTTTTTATTTTCTCTGTTTTTCTCTACCCACCACCAGTCACATCAATCAAATATGTCCCCGAACATTGCCAAATGTACCCTGGGGACGAAATCCACCCCCCTCCCCAGATTGAGAAGCACTGTTTTAGGCTGAAAAATACTATAATTTCGTGTCTAGTGAATTTTAATGGTTGCTACAAAGCAAAGCGTCAGGTGATAACCAGCATGCTTTGTATTGGGAGACGGAAGAGATGGTAGATGTGGGAACAGCAGGGCTAACAGGTGAGAAAGCACCACCTGGGTGCTGGCCTGGACACGTTCTGGGGACAGTTCCAGAAGCCTGCACATGAGGACACTGCTCTCTGAGCCATACTTAAGTCTCAGGTGCCCATTCATTGTCCACGGGTAGGAAAACAAATTTCTTGTGGAGTAGATATATTGTATGCCAACAAAGTGATGAATTATTGAATGGGTTCTTTTTTTATATAAACATATTTGTCATCTTTCTTTTTCATCAGTCCTGTAGTGAACAAGGGAAGGCAGAAACAGGAAAACATTTTTGCAAAGAGCTTCAAACGTTACCCCCCTTTGGTGAATGGCCCCCTGGTTTGAGATGTTATTTCCTTCTTGAGTGGTCTCTCTCTCTCCCTGCCTCAAGGACACCTTGTAATGCTGCTATTGTTCAGAAAAGGAGTCACCCTGTTTTCTAACACTTTCTCTTTCACTCGCTCTCTTTTTTATTTTGGTGGTAAAAGGAAGTCTAGGGGGTTATTTAAAAAATGGGAGGGCAGTAGCAGAGTGGCTAGCTCATGTTTTGAAATGTGCTCCTCTGCTGTAATGGCCAGCCTAGTAGTGTAAGCAGTATCCCAAAATTCTAAGTAATGTTGTTGACCTTTATTGTAGATTAACATGGTCTTTCATCCAATGGGTGGGGTGGGGACTTCAGGAGAGTGGAATATGCTTAGAGCCCCTTATGGAGTAATGATGGGGCAGCATGTGGGGCTGGTTGGCATGTGTCTGTCCAGGCCCTCTGGCCTGATGAGGGATCTCTCTCCAGCAGGGACAGCCATGGTCGGTATTCCTAGGTGGTATACAGTACAGAAGGCCTGGAGTTCAGGGTCTGGGGGTGGGGGAGGAGGGAAGAGAGGCAAGTACAGCCAAAAAGGCAGAGGCAAGGCAAGATGTATCAAGGGTCTGAAGTTCATGATGAAATTAAGTCAGTAAGACTCCTTGTAGGGAAGGCAGATTACAAAGCATTGTTCCCAACTCTGTCCTGATTCATGTTTAGATCCGTGTTTTTCAAAGAGTGCTTTGAGGAGACTTTATGGGGTCCACAAAAGAGGCCTCAAGATTAAAATGGGGGTAGGAGATAGCTAAGAGCCCCTGAGGGGATTAATGGGCAGGTGAATGACATTTGTTTTGTATATTACTATCTGCCTCAATTTTCATTTAAAGAAGGGAATCCTCTAATTAAGAAAAAAACAGTTAAACCCATTGGCACATTTTTGTATTTCTGATTTTTCTCAAAGTAGACATGTTAAATGTAATTTTTTTGTTTCATAACTTTAATGTCTATCAAAATCAGACCACTGTTTCATTTTATTTATACCTTATATCCTTTTATAAAGGCTTTGAGCTGGCCTACAACATATCTAATAGACTAAAAATGGTAAAATTAGGTTGAATCAAATGAAGTTGTTGAAATTCAATGAGTTTTGACCTACAAATATGGCAATAGCTTTAACATAATAGAAATTACTGTTTAGAGATTAAGTAAAGGAAAAATTAGACTGAAAAGAAGAATGACAAACTAATGTCAAGGAGACGGTGGGGTGGGAAAATAAAAATATACAGATCTGTGGACCTTCAGGATTGCTAGGAATTGAGCCTTAAATGTTCCCGGAAACCAAGGTGTAATATGAGATGTGGTTGGTCAGATGAAAGTATTTCAATCTCTGAGAGAGCAAAGCTCCTTCTTACATATTTATCTAAAAGATATTTGTGTGCAAACCTCTTACGGGGACCCATGGCTGATAGAGTAGATTATTTCTTCAAAGCATGCCAACAGGAAATACAGTCGCAGATTTCATAAATCTCCTTCTAACAACCCAGATGATAATACCACATTCGTGGTGATAACTTCTTTTGTTTTTTTTTGTTTTGTTTTTTAAAGGAAATAGGATTCTAAAATGGCACATATAGGTGAAAGGTTTATCTTTGTGTCTTATTTTACAAGAAGTGGAAAAGGAAATTATTTGCTTCTGTTATATAATGTTTAAAAGCATTTCCTTTTAGTATATGGGGAATTTCCTGAATCTTGACCCTAAATCCCAATTGTCTCAGTCTGTTAGAGAGAGATTTTATTGATGTCCTCCTCTTATGTCTGATGTCTAGCAATGTCACTTCAGGTTGTCTTAAAGTGAGTCCTCATGATATGGTTCTGTAACCTAAATAATCGATCATAAACATTAAACGTTCTTTTGGGGAAAAATGCTTCAAATCAAATGAATAGTGCATTTATATGATGAACAGGTTGTATCTAAGTAGATGTTTGGTGTGTCTTTTTATTGACTTTTGATAGTTGTTTGCTTTTCCTTCTTCATGTAACACTAACAGCTAATATTTCTGAGCAGTCGCTGTGTGCCAGGCGTTGTTCTAAGGGCTATATGTGGTATATCATCTCACATACCTACTTAACAGTTCCATGAAGGTGCTACTATAATTATTCCCATGTTACTGATAAACTGAGGCTCAGAATGGTCAAAAACAAAAACAAATAAAATTTCCCCAAGGCTACCTGGCTAGCAACTAGCAAAGCCAGGACTGAAACTCAGCCCTGTGCGCACATGACCCGCGTTCTTGATCAAAGTACACTGCAAGGATCAGATGATTGTTCTCTGCTGCTGCTTAGTGGAGATGAAGCATGTGCTTCTAACACACAGAATCAGCTGGACCTTGTCACCCAGGACTGAACTTGAGCAGTAGAGAGACTCGGTTGCCGTCAGGGTCAAGGGCAGCTGGGCCTCAAGAAGCATGACTCCAACAGTTAAAACGGTCATTGGAGGTCCCCGGGTCTTGTCCTGAAACCTGCTTAAGCTGTCCGGTGGCTGAGTTGGGACTTGAAGACAGATACAGGGTGGAGGTCTGGCGTTCTGGAATGCAAGGAGTCCAAATTAGGAAAATGAAGACTCCAGATTGTAGGGCAAGGAACTGGTTCAGAATACCTAAAGGGAGGGCTACGTAATGGGAATTTCCCTTAACCAGCCTGCTGCGTTAACATGGGGGAAAGGACCTCACCTCTGGGCACAAGTTACTTGATCTGGAAAAATAAGTACCATAGGTCACTATACTGATGTTGTTTCTGATAGCTATTGCTTCTGTGGGGCCCAGGTTTCAGGTCTGAGCAATGATGGAAGTCAGGAGTTAACCGTAAAGCTAAACAGATTTAGCCAGAAAGCTAAACCAAGTCCTCATAGAGGAACAGAGCTTTCTTCCAAGCAAGAGCTTTCAGGGACCAGGACCGGCCTCAGGGACCAGGACTCGGCCTCCATAGAACAAGTAGGCAGACCCACAAAGGAACAAAACCGTTTCACCATATCATCAATTTCTGAGCTCCAGTTTTCCTCCCTTCTGAGTCATACCAGGAACCAGCAAGGTGGTGCTAAATCCCCAGCTCGCTCTGCCTCCCGAGACGAGGCGTGCTGGTGAGGAGAAAGTTATGCTGTCCTCCTTAACACTGGAAAATTCTACCAACTTAATGTTGGCTCCACACTTGCTTCTTCCCCAGCCCAAACTCACTCCCACGGAATCCGTTTTTATAGTTTGCGTACTATGGCGAGCTGTTAAAAGTAGGGCATTTTACAAGTTTCGTTTGCCTTGAGAAATGACGCCAAATCAGGTCTTATTAGAGTGCCGCTGGTGTGTGATTTAGGCAATTCTACCATTATCTGCAGAGGAGAAATCATGAGTCGATGCAGACGTAATTCCATAGTATGAAAGTGAAATGTCCCTTGTGTTACTTTGACTGCCAGATTTTATTTGCATATTTTCCTTGCACTTCTGAAGTAGTAAGTATCAGGAAACACTGAGTATGATCTCAACTTGGTCATGCATTTTTAGACCTTGAAATGGTTTAATGGTTTTTGGGGTGAAATGTGGTGCTTTCATTTAAATGACTTGGCTATTTCCTGACTTGAGAAAAGACAGTGGCTTTTTGATAATAGCGAAAAAAATGTTTACTGAATTCCACTCTGAGTGAAGACCTGGACAAGGCCCCGGGGAAAGATACCACACAGGTAGAGAACAGAGGCTGCTCTGAAACAAAGTCCCCATGAACTAAAATTTCAAGAGACATTCAGTCAACAGTATAAAGTCGTCAGCTGGCATAAAACAGCTGCTTAGTGACATTCACCATCGTGTTGGTACCAGTGACAACAATGAGGGTAACATCTACCATGATTTAACAATAATAATAACAGCTTTATTGAGATATAATTCACATACCATAAAATTCACCATTTTAAAATTTACCATTCAGTGGTATATTCACAGAGTGTGCAACCATCACCACCATCTAATTTCAGAATACTTCTTTTACTCCAAAAAGAAGTGCCATATCCACCTGCAATCACTCCCCATGCTCCTCTCCCTTTAGATCCTAGCACACCATTAATGTATTTTATGTTTCTGTGGATTTGCCTATTCTGCACATTTTATGTATATGGAATCATGTAATATGTGGCCTTTTGTTACTGAATTCTTTCGCTTGGACTGTTTTGAGGTTCATTCGTGTTCTTGCACGTGTCAGTACTTCATTCCTTTTTGTTACCTAATAATATTTCATTGTATGGATAGGCCACATTTTGTTTATCCATTCATCAGCTGATGGACATTTGGGTTGTGTCATTTTTTGACTATTATGAATAATGTTTCTAGGAATATCCATGAACTAGTTTTTGTTTGGATATGTATTTTCAGTTCTCTTGGGTATACATCTGGGAGTCGAATTACTGGGTCATATGGTAACGCTATGGTTAAAATTTTGAGGAACAGCCAGACTGTTTTCCAAAATTACCACACCATTTTACAATCTTGCCTGCAATGTATGACGGTTCCAGTTTCTACAAATCGTCTCCAACACTTGCTATTGTGTCATTTTTATTTTACTTAATCCTAGTGGATATGAAATAGTATCTCATTGTGGTTTTGATTTGCAAAATTACTGATGACGTTGAGTATCTTTTCATGTACTTATTGATTGGCCTTTTGCATATCTTCTTTAAAGAACTGTCTATTTAAAGCCATTGCCAATTTTTAATTAGGTTGTTTACCCTTTTTGTTGTAGAGTTGTAAGAGCTCTTTATATATTCTGGATACAAATTCCTTATCTGATACATGACTTGCCAAACTTTTCTCCTATTTTTGTCCTTTGAAGCACATTTTTAATTCTGATAAAGTCCAATTTACCTATTTTTTTCTTTTTGTCATGTTTTTGGTGTCAAATCTAAGAAAGCATTGTCTAATCTAAAGTCATGAAGATTTATTCCTATATTTTCTTCTGAATGATTTATAGTTTTGGCTCTTACATTTAGGTCTATGGTTCATTGTGAATTAATTTTTTATAAGTGTGAGGTAAGGGTCCAGCTTTATTCTTTTGTACATAGATACCCAGTTGTCTCAGAACCATTTGTTGAAAAGACTATCCTTTGTTCATTGAATTGGCTTGGAATCCTTTTCTAAACTTAAATTGTTTTTTCACTCACTGACCAAATCAATTAGATATTTTAGGATCACATAAAAACAGTCCTAGTCCATATCTCCAGAGAATTTGCTATCACCTAGGGAGAAATGTTGGCAAAAAAAAAAAAAAAAAAAGAGGCATAAGAACATTCATTTATTAATTCAACATCATTATTATATTCTTACAAAATCTCAAGCACTATGCTAGGCCCTGCGGAGACTGGGATACATAAGAAGGATAAATCAGAGCATACCACACTGAAGCAGGTGAAGGAAACACAGGCTTTCACTTTTTACTAAGACCACCTTAGGTTCCAAGAAGGTTTAGAATCTGTATTTGGACAAGCTCAGCTTGTGTGCACTTCCCCATTTACTTGCCTTGGTGAACTATTTTTCAGCCTTCGATTCAGATGTCATTTCTTCTAAAAGGTCTTCCCCGATGTCTCCAGAGTTGTAAATGCCTCTGTAATAGCACTTAGCATGTTGAATTATAACCAGGTGTCTGTCAGTCTCACTAATCTTTGAGGAAAGAACCATATTTTTTGTGACATCATATGATTTACATTTGTGAGGCACAGAAGATGTGCCATTCATGTATATTAAACAAATGAATATGGACTTGCTTTTCGAAAACTTCCTGGAAGTGGTAACTTGCAAATCTTCCAAATGATTTCAGAAAAGGAAATCAACAAACACCTCAGCAAATGCAGTACATTGTGTTACAAGTGGGCTGAAGTCATATGGCTCTCACAGTCCCGTGATCTGATAACAGAGGTTTTCAAAATGGGTGAGGGAATGGTGTGTGTGGGCACCAGTACAGTGCTGTCCAGGACTTCCAAAGAGAACATTGTCTTTGGCTTGGGAAAAAAAGACTTCAAAATCAAATTCAAGCCCAATATGACCCAGATGTCTCTAGTCAGCAAAACCGTTTGTCAAAAGGATAATTCTACCGATTTTAACAGTGTGGTGGTCTTCTAGCCCTCCTACTTCCTGTCAGAACCCACAAATGCTAGCTCCCAGAAAGCACCAACCTCAAAAAAAACACTGTTGTTTTTTTTTTTTGGACCAAACTCAGGAAATTAATTCTCTGCACTCTAGCTGTCACATTCACAATTAATTAGCTTAAAGTTCCTTGAGAGAACATTTATGCTGTTGTGGCTTGGTGTGCTTGAAACAGTAGAAATATGTGGGCCTTCAGAAGGGTGTGGTGGTACGAAACCCTTGGCTCTCACAGCTCTGGTTTTTCTCTTTCCCTGAGGATAACTTACATTACATACACTGAACAACTGTGGTCTTCAAAGGAGGTTTTGGAGAATCTGATCCTTAAGTGAAACAAGCAAAATGTTGAAAATAATAACCATGAAAAATAATATTTTGAAGGGCTCATTGGGTGGTCTCCTGGAGAATGCCACCAGGTGGAAGAAGCCAACATGTGTAACCTCATCCAGGCGTTCTGCTTCGCAGTGATTCTACTGAAGGCCTGGCTTTTTTCGTGCATGGATGAATTGACTTCTCTCATCCACCTTAGGCCCTCTACTGCCTGCCGAATGTATTCTCTCAGTGACCGTGTTCTTTTCACGGGTCATTTCCGTTGGTCGCCTCACTATGTGTGACAACAGCACACGTATTTCTAACAGAAAGGTTCAGGGTTAGGCTATTTCCCCCAAGTCCCTCTCCATACATCGGAGGGCTACTTAAAATT
Organism: Rhinolophus sinicus; assembly: GCF_036562045.2. Lineage (NCBI taxonomy): Eukaryota > Metazoa > Chordata > Mammalia > Chiroptera > Rhinolophidae > Rhinolophus > Rhinolophus sinicus. Next base: position 49,168,465 of record NC_133753.1, read on the forward strand.
CCCTGGAGAATTGAACTGAGTGCGTCCTGCTGCCATTTGTAAACATGTCCAATATTTATTCCTCGTGGATCATGTGGTTAAAACAGGACCTTGATGTAGGAGGCACAGTGCTTGGGTTCCCATAGGGACTCTGACACTCAGGGGCTATGGGACCCTCTTCAAGTCATGTCGCCTCTCTGAGCCTCAGTATTTTTGTTGTTACCATTATCGTGGTGCTTGTTCGGATGAATAGCTAGATTTGTTGTGAGTTTACTGTGAGCCATCTGCCCTGATAAGTGTTTACCTGGATTATCTCAAGAGTCTCCTGAGATATAGGTATTATTATTCTCTTCCTTTTATCAAGGAGAAAAATGAGGCCGACAGAGATTAAACAACTTGTCCCAAATCACCTGTGGCAAATGGAAAAGGTGGGATTTGAACCCTAGCAAGCTGACCCAAAAGGTAGCACTCTTGACACGGTGCTACCACAAGAGGGAAAAGAAAGATTAAAATAAGTGAATGTCCTTTTTCAACTCTAAGTTTTTATAATTCTATAAATCCTTCCATAAATTCTGTAACACTGTGATTTAGTTCCAGTGATTTGTAGGAAATTTCATGAACTGGAAGAGAAGTTGGCAAATTATGGCCTGCAGGCCAAAGCAAACCCCTTGCCTGCTTATATTAATAAAGTTTTATTGGAACACAGCCACATTCAATTCTTTATATATTGTCTATGGCTGTTTTTGTACTGCAATGTCAAGGCTGAATATTGCAAAAGGCAGCCTGGGTGCAAAGCCAAAAATATTTACTCTCCTGGCACTTTACAGTAGAAATTTGCTGACCCCTAAGCTAGGATGTAAGGCTATAGTGCTGGCAACTTTGTTCTGTTTACTGCTGTATGCTCAGGCCTTATAACAATGCTTCGGTACATAGTAGGTGCTTAATAGATAGTTTTGGAAAACCTGAATGAGATATAATTTTTTGTTTGTAACTTCTTTAACTATGCCCTCGTAGGCACAGGTTCAGTCTGCAAATAAGCAGAATTTTAGTATAAGCTATCCCCCCCAAAACCTATAAAATTTAATGTTCAAATACATAAATTTTATAAGCAGTGAACTCATAAAATGAGATTTTTATCAGTTTTCTTGAGCATTTACTGAAGGCCTTGGGGAAAGATGCTAGAAGTAAAATAAACAGCGGGTTTAGGTTTTTCTCCCCACCCCCTTTTAGGACCTGATGGCTTGCCTTGCTAAAATTAATATTGACATTGAAAACTAGTTTATTTGTTTTAGGTGGAAGCCCTATAAAGCTCATTGGCAAACATTCCTAGAAGGATAGACAGACTGCTTTGCATTTTGTATTTGCTCCTTCTTTTGTGAATTACTATGCAAAAGATAAATTCCCTGGCATTGTACACCCATTAGTTACCTATAAAATTTGCTTTTTGCTCCAGAATGTATTATTTGGGGAGGTTTAAAACAGCATCTAGATATCTCTAATTGTATACCAATTTAATACAGTTAATAAAGCTAATTGGAGGTGGGAGTTTTTCAATGGAAGGTACTTTATATTCCAGAACAAACTTAGAAACATAATAGCTATGGCGGTTTTTCCCCCCCAAGTTTTTACAGTCATTTATCTTAGCAGTGAATTAATTAATTTTCTTTCATTAACTGGTACTTAGTCATAAAATGTTGTCATTCTCATGTCATTCTGCAAAATGCTCTGTACATATTGTTAGTACTGCTGAACTGTGTGAGCTCACTGCTACTTGTACGAGCGTAGTATTTGGAAATTATTCTGGTAGAACTAACATATAACGTTTACCGTAGTACTAATGTCTCTTGACCTTAGAAGTATATGCATATTTCTGGAATACATCGAAGTGGCTTAACCATTTTACTCATTGATTCATTTATTTCTATAACCTACTTTGTGCCTAATACTTGACTGTATGATTTGGATACTGGAAAACACATACACACATGCACACACATACACACACACACACACACACACACACACACACAGCCTTTATCCCTAAAAGACCACAATCTGTTGGAGGACGATAGGGAGACAGATATAATATTAGCTGAACAATTTGATCATGAATTAGTAGGAGGCTGAGTTGAAGGGAAAGATTAGGAAAGAAACTTTCAGGACTTGACACTTGATGTGAAACCTGAAGACCAGGAAGAAGGAAAATGGGGAAGAGTGGGAGGCCATAAAGGACTAGAAAAGAGAAGGTGAGTGGGGATTATCCTGGAAAGAAAAATATGAAAGGGCCTTCTAGGGAATGGGAAGAGCAGGTGAAGGGCATAGAACATTGAACAATCTGTGTACATGAGAAATAGCAAATAGGTGAGAATGGCTGGGTGTAAAGGGGAGAGTACAGGAGATGAACAAAGGTGAAGGATCTGTTGAATTTGACAGCCTAGGTGCTGAGGAGCCGTGGAAGAATGAGCAGATGCTCTGCGACAGGAGGGAACTAAATAGTTGCAATGACAATTCAATATGCAGTGAAGCCAGCTAGCATGTGAGGCAGCAAGAGTCCCTCTGGCCATGAGGTGATTCCACTCTGGAGTTCCAGAGCTCCCAGGAGATGCTTACAAAAACCTTTGCTGCTGTCACTGCCCTGTTTTGCTCTTGGGCCTTGAAGTTGCCCTGGTGTCTTCTCTCATGCATCATTTGAAGTTTCCTTTGCTGCCAGCTTCCGGAGTTGAGACCAAACTATACCTGCCCATATGTTTGCCCATGGATCAGGTCTCTGTATGTTATCAAGGTACTCAGTGGCTTGTTCAGACCCCCTTTCAAGTTTGTTGTGCTTTTAGGTTTTCAGTGAATTCTCTGAAGCATCTCTGCATTTGGTCCCATAGTTAGCCCTGTGAGAGATGCAGAGCCCCTCGCAGGTTCAGGTGTCCATTCTATTGGAGGTTAAATTATGATCCAAGGTTATGGCTTTAATTATATGTAGACCTCGGCTTCTACCGCCTACACTAGTGCGCCCTCTGCTATGTCAGACTTGCGTTCCGGTACAGAGATTTCCTCAGCGTACTGCCAATGAGTTACCCTCAAAACATAAATTCATCCATAAAGTTGTTTATAAACTATTTATTTTGGAATAATTTTAGATTTACATAGAGTTGAAAAGAATACAGCGTGCTCCTGTATACTTTTCATCCAGTTTCCCCTAAGGTTAATGTCATGCATAGCTATGAATCATTTGTCAAAATTCAGAAATTAACATTAGCACATTACTCTTAACTGAAGGCCAGACTTGATTTGGATTTCATTAGTTTTTACATTAATGTCCTTTTTCTGTTCCAGGATCCAATCCAGAATATCACATTGTATTTATGCATTTATTTGTTGCATTGCATCCTTAAAATTTTTAATTATGCATGATTGTGGTATGTGGAAATTGACGACTCTGCATAAGAGGCTTTAAACCTGGTGAGACTGGAAAGGAGAGAGACCTTGGTATAAAAGGGAAAGGTTTTCCTTTTTAAGTGGAAAAGCCAGCCAGCCTTTGGGTGCAACATTCCAATCTGCATCATCTCTCTCCTAGACTGAATGGTTTTAGCAAGGTAGAAAAGAATTGGATGAGTCAAAATCTGACGTGGCCATATTTATTTGATAAGTGGTATTATGGGTAGTCTGGCTGGCCATGACCTTGTGAAACAAGTGGTGCTCATAAAATACTTCAAACCTTATGTAGATGTAGTTTTCTGGTTATGTAAGCAATGCTTTGTTTGCTAGGGCATTGGCTTAATGAAGGTCATTATTTCGTACACCTTGGACTTATAAGCTGAACTCCAAATTTAATACCGTGTTTCCCCGAAAATAATTCCTAGCTGGATAATCAGCTCTAATGCATCTTTTGGAGCAAAAATTAATATAAGACCCAGTCTTATTTTACTATAAGACCGGGTCTTGAATGGAATGGAATGAAATGGAATGGAATGGAATAGAAATAATATAATATAATACCGGGTATAATATAATAAAATATAATTTAATACCAGGTCTTATATAATATAAGACCTGGTCTTAAGACCAGGTTTTATATTAATTTTTGCTCCAAAAGACACATTAGAGCTGATTGTCTGGCTAGGTCTTATTTTCGGGGAAACACGGTAGGAAAGTTACCAAATACTTCTTATGTGCCTTGAAGAGTTTGGCCTCCAAATGTGTTCTTTGGTGTGGTTTGGAATGAAACTTTGATCTGCAGCAGGAATGTAATTTGGGAAAGTGTGCTAAACTTCTGTTGCCTGAATCTGTCCAACCCATCTTCTTTCCTAGACCTGAGCTATTATGCACTGAAATCCATTCTAATTACCACTTCTCATGCTTGTTCTGATGTGCCATTTCCTAAAGTTTTCCACTTTGGAGAAAAGAAGATCTGGCTGTGTTTTTATGGAGTAGCAGAGCCTCTTCAGCTTGAATTTTCTGGCAAACCAGTCACTGATGGTATGTCTTCATAATAGGACTAGTGGAGTAACTGAAAGATCTAAGAAGGTATTTTAAAAATACTTCCTGGCTGAAGATCTCATTGATTGTTTTGGACAAGAACAATATGATTAGGACTTGTCTCCCACTAGGACCAGAGGCAGACACGTTCTAATATTACAGGGACAGTTAATCAACTCTGTAAGTGTCCCATATGTGACTAATGAGGGGGAGGAATGAGCTAGCATAAAACGCATGGAACCATTGAGAACCAGAATGCTCAATGAGGAGGTGGAACACTCAGGCCATTGTCCAGGTCTTACGCTTTTGTGACGATAAACAGGTTTCTATGCAAGTGATTAAACAGCATCACCCATACACGGTTATAAACTGACTGCTTCATGCGACAGTAAAGTGCCTTCTTAACCTTCAAGACACAGATATTTGCTGCTTAAAGATCCTTCTGCCCTATCATTGCTGCCACAGCCACTGCCCCTGCCATCACCTTGTCATGTTCAGGTTCTTTTTAACCCATCAAGGACCAGCATATGAGCTACCTCTTCCACACCAGCTAGGGGATACCAGTAGGAAAAAGACATCATTGCCCCTGCTGAAATCCCCCAAATCATGCACTTCTCACTCTCTAGTTACATGCACTTCTCACTCTCTGGTTATATAAGTAGGTATCTAATTCCTCCTCATTTAGTACAATGAATTTGAGCACAGGATTTATGTTTAATTCGCCTTTGTATGTCCCCATACTGCTTAGTATGCTGCTTGGCACATAATGGCAGTTCAATAAATATCTCAATAAATAGCAGCTGGTTTCTGTAGCCAGTTATGCAGCTGATGACAGACTAACCCTAGTCTTGCTCATCACCTTATGAGTGAAATCATGAATAATAAGAAATCCTGGCCAGATGCCTGATTGAATTCTAATGCCATCGTTGCAAAGACCACTTCATGGAGATCTTTTCTTTGGTCTAATCAACCATGACGAGCTTTCAGCTGGAAGTGAGAAAAGATAAGCAGGCAACTGAAGAAGAAAGAGACACTTTTTCCTTGACATTAGTGTTGAACACTGTATCCTAAGCAAGTTGCCTCCTCTCCCTGGGATGCAGGGTGGGGAGTGCAGAAAGAGGAAGAAAGATAACGCGGTAAAAAGCCTGAAGGGACCAGAGGAGGGTGGCATGAGTGTCGAGGCCAGCACTGTCCTTGGGCCTGCAGCTTATACACTTTCTTAGCCATTTTATGATTTTCCAGGGGAGACGGACCTGCGATTGCCCGCTTCCTCTTTAATATCCCCACTGCATCCCCCACCCCACCCCCAACCAAGGCTGGGGAGTCTCCTATATAAGAGCTTTGTGAAAGCCCTAACCTAGGGTCAGCTGAGGCAAGCTGAAACGTCTAACAAATATTTATAGCACCTATTATGTGGCCAGCCACATGCTAGATAATGCTTGCCACCAGACCTGTCCACTCAAATTTCAAGAGGCTCTACTAACAAGAAATTGCCTGTCTTGTTTCCAACCAAAATATTGACTGACCCAGGAGTATTAAGTTGAAACCTGTCCTTCATTGCTGAGACTACCATTTCTTCTCCATTTAGATGCAGGTGCACCTGGACCATCTGCATTGTGGACTAGCTGCTGTGACACCTATAGTCTCAACCTCTATAATAGATGCCCCTTTTTGGTTTTTCATGGAAAAGAAAAAATCCATCTATGAAATCAATGTATGGCCTCTCTGTCTCTGGAGAATTTCCCACCTGTTAATTCTGCCCCATTCAGGTGCCTGACAACTCCTTAGATAAAGGTCAGTGGAAAGTTACCATGGTTACATGGTGACTTGCAATTTTATGGTCATTCTAGCCAAAATGTAGAGAGCTGATGTATTCTTTCTCCTAGACATGGCACATTTTCTGAAGGACATCGCTGTTAAAATACTAGAAAGTAATGGGGGTGCATAATGGAGCAATTTGTTGTGAGGTTGACAGTAATGAAACTGGAACGTCCATCACGTTCAGCACGCGTTCTGGACAGCTCCGTTGTCTGAAGTGTGCCGTCTGTGCCTTAGTGGAAATAATCAGGTTGCCAACCTGTGTTTGGCAAGCCATGGAGAAAGCAGCGCTTTACTTACAGATTGATAGCAAGGCATGAAGCTCTCTCTGACATTTTCTCAACTCGTCTCTTCCTGGGTGTTTTTTCCCTGGGAAATGCTTTAATATCCAATTGATAAGGTCCCAAATGAAATTTACACATGAAAGAAGAGAGAATGCCTAACAAAAATGACACTAGAATCTTTGCTATTTTTCCCAGTATCCTTATGCTACCGCTCATGGAATGGATTTGAAACCTGAGTATCATGAACTTGGGGTTTGGAAAGAAGCCTAAAGGTCATCTCATCCAGCCCATCCTCTGCTGTTTAAATCCCCCTCATAGTAGCCACACAAGCAGGTTGAGTCCATGGCTCCAAGTCTGTGATTCTTCTGATGATTGAGAGCTCCCTAACTCAACAGAACGCTCAGATTTGGAAATGAATTAAGCTCCTAAAACAGCTTTTAATGCATGAATCCCATTTAATAATAATAGCTCCTTTTTTTTCAAATGCTCACTACATGCATTGCTTGTCATGTACCAACTCTTATATTATTCACAACAACCTCAAAGGGAGATATTTTCACTCCCATTTTATCATTAAAGAAACAGGCTAAGTAAGTTGGCCGAAGTGCTCCTCTGGTCCATTCACAGGTACCTCCAGTGACAGGAGGCGTGCACCTCTTTTTTAAGCAGCTCTGACTCACAGAAGGTGCTTCTCTATAAGGTGAAATGTGTCTCTCTGTAAGTCAAGCAGTAGATATTTATTGAATATCTGAAAACAAACAAACAAACAAACAAGAATATCTGCTGAATTTCAGTCACGGTGCTAGGCATTTCAGATTCAAAGAAATTCTGGGTTTTATTGATGTATTTACTTACATATTTTTAGGTATGCATCTACTTAGATTTTACCTCATTTGAAGAAATACTTGGGGAAACTTAAAAGGAAACTTCTGATATACAGCAATGGCAGACTATATATATATCAGAGAAAGTATAAATAAAATTGGAAACTAGTATGACCAAATTAAAAATATACAGCTCATATGGAACAAGAAAAATTGTACCAATTCATTTCATATTTGACCTGGGCTTCCTGGCAGCCAAAACAAAAAAGGGCAGACACTGTCAATTCACAATTCTTATTATCAAAATTATCATCAAAATGGGGTAGCTAAATTTCTGACACTGAATAGTGAAAGAACTCTCTCTCCCAGGGATTTTGTACAGGGAACATTGAGAGATTGACTTAGCTGTAGTCTCAATGAAATTCCTATAGGATGTGCATTAATACACTCAATGCAGTTGTTCTTGCAGCATCTTTTGTTAGAACCCAAGAGTAGAGCATTAAAATAGACTTGGCAAACAGGGCAATGTAGTCCACACATGTAGCCCTTGGCCTTCATCTATTACCCTCGAAAGCATAAAACATTGCCCCTGGCACAGAGGAGCTTAACTATAAATCTCAGCTGTCAAAACATATAGACATGCCTGATGCCCAGACTGTAACTGATAAGAGTGTAGAGAGCAAGAACTCTTCGGACGTTCCAAGGAATAAGGACCCATTACTGGAGCCTGGGCCTTCTAGGGGTCATTTCTAGGAAGCGTTGGCCTTTGGACTGAGCTGGACTGAACAAGCAGTAAGGAAGGAGATGGATGAAAGATGAGTCAGGCCGAACATGACTAATTTTGTGTATTCCTTTCACTTAAATGTGTTGTGCCTCCTTTCCATGTGTCTGTGGAGGACACTCATTCTTGGCACCAACTGGGAAGTGAAACTGCAGGGGGTTCATGGGCGCTGGCCAAGGAGCCATCAGCAATCCCGTCACCAATGCTTAGAGTAAGTCTCATAAGGCATATTTGGCTCCAAGCAGCAACCACATCTCTATTTTCATAAAGTAATTTCACTTGTTTGCCCCAGTTAATATTAATAAGCCCAGGGCTACATGCTTCTACTTACTAGAGCACAAAGATAATAGAATAATGGAATGTTCAAGCTGAAACAGACTTTGGAAATCATGTGGTCCAACCTCCTCATTTGATAGATGAGGAAACAGAGGTACACGGAAGTAAAGGGCCAGGTTGCAGGTAGTCAGACTTACAGACTGGGCTGGAACCCAGTTTCTCTGATGGCCAGCCCTCTCCATGGTCCATCCCATCTGTCTGACATCGTCTTACCTCATCCCTAAGAACTGCGGTGTGGTGGAAAGAACATTGGACCAGGCAATGGGAGAACCAGGATTTAAACATATCTTCATTCCTTTTTATCTTGAGTGTCTCTCGCCTCTTATTTCCTCCCCACAACACAAGTAGATGCCTAATACTTTTCCCCAAAGGAAGAGATGAGGTAAGGCAAAATGCCTCCACAAAGCTGACAATACTATGGTCCTTTTGAGTCAGCCCAAACTTGGGACAAACCCAGTGCTGGTGGTGCTCTATGCTCTGTGACTTTGAACACAGTTTCTAATCTCACAGAACCTAAGCTTCACTGGACTGTGGCAATTACTTTGTGAATGAATATAGACAAAGCACATCGCATAAGGCCTAGAACTGAGATGCCGAAAACATGCTCATTCTCTTTATTGTGTTCCTGCCTTCTTCCTTCTTGACAGATCACATGTAAGTCCATGTGGGTCTCTAAGGGACATGAATCACCCAGAACTCCATGCAGTCAGAATGTAGAGTGATCTAATGTTCCTAAGTTACTTACCTCTTTCCACTGAATAAGTCAGCCGGCAGGTCTCATTTCCATTTCTCTTCAACTAGCCAAACATCCATTTTCACCTACATAGAACCTTCTACTGGCCCAGGGACAAATAAATCACATTTTGAATGGCCCCAGGACAATTCAGCTTTAAAGAAAAAGAAAGGATGGCAACATGAAGGACATTTGCTGTGTTGGGCTGTCACCAAGTCCCCATTGGAACCATGAAAAATTATGGCCAATAAAATAACATTTTTCAAAATGTGACACTACCCTTAAATTTATCTTGGGCAATAAATGGATTTTGAAAAAAAATATTTGAGGGTAATTCATTGTTCAAGCACTCAATAACACATCATAAATGAATTGCATTATTTATAATAGAATAATTGTTTTGTCTCAATATTTATTTTCACAAGCTCTGGCATTAATTTTCTCTTTCTTTTTAATCATCTCAATATATTAGCACATACACCACCCCAGCAAGCTATCCAATCCTCTCCACCTCCTCCTACAAATATAAAAATGATTTTGAGTGGTTGGCATACAGAATCTTCTGGCCATCCTTTTGTGATAATGAAAAGAATGAGAACAAAAGCAGCCAGCATTGGTTGAGATGAACTGTTTGCCACATTGTTTGCTAAACAATTTAACTGTATTGTATTGAATCTTCCCAACAATCCTATAAAGTAGATGCCATTATTATGCCAGTTTTACCAAGAGGAAACTGAGGCAGAGAACCCTGTTATAAAGTAAAAAACAAACAAAAAATCCACCGTCCCCATTGATGAGATTTCTTGAATACAGATTTCATAGACCAGGTTGGCTTAAATCAGGACATGTTTGAATGCTATTCCTTTTGTGTAACACAAAATGCAACTGTCATCTTTGACTGTACCCAAGTCTCAGTAGTGAACAGCAAAGACAAATTAAGTACCTATTTAGTTAAGACCAACAAAACAAAGTCTTTGGAAAGGAATTCGTTGTAGAATGAATGAACTGATTGAGTTCCTTATATATGTTGTAGTGTTAGGATGACCTTACTGTGACATATACTAGTGTTTTGATTGTTTTGGTCCTGGAGAGTCTGGACGTCTGGGTGCCAGCCCCGGCTCTATTGTTCACTGTCTGTGCCATAATAGGTAGATCACTTCATCTTAATGAACCTCGGTTTTCTCAATTTTAAAAGATGGGCCCCATGATCCCAATATTCCCAGAGGTTATATTTACCACAGCGTAGATTCACCCAACTGTTTACACACGGATCATGAAGATGAGGGAAAACCAGTCCATCTTTAATGCACAGCATTTAACATACAAAGTCTCAGCCTTGCATTTCAATGTGTCTGAAGGGAGAACTTGTATAACTGGAATGCAGAGAGGAAAAAGCTTGTACAAAAGCTTAATAATAACAATAACAAAACAAAAAAAGTCAGTCTTGAAGCATCACGACACTAAAAGCTCATTAAGATCTCTGTCCCAGCTATTACATTCCTAATTGAACAGTTACACAAATAGACATATAATACAATCGTGACTCTAATTAAGGCTCCGACCTCAGAATCTGGTAAAAGCTTGTACAGTTCCTGCTCTCACTTTAAATAGCTGTCCTGGGCAAGCTTTGGGAAGAGAAACTGTCCTTTTATGACTTCACTGAAAAAGCATGAAAATTCATACAAGTGCCTCTTTTTGTTTCTTTTCCTATCCCATAGCATACCTCCCACTCTCCACTTCTTTCCTTTCAGTTCTGGGAGTGTGTTCCTTTGGAGGGAGAGGATGCAGTGATCCAATGGTGTATCACTTTCAACACTTTTCTTCAGTGTTCTCCATCAGTGCCTTCATCCACAGGACTATGGGTCTGAGAGTCTTCTCCAGTATTCTCAAGCAATCTCTCTCCCGATTGGATAATTGGCTTTCTTGCTCATATGTTTATCTTCCACTTGCTTGCTTTTTCTTGCCCATATACTGGGGCCAGAAGTGCCAAAAAATGTATATAAGTGGACACTTTGGTCAATGTTGTTCAAGTAGTAGTTCACCATAATCAAAGTGTCTGGACCACTTTGAGTACCTCTTATAATTGCAGAAGTCACTCGTGACTTGTTTTCATCTTTTGTTATCGGTATATAGTATTACAATTTTAATACAGTTTTCCTTTTAAAATGTGTATACATTTTTTTGGCACCCTCTGTATATATCCCAGCTTAGAGTCTTAACAGATAAACAGTTTTGAGTTTCTCTGTACATTTCCCTCTTCCTTCTTGTCCTGACCTTTGCAGAGCACAGGGTTGCCAGGGCCCAACAGAGGTCACCTTGGCAGGAGGAGTAAATATCAAGGGCTGCCTTTGAATATGAAGAATTCACAGGCTGAGAAAAATTCTAAAGGGAATTAAAGATTTGTACAGGAAGTCCTCAAATAGTGTCATTTCTTTCAACATAGTTTCCCTATCATGTGGATGGGGAAAAAAATCGAGTCCGGACTGGGGCCACTATGTGGAGTTTGCACCTTCTCCCCATGTTTGCATGGGTTTCCTCCAGGTGCTTCGGTTTCCTCCAACATCCCAGAGATGTGTACGATAAGTGAATTGGCGTGTCTGCATTGTCTCAGTCTGAGTGTGGATGAGAGTGAGTGTGTCCTGTGATAGAAAGGCGTTCTGTCCAGGATGGGTTCCCTCCTTGTGCCCTGAGCTGCTGCGGTAGGCTTTGGCCACACATAACCCTGCACTATAATAAGCAGGTCGGAAAGTAATTATCTCCCTGTTTTCTTTTATTAATCTTTCTTAAATGTATGTATGGCTCACATTTTTTCAATGTGTAGCATTAGAAGTGTTTTTAGGGTCTTTATTTAGAAATATGGTGATATTCTTGTGACCAGAAATATGTCATCGGAACTTAACTCTTGCTTATGTCAATCAGCCTATAGGAGAATTGGTTTTGTTATAAGTCATTTCACTTAAAGTCACAGTTTTTAAGAAACTAGCGACAATGTTAAATGAGGACTTACTGTACATAGAAGATATTCCTAAAGAGCCAATTTCCTGTCACTCTGAGCTAGTTGCCTTCCCTGTTATGGAAGATGGAATATTCATCAGCTAGAGTCCAGATAAAATCTGGAGTGAAAATAATTTGAACTTAAAAGTTGACCACCTCCATGAATAATTTTCCTTCCCTCCTAAAACTAAGGCCCTATTTTGAGGGCAGCTTAGTATTCCTATTCGGGAGATTCCAGTGACCTACCATTCCTTTAGATTCTCTGTCTCCTTAAATCTGAGTGCTGTGGCCTGCTGCAGGGCCAGTTAAATGGAGAATAGTCTAGCACACCAGGATACCCAATGTCAAGTTACATAAAGAGGAACGCACGTTGGGGAGATGCTGCATGCCTTGAAATTTCAAAAAGAACATTTCTAACACTTTTAATGTGAGGAATAACTGCCTTTTGCTTGACCGAGAGCACAGTGTAAGAGAGTCCTCATTTCAAAGCTGCACGTACTAGCTGTATCGTGTTGTGACAAGCCACCAACTACCCCATGGAGACTCAGGGCCCAGTGAGCAAACATTTATGAAGGTATTCTTACATGGAAAGGTGCCTTACCAGTGTAAATGGTTGAGTCTACAGCCTAGCTCCTCAAAAATTTTGTAAACTTTTGATTTACAAAAATTAAGAGATCAACACGTTTTTCTGAGATATGTGATTGACATTAAGCCACCTCTGCTATGGATGGCTGACCTCTTTATCACCTGTGACATGCGTATGCTTCCCTCATGCATTTTCAACTCCAAAAAGGATATAGCAGAATGAGTGGAGTCGTTAGGATCTAGTTTTATTGTTGACATTCTCGGGGACAGCCACCAAGTGTTTTCCAGGGGCTCAAGCTGGAGCATGATTGTTCAAGTAACCCCTAAGGATGGTGCCCACATCATTATTAAAAGACATTTCCCACCACATTATTGGTTGATGCACCTGTCACTCCCAGCTGTGACACAAGGGGCTCAAGGAGAGAAAATCTCCTGCCCCAGGTCTAAAACAGTTTGGGAGAACCAGTAGATGGTCATTAAATATTTGAAAAGAGAAAGTCAGTGAGAGGGAAAAAAGAGGGGGAGTTCCACACCCAATCCTAAATACCCTTAACCTAGCACGTGGTGAGTGCCCGTAAATGTACAATGGCTTAATAGCTTTGATATCTGTAGATATCTATTCTGAATCTATTCTGAAATTTTGGAGTTTTGTACTTAGATAGTAACTGATACTTGTTTAGCATGTCACAATTTAGGGAATTTAGGAAATAAAGCTTAGGACTTTGGTTTCACTTTCTTGGCTTTCAACAGAATCTCCATAGCTTATTGGGCCATGGCTATGTATTGCTGTTTCATGAACCATAGTTGGGCTATTGTCTTCTGGGGCACAAAGTGCTGCCTATGTTGTTTTCATTAACACTCTAGCCAAGAGTTCAGCCACTTTTAAGGGACAGCACAGTACATGCCTGTTTCTGCTGGACTTTGGGTCAAATGGCCTCTATTTTCTTCAGAAGGTTTGACTGAAAGCCTTTATTATTGGAAGCTTGAGGTTTGGCACCGTCTTGAAAGTGTCAAGTTTCTCGCAACTTTTGACCTTTGATGCTACTCTTAGATTTTCCATTGATGAGCAAAGTATGCATCTGCTATTAGCGAAATGACTATCCTCTCTTGGATTGGGTTGGACAGCAAACTAAAACTGGTGATCAACACATTTGGAATGGTTTGAGAACACAGATTGGGTTTCAGTCCCCATCTAAAGGTTTGAATGGTTATCTGAACTTGACTCATCTGATCTCCGTCCGGACCACTGAATTTGCAACACAAAGCTTGAAACCTCAAGAGTGAGGACTCCTGACATTTCTGGCCATGGCAGCTTCCCATCAAGCCAGCCACATTTTGATGAAATGTCCTCAGGCATTTTGGCACTTCTGGTTCTGTTTCACATTCAAGTTTTGTTTTATTTGAAAGGAGTAGGTGTAGTGTTAGGTACATGGGAACAGGCCACTGAGCTCTGCAGTTCAAGTCGGGGACCCGCTGCAGGGACCCACTGCCTTCCCTTAACCGTTGGCTCTGTCCTCCTGGAGGAGAGAGAACTTCAGCAGGAATAACTGCATTCTTCAGGTAAATTCCACAAACACTGATTAAGTGTTCCCTGTCACACACCATCCAGTGTCTTAAACTTGAATGTGGCCACGAATTACCTGGGGAGCTTGTCAAGTGGAAGTTTCTGATTCAGGTTTGGGTGGAGCATGAGACTTCGTACTTCTCAGAAGCTCAGGTGCTGATGCTGCTCGTCCATTAAAACAGACACAGGTTGAGTAGCAAGGCCCCATGTGCGCAGCACTATCGCCCGTATGGGGAACACAAAGCTGAGCAGAGGAAGAGGATAAGGTCGTTACCCTGAAGGAACCACCTTGTGGTGGGGAGACAGACAGGTAAACATCACCACTGCACAAGTACTCAGGACAGAGACGGAGGTGAGTGGAACACTGGGAGCCCTGAACTGTTCCTGAGAGGGGAGGGGGACGTGCGCAGGTAGGGAAGCCAGAAAGCAGCACTTTAGGCTAAAGCAAGAGCCTGGGTAAGGAGAGAAACCACATACACACTTGTCATCTTTCTGCAGAGCAGTCACCTAAAAAATCACCCTGTTCATGCCCAAGCGCCAGGGGAAAAAGAAAACACTAACAAGCAAACAAATAGTGAAGCATATGAAAGCACAGAACATTTCCGTGGCAAGTAAGCAATCCCTCCCACCCAAGGGCACCGGCCCTTCTTTCTAGCGCCCGAGACTGTGAAATGGGGAGAAGCTGAGGCGATTGTGAGTCTCTGGCTGTGAAAAAGTTGAGCATTCCCATTCTCAGCACTGTCTGCAGCCTTGCCTTTACATCTTGTGGATTGACCAAAGTGGGGTTTTGCTTTCTGCCTTTGTGTGTGTAGGGGGGGAGAGCGGAGGTATTTTCTTTCTTTCTTTTTTTTTTTTTTATTAAATTTATTGAGGTGACAATTGTTAGTAAAATTACATAGATTTCAGGTGTACAATTCTGTATTACATCATCTATAAATCCCATTGTGTGTTCATCACCCAGAGTCAGTTCTCCTTCCATCACCATATATTCGATCCCCCTTACCCTCATCTCCCACCCCCCACCCCCCACCCCCCTTACCCTCTGGCAACCACCAAACCATTGTCTGTGTCTATGAGTTTCTGTTTCTCATTTGTTTGTCTTGTTAATGGATCTGAAAACTCCGAGTGAGACGCAGGCAGGTGGCTCGATTTCCCCAGGCTTTTCCTCGCTTCCTGCTCCCCACGCCGGCTTGACTCCATCTCCAGCATCCCTTGGGGTCCCTCCCTGAAATGAGACCCTTTTGCATTGCACAGACTGCACATCTCTTCTCACCCTTGAGCTTCACCTTAGCCCATCAGCCTTTCTGATCCCAACTGGGAGAGTCCAAGCACTGCAATCCGACAGATGCCCTGAATAAAAACTCACCTGGTCTTTCACTGTGTTGGTCCAGTGTTGGCCCCACCCATCACCAGTAGGGAGACCCAGAACATGTCTTGCCATAATAGTAACATTAACAACTGTCTTAGCAATTTACATAACTCTCATTTTCAAGCCTTCCACCTATCCTGGCAAGTAATTAGGGTAAGTCCTAGCATTCTTGTCTCCATTCAACTGGTGGAAGAACGGAGGTCCAGGCAGCCACAGCTTATGAGTGAGTGGTGGACAAAGCGTATGCATCCAGTGTTTTGACTCTGTGTAGTAACAATATGTACCTACAGTGAGTAAGTCCTACAATAATCTTTAGTCAATCCTCATGGCAATCCAGATTTCAGAGAGGAAAGTGAGCTTTAGAGAGGCGAAGGAACTTTCCCTGAGGTCAGTGGATCCCAAACTTGGGATGCAAATGCGACACCTTCTGACCTCAGAGTCCTGTCTTTTTTTTTTTTTTTTTTTTAAATTTATTGGGGTGACAATTGTTAGTAAAATTACATAGATTTCAGGTGTACAATTCTGTATTACTGACTCTGGGTGATGAACACACAATGGGATTTATAGATAATGTAATACAGAGTCCTGTCTTTTAACCCTGACACGGTGTAGATCATTCCACAGTGCATTCTACCTTCACTTCACCTCTCTGGGCCTTATTTTCTCATCTGTGAAATGGTGGTGCTTGTCTATGATCTGTGGGATCTCTTCCCAGCTGTAATAGGCTGTGATCCTGTAATTTTGTCTCAGAAACCAGAGTTCTTCCCTGCCAGCTTCTAGTCAGTGCTAATCATTTTTCTTAATTATGTGTAACTCCAAGTGTGTTTTACCGCAGTTGTCAGCACATGTCAGTGTGCTGTGCTGCTGAAGTTGATAGCTGGATGATAGTCCCGGAGTGCCATTTTGCAGCGTGCATCCAGCAGCCAGGCAGGTCTTCTGCTTGGCTGCCTGCTACCATGTTCCATCTTGACGCCAGCTTCGTTTCTGTGTATACTGGGAAGAGACGTGCGTGCCTTCAGCGACAAATACCCGGAAACAACACTGATAACCTTTGGCTGTATGTAAACTGCTGCTTGTATTCCAGAGCCTGGCACGTTTTGTCGCTGGGGTGTTCAAGGTGAAGAGAGCAAAGACTCACATATGATACATTTTCTTCCATGTTGGGTGGATGAGCGAAGAGTTTTTCGGTCTTGGGCTTCTCCATGATAACTCCTCCTCCTGAGTAGGTCCCCCTGTGGTTGAAATCTCTGCTCACTGCTTCCGTTCAAGCCTCAGGTGGTGCCACGTTATCTAGAAAGCTTTCCCTGACATGTTCTGTCTGCACTCACACTTGGCCTGTGTGTCCCTGAACCTCTATCCATCATAGCCCTTGCCCCACCATAATGAAAAGGTCTCATTATTTTTCTGGCTAAGCGCACGAGCCAGAAAAACGCGATGTCATTCATCCCTAAATGCTCTCCCACTAAATATTTACTGAATGAAGAATGGATAAGTGAATGACTCCATAACAGCTTTCTCTGTGTTCACCATTCCAGTGTTCTACCTACAGATTAGGAACAAGATTTTCCTTTGTCTTTCTGACGTTCCCCTGTTATTCCTACTCCTTCCTCTTCTGACAGATTCACTCTAAGTTTATCCAACTACCCTATCTCGCGTCCTCCAAGCCTTCTACATCCAGAACAGCATCCCTTCACCCTTTCTTTCCTTAGCCCGAATGCCCCTCTGCTGTCCTCCACCTCAGAAATGATACCTAAAACTGTTCCTTTTCCAAGGCCAGAAGAGAAGCAGCACTGTCTGTTATCCCAGTTGAAGTAAACACACAGTTTCTGGGACTAGTCTGTCTCCACACCCTGCAGAACTCTTTTCTTTCCTCTTGATCCATACATAATGTAAAATTTTATATTTGTTAAACTGTGAAAGTATCAATTCATTTGCATCAGTGACTTCTAAAACCTGGCTTGTCTAGTTATTATTTTGGTACTATCTAAAGACCGTTCAAGTTCTAAAACAATTAAATTAAAATTTCAATGATGCTATAAATCAGGGATGGATCTCACCCCGAAAAGCCCTTAAATTGTAACAGGTGACTGGTTGGTCAAAGGGAGACATAGCCAAGGTGAATGCTGTTGGGTGTTATTACTACTAGGGAGAGAGTGGGAAGGGAAATAAAATAGTGAGTGATGGAAGGCATTTGCATGGCTTCCTCCTTGAGAGACAAAACCTATGATGTGACTTAATAGTGGCCTGGAATATGCCAGAAAGATGGTTCTACCCCAGCGTTTCTCATTGTCTCCCATATTTTCCTTCTCCATTAGATTGGTTTCTTGGGTTCATAATGATGATCTTCAGACCTCTCCAGGGCCGCAATCAGCACAGCCATATTTAACATCAGTGGGTTTAAGGATCACTTAATATCGCTAGAAGTTTAGATTCTCCAGCCCTTCATCAGGATTCCAGATTCAATATCTATGGAATAAGCCCAGAAATCTGCTTTTTATTTATTTTTGGTTCAAATTTAATACAAGAACAAGGTGTTTTCTTAAAATAATCAAGCATTAAAAAAGATTAAACAATAAAATGTAAGACCCGACTCATTTGCCTTCCAAGACCAGTCAAATTCTCCCTGCACAGTGGGAGAACATGGCAGTCAACTCAGATATAACTGTGCTTCAATTTCTGTCCTCGTCCTGTTGCATAATTATGTCTCTAAATATGAACAGTTCTATCAGGTGGAATTCTACTGCACTGTCTCTTAACTTTTGAGGGTCAGGTAGGGTGAGAGTGGCAAAGACCTCTGGAAAATCTGGTAAAAGCACAAAGGTCTTCAGCCCATGCGTGGATTCCTTTGGCGAGGGAAGGGTAGAAATTCAGAATTCATAGATGTCAAGTAAAAATTCTTGCCCATGATGAGATTGCTTATCTCAAGATGGCTCCTCATAGTTGCAGAAAGCAGAAGCAGCTGGGGAATGACTCAGAAGTTATGCAGGCGCCTATACAATCTGTCATGTGGTTTTCATATTACCTTAACAGTTGGTCCTAAATTTTAGCTGCCCTGCTAGGTTGTGTGTCTCTCTCTTTTGCAACATGAAAGGCCAGGAGACATCTCCTTCCTTTGATGCCCAGTGTTCCAGGAAACTTTAGAGTACATGTTTCCCCCACATCTGACCAAGTAACTTATGTCTACTGATGAGTTATATGCAGGACAATAAAGCAGACAGTGCCCGGAGCGTCGGCAGTGTGGTCAGCCACACAGATGGACGTGATATTAAAGCTCTCCCCATCCTCTGAGCCTGAGTCAGCTACTTTGGAATCACTATGCTACACTCAGAACTACTACGAGCATGTTTCCCAGACCTACTCACCAGGGCCAGGTACAGAACTTTAGAAGGAAAACCCTTATTACTATGTTGGGTGAATCTCTATGTTTTAGACCACTGCTGATACTACAATCGATTTCTTCCTGGTAAGGAAGGGGGAAAAGATTTTCAACTCCCAAACTATCATCCCTGCCTCATCTTCCATACTTGGCAGGTTTACACCTAAGTTTCTCCAGTACTGGATGAATTGAAAAATGCCAAATGCCTTTAGCTAAAACACACTTGCAGGGACCAATATCACTATCTAATGTTACGGTGTTTTATGGATAATATCCATCATCAATGTTTGTTATGTATGTATTTTTGTTGCTAGGAAGCTTAGCTGAAGTGGTACAAGTGGATAGCTTTGTTTCTGATACCCGTCCACCGAAGGCTACATTCAGCCCACACTCATACATGTGAGATGTGCCTTGGTTTATTTTTCTTCGTGTGTTTTCTGTATCACCCCACCTAAGTAGGGGTGGATGTAGTGTTCCCAGATTCTATTTAATCATCAACAGTGGAAAATCCTCTCCCCTAGGAAGGTCTAATACAGAAAATCAACTTTACCTCAGAGTATGTAGGGATTGGGGCCATGTCAGAGTGGCTGTTATTACTAGCTAATCATAACGATTATTGTTTGTATTTGTATTGTACCCCATCATTTATGAAGGACTTTCCCACCTTTTCTCACGTTTAATCTTCACTAGAACCTTAAGCTATAGATACTGAGATCATTCTGACTGTCCAGACGTTCAAACTGTGGAATCACAGTACAGGAATGACGACAGGGGATAAAAACTGCCCATCCAATGTTGACAGTAATTGAGATTTGAATGCAGGTCGATCTGACTCCAAGTCCAGTGTTTTTCCAATTCATTCTGGTTACATTTTCTGAAATCCTGTGAATCCGATCGTGGTATTGTTGCCTGTGCTGGGCACAGCGATTGGACTGCACGGAGCTATGTGGTTGACACTCTGCACTGTGATATCAAGTCCTGCCCAGATCTATTGTGAGCCTGTTTCCACACCACAGTGATGTCATGAGATGTTTTAATCGCTCCTTTCTCCTTCTTCTTTGATGTCTCCTTGTTGGCAATGGTATAGCCATTTGTAACTCACCCAATTAAGTCAGCAGTCTTGTAGTCTTTTGTAGAATGTGGAAACTTCTCGTTCTATGCCTTGTGGCCGTGCTTCATGGAGCCGACAAGGGAGATGGCGGAAAAGGTTACAGTCACTCCATTTCTCTATTATCATCTACTACTGAGAGCTTATCACTAATTCTGGTGTCAGAGAAATAGTAATTGTGAAGCCTCATGAAAGCCTACATACTCCCCCGAAATGCAGACAACCCCCCTGACCTTTGCGACTGGAGATAATGGCCAAGGCTGAGGCACAGTGACCTTTAGGCCAAGAGTGGGTGGCAGCACTTTCTTTTCGGTGACATTCATTTTGCTTTTCTCTCTGTCTGTGCTTTTAATTGGAAGTATGTACAGTGTGAATCTGCCTGGTTTCCCCCTACACCCTGAACTCTGAGTAGAGAGAGGGTGTCGGGCTGGCTCTTGTCATAAAGGAATGCTCTCGATGCTAAGCTGGGGGTCATTACTGATTGCCACAATGCTGGACACAAAGGGTACTATGGATGACCTTTCAGGGGGGAGATGCTGTTAGCAGAACAGCGCCTTTGTATCCCCTGGCCCAGCCCACGCCTCTTTATCTTAGTCATTTTACCCCCATGATCCCATGACATGTATCTGGTACTGGGATTTTTGGTTTTTTTCCAACAACATGTTTTATTATACCAGAATTCTTTATTCAAGGGCAACCACAGCCATTTAATCCATTTCTTCAAGTTCCATCTCAGGTTTGCTTCCTTCATGAAACTGTTTGCCACAAATTCATTCAGCCCCCGGTATTCCCCCTCTGGGCCGCAAACAGCTCTAGCCCTGACCAAAGATCTTGTTATTTATCTTATTTAGTTCTTTATTATTTGCTAACTCTATCATGTTCCCCAGTTACTTTCTGCATGTTCATCTTGTTCCCTCAGATCAACTTTTTTACTACTTATCAAAGACAAGCTAGGCACCAAAATTTCCTAAGCACCTACTATGTGCCAGACCCTCTGTTAGGTGCTTCATACATAGTTTCTTTAATCCTCACAACACACCATGGGGTCAAGTATTGCTATCCCCATTTTATAAGTGAGAAACTGGAACTTATACACACTATGCACAGTATAAACTTGGCAAGGGTCACACTAATGGCTAATTGGCTAATAAGCAGGGGAGACATGCTGCTGTTCAGCTCCCAGGTGCCAAGGCAGGATGCCAACCTCTGAATACCAGTTGGGGATGGGTCAGGGGAGGCTCAAAGCAAGTACGATAATAGGCTCCTCCCATCTCCCAAACACAGCATACGTTACCCTTGTTTATCATACACGCCACAATGCCAGGTACACGGTTGGGATTCAATAAGACCACTCACAATGGTGTTCTTAAACGTGACATTCTTCTGGCTGAATCACATAGGGAAAGGTCCCCCCACCGAGGTTCAACCACTGGTATAGCTGGGAGACTTACAGTGTGGGCACATCCTGAGCCCTGGGGAGACCCCATGGGAAATGTGGCAGAGTCCTGGCCCTCAGGGAACTGAGAACTTATCAAGGAACACTTCTTCCTTCTTCAGAATTGTCCAGTGTTCCAGAAGAAAAGTTCTCAGAACTTATTTCAGATTGGCACAGTGACCTTTTTGACAAAAGCTGGAAGGAAGAAAACTTGTGATGGGAAAATATCATACAAACACACACACACACACACACACACACACACACACACACACTGCCATAAACCAAAGCAACTGAATCGTCCTTAATAAAGGAAAATTTATAGAATGCCAAGATTTACTTCCTCCACCATTTGATTTTTTTTTTCCAGAAAACTCTGAGTAGGAGACAATGGTTTTTTCTTACTTGGGTGTGATTTGGACAGCCTCGGACCTAGAATACCGCAATATTTTGGAATCTCAAACTTACTGCACTCTCCAGGCCGGTAGCTGCTGCTCCTCTCAGCCCACCCCAGCTGAGGCCTTTCAAACAGGAGCCCAGGAACCCTAGTGTGTCAGGAATAGAGCAATCAAGCCTTCTTCCTGGGGGGCAGGAGGAATGGTGTTTCCAAGGCAGCAGGAATAACACCTAACATTGTCCCAGGAGATGACAAGGTGCCAACGTCTTAGATGAACACTGTGCTTTTATGTTCTGCCGACTTGAAATCCAGGTCCTGCTCGTAAATCGTCATGTAACCATGTCAAGGATTAGGTAGGGTTTTTATATTTATATATGTGTGCATTGTTGTTCCGATGACTCAAGCAGCGGGGCTAGCGGGAGGCTTGGTCCACCTCGCAGAGCCCTTAACAAGAGACCCGACAACAGCAATATGTTACCTCCTTTGTTTGTGCCGCATCTTCACACCCACTCACTCAGCAACAGACTGAATGAAATGTGCTCTGGTGCTTTGTGTGGGGAAAAAAGAGAGAGAATAATGGCCATTCAGGCAAAATAATGCTTTTTAGTGCTTTTCAGAAAGCAGTCTTGTTTTCATTGTTGTCTCTGTGTTCCCATAATGGCCTTATCGTTGTTGCTCATTGAAACACGCCCAAAGCAAAGCAAACATCTCACCCCGCACACAAACAAATGCGTGTTCTTAAAGTGATCAACAAGCAAGGCGTGGGCCTGGGAGGGCTGTCCCACCAGTGTCTAGAGCGTGTGTGGGGAGAGGGCTCGTGCTCAGAGCGAAGGCAGCGGACAGGTGACTGGATGGCAGGAAGGGGCTTTGAGGAAATTAGCGTTGGAAATTAGGTTGTGTCTGCAAGGCCTTGGAAAGGGGAAAACATGATGTTGACATTATTGGCACCGTGTGCATCTTCAGGCCCCGGGTATGCGGGGTATCTTTCACGTATCATGTAGTCCTCACAAAACCCTCTGAGGAAGATATTGTTATTACCCCCATTTTACACATGAGGATCCTAAAGTCTAGAGAGATCAAGTCACCTCCCCAGTGTCACTCATCTGGGAAGTGGTAGAGTCAGGATTTGAATCCAGACACCATCGGATCCCACACACCAACTTCTTAAGTACCACCCCTAAGATCCTCAGAGTCAAATGTTTCACGCTTGCAAATTAGAGCGGATGACTCCTGGATGAGGGTGGGAATTTTAAGCACGGTTAGTTTGGGAACCTTAAGTGGGTTGTCCTAAGTTCACTTGATAGCTCCTCTTTATGCAAGGACCACAGGGAGGTATGTGTCGTATCAATCAAACGTATGAGAGGCAGAATGAGTAAGGGTGTCAG
Source organism: Rhinolophus sinicus (assembly GCF_036562045.2). Classification (NCBI taxonomy): domain Eukaryota; kingdom Metazoa; phylum Chordata; class Mammalia; order Chiroptera; family Rhinolophidae; genus Rhinolophus; species Rhinolophus sinicus. The sequence goes on from NC_133753.1 coordinate 49,191,903, forward strand.
CCTGGGTTCAGGTCTGGGGGTGCTATAACCAGCTCAGTGAACTGGGACTGAGCTTATGTAGCCTAAGTTCTTAGCTCTACCCCATGTGTCACAACATTAGTTCTGGGCTGGAAAATCATCAGGGTCTTCCTGGCAGTAAGAGTCTCTGCTCCTGCATCTTTCTGGGCAGCCTTCTTCATGATGCTTTCTGTTTGTTGCTTATTTCTGTTTGTTTCAATAACAAGAAACCCACTTGAGCCACAAGGGCCATTGAGACCCCACATCACCAGCCCTGAAGAGATTCTTGCCTTTGTGTGCACCATGCCTCCTGCCCTCTCCCTGAGGCCATCTCCTCATCCCACCAACTCTTCTAAGTGCAGTTGAAATCCTACCTTCTCAACAAGACCCTACTTGTGGATGGCTCTTCCCAATGCCGTGTTCAGAGACAGTACAATGGTAGCTTGAAATCAGCCGTTGTAGGAGTATTTACACCACAGAAATGAGCAAGCACTGCAAATCAGGTAGTTGTGGTGGTTTTGGGAGCTGGTTTACCAGCACACTACTACTTATACCTGATGCCCCACTACTCGTTTGACCCCAACCATTTAACACCTCCCACTGGCCATGGTTTTATCATGTGCCCACGCATGTCTCTCTACAGAGGAGGGACAGGACCATCGAATTCTTTGTATATCTGCAGCACCATCATGGTACCTTGTAAATAGTAAGCACTCTCCAGTATCTATCAGCATTGCTCATTTCACCTCCTTGGGTACACTTTTCCTCTAAAAGTGTTCAGATGACATCCAATTGGTCGAAAGTAAAGCTTGTCAATAGCCAGTTGTCATTCATTCATTCATTCATTCGTTCATCAACCATTTATTCATATCAAGGAGCATTTACTACCTGCCGGGCACTAGGTCAAAAGGCAGAGTACCTTGCGGTCAACACAACAAAGGAGGGCTCTGCCCACGAGGAGCTCACATTCTATTCAGGAGAGACAGAACATAAATAAGTAAACAAGTTAGCAAATAAATTAGCTACTGTCTGATAGCAGTAAATGATATGAAAAGAATAACCTAGAAGGATAGAATAGAGCAGCTGGGTGATACTTCTTCTCAGATTGGAAGGTGTATTAGTTTCCTTTTGTTGCTGTCACATTACAAGTTGGGGGGCTTAAAACAATACAAATTTATTATCTTACAGTTCGGGGAGTCAGAAGTCTAAAATGGATTGGCAGGAGGCTCTCAGGAACAAGAATTCAAAAAATTCTTGCTTTTTCCAGCTTCTGCAGGCTGCCTACATTCCTTGGCTCTTGGCTCTGCATCTCCCTGATCTCTGTGTCCTCACATCTCCTGCTCCGACGCTGATTCTCTTGCCTCCTCCTTTTTCCTTATACTGACCCCTGTGATGATATTGGGATAATCATCTCCTGCTGGATAATACAGGAGAATCTCCTCATCTCCAAATCCACAATGTAATCCTATTTGTAAAGTCCCTTTTGCCATGTAAGGTAATGTAATCACAGGCGTTAGGATGTGGATGTCTTTGGGGTGGTGGGAGGGCTGTTATTCTGTCAGGAAGGAAGGAAGGGAAGGAAGCTCTGAGGCGATAACTTTGGAGGTGAGGCCCAGATGATAAAAACACGAGGGAAAAGCATTTCAGATAGAGCAAACAGTCTTCAAAGCCCCTGAACCTGGTGCAAGCCTGCGGTTCTGGAGGACGATGTCAGCATGACTGAAGTGAGCAGCCAGAGGAAGGCTGGAGGGGTAGGTAGGGCGCAGGTACCTCAGCATCCCAGGTGCCAGGGCGTGGACATGAATTTCATTCTGAGAGCTATAGGAGCTGGCAGAGGACTTGAGAGTTATGTTTGTCACTGGATTGATCCATACTTGAATGGAGATGGTTTTTCTGGTCATCATCTAAAGCAGTGCTGTCCAGTAGAACTGTAACACGAGCCACATTTCTCATTTTAAATGTACTGGTGGCCATATTTTAAAAAGTAAAAAGATTTTTTGGGTAGATACCCAGGAGAGGGATTGCTGGGTCATGGAAGGAGAACTGACTCTGGGTGATGAACACACAATGGGATTTATAGATGATGTAATACAGAATTGTACACCTGAAATCTATGTAATTTTACTAACAATTGTCACCCCAATAAATTTAATAAAATTAAATTAAAAAAAAAAGTAAAAAGAAAATGGGAAATTAATCTTAATAAAACAATAATTAACCCAAGACATCAAAAATACTATCATTTCGCCATGTGATCAATATAAAAAACATATTAATGCAATATTTTTCTTTTTTTTTCCTTTTTTATTAATACTACATCTTCAACATCTGGTGTATGTTTTATGCTCAGTTGGGACTAGCCATATTTCAAACGCTCAACAGCCACCGGTGGCAACCACTTGGGGCGACCCCTTTGGATAGTGCTTGTCCAGACACTGTCCTCAGAGCTCTGTGCAAAGTCTTCTCAGGCTGTGTTTGAAAAAGCAGTGAACAGTGGGGTGTCTCACAGAGTGTGGGGAACATGTCATTCCCATTACCTATCCCTAACTGCGGAGTCTCTGAGAAGGCCACAGGAAATGAAGGATGGAATAGAAGATTCTAGGAAAGAATATTTCCCCTGATGGGGATGATGGGACCCCAGACCCTGGGTGGACTCTTGCCTGGCTGGATCCCCTAAGGAACTCCCGTCTCTATGAATGTGATTGGTCTTTAAGTTCACCTTTGTATCAATCCCTCATACCTTTAATCCTCAGAGGGTGTTTTAGCCAAAGCCAGATTTTTCTCGTTTCTCTATAGACATGGCCATGTATTCAACTCACTATACCAATATTACTAAAAACAAGGGCAGAGGTCAAGAACAGGAAAAATTCAGTTAAGCAATGTGAGGGTATCAGTTGCTAGGGAAAGAACTATACCCCAGGCACTTCCAAGCTACACCCATGTTTTCTTGTGCTCTTGCTTTTACCTCAATATTAAACACAAAAGTCTAGCCCCAAAAGCTTAGGACCAGTAGAATGTCACATGCATCCATTTGGATTTTTTTTGTAATGATATTAAATTAAAAGGGCATATGCAACAGAAAATAAAAATCTGAATTAAACATGTAGGTCATGGTCGTTTGCATAAAGGCCAACTTATGAAAAGCATATTCAATACTGCACGACAATAAACATAACAGCAATATTTATTAGAATATCCCATTTAAGGCCAATAATCTACACAGAACACTCAGCTTTCAGGAGAAGGGCTGGTGCCGAGTTCCCTTCTGATGATGGATTCTGTGGGCTGTCATCTCAACCCTGACATCTGGGCTGTGGGTACCAGTAGCCCCATCAAAAGGCAACTTGGCCACTTTGACATGTAGTGACAAAAAGTCTAACATGCAGGGACAAAGGTGCCCTGGGTGAATGCTTTGGGGCTTTAGAATGGCTCTAATTAGTGTGCCTGCAATCTGGAGCAATCTCTATCTGCATTCCAAAAAGGGGTGAAATGTTTCCCTCTGTAAATACATTAGCACAAGTCCTTCTAGGATGAGTTTTCCACAATTATAAGGACATGATAGTGTGAGGGGAGAAGCAGTTATGGCTAGAAACCTGTTGCCTTGAAATTCAGCAGCTATCTTTGCAATCAGCTAATTAGCAAATATTTATCCAATACTTGTGAAGTACTACACTCTAGAGAGGACTTAAGAAGCACAGATCCCTACTTTCTAGAGACTTAAGACCTGGTTGGAAAAAAATAACTGTGCAATGCAAAATAACAGCACATGGTATCAGTGAAGTACACCAGGTCAGGCTCTGGCCTGGAAATCAGTAGAGCTGAGTTCTGCCACTAATTCAGACACTTACGTGTGCTGCTACCTTCAATCTAGTCATTGTCTATCAGAGGCAATAACAACTGGATTACCCAAGACTTATTCCCTTGGGACAAGTCACCTACCTTACCTCTCTGGAGCTCAGGATCCTCTTCTAGAAATTGAGAGGGTTTAAATGGGTTATGATGGTGGTAAAAATAATAACTACATATAGTGAGGTCTACCTTTATGCTCATGATTGTGCTATGTTTTCTACATCAATTAACTCATCTATTTCTAAGCAAACGTAATTCGGAGGCAGGTTCTGTTCGTCCCAATTTATAGACGAAGAAGCTGAGTTTAGGTTAAGAAACTTACAAATCTAAGAGCACTGACTAATGCAGAGCTGACATTCATTCACAAAATTTTGAGCCTGAAGTTTGGGATCTAAATGCCCTACAGCTCATCCCAGCTGCCACATTCTATAGTTCTGGGGACCTTAAAGAATCATGGAAGGATTGCTTGGGGAACTGAAAAGGGGGAAGACTGATGGAGGGAATCCTGTTGCAGTGAAACATGGACCAGGCGTGAGCAGAGCTTTGGAGAGGAGAAACATCCTTTCTGTGGCTCATAGAGAATCCAGACCTAACTATATCAGAATAGCATGATGCCGAAACTCAGTATCTCCTGGGATGTACTGAGCAATCAATGTTGGTTCTCATTTTGCATTAGTGTAGCACACTGGCCACTCAGCAAGTGAGTCACATGGCAGGTGGAGTCACTGGAAAGCGACTTCAAATTGCTGCATGACAACAAGTCTCACCTTTTCAACCTTTTTGTTTTATAACAGTCTCAGCCACAGTGGGGGGAGCTGTGAATTTCACTTTAGCCATACTGTTTAGGGAGGACACACGCACACACACAGATTGGCACCCACAAAGGCTTCACCTTGAGACCAGGGCAGGTTCGGTTTCCTTCGCTTACACAACTCATGCCACCTGGGGACACTTTGATGTAGACGGCTCATTGGCCACAAACCGTTTCGTTATGTGTTGCCCAGTTACCTTGGCTTCCTGCACATGCTCTTGAGCAGATAGCTCATCTCCTTATCGTAGAGAATTGTTTCCCCAAGTGTGGCCCCAGTGTTAATGGCTTTGATACCATCGAGGCAAGAAGGCATTAAACCACCCTTTTTGTAATTGTTTCAGTCGTACTTTTTCATGTCTGTTTCATGAAAAGATGATGTGGTTAGATTTACTCTGGGCCTTGCCGAGGGTATCATTTATGCCTGGGGTTACCCACATCGTCACGTGGCTTACCTCTGTTGCAGCCTGGTGATCTTATCTTCTTTGCTGCACTGGGCCAAAGAGCACCCAGTTCCTGGGTGTGTGTGTGTGTGCACGCACACATGTGCACTCAGGCACATATGGAGTTTGGCTTGTGGTGGCAGCTGGTAAAGTGATAATTTACCATTTACCTATAATGAGGCTTTTGCTGTACTCTTAAAAAAAAAAAAAAAAAAGCCTTCATTGGCTTTTCCACTTGGAAATTCAGTGCAAAGTTTTCCTTAAGCAGACACATTTCTATTTAAGCTGGTAATTCTGTTGTTCCCTCTATGTGCCAGGAACTGACCTAGCTACTCAGGGTACAAAGATGCATCTGACTGAGATACTGTCCTGAGCGATTCTCGATATAGCCGTAGAGAGAGAACATGTTAACAAATAGCTAGAATTCAATCCCAGAAGGGCCAAGAAGGTGCCACGAATGGAGTTCTGAGGGGAGAGAGGTGGGGGGACGAGGAAGGAAGGGCCAAGGGAGTCTATGAAAAGAAGCAAGCATTTAAACTTCCTATTCAAAGTCAAGTACAAGTTGGCAGGTCAAGAGGGGAAAGTAGTCTCAGCAAAGGGAATAGCCAAAGAAATAATGAAGATGTGAACAGTGGGCTTTGTTTTGTGTGGCTTGAGCAGAGGAGGTATATGCAGCGAGGATGTAGGAAGATGGACTGGTCCAGCTCAGGAAGGACTTTGTGCATCGTCCTGGGAGGTTTAGCGCTTGGTTTATGCTTAAAGATTTAAACCCAGTGAGTGCAGCAGAGACCCTAGGAAAATCATGAGTAGTCCTTCAGGGACCACAGTGAGGAGCTTTGTCTTCTACAGCCAGACAAGGCTGTGCCTATGAGTCCGTCACTGGTCTGACTCAGCCGGTGGCTTTGCTTTTCACAAGTGACCTCACCCTCCTAGTTCCTGGCTTGCCATAGTCAGAGAGTGAATCTTTAAAGTGTCCTTGACACCTGCTAACAACTTGAAAAACACATGAGAAGAATTGCTTTGATGTCTCATGTGGTCCTGGGGAAGCCAGTGGACACTTAACTGTGACCCCCATAATAGGAACAGTTTTGGTTTGTGTGGTTGTACCTGTAAAGTTGCCAGGTCAGAGGAAGTGTTCTAGGCCTGGGAAACTTGGGACTCCTAGTCTTGTCTGGGCTCTGCCACTCTCTCTCTGAGTGATCTTGGACAAGTAATTTCCCTCCAGGCTCCAATGAACTCATCCGCAAAATGAGGGACTGGACTCTGGCTTCTAAGGGGCCTCTGCTGCCTCTGAGTCTGCCTTACCTCTTTAATTTTTAGGAAGTCAAAGTGATCTATGATGGAAGAGTCTGACCAAGAAATATTTCATATTAACTAGAGGCTCTAGGGTTTGGGGTGTGTGTGTGTGACAAAAAAATCACCCTGTGGCCCAATGAGGACACCCTTCCTCCAGCTCCCTGCAGTAAAACAGCAGGGGAAGGGGAAATCGGAACTCAAGCTTCCTGCTTGTGTAGTCCTTGGGTTTGGAACTTTGGAGAACACCTCCTAGGGATGGAGCTTCATGAAGGAAACAGGCAGTCGAAAAGGCGTGTGAGCGAGATGGCCGCAGCTACAGGACACAGTTTAAGAACCTACAACTCACGGCCAGCCCGATGGCTCAAGCGGTTAGAGCTCGATGCTCCTAACTCCGAAGGCTGCCGGTTCGATTCCCACATGGGCCAGTGGGCTCTCAACCACAAGGTTGCAGGTTCAGTTCCTCAACTCCCGCAAGGGATGGTGGGCAGCGCCCCCTGCAACTGAGATTGAACATGGCACCTTGAGCTGAGCTGCCACTGAGCTCCCAGATGGCTCAGTTGGTTGGAGCGCATCCTCTCAACCACAGGGTTGCGGGTTCGACTCCCGCAAGGGATGGTGGGCTGCGCCCCCTGCAACTAGCATCAGTGACTGGACCGGGAGCTGAGCTGCACCCTCCACAACTAAGACTGAAAGGACAACAACTTGAAGCTGAATGGCACCCTCCACAACTAAGATTGAAAGGACAACAACTTGACTTGGAAAAAAAAATCCTGGAATTATACACTGTCTCCCAATAAAGTCCAGTTAAAACAAACAAAAAAAAAGAACCTACACCTCAAGTGAATACAACCAGAGTCCTCCACCACCAGTCTCCCCTGCAAAGCGGTGGGCCTGCTCCCACTGCCTGTCCACTCAAAGCCTCCCAGGGTGCATTTCACCCTATTTTCTACTTTGAAGACTGAGAATTTTCAATTCATATGCATTGAAGGTGCCTTAAGGCTCCTATGCACCAGGTCCCGGGTTGGGTTTTGGAGGGGGTAGCCCAAGACTTGTGTGGAGGGCAGAGGCCAGGGGCACGTTAGCTGCAGTGTGGGGCACCCCCGTTCAGATAGAAGGGACAGTGGAGAGAGATGACGGTCATACGCGTGGGTTTTGATACCGTAAGACCTGGGTTCAAATGCTGGGCCTACCACCGACTCGCTGTCCACCTTTCCAGTTACTTCTCTCGGAGCCTCATTTTCTCATCTGTGAAGGACTTCAGAGGACTCTCATGAGAATGAACTCAGATAAAGCACTTAACACTGTGCCTGACATATAGTAAGTGTCCCACAAGTGGTAGCTTTTTAAACAACTCTCTTATTATTACTGTCTAGGAAAGTAAGTTAGGGCCAGGAGGTAGAGGCTGCTGTCTGCCAAGGCGAGGAATTGGGACTTTCTCCTGCAGCCTGTGGGCAGCCCACGAAGGTCCTCCATCAGGGAATGGCATTAAACAAATTGGTGTTGGGGGGAAATCTCTACCTGTCATCAGTTTGGGAGGCATCGGAAGAAAGAAGGGCTATTGGCGAGGGGCCTCTGTCATTGGCCAGGCAAAGTGGATGGGGGCCCAGGGGAGTGGCAGAGGGAATTGAACGGAAAAAAACAGATTGCAGAACTTTAGAAAGGAAGGTGGCTGAGGAGGAAGAGGTGGGCAGTCAGCTTGGAGACAGGACAGGAGAATGAAGGGGGACTCAAAGATGTGTTTTGAGATACACCAAGGATGGCGCTCACCCACACTGAGGTGTGAGGGGAGGCAGGACGGTGCTGCTGCCTGGAGGGTAGGGGAGACCTATTATCTTGGGTCACTTGACCCAGGTCCCAAAACCCCAAGGGTGGCATTTGGCTCATTGATGGTTTATATATTTGTGTCTTGCTTTGTCCAAAAAGGGTTTGAAATGGTTTTATATCTGACAGAGTTGGGTGGTTTGTGCTTTTCTCATAAGTAAAAATGAACTGAAATAGTAATAACCAAAGAAAAGAAGAGATAGGAAATAGAATAAGGAGAGGGGGAAGTACAGAATGAGGTATAAAGTGACTGACAAAGCGGGGGCTGTTTAGTCCCAAAATATCCACTCCTGGCCTTAAAATTAAGATCCTATCATTTCTAACCCGAGCCCCTTTTGAGGCAAGAATCCCTCCCAAAGGGACAGAAAAACCAGATTCTTTGACCTCTTTTCTAACTTCCAGAATAACAGTGGGGGATTTCTCAATGGTATTTTTAATCTTTCTTTTCTTTGTAATGGAAGAAGCAAAAGCAGGTGCCTCCTTCTCCAGAAGGAGTACAACTCCCAGGAAAGGATGAGAGGGAGGGAGAGAGAAAAAGCAAGAAAGAGCAACAGAAAGGGAGAGAGACGGAGAAACCCATCGCCTGTAGGTACTGCCAGGTGACCTGCTGGTTGGATGGCGGTGGCGGCGGCTGCCACAGAGCCATCCAGCTTGTGGCTTTGCTTCCTCTTTCTTTCTCTCTAGTAGCACAGAATCACTCAGCCCCAGATTCCTCAGGGTTTCAGAACCCAGCAGGTCTGTGAGGGCACCTTGCCATGCCTGAGGCCCCTGAGCGAGTCCACAGCCACCGCAGAATGTATGGAGTCTCTGAGCAAGTGTGCTTTCTGCAGACGGGGTCAGTTGCTAGGTGGCACAGGGAGAAAACAAGACAAAGTTGTTTCGTGCAGGTCTCTGCTGAAAAATGCTAACTGGGAGTCACTCAGCATTTGGTAAGTGCAGTAAACGCTTTTTTTTTACTTTCAATGCCCAAGTTTCTCTGGCTTCCGTAAGGTATTATTGTTGAGGAAGAAGGTGCTATGATCACCACCCTCCCTCCCCTGTGGTGTGACAGCGCAGAGATAGTTATCTCTACACCCAACTTAGCGTTGCTTTTTTTGGGTAACAGCTTACAAAAAACCATCGGCTGGGCTCTAGCCGGTCAGGCTTCGAGGGCAGTTACCACAGTGCTCACAGGCAGGTTGCTTTGTCAGGCAGGCTGCTGGGCCACAGACTCAGGGTCTGGGAGATACTGAAAGCATCCCCTCGGCACAGACCGGAATCTAGGCCCACCCATTCCTGGGACAGACAGAGAGGTGCAAGGTGAGAAGTTGTGCTGTTTAACCCCGAGCACCTTCCCTCCTCTTCCATAGTCTGGCCATGGCTGTACATGTGCAGGGGCCCTGCTGGAGAGGGCAGGCAGCTGGGCAGACATCTAGCTCTGCAATCCTCTTCCTAATGGGAACCCTGAGGCCCAGAGGACTGAACTAACTCCCAGGACAGGTCACTGCAGCTTAGGTCTGGAGCAAGATTCTAGGTGTCAAACCTCTGAATCCAGTGTTCAGGGACTTATAGATTAAGTGCAAAGAGCTTGGCTTTGCAGTTAGATGGACCTAATCCAACCTAAGGACCTGGGACGTTTTGACTTTACCCAGCCTCATGCCAAGCCCCCAGTCTCCACCCCCCACCCCTACCCTCCCAGGGATGCCACAGAACCCTCTAGGACAATTTCCGAGGATCTGGATGAGAGAACAAGGCGCCTGGAGCCAGTGAGTCACAGGAACAGGCACCACCCTCTTTCCCACCATGAGCAGGCTCTCCTAGGCTGGAATGGACCACCGCAGAATAAGGCTGACAGTGGAAACCAAGGTCCCCATGTTAAGGCAGCAACTGGCTGCATCTGTCATCCAGGAAGCAGTTCTAATTGCTGGTGCAGCCCCAGTCCACCCTCCTCCCACTGGGAGCCATCTCAAAGTCGGCGCTACACACTGAGCCCCCTTGCTGGGGTCACAGCTCACGTCCCTTGGACGCTCCCCCTATGAGGAGGACTCTCCTGCCTCCACCTGCTGACCACAACGGAATCTGACTGTTAGTGCGTCTGCTTCCAGTCTGGGCATCCTCCTTCTCCATTTAGCTTTTGAAATGTGTTTGTTATTCAGCAAGCAGCAAACATGTAAGATCACCTCCTGCCAGCTTCCATATTAGATATCACTGGTGACACAAAAACATGCATAGCCCATCACTATACAGGATTTTTTCCTCCTGTATTTCTAGTGTCTCTGAGTGAGCCCAGGACAGGGTCTTTTTGTCTCACAGCTTCAGGGGGTGGGGGGGGGGGGTGTCATTTCCTTGTATCCTACAGAGCTATGCTCTTACAGATGCTGGTCTCAAATAATCCCATGAATGGTGCTTCCCAAAGGTGTGATGTCACTGTGCAGACCCAGGTCTTCTCTGCCACAAGCACTGGGCAGCTGTGTGCTAATATCATGCAGTGGTTTCGTGTATGGTCTCTAGACTCAGATCTAGATTCAAATTTTGGATCCACTCTCTATAAGCTGCGTGCCTTTGGGCAAATTACTTAATCTCTCTGAGCTTCCAAGGAAATGATAATTATATTTATTTTTAGAGTGGTTTGATAAGGTAAATGAAAAATACAAATAAAGAGGTTATTCAATAATACAATAAAGAGACACATAAAGGGTCAAAACGTGTTAGCAACTATTTTCATCATTAATATAATTATTACTTAGTCTTTTTGTCATTGTGTTCATGAAAGGCAGGAGATGCTCTGCTGACAATGCCTAACACATAAGCACTTAATAAATATGTGTTAAATGAAGGTTTTCAGGGATGATCAGAAGGAAATCCAAATGGTCTCTTGCAAGAAAAAGAAGAAAAACTTCCAGGGGGAACTGAGTTAGAACCAGGAGACACTGAGGTTTTTTTTTCATGGGGGTTTTGGTTAAATTGTGTTCCCTGGGAACTGAAAGCAGAGAGAGAAACCTTGACCTGGCCACACTTTTGACACCTACGAGTATGAGGCCCTTCATTGTATTATGTCTATATCTGGGGTTTGTTGTGAGCAGAGTTCTGTTTCCATCCTTCTTGCCCCTCTTGCTTCTTTTCTAAAGGAAACTTCCAGAAGGAGAGGCTTCACGTCTGTAGTCTGCGGGCCAGATTTCACCCTGCACAGAGACAAGGTGGCATTGGATGCAGGGCTGTGACTCCATGGGTAGCACGAGGCGCCAGTCAGCCGGGCCCCTGACCTGCTGCCGTTCTGCTTGGCCGGCACGCTGTGGTCGACAGGGCAGGTGCCAGGATGTTACCCCTTCTCCAAGCCAGACATCTGGATGTTTAGAAACAGTTGGAAAGCTTTGTTCTTTTCCATTATGTTCCGTATGCTTGGTGCTCTGCAGTCACGGCCTGAGTAAAATCCCACACCCAGGACCCGTCTTGGTCAACTTGTGTTCAGTGATAAAAGGTCCAGGACTCTACAGGCCAGGCCAGGCTGAAATCAGCAGGTGGGGATCGGGCCTGAGGGGTGGGGGATGAAAACTGCACGTGCTTTCTAGGTGTTGGTAATTGGTAGGTGTGGGGTATGGTTCCTGTGAAGCAGTGTGATGGGAAGAGGGACAGTGTCAGAGGAGACAGTGGGGTGAGATCATCCCAGAGACTATGAAGTCTCCAGCAAATTTCAAAGATCGACATGGGCAATCAGAACAGATTCTCCATTCAGAGAAGAGCTGGGTAGCCAAACCTTGAAAGATCTGGAGGCTGAGCTGTACTCCACTACATGGTCTAGGTTATTTGTTTGTAAGGTCCCCTCTCTAGCATCCGTGGACGTTTCTTTTGCCAACCCCTGTGCTAGATAGAGAACAAGGACACAAAGATGAGGGACGCAGCCCCTGTCCCTTTTCCTAAGGCTGTACCTTCACAATGCCAAAGGCCTGCATACAAAGTGAACAGTTAGTTGCTTCCAGAGGTTTCTAGATATCCAGGTTTCGGGCATCGTGAATAGAAACAATCAGATGCTAACTTATTTGATGGGGCCCTTTGTGATTTCAGAGCAAATGGAGACTGAAGACTGTGCCCCCAATTAGCTCTTTAGAGGAGTGAATGGTGTGCTGTCTGTAACTTTGTGGCAGGCGGCATGAGGCATGATTCAGAGTGGGTGCATCACGACACTCCAGACAGGCTCCCCATGGAAGGCAGGGACGGAGATCGCTATTTCCTTGATTTTTGTTTTTCACATGTTGACCTTGTAGTACATGCTACCAAGCCTGTGTTGACGTGTGCAAGGAGGGGTGGGGTTGGCAGCGCGCAGTGCCTATTGATTGATATATGGGCATCCTCATTGCTGCATAATTATTAGAGCCCCACCTGTGGATGAGCTTGTGTTAGCCAAGCTCATTTCTTACCTGGAATCACCCCAGTCAAATCGGCTTCATTTTTCTTTCCTAGTCCCTTAATTTCCCAATTACAATGCAATGACAAAAAAAAATAGGAAATATGGGCTAGGAAAAAGAAGCAGCAAGAAATGGTTTTTGTGACAAGCATTCAAGATGGAAGATAAGTGTGCCGGGCTCGGGTTTGGGATCTGCCTCTAACCTCCCACATCCCGAGGAAAGGGCAAAAGACAAGGTTATAGAAGGCCTTAAAAGTCAAGGTAAGGATTTTGTACTTGCATAGGGAGGCAGAGAAGGGTTTTTCAGTAGGGAAGGTCCTGCTCAGATTTCCCTGTTAGATGCCCCCTGGCTGCAGTGTCCACCAGGGTTGTGGGGTGTGGGCTAGATGAGAGCCATGGAGGACCTGACCTAGGGCAGTCAGGGCGGGAGGGCAGATAAACCCTTGAGGACTTAGGGACGAGCACGCGAGCTGTGATGAAGGAGGCAGAGTGAGGAAAGATTCCCGGCTTTCCTGCTGATGAAAAAAGAATGGTCAGAGAGGTTCCAGGACAACCAGGGTAACTTTTCAAATCTCTTCTCATCTGTCATTATCAGTGTGAGAAAAATGAAGAGCAAGGGTGACCAGTCTCTGTTTTGTGTCCTCTCTTAGGCGGCACATAAAGCAAAATGGGCCAGCACCAATTTTTAAGTGATGTTTCAAACCACGTGATAGTTCTTACAGGAATGTGCCTTTCACATGGGCTGGCATTTATAGAAGCGTGTTCTGGCTAAGCAAGCGTCACATGTCATCTATATTTTTTGCTGAATGCCATTTATTTAAAAAAATATATCCTTTTAAGCCAATCTTGCCTATCAACTATTATGATCAAAGTTTCACTGTCAGAAATATACCCATTGGTGGCCATATTAACAAAGGTCACTATGATGGAGTAGATAAGTGACCCTAGGTATTGAACTGTACCTTAAATACCACAGAACTTGACAGTCCTTTAGACAAAAACAGATAAACAGCAGGAAGGCTGTTTACTTTTAAATTAGTAGTAAATTTTCATCTCAATGCTAAGTTTTAGAAGTGAAAAAAGGATTAATCGTTTTTTCCTACCTTTGGAGGTGAATTAAATGACACAGACCAGCCATCTTCTAGGTTGCATCTGAGGACAGTGAGCTGAACCATGGCACTGTAGTGATGAAACAGTTCGAGTTTAAAATATAAACAACCAACTGAGGAATTTGTGGAAGGAGGTAGGACTCAGAAGACATGGGATCAGGTTCCCCCCCACACCATCTCTCTGACCCTCAGCCTCCTCATCTGTAAAATAGGTTATAATAATAAACTGGAATCACAGGTTGTCATGACAACTAAATGTGTATAGAAATTGCTTTGTTATGTGAAGCGTGTTGGGCATAGGTTGTTTTTATTGGTATTTTATCTTGTGGGAAAGACTTCACTTTCAGATATGTCTCAAGCCCTGGGAGGGCCAATCAGAGAGCTGATCTTTCTGCACGTTGTTTTTGAAACCTTCTTTGGCCCACACAATTTTCACTTACCCTCTCCACTTTACAAACATCAGAAAGATTATATGATTGACTGATAGAACACCAGCAACCCGGAGAGATATTGTACCACGGCCCAGGGCTATACTTTCCATTTTTATTAAAATTCTTATTAACTCATAGCCCAAGAGCTTTTAAGCCAAGCCTGATCTCCTTTAGGGCCCCTTGATTTGATCAGAGCAATTTGTGTGCAGTGTTCTGGTCCCACTTTGTGGAAAGGCAGCAAAGAGCAGCCAAATGATGTTATTCTGAAGATATTGGGGTCCTCGCTCCCTCCAAAACCACCTTCCCTTATGATGCCACTCACACCCCGGCCGTGTGGACACACTTGAGCTCCACAATGACAAGTCCATTCCCTGGAAATTCTAAATATTTCTAAATACTGCAATTCTAAATATTTCTGGGAAAAAATAACTGTCAATCATTTGTAGCTCAGTGATGTTGAGTTTGTTGGCTCCTATTCTGAGGACAAAGATAGCTCTTCTGGGGGAAGAAATCCTACAAGGATGAGGGGCCCAAGGGAAAATATAGCATCAGGAGGTGCAAAGGGAAAAGATGAACATGAAGGGAACTTGTGGCATTGGGTGGCTTGGTCCAGCTCATAGCCTCGGTGAGCATGAGTTATGTCTGGGAAGCACCACTCTTGGGTGTAACCAAAATAGCTCTCTCTCTTGCTCTGCATCTGTGATGGGAGCAGGTCCATTGTTGGAACTGTTGGTTAAAGCTGCCTCTCTCTTCTTTCCCCATGGGTTTCACGGGGATTTTTACCCTTCGATTGGTGTTTGCTTAAGTGCTCTCCCAGAATTACTCACATTTCTCTTTCCATTAATAGTTTGTCTTAAACTTAATGTCATCACCTTGGTAAGCTATAGAGCACCTGGTAATAGCAACTCTCTTTGCAGCTTGCTGTGTAGAAGTCATTTCTTTCCTGACATAAAATGTATCTGGAGACTTTTTTATTTTTCCTCATGTTCGTGTTGAGGTACTGAACACAGAGTTGAAGCTGAGAAGAGTGGTGCCCCTGTTCGTAGGAACTAACCCTGTTTCTCTAGTATTGTTGACTTAGGGTTCATTGCCGTGAATTGTTAGTATTTTGGCTCCTAAACCACTCATGAATAAAAACTTGTGTCTGAGCCCTCAGCTTAATATATGCCCAATATTTTGTACCTTCTTTGCATTTGAAGGAGTAGATGTGCAGGTAGAGCCTTATTCTTTACAATTTCATAATATGTAAGGAACTGTTGTTTTTACATTTTATCCCCCTCCTTTATTAATTCAACAAGGATTCATGGAGCTCTTATTCACTGTATCCCTGGCACTGTGTGGTAAGCCTGCTAGGGATATCTGGTGAATATTAGAGAGGACCAATTCTCAAGAACAATTGACATGGTTATGGTGCTTGATGGTTCATGAAGTATTCTCATAGTATCTAATCTCACAACAACACAGTGGAATAGGCAGAGGAGGGATTATAATCACTGCCACCTTATAAATAAGGAAACTGTCACTCAGGACCACCCAAGCAGCAAGTGCTGAGCTCAAACTTGAACCTAGACCTTCTAAACCCCCAGTCATGTTTTCTTAACCACACTGTCTCTTCCCAAGAGACAAAACTTAAACATGTAATAAGATAAATGACTACACAAAGAAGTCAATGATTACATATCAAGTGTGTATCGTCAAGATAGGTGTTGCCAGATTCCAGAAAAGGACAAAATCATGATAGCCAAAAATGATACAAGAGATGGAGCTTGGTGGTTAGATTAGCTGTCAAGAAATTAGAAAGAAGCTGATTTACCTTTCACATGAAAGTATGAGCTGGTCTGGCAGCTGTGCTACGTGAAGTTGTCATGGACCCCTGCTCCTTGTGCCATTCTTGGGGTTTCCTGACATCTACATGTCCAAGATGGCTCACCACCTTATCCATTTTCCAAGAAACAGGCTGAATAAAAGGGTAGTGGGGAGATAGCACCAACCATTCCATTTTCGCTCAGAATTAAGGGATTTTCCCAGACATGGGAGTTTCATGGTAAAACCGGGTAAGTCCCTGGCAAACAAGGGTGGGTGTCATGCTAGTTCTAGAGCCCCACCTGAAACTTGCATGCTTCACTAATGGTTACATCCCATTTGTTAGAACTTAGTCACATGGTCACATATAGCTGCAAAGGAGGCTGAGAAATGTCTTTATTCTGGGTGGCCATGTGCTCTACTCAGGTCTTTTTCCTATGGGAGAAGGGGGTAATAGATACTGGGCCATCTGCCATAGCACAAATATTTTTGTCGGTAGAACAGAGTAGTGTTCACAAAAGTTAACAAGCATTTGAGTGACTTCTGGTGCTATATCACTAATGGTAGCTCTGCAAATACTGTCCCAGAAAGTCAGTCTATGCGCTTTGTGTACATTCTACCATATTAGCTGCAATTTCACCCTTTTGCCAGAACAGGAGGCATATTTTACAGGGCTAACCTTGTATTCTACTAGCTTATAAAAATTTTTTTTAAAGTATTAATCAGTCACACATGTTTCTTGTGACAGCCTCACAATTTATTGCAGGATACCATTGTGGCCAGATATGGAAACTTAGATGCATTCTAGTAGGTCATCAGGATAGTTTTGAGTTCAGGAGTTATGAACCGACTTGATGAAAAAGTACTTGAGGAAGATTCATCTGGAGGGGCGGGTGTCTCTCCACTTCACCCCCAAATACCTAAATGAGGTGGGGGCAAATACATGGATCTAGAGTTTCATGTTTTGATGTCTATCAGCTGTAGGAAATTGAGGACTCCTCAACCCTGCCCTCTGGGGAAGACTATCCATTTAACTAGCTAGTGGGCACCTGGACCAGCTTTGAGAAAAATGTCTGTTGTATGACCCACGCTATTAGGAGGTAATATCAACCCTCAAGCTGAAATGTTGTGGGGAGGGAACCAGTGTACCCAGATGTGGCCACTCAGTACTGAGGGTCCTCAGCTCTGTCCTGCAAGACTTGCCATCCAGCCTTGTCTTGGCTGTGCTGGAGTGAGTTTTCCATGCAAAACCTTAGTAAGTTAGAATTTCAAATTCAGTGTATTGAACACTCCAGTTTTAAGGCAAAGAAGACTGGATTGGGGTAGGATGGCACCCAAGGAGAGCGAAAGAGAATATGACAATTTTGGAAACAAGTTGTTCCATAGAAGAGAGCCCGGGACACAACTTGTTAATGTTTTGCAAACTGGCAAAGGCCTTTCGTCACCTCCTCTGTGATCATAACCTCACAGATAGTCCCAGTTTCTCCACTGATGATACAAGCGTGTGACTGTGTGTCTACTTTGCATTATTGTTTCTCTTCTTGATGACTTAAGATTTTTTTTTTCTAGCAAAATCATTTTGCTCTAAAGAAATAAATTATTTCTGTTCCTAAATTGAGGTGTGGTCCCTCATGCCCAAGTAAATCTTGAGTTTTGGTAAATCTGCTAGACTCTTGCCATGTGTTTCTCATCATGCTCTGTGCCTGTTTTCTTGTGTACCCTGGAGCTTCCAACTTGAAGAGAATAAACATTCCAAAGGTATTAGCATGCTTGTATGAATTAGTAACTTTGAGGAGGGAAAAACTGAAGATTAGATCCAGTCATACTTTGAACAGCTTTACTTGCCTGGGAGTATTTGTCATTTTGTAAAGGTTTTCAATCAGTATCAGCCACTAAAATGGTTATAGGAGCCTGGGAACAATTTTGATTGCGCAGTGACTCGGGGCGTTATTAAGAACAATAAATCCGCATTAGTTAAGAATTGAAGATCTATAATGTAATGTTATGCAGCCATTACGTTTAACATTTTCAAACTATATTTAATGATGTGGTAAAATGCTCAGAATATAATGTAAGTGGAAAAAAATCAAGATCTAGAATTGTAAATATGGCATGATTCCAACTTTGTAAATTTGTATATATAGTAAAAAGACTAGAAGAAAATTCTCGTAACTGTTAGCGTATTGGTAAGAATATAGACAATTGGTTTTGTCCTTAAAATAATCTATCTTTTCTGCATTTTCTAAATAAACAAACTATTCCTTCTATTTTAGTGCAAGTACATACTACATTTATAATTATGGAAAGTTAAAGAATAAAGAC
The DNA here is from genome assembly GCF_036562045.2 of Rhinolophus sinicus. NCBI lineage: Eukaryota > Metazoa > Chordata > Mammalia > Chiroptera > Rhinolophidae > Rhinolophus > Rhinolophus sinicus. The sequence goes on from NC_133753.1 coordinate 49,210,163, forward strand.
AAAAATGCCATTTTATGAATATATGGAGCTATTGATGAAAGTAGATAATGTTCTGCAGAAGTCCAAGACAAATGTCACTCCCCACCTTTGATTGAATTCTAACGTAGTCATGTGCTCAGTGGGATATCTTTAAATTTGTTTGTTCGTTCATTCATTCACAAGCTACTTGTTCTCTTACTATACGCCAGGCGTGGTGCTACATTGAACAGGGCCTCGTCCCCAACCTTGAGAAGCCTGCAATACAGTAGAGAGATACTAACTACTACCAAGGCAACATGTGCATTGCCTTACAGTGTTGTGAATGAAGTACGTGTTTACTGAATGAATTAATAGATGGATCACATAATGAATGAACAGAAGCAAGAGTTTGTCGACAGTACTGATGTTTCTTTCAGGAGTTTTCGGGTGTTCTGTGAAATTTCTCCCATCTTCTTGTAGGAATTTGAAGTGTCTAGGCCCTACCCTTTCAGTTGATTGCTTCGTAAAATGACAGAGGATCATGGAAGAATTGATGAGCTCTTTCCATGTGCTGTCCCGGCAAGCTTGTGCCGATTAAGGAATGGGCAACTCTGGAAGGAGTCAGAGTTGGACGCCTCCAGATGTGCACAGTTTCTCCTTAGTTAATGCAGGGTTCCTATGGGAATTGAACGCAAGCTAGAGACATGAACAGACCACTATGTTTTTGACAGGATTGGGCAAACCAGGAGATAGAAGTGAATATCTGTAGGGTGTGATCTTAAGAGTCCTGAAAAGGCCCTCTGTCACCCTCACTGCCCCCCATCACTGATGCAGTAATTGCACAGCATCTTCCACTCCAGTGAGAGAGTTTAACAGGTCAGTGCCCTAGGGAACAGTGACCCACTGAATTCCATTAGCCCTAAGGTATAAATAAATGCCAAGGGAGACTAACACTTCCTGCTGTGAAACTCCCTGGGGCATATCCTGTCTCCACACTGGCAATAATCCAGGGAAGCAGAGGTGAGGCCTGGACCAGGTTGGGCCAGAGGAAAAGATAACTCCTCCCTGGTAGGTTCTGGCTAAATGCTCTATGTGACTGGTTCTCTCACTCTCTGGGACACACCACCTCCCCCCCACCTCCCCCTACCCTCCATAGTTGGGATTGCGATTCTTCTGAAACTCTTGTGCAGAGGAGGACGCCTAATGTCTTCTTTGCAGGATGCCTGGAAATCTTTAAATGATCCAAGTAAATGAGTAACGTTTGGGATATATCAAGATGAAAGTAAATGAGTTGCCCTGAGACCATAACAAATGCAAATGAATTCTGCACCTTTACATGGGTTTGCGAGAGACTAGAGGAGCTACTGGTGGCGAGACATCTGAACATAAGAGAGAATCAAAATCAATGGGAATCAGGAAGAGAGGGAAGGAAAGTGTAACGCGGTAGTCCTTGGAGAATCTATTAACCAAGACTTGGCTTTTATTACTTTCTTTGTAAGGTTATAAAAAACATATCCTGGATGGTTTCTTCCCAGTGCCTCCCGGCAGCTTTCTCTTCCAGGGTCTCACGTCCCCTGTGGGTCTGGGCCAGGGGAGGGGGTGCATCCATTTGCCCTTCCGAGCGTGCCCAGGGTGTGGCCGACTCCATATCCAGTGCACCTCCGTCATTAGCTGCATGGAGGTGCCGGAAGGCAATAGACCACCCCGCTGTGGCTGAGTCCAGATTTGACAGTCACTAAAGGGTGTTTCTGCTTCCCCTTCCATTGTCCTCTTAGATTCTCTTTCCTTCCGGGAGCCTCTGGATGCCCTCTGAGCCCCAACCTAAGCCTTCCTTTACCTGGAACTGATCACTAGATGGCAGGACCGCCCTCCCTCACCTACATCCTTCTCTTTCCCTTCCTACTCCAGGCTGAGGTCCTAAATCAAGGCTGAGGGGGAGAGTAGGGGAAGTGAATCTCACCAGGAGCTCTGCCTGCCCCTCACACTGGCCACCACTCCCCTTTAGCTCTCTGCTCTGTTCTCAGCTCCCTTCCCATCTGCCTCTTCATACCTTCTTCAGGGAGCCTCTTCAGCCTGCTCCTCTTTCCCCACCACTCCTGGCATTGCCTGTTCTTTATCCCTAGTAACCTGTGCGATGAAATGCCCCATGTAGTCAGTACTAGTTTGTGTCTGAAATGCACGAGTCCATCTTGCTTCATCCACTTCTCATTGAGCACCGAATACATGCTACCCACTGCAAAAGGGGTTACAAACATGAACGAGAGGTTGTATCTGCTGCTTACACAACAGCTACAGTATAGTTTTTTAACCGCTGTCAAGGACTGCTATAATATAACGGAGTCTTCAAGAATCCTGACAGGAAGCAACAATACTAAGGAGCAGTCAGTAACCCCTGGGATCCTGGAAAGTTATGATCCGCAGATGAAACTGGCCTGTTCTCAGGGACCAACGCAGGCCGCTCCTTTCCCCACCTGGATTCCTTTGAAGACCTCCCCTCGCCCCCAGGAGGCAGTACACATTCCAACATAACTGCAGCAGGAAGATGGAGTATTGGCCTCCAACCTGGTTCCTGAACACACTTTCTCATGGAAGCTTTGTCCTGAAGGGTGGTTTGAGACTACCTTTAGAATTATACTTAAAGTACATTATCGTTAAAACATACCTTTCTAGACTGTCCTCTGGGAACATAACCACCATGCACAATTTTGCATTTCTGGGGAGAAGCTTCCAGATAACATGAACACATGAATTCATTTTGGATTTTGTGTACACCAGACGTTTCCTTACCAGCCGAAACCCTTCAAAATTCCCAGTCTCTCAAGGCCCCATTTTTACAAGCTAACGCATCTTTTGAAGTCATTTAGATCGAAGTATTACTGGGTTAAAATGTGACTTTCATAAGTAACACGCATTTTAGCAGAGGCTTCTGATTGACTAATATCTTAACCCTCAAAAACACAAAGACATTTCTTCATTCTGGTAATTCTCACCATAACTGTGATGGAGGGGAGCTCAGACAGCTACCAAGGCAAGTCAGTAATAAAAGCAATTGGGAGGAGGGGATGTGGGCCACTCTGAAATCATATACTTAGAGTGGTACCCAGTATATATAAACACAACATTAATATTGTTTTCCAGTTAGGCTTGTACCAAGTACTTGACATTATATCTGTATCACAGGTGGGGGAGGGAGATGGTGTTGGTCTACCCAAGTAGACGCCTCTAATTCTGAAATGTAATTGAAGGTTGTAGAGTTTCTGAACTGAGGTTGTACACCTTTTCTGTGATTGTGTTAGGGCTTGGGAACTAAAGCTAAAGACAGTTAATATGTTAAGTTTGAAATGTGATGGGAAGAAAAAAAAGAGTATGTCTTTAAAAAAGAGGGAGAGGAGAGAGAGAGAGAGAGAGAGAGAGAGAGAGAGAGAGAATAATGTCCCCAGGCCAGGAAAGTACCAGTCATTTTCAGATAAATTATACCCTCCTCCTCCTCCATGGGAAAAAAAATCATACTCAGACTTAACTGTCCCTTTGGCACTTTTGTCAAATGAGTTTTAGTAGCAGGAGCTGCTAAAAATATAAGCCAATTTCTTTCTTCATTTAAATCAAGTGCTTAAAAAAAGTGTAGCGCCTAGAACTGGTGCAGGGCTCAGCATAGCAGCAGCTGGTCTGCCTGAGTCCCTGAATAGTCAGTCCTCAGCGACAGCCCAGCGCCCTCTCAGAGCTAAGCGAAGTCTGGAGGGAGGCTGGAGATTGTCCTTCAAGAGTTGGGCTGTTTATAGCACCTCGGACCCAAGTTGAAAAGGTTTCCTTGGGTACGTACTGACCAGGTCAAATACGGGAGGTACTCTCAAGAGTACTTTCTTGCTTGTGCATTTTTCCCTCCCTCCCTCCCTCCCTCCCTCCCTCCCTCCCTCCCTCCCTCCCTCCCTCCCTCCCTCCCTTCCAAAGAAACAAAAACATTAAAAAGTACCAAGCATGTACCAATACCTGTATAAAAACAGAACTTAGAGCTATGAATGAGACATGGTACCCACTCTCAGATAGAATGGGATGCACCCCATCACATCCAGTGTTTCATTCCCATGAGACCTTTCTCTTAGTCATGTTTGAAAAGCAAGCTGACCAATTGGCCCTGACTGTGAGGTGAGAACTAGTGAAGGCTTTAGTTGTTTTCAGTTGCCTATCTTTTAATAGAAGACTCTATTATCTTTTAAGAGAAGACTCTTAAGAATTTAAAGCCTTTGAAGTCCATAGGAATATATTTAAATGGTAAAATCTTAGGAACTTTGATAGGGAGAGAAGGAGATGTTTTTTCACTAGGGAGACTCCTCACATTATCCTGTGTAACAGCTGTTTGTTCTGCCCAAGAATCATATAAACTATATCTAAATTATGCATATTAAAGATCATCTTAGATTCACATTTTAGAAGGGGAAGGTCTTGGAAATTAACTCATCTAATTTCCATATTTTTACAGATGAGAAAGTTCTGGAAGAGTCAGGCTCCTGGTATGCAGTCTGCTGTCCTTTCATCCTTGCCCTTCTGTTTGCTAAGGAGGTAGCAGCAGCACACCACTTTGAGGATGGAGATGTAAGATAGGGAAGCAGGCCAACTCAGAGCTGAATGTGGATTGTGCTAGGATGTCACTATAATGCCTCCAGCTCTTGGCCTCGGAACTTATAAATGAGGCCACCTTGAATCAAACCCCCTATGGAACCTCAATGATTCAAACAAACCTCCTGAATGAGACTCTAAGATAACTTTGCCATGGTTCAAAATCTGGTCTCTCATGAATAGGGAACATGGTTATTAATGTCACAGTGACTTCCACAAAATAGCTGTATCATTTTTACTGCTCTATCAAACCTAGCTTTCCTATGCAATCATTGCGTTAATGCCCTCTATGAGTATGTATGCAGATATAGAAGAACCTAAGCATGTACTAGAAGCATTGATGGGTTGTGGCAAGCCATCTCCACTATGCTTTCTTCTCATTTTACTTGGTAACCGTGGCGTAGAAATTTAGAAGGCTGCCCAGATATCCCTGTGACCATGACACAGGAGGGAAGTCCGCTGATTCCGATTAGGATTAACTCTGTAACCCTTTGTTCCTTGCATGATGCTCTAATCACCTGAGCTAATCCTCAGGTACCAGCACTCAACGACTCCAGAAGTTCCTGGCTGTACAATCCTACTTTAACCTGTTTGGACCCTCTTTATTTATGATGTTTTATACTTCCCCACTGTAACCACTGCCACCTCTGTGATGTTTGCCATAAGTATCAGGTTACTTTTGTCCTTGGCCAGCTGCTATCCTGTTCCTCAGCAGAGTTGCAGTTCATTTGTGTTGTCTTTTGGATAAACACATAGATCTTAACAGATTGCATGGGTTTGAGATTGGGTTTGGCTTCTAAATACTGATTGCTAACACTTCTGTAGCATTTCTTATGTGTCAGACACTGTTCTGAAACGTTACATAAATTGCCTCATTTCATTTTCACAGCAACAGTCATACAAATAAGATATTATTAGCCCCATTTTACAGATGGGGAAACAGAGACAAAATGTGGTTATGTAATTTGACCAAGGTCACACAACTATTAAATAAAGAAGCTGAGATTTGACTCCAGCCAGTCTGCTTTAATCACTATAGCATATGGCCACTAACACACTGAGTTTTGAAATGCGGCCATTATTATTGAATGTAACACCCCAGTTGCTGGCACTTGAGGATTCTTTTTACAAGGGAAGATGTCTATGAAAAGAGCCAGTTGGCTTCTGTCAACAAAACGGTATTTGAAGCTCAGAGACAGTTGATTCTCCTCATTTGAACCCCCAAATCACATCCAAGAACAAATTTTGTCTTGACTTCATAGACTAGGCCTGTTCTCCATTCAAAGCTAGAGAGAAATATTGACTATGCTAACTTCCAAAAGCTGATCTGAGTCAAGAATGTTTCTAAGTCCCAGACCTCTTCCTCCTCCACAGAGGCCCTCCTGCGTATGCCAGCACATCATGTGCTCTTGCTTTGTGGCTCTCTTCCTCATATCGTCCCCAGGCCTGAAGCAGGAAAGCAGATCTAACCAGCACACATATATAGAAGCATTCAACAGACCTACATATTGGAATTAATGCTTCCCTACCTAACTTCTGTGTTCCTTCTTATAATTCCACATCAACAAGCTGTGCTTTCCCAGCAAACTGAAAGGCCATGAACCATGTCTTAAAATTCATTATTTCTCACAAAGGGCTTATTAATATTCTGGCTACCCCCAAGCTACATGTAATAAATATTTAGGGCTCTGACCTAAAGAGGCAGTAGTATTTTAGGCAAAGACACTCTTTTAGCCAAAGTTATTACATTGATTTTTTGTAATATTCTTTATATTTTTTTCTTTTCATTTTCCTGGTAGTTGTCTAAAAATTCCTAGTTACCTGCTACATTGAGTTGAACTTGCTTTTTCTTATTTCTGGGAGAGGTAAAGCATGCATTACATATGCTTATGCTCCATCTCTATAAAGCCACAGCAATGAATTCTGAAAAAGGAGAAATTCAATAATATATCTGTCTTCCTACACATACCTAACACTTATTCATTCACTCATTGCATCTATATTGGTTGAGTCTCCCCTGTGTGCCAGGTGCTCTGAGTAACACAACAGACATGGTCAGAACCCCCAATCATGAAGCTTGCCATCTGGAGTAGAGGGGGGCAGGCAAAGGATATTAAATGAATAAATGTATAATTTCACATCTTGTTAAGTGTTAGGAAAACTAACAACAGAGTGCTATGAGAGAAAATGACAGAGGGTACCTAATGTAGTATTTGGATTTCTAGCAAGTCCCCAGGGGATGCTGCTAGTTTGGGGAGCACACACACTCTGAGAACCATTGCCCTGGGATATTATGGGTAGAGGGCATTTCTCCTGCCTTACAATTGGCTCGGCACACATTAGAATTTTCTGGAAGCCTTTAAAAAAAGACTGATGCCTGGCCCCATCCCCAGAGAGTCTGTGATAGTTGGTCTGGGCTAGAGCCTGGCCATCAGCATTTTCAAAGACACCTACTGTGCATGAGGATAAAGACCCATTGATACTGGATGGCACCAGGGAGGGTGGGTGTTAATTGCTGAGTGCTGGCTAGTGTACATATCCTTGGGTGGTTTGCAACACGAATGCTGACTCACTCACCAGTCAGCCTAGTGGTGGGGAGAGAACCTTTTCCAGTGTGGATCTCACAAATCCCTGGTTGCAATGTGATCCTGTAATTCTACCCACCTGTCATCTGAAAGAGCTGGATCTGGATGGACTAGCTTGCCATGAATTTGAGCTCCCGTACGGAGTGTTTCTAATAAACTTGAGTCGTGAACAGTTGGACTCCATGTACTGAGTTGAGAAGCCTGGGACAAGCGGGTGGTGGAGAATGGGCTGATGAGTAGGTCTCCGGCAATGTGGCTGGAGTCAGGAGACCCACGTTTGCCTCCAGCGCTGTTCTAGTGAGGTCGGGACTTTGGCAAGTCATCTGATTCCTCTGGTTGTAGCGTCTTCATTTGTAAAATGAGGGCCTTGGATGAGGAGATCACCACGTTTCTTTTATATGGTCCAATGCTAGCAATTCTAGTTGTGGAAGCAAATAGGAAACTGAACCCCAGTTTTCTTGATAAAATCAGAGTTGGATTCATGACTTCTATGGCCATTGTCATCCCCAAGTGCTATGATTCCACCCATAATGCCAGTAGATAGCTTTGGAAGAGCATTTATATATACCAGGCACTATTCTAAGACATTTACATTATCTTATTTAATCCTTACAACAAAACAATAAGATAAATTCTAGTATTATCATTCCCATTTTATAGATGAAAAAATTGAGGAACAAAGAATCTAAGGGACTAGCCCAGGCTCACACAGATAGCAGATGACAGAGCTGTATTCTGACCCAGACCATCTCTTCCACAGCTGGGGCCCCCAACCACCTCACTGCTTTTCCTCAGACACTTTGTGTTACTGCTCTGAACCTCGGTTTCTGCAGCAATAAAGTTAGGGTTTGGACTGAATGATCTAGAGGTTCCTTTTAGCTCCAAAACGCAGTGCTTCTGTGGGCACTTCCACTCATTCATTTGTTCATATTTCCCTCATTTATTCAGCAAACTTTGAATGAGCTCTTACTATGGGACTTGGGAGTCAAACTGTTCAGACTCCAATCGGGAACAGACTACTTATTAGCTGTATGACTTTGGTCAAGTTCCCTGAACTCTTTGGTCTCACTGGACTCATTTATTCAAATGGGATTAATAAAAGTGGCGATCATATAGGGTTGTTGCAAGGGTAACGTGGCATCCTGCCTGAAAGCACCTAGCACGGTGCCTGCCAAAGAGTAAGCACTCAATAAATGTGTGTATCAGTATCGTGAGCCCCTACACGAGTTGCCAGGGGTGGAAAGATGAGGAAGATGCAGTTCTTGCATCAGCCTAAGCAGGGAGGAAGGATGGATACAATAATTAGAATAGGTTGTGAAGCTATAAGAGACATATGTAGAGGAGGGAGTGATTATTTCAGGGTCGGAGGGTCAACATGAGGAGTTATCAGTCATATGGAGCCTTTGGGCCACTCTGATGGTGACAGGAAGAATGGAAGGCTACCCTTTCAATGCGAGCCCCACCTTCTGGAGAGCTGCAGGCTTCAAGGACCGCCAGCACAAGGACATGGGCGGCATATGAGGGGACCCAACACGAAGCGCAGAGTCTAGGAGCCCCTGATCCAAACAGACAAGCAGGCAGAGAGTGTCATGATGGTCAGAGGAACAAGGCAAGGGGCATCCTGGAAGGGATGTGTAGGCAGCATGGGGCAAGGAAACAGCAAATGCAGCAGCCAGGGAGAGTTGGCTGGAAGTGGAGCACCCACCACCAGGGGCCAGAGAAGCTGAGGCATGGCAGGCATCTTCAGTGGAGGAGAGATCCCTCACACGGGCAGCTGACCTGCTTCTGGGCTCCTCCTTAGGAGCCGATCCTGGCCAAGGCCCTAGGCCCTGAGGTGGGACTAGATAATTGGTGACACCTGGCAGAGGTGAGGTGTACTTTGGCTGGGGGGTAGCTGCAGTTCCTGGTGGTGCTCCTTTCCAGGGAGTCTAGCATGGGAGAGTAGCAGAGATGGAGTGATTCGAGTTAATTAGACATCAGCCACTTATTTACAGATTCCTTGACCACACCCTGCATCCTTTAGGGCAAGGATGGGAATCTACATTTTAACTTGGTCCCTAGTAGTTCTCCTGTCTGTAGTCTGCCACGGTGCTTTGAGAGACATGTAGGAAAGGGACGCTCAGTGATGAAAAACCGAGACTAGGCCGACTGATACGTAAATTAGGATCTCCAGATCTGCAGTTTTCATAGCTTAGGGGAAATCTGTGTTGTTTTCCTCCAAGTTTCCTGTAAGACCCATACATCTGCCTCCTCCACCCCACTGTCTGTCTTCATTCTCAATGTGAAAGCTGGAGGCTAAAAGGGTTACATTTTGCTTAAAAATAATTTTAAACGATTTTACAGGAAAGAGAATGTACTTTTTTCACCTCAAATCTTTACCCCCCTTCACGCAATGTAGGCCTGATTCTCACCAGCCCTTTTTCAAGTGTGACGTGGTGTCATCAAGGGCTCACTTTCTGTGAGACCTCTGGCACACTGAGAGCTGAGGGCCTCTCTTGCTTCCCTCCTTTTCTCAATTCCTTGTCTAGTCTTTTTAAATCTAAGGGAACTGGCTTATAGCTTTCATCGGTGGCATTTACCTATCTCTGGGAAGAAAAAAAACCAAAAAGGCTACTTTCAAAACACATGCTAGAACCTGTGCTGAGCCAAGAGAAACCCCATAAATTTCCTGAGCCACCCTCAGGTTGCTGGGAGGCAGAGGGGAGCGTCTTGACTTGCAGCAGTGTCCCTTGTCAGCTTGTCCCAAACTACTAATTTCCCAATCGCAAGATAGCAGGATATCTTCCGAGTGCTGTGTCCCAGGGGAGGACCTGGCTAGGGCAAGTGCACTCACGTGAAGCTGTTAGTTTACGTTGTCAGGGAGGGGAGGGGTCGTGTGAGAGAGATTTCCTTCCAGGTTACCCTGAGGCCCTCACAGGGGTGGAGTCACTGGTCCCAGAAGCTGGCAGGGCACCTCCAGGATCCCTTCTCCCTGGGAGGCTTTGCCCAAGGAGCCTCCCTCCTGCCTCATTTAGGGTGCGAGGTCCTCACTCTAAGACAGGGCAGAGAGGTAGGCCATCAACTCTACGCATGAAAAGGCAGTGTGTGTGTGTGTGTGTGTGTGTGTGTGTGTGTGTGTCCTTAGTCCTGGGAGGATAGTCCCAAAGCTCTAGGAAGCCCCTTACTGGAATTCAAGTGTCCAAGGGAAGAAGCAGGGAGCCAGCACTGCGTTCCTGTCACTCCACAGACAAGCCCCAGCACCGGCAGCTGCTGAGACTCTGAAAATTTCTCTAGGGAAATCTCACAAGCCTGTAAGAAACTTGACCTCATTTGCATTTTCTGATTGAATCACAGATAGGTTTTGGTTCTCTCCCTTCCCTTTATAAAGACAGGCCAAGGAATGAAGAAAGGCAAAGTTACCTAGTATTTTCAGGAGAAATGTATTATTACAGATTGGCAAATAAACTTGGTTCTCTAACACGTGATGTTTCTAGGCCTTGATGAACTCCATAGTGGATGTGTATCTCTATCGTGTTATTTAAAAATCTTTCTTCCCTTCTTGTACATCATTGTTTAATGAAAAGTTCAACAGCATCAGAGCACACTCCTGAAGGATTTATTAGTTAACTGAATCTTCACCCTCATTATGGGAGGGATGGAATTTCTCTCAAGGACCCTAGTTGCGGTAATAGCATAAATCAAAGACAAGACTGTTGCTTGCCATGTGCAGGACTCTTGTTTTTAATCGCATTCCCCAAAGGGAGGGGAAATTTAGATGTAGAAAACCAGAGAGTGAGACCATGTTATTTAGATGTCAGTAAGCATCTGGACTGCTGGAATCTATTAAGTGGTGTCACAGAGCCTTTGAGGAAGGCAAACAGTGGTGGGGAGTTTATTCTTCAGCATGTCGGCTGGCCTGTGTTGCGCTGGTTTTGCAAAAGTCCATACGCACAGTTCTGTGCGCCAGGCCAGAACTGTGGCGGAAAATATTGCTGTGATGATGAATTCACAACTTGCTTGCTGGGCCTACGTACACAGAGTGACTCCGAGACGTGTACCTAATAATAGAAAAGACAAACCAAGAGCCATGGAAAATCAGTTCAATTCATTTGCCTTCTGATGAAAGAAAATAGGAATCTTTTTTTTTCCGTGCAAAAGTAAGAAACTGCTCTTCAAAGTACAACATTTAACACCTACCTGGGTACTAAGTTCCTTTTTCTTCTTAGTTATTATTTACCCACCTTGTCTTTTGCATCCCAAAGAGAGGGGACAAATGAGGGCCCCAGAGTCCCAAAGCATGCTTTCACTGCTCTATCAGTGGGGCAGACATCCTACTCTTCCGAATGTGCAAGATGAGATTCAGGCACATTCGGGTTCCATGTTAGGCTTTGTTATTCATTAGCTGTGCGACTTTGAGCAAGGTACTCCACCTCTCTGAGCTTCCCTGCCTTCCTGTTAAATGTGTCTCTAATGATTGTCTAATAGAGTGAGTGTGTGCAACAAAGGGGGTAATGCACGTGAAGAATCCTAACAGCTTCCTCTGCCCTTCTCACTTCTCTTATGGGGGAAATTCCTGGAAAAGAAAATGGAAGGATGGTTATAATCTAATCTCAACATATGAGAATCTGTGTACCTGTTCCCTACTTTCATTTCACATCCTTCCCTCCCAAATATGCCTCTTCCCATCTCACTTTGCCTTGTTCTGAATCCTTCCCGTCTATAGTCTCTTTCTCCTTTTAGTAATCTATTATTTTCTCCTTTCTTTATGCTTTTACTTGCCCTTGGTTGGTCTAAGGGAGGGGTAGGAAAGGATTAGGGTTAGGGTCGGGCATAGAATATAAGAGAACATCATATAAAAGACAAAAGAAAGAAACTACATTTTTTCATGCATTCAACAATATTGATTAAGCACCTACTGTGTGCAGACTTGGTGCACAAAATTGGCACAGTTCATGGTCCCACAGTTTCATGGGCAGACCTGGAAGTCAATAGGCAAGTACAATTTTCTCTGCCAAGAAAACAAAGGATGTTGTGAGGTACCTCGGAGGGCTTGGAAAGGAGGTAACATCCACCTGAGAGCTGAAGGTAAAGACAAGAAACAAAGAGTTTGCAGAGGCTGTGGAACAGCATGTGTAAAGGAGAGAGAGAACCTGGTGTATTTGAAGAAATAAAAGATCAAGATGGAGGAACACAGAAATCAAGGGAGAGTGAAGATAAGATGGAAAGGCAGTCGGGTGCAACTCGAAGGCTTTGCATGCCATGGGGAGGAATTCAGACTTGACTCTAAGAGCCAGAGGAAACCAGTGGAAGTGCTCCTAAGTAGGGGGCAACACTGATCAGCTCTGCGATAGGGCACCTTGCTCTGGCTGCGGGCTGTGAAGCGAGGGCTGCTCTTCTTGGCTCTGTGCCTATCTCTTCACGGTCGTCGGTTGGGCCCTTGGAGTTGCCAAGTCCTCTGCTTTGAAAACAAGCTGCCTTGCTCAAGTTAAGTGCTTTCAGTGGTCCAGCAAATTGAGATCAAAAGAGGTCCCCCTTGGCCACAAGCTGTTTTAAGGACTCCGCTGAGGGTTTAAACCGACTAGTTTTGAAATGTAAGACAAACCATAATCACCGGGCAATGCTCCCTTGTTTTGCCAGGGAGAGACATTTATAGGTATTAAACTAGATCCAGAAGGCCTCTAATACAGTTTCTTAAATGCAATAATAACACAGAATTATTAGGGGAAACTATTATTATTATTCCGAGTAATAACATAATTTTGTGTCCACGGAGGGCATCCAAAGTGCTGAGAGAAATGAGCATTAGTTAATTAAGCCTTGCCACTCCTCCACGAGTTAGGCAAAGTATCATTAGACTCGTTTATAGAGGAGTATACTGAAACGCTGTGGGGTTAGTTGACTTCCTTAAGGTCAAACCGTGGGAAGAGAAACTGGGCTTTTTACATTTTATCAACCCCGTTTGCTCCACGAGGCCCGCTTAAGAACATAGATTCAGTGTTTCCCAGTGTCTAAGCAAAGAATGCACCTTAAGGGTTGGGAAAGACCTTTGAGGAGAGGAGAGACATCCAGAACCAGTCCTGATAACTGTGCGCACACACACCCCCCCCCCGCCCGCCCCGCCCCCCCATGGCACTGGCCTTGATGCATTCAGAGAGGCTGATTGATCACCATGCGAAGGACAGACCTTTGAAGGAGAATCACAGCACGGGTCAGACATGGCAAACAAAGCCAGATTGGGGGGGAGGGGTAGGGGGAGCTGCAAGAACAGAGAGGTCACTGTCGTCCAGGGCTTCGTGATCTGGTAGCAGAACTGTGAACCCTAGACATTCTTCAGCATCTGCTGGTGCAGCCCCCATCTTCTCATCTACTCATTTTCTTTCTCTCTGGTCTCCTACTTCCGGCATTGTCAGGATTTGAGCTTGGGAAAGACACCTGTGCGACTCTGTTGGGCATCTCAGGTAGCTGTTCCCTCTCTCTCAGATCATCTATTTTCTTCATTTCATAAACTTTGAACTCGTGTCAGCAACCACACTGGACTGTGGAGGTACAGAGCAAAAACAAACTTCATTCCTACCTGTAGGAAATCAAAGATTTACCTGGAGGAAAAAAAGATACCATATCCCCCATCCACCCTACTCACCTCCACCAAAAATCAACAACCTTAGCAGATATTTGATGTGTGCTCCAGGGCACCCTAGGGAAGGCAGACTGAGTAGTTCTCCCTGGTGATTTTGGAGGAGACTTTTGGGGAGGGAGGAGCATATGGGCCAGCATTAGAAAGATGAGATTATTGGGCTGAGAGCGAAGAGAAAGTTCTCTGTGCCAAAGAGAACAACCTGCACAAGGGCATGGAGCCATCATGCTGTACTGGGTTTGGGGGCCATTTAAAAACTTTTGTCTTCATTGCGTAAAATTGTCCCTTTGGACTGGAAGAGCTAAATTAGTCCCTAATTATATATTCTCTCCTCATTTTCATAGATTGTGTTATAAATTGTAGTAGGTTTCTTTATCCAGATTGATTATACGTTACTTAAGTTTCAAGGCCTTGTTTTCCCCCACAGGTCAGAACTGAGCAGTGGTGAATACTAAGTATTCACCTAACACACACAGAGGGAATGTCAAAAGTCAAAGCTAGACACAAGTTACAAGACCCAGGCACAGGGTCACTTACAGCACCAGCTCACTGTGATCTGAATGTAATGCGTCCATGCTCTGAGCCTTGCTATTCTCATACGTAAAATTGTGATAATTCTGCTACTTACTTCCCACATTCTTTCAATGATAAAATAAGGCAACAAAGATAAAACTGTTCTGGGAACTATAATATATAAAATATTGTTGTTAGGTGTAACCTAATAAATAATTATAATAAAGATATAATATTCTAGAGCAATCTTTTCTCTCTATTCCCTCAGCTGTCACCACCTCTAAGTTTAGCCACAAGGCAGAACTGATGGGAAGATGGGCAGAGGATACAATTGAGTGGAGCTCCTTTTAAAGATCACGTCTCAGTCAACAGATTCCAGACCCCACCCATCACTAGGGGTCGAGATCCTACCACATTGTCTGCCTAGATTCTCACTGCCTTGAAGGCTGGGAGAGCTAAGCACACAGGTTTCAGGTCCTGGCCACCTGTGGCTTCCATGGGACTCGAGCAAAGAGAGACTGGCAGCCCACCATGCACATTCGGGTGCTCAGTGAAGAGACAGAAAAATGTTCCATGGAGAAAGCAGCTGGCTGTCCAGCTAACTCTCCAAAATAGGGGTGGCCCACGTGAGGCTGTGCACGCAGCACACTGCTCTTCCTGGGCACACAAAATATGGCCTTTTCCAGCATCCTCACAGTTAGGTGGGGGCCAAGAGACTGAGTTCTGGCAAATGGAATGTTAGTGGATGTGGTACAAGGTCTAGTGTAAGGCATTTGGGAACTGCGATGCTTTTCTGTCTCCCTTTCCCTCCTGTGGGGAACCTTGGAGACCATGTGCTCCAGATGACAGAGAAACACGATGAAGAAGGACTATTGACCCACATCAGACTTGGTAGAATCAAGAAAAACAAACAAACATTTTCTGTTAAGCTACTGAGATTTAGGGATTTCTTTGTGACCGTGGAGCTCAGCCTTTTCTGGTCGGCACAGTGGAATTGCCTTGGTAGTTTCACCATAATCCAGACAGTATCCTTTTTTAATGCAGTGGCAGGCAGGACATGCCCCTGGATGACGTTCATTCACTCAGTGTGCTCATACCATCCATCACATTGCACCAGGGCTCTCTAACCTGGCACCTGCTTCCACCCAACTTTCTGTGTTTGTACTCAAACCCACTAGGTGCAGAATTTACAGTTTAACTGTCAGATGACACTATTATTTCTCTTAAATCACTGCGGGATGAGGGAGTGTCTCATTGTTAAACCACACTTACACTCAATGCATATTTATTAACTTTATTCCTGAATCCTTAAAAATATGGGATACTAATGAATAGTATTAGCTAACACCTATTGCGCTCTTTTCTAGGTGTTAGTCACTGGGAAAAGTACTTTATCCATATATTATTTCATTTAATATTCACAATAAACTTAGAGGACAGGTGCTATTGTTGTTTCTATTTTATAGATGAAGAAACCAAAGCATAGCTAGAGAGGCCAATCAGTTTCCCCGAGGTCAAACAGAAGGAAGCCGAGATTCCAATGTAGGCAGAGTGAAGCCAGAGGCCATGCTTGTAAACACACTATGCTTTTCTGCAATGTGCATAATTCTTCAAAATTAAAGAACCCTACCACTCAATTCAATTTTGAGCTTTTTGGAGTATTTAAACAGGTAGGAAATAACCATTTCATTATTAAAATAACGAAAATACAAATGACTTAACTTTCATTTATAATCTGAGATGAAAAATTGTTAGCCTTCCAAGAGACAGTAAATGAAATAGATACAGTTTGGTCTTTGGCTGGCTTTGTACATTGCTCACCATAGATTAGTGGCCAAATAGATATTTAAAAGGCTTAGATCACAAATCCAGTGGGCAGGAGCAGGCCTACGAGATATGTACGAGGCAGAAATGAGAATTAAGATATGGGCAATAATGGCATAAATGAACTGTCAGTTTTCCAGTGGGTTAAGATTTCCTTCAGCCAATGTTATTATTGGCCCAAAGTATATTTGACTTTGTTAAAGATAGGATGAAGGAGCTTAAACAAAATCGTTAGAGATAGCAGATTAAACATACATATTTAATTCTGTTCTCTCCTCAAAACCCACGAAAACGATATGTAAAGAGTCTTTTTAAAGGATAACCTACAAGACTACATATAAGAATACATCAGCCACAAAATTTTGGAAGCTGGAAATCCAGTGGAACAGAGGTGACTTACTGGCCAGATGACAAAGCTGAATCCCAGGTCAGCATGAGAAAAACCTAGAACATCACAGGACTCACTGCCACAAAGGTTCAAGAATTGATGGCACCAGTTACCCCCGAAAGTGGCGTCGAAGGTGGGCTACCAATAGAATATTGATTCAAAGTCTGTTTGAATAATAAGATTCCCTCTGGGAAACTGCCACACCCCTTCTCTGAGTGGAACTGTCCTTTGGGTACTGTAAATGGATGGTCCCTTGACTGGGGACACCATGTGCAAACAGTGCGTTGAAGGGTACATTCGTTTAATTAATTGGAGATCACCGCTTTTTTCCACTGACTTGGTTCCCATACAGTAGCAGTCAAATATAAACCTCTTAGCAGGAGCTGGAATCTTCACTGTGGTATCTGACCAGTCTAACAGGAATAAAACACTGAAAATCGTGGACTTGGAGGTCCCCAAGAAAATGGCGCAATTAGTTATCCTAATAGTGAATGAACCCCTCTCATGTACCCAAAATTCATGCTTAGCTTTTTGATGCCCTGCTCTTGAATATGAGCAGATAACCAAGAATTACCAGGCATCTAAGGAAAGCATCTAAAATAAAAGACAGATTTTTTTTTAAGTAGCAAATTAAACAAACTATGAAGGGAGAAGAAAACTAAGGGAGAGGGAAATACTGTCTTTAAAAAACACAGGAAGATAAATGGAGGTATGACATCCATGAAAGGAGAATAGAATGTTCTACACAAGGAAACACTCAACAAACAAGAATGAGCTGTAACAAATTAAACATCTAAGAGATGAAATGAAAAATAGAGAAGGGGAAGGGGATGAATGGAAAGGATACAATAAGTCGAGATGATTCAGGAAAATTTGGAAGTAAAAGACATGTGATTTCTGTTACATTTATCAGAATGCCTAGGATAATGGATGTAATTAGATCCATACCAAGGCAGGATCGTGTTGAAATTCAGAACACCAAAGACAAAGAGAAGACCTTTGGTTTGCACAGAGAAACAGTGGGTGTCGCATAAAGGATTAAGAATAAGGCTGGCAGTAGGCTTCTGAACAGCAACATTGGAAACTAGAAGACGATGAAACAAGCTTTTCAAAATACTAATGGAAAATGATTTCCAATAGAGCATTCTACCTCTGACCAAACTATCAATAATTACATGTAAGGTTAAAATAAAAGTATTTTCGAATATGTGAGGTCTCCAAAATTTTACCTCACACATCCTTTCCCAGGAGACTACTGAGGGAAACTCCATCAAAATGATATAAACCAGGAAAGAAGGAACAAGAAACAAGGAAGCCAGCACAACTAAGAGTGAAGAGAGTGCCTGGGATGACAGGAAAGAGAAATCACAAGACAACAGCTATGCAACAGCCCAGAGAAAAACCAGTGCAGACTGCAGCTGGTCAGAATTGGGGGAATCCTAGGGAAATTGCTTTGAAAAGGTGAAATTGATAGAATACTTGATGAGTTTGAATATATCAAAACTGACAACACTAGAAGAGTTTGGGCTTGAATAAGTAATTGGTACATAGAAAATTAAGCAAGAAAAACAGTTCATTATTAACTCCAGGAGAAACAATATTCTACAGAAAATTACTCATTGGATACAACATGACCTGGCAGTGAATAGCATTTTCGTTGTCATTAAACCAGAAGCACAGAATATCGATCCAACCAAATTGTGGTAGAACTACATTGGCAGGATGCGGGACAGGAAGTGTGTGTGTGTGTGTGTGTGTGTGTGTGTGTGTGTGTGTGTGTGTAGTGGGGGTGGGAGTTCTTGAAAGAAAACAAAAACCTCATCTTCCGTAGTGGAAGGTCAATAGATAAAGCCTAAAACTGAAAAGTCAAGAAGTAGTTACATAAACGTGTTATTTAGAGATATAGAGGTAAATATCAGAAGAATCAGCTAAAGGAGTTGAAAGTGGTTGCCCTCAGGGCATGGGAAATGGAGGGAGGGGGTTGTTGGTTTTTCTACACAGCTTTCTAGAGTTACTTGTCTCTTTAAATAATGTGCAAGTATAACTCTTACACATGAATTTATAAAAAGACAGAATTGGAACCAACTGTGCACATTTCCACCGATGGTTGTAGTTTAGGTTGCTGCTATTGCCGTGCAATTTACCAATCCAAATCTGATGTCAGTTTGGTCATTCCAAGGAGGCATGGAAATTGTTACAGAATTTAGAGCTGAAGGACATTGTTTTATAGACAAGAACCTCCCTCCAAAGAAGGCAAGTCAGTTACCAAGTTCCTCCAACTCGGAGCAGAATCAAAACTGAAAACCGGACCCCTCACACTTGGCCCAATATATTCTTTCCTTGACACCCTCAAGACTCCACTTTTCTCCTTTTTATGTGTGCAAGTGTCCACGTCGTGGAGGGGGCTGCATGATGACAGTGGAGGCAGTCAGTCGTGACTCCACTCCTAGCTCTGCTTCTGACCGGCTGGTCCTTAATCTCGCTAAACGTGGTGGTTTGTCCATCTGTGAAATGGGTAAAGGAATGCAGCGTTGCCTATGAGTAGCATTGCTGTGGGATCAAAGGAGAGTATAGAGAAGAAAGCACTTTATGGAACTATAAAACCTTTACAGATACCAAGAGGTGCTGGTATCCTCATTACCACTGCAGCTCCCTAGGAGAGGGGACAGTAAAGGCAATCTAAAATTTCCATTACTAATACATATGAGAGTTCTTGTGTAGGATTAAAAAAATGCCATTCCGGAAAGCCTGGCAAGAGACGTCTGAGCCAGTTTCTTCTGGTCCAGCCCAGAATTAGTATGGTGCTTCTCTGTCTATGGGTAGATGCAGAAACACCTTCACACAGAGGTAAGCTTATAGTCAGAGCATTTATCATGTTGGGTGCTTTTTGGTCAGGCACACAAGCGGGCCAGCCATCCACTAGAATATGGATTTTCCTCTGCCCCTGGAGTTTTTGGTTTTGTTTTTTAAATCCCTTTGCATTTTTTCCCTCTTGGATTCTTACCAAGAAATCAAAAACAGAAGAATTAGACTCCTTCTGACAGTTCTGACTTTCCTACCAAAAGGAAAAATTTCAAAGTAGCACGTCACTGCTGAAAATGCTTATTAGAGAAGCTGTGGAGTAGGCTGGAGCACTCCACAGGGAGGCTTTACAAACCGTTCCCAGGCACCAATCCTGCACCGTCCGCCCTCAGCATTCCTGGGGGAGGGGCAGGCTGGGAGAGAGAGGGCTCCCCTTGCTCCAAAGGAAGGGGTTCCTGGGACACCTAACATGTAAACCTTTGTCACTTGTGTCGACGACAACGTGGCATCGCACAATGGATAGAAGAAAGGACACCATGTTAGGGATGCGCCCATTCTTACCTGGCAGCATTGGAAATTGACACCGAGTCATAGGACTGCCATAAGTCCCTCACCTGGGCACAGGCAAACCGCGGGACTGCCGCGCAGGCCTCTTTCACGTCCTTCTTAATGGTGGAAGGAGAAGTTTGCCACGTTGGGCTCTGGAAGGTTCACTAAAGTACAAGGAAGGCAGACCTACCATATAATCCTATATTAATAATACAGTATAAATCAGCAAACGCGAATCGAGGGCTATGTGTTTTACGTAAATACTCAGAATCTTAACAACCTTATAAGTTGGGTCCTATTATGAATTCCATTCTACAAATAAAAAAACAGGATGAGACAGGGTAAGTAACTTTCCCAAGGTGGCAAAACAAGTAAGCAGAAATGCTGGGCTCACACCTGGTCTGTCTCCTTACTCCTCCATCTAGCTGCACTGCCTCCCCGCATTTCCCAAGTCCAGGCATGGGTGACTGTGTTTTGTTTATGGCAGCAGCGTGTGCGTGAGTGCCTGTTTCTCTCTCTCTCTCTCTCTCTCTCCCCTTCTGCCCCCCCCCCCCCAACTCCTCTTCCCTCTCTTCCCTTTTCTGTTACTTTGTTTGAGTTCCCCAGCGCTGTTGGATTGTTGTTTGTGGTTTAAATGACAGGGTTTTATTTGGGCTGTTGTCAGAGTGATTGGTATGGTGAAGTCACCGTCTGGCAGGTATTTCCTTGCCTGTCAGGGGAAAGTGGCGTCATGTTGAGAGGGGAAGGCTGCATATGGGGGGAGGGGGAACAGAAAGGAACTTGGGACAACTTGGGCTGCATACTGGAGAAGTGACTGGTGGAAGCACTGATTCACCACCCTGGTTGTGCTCAGGACTCCATCCATGAGATTCTCACAATTTTCACGCCCTGAATGAACTGGCGCATTTAAAAACTATGGCTGGGACGTTATTGTCCCTTGATTTACTTGGGTGATGAGAAAAAATAATTTTTAAAACTATATATATAAAGAGGCCATTAAAAGAGAACAATGAACAAATTTGGATTTTAGGTTTCTTCTGTTGAAAAGGAGAGACTATATTTAAGAGCTGTGATCACAGCCTTATAAAGAGAAACAAACTGAGCCAGGATCTCTGAATTTACAATTCAAATATATAAACTCTGGCCAAAATGCAACAAGACTCGTTTTTTGTGTATGTCTCTTGAAATCAGTTGTTTAATCTCATACATATGTAATTTTATAGTCACACCTCTCTCATTTGTGGAAATTAAAAAATATATTTGTAATCCCCCTTGGCTATAGGTGATCTAATCAACAGTGGCGCTTAAGCAATCAGACTTAACAAACAACATTTTAAAGGACCCTGATTGATTAACTTGCTCATTCAGCATTTAGAAGTCAGGTGACCCTGGGTTCAGGTTCAGATTCTGCCATTCTCTTTGCGATCTGGGGCAAGTTACACTCTGGGCCTCGGTTTCCTCATCTGTCAAATGGAGAGGATTAATGTGGGCTTTACCAGGGTTTCTTGGGAGCGTTAAATGAGATAGTTTTATTCAAAAATTATGATACCTAACACAGAGCAAACCCATCTTGAATGTGCATTAATAGTAATGCTAGTTCCAAATAGTGTTTTGTCTATTTCTGAGATATATGGAAAAGAGAGAGAATGAAATACAGAGAAAGAGGGAAAAGGAAAAGAAACAAAAAAAAAAAGAAGAGGAAATAGAGTGGAGATAGAAAAAAAGACCAAATACAGGTTTCCCCACCCAGGTGTCTAAAAACCAACTCTTTGTTTCATGAGTCAGAAACTCTTAGATTGTCTCTACTCCATCTATTTCGGGGTAGCTGGAGAAAAGAGCCACATCATGGAGGGTTAGGTGGTAATAAACAATTGGCTATAGTAATAAATAGTGAACTGCTTCCTCTTAAATTCGAATCATGGGATATCTGTGTAGAAAGATCTTGGAGACCTTTTATTTTACTGCTAAGGAAACTGAGGCCCAGAAAGATATGACCTGACCAAGGTAACACACATTTAGCAGCAAAACTAGGACTCCCTACTCCTGACAGCCACTCTCGCACCCTTTCCACTCTGACATGCTCTCTCATGGGCGCCATAACCCTCCATCTCACTCCTTTTCGATACCTTGTCTTAGAGCAACAAAAGCTGACACACGTGCTGCCTGCATGCGTCTCCTCTTTGGGCTGGAGATGTTGAACATTTTAAACTAGTTTGCTTCTTGGATGATGAACCTGAAGAGGCTGAACAAGTGATCTAGAGAGGACTGTTAGGCCCCAACTTTCTTTCCACTGGTTTTTTTCCTCCTCCCCTGAGAGTGAGAATTGCATACGTTCTTCCCTGCCTTGGGCTGTGAACGGTCCCTCCTAAGGGGCTGCTGCTCAGAGTCTGCAGATAAGAGGGAAGATTTCAGCCAACCGGAGTTCTAATTTGAGGCATAAATTAATGCATACCTGAACAGGTGACATTATCCAAATGATAAATGGCTATAGGCACAGGCCATTGTGTTCATAAGGGTGATTTATGGCCCAGGTTTGGAAATGAACAGAGAAAGAAATATTTAAATGTAGCCATTTAAAAACCAAGCTGTTAGGTTTAGGGCTGTCTTTTAAAAATTGAGGCATCTTTCCTCTGTCATAGTTGTCCATATTAATCAAAATTGAAAGGGCTTTGTAAATTAAAAAAAAAAAAAAAAACCTTTATGTTTTAAATAGAACATGTAAGGCTTTTTGTTCTTATTTTATTTTTTCCAGACCATAGAAGCCAGAATGAAACCTCTAGGAATCTATACACATTTCCTTTACTTAGGCCTTTTCTCATCGTCGTGTCTTTTGAGGCTAAGCAGAAAATGAAAACCTTAATTGATTTCCTGCCTTATTGAATCTGGGCAAAGATTTTCATCTCTGTCGACATAGAAATATCTGAAAAAGACAAAGATGCTTTGTCAATAACAGGTGAATGCCATTTCAAAAATAAAAGACACTGGAAGAATGGGCCACTAGGCTCAACATACAAACACAATGCTTTGACAGGCATGGTTGTTCCTTCTGAACGTGGAAGCCAGATCTGCACTGGAGCTATTTGCCATTTGCTAAAGCCCCTCACGGGGGAAGAGAGAGATGGGCCTCATGAAATATTTAGAGGAATTCCCACCCAGGCAGAGTCCCAAAGAACAAATGAAATTAGCCCCTTTCTAGGGCCAAGGGCCCTCTGTAAAGCTAGAAATAATGAGAACTACCAATGACAACAATTTTTTGGATCCTTACCGCGTTCTTCATCTGCGCCACCCCCACTTAAGCTTGACAACAAATCTTTGAGTTGGGAATTGCCATTCACATTTTCAGATGAAGAAACTGTGAGGGATCCGAGTTGGCCCTTGCTCACGATCCCTATCCTTGGGAAGGCCCAGGTGCAGTCAGGTCTGTCTGACTCCAACATTGTGCTCTTCCAAATCCATTCTTCTTATGGTGGTGCCCTTCCGACTCCCCACTCCTGTCAGGCGTCCTGCAACAGCTCTGGGTTCTGCTGAGAGATCACCCATTGCCCAGCCGTTAGACCTGGAACCAGGCACAGCACTCTCTCTGCCTTCATTTTCCACATCATAGCATCAGTAATGCATTCCCTACCTAGCTAACAGGCTAACTGTATCAAACAAAACAAAGAGAAAATAGCTTTTATACTGAGATACATCTCTGCCATCACCACCACCACCACCACCATCATCATCTTATACTGGAACACAGTTAAGAAATTACCCCAGACAGCATGCTTATCTCTTATTAGGACATGCCTGAACACTAAAAAGCCCATGACCCAACAATGAAACTCATCTGAAATGGGGAGCTGTGTTTGCAGGGGTCTGCTTATAAATTCCAGGCTGCTTCTCCTGGGCTTTTGGACGGCTGTAACAGGGGCATTTGAGGCCAGAGAGTTTCATGTCTTTATAACATTATGCATTAAAGTCATCTGTAAGATGAAGAGACATTCCAAATAGCCCTTATGTTTTTCATTTTTTCTTTTTGGCACGGGGAAACGGAGCAATTTTCCAGAATGTTTTAAATAGGCAAAAACGGTCATTCTCAAGACAGCCGTTCTGTATTCCTGAGCCTCTGGGTCATATTCACATTCTGAAATATCTGAGCCACTAAAGTCTGTGTTCCTTTAAATGGGCTGTTTCTTTTATTAAAACAAATGAAGTCAGCATTCATCCCTTATGTAATATTCTTACCTCTGAGCCCTGTGGGCAGGGAGGGATCAGAATCCTGGAATAAAGCTGTTGGAACACACTGGGGGGAGAAGGAGGAGGAGGAGATGG
The DNA here is from genome assembly GCF_036562045.2 of Rhinolophus sinicus. NCBI lineage: Eukaryota > Metazoa > Chordata > Mammalia > Chiroptera > Rhinolophidae > Rhinolophus > Rhinolophus sinicus. The sequence goes on from NC_133753.1 coordinate 49,234,323, forward strand.
CCACTATTTGGAAGAATGCTCTCTGTAGTTCCTAATTGATCCTTTTTGCCCAGGTCCCGTAGGTGTTCACAAATGTATCCTACCAGCCATGTGATTAAATGCTTTGATAGGGTCTGCACCAGCAAAGGCTGTTGTTCCTAAGGCTTAGCAATAGAGTGCACCGTTGTTTGTGGTCTTCCCTTGAAAATGACCCTTTACCTTTTACGTATTATGTTCACAGTTTAAAAGCCCCTCCACTCCTAGTTTTCAGTGCTTCACTTTAATACACATGCAGTGATCAACTACTATGTGCCAAGCACCACGAAAAGTACAGGGAATGGTGCCTCGATGTGGCCCCTGCCCTTGAGGAGGTCACAGTGACGGAGGTTGGGGAGATCTAATCTATAAGCAGCTGTGTGCAGCCCAGCATAATCAATGCCATGCTGAAGGGTCAGCACGCCAAGGAGCAAGCCCTCTTCTTCTGAAGGAGGAGGAGTGGCTTTGTAAAAGCAGCAGAGGGAGCAGGGACCTAGAACTAGTTTCTGCAGGATGCATAGGAGCTCAGTGGGGGGTGAGGGGTTATCCTGTAGGCGAGGCAGAGAAGGCAGTTAGGTACTAGTCAATACCAATACTCAGAGAAAGTCCCTCGTTGCCTGAGGTCACAAAGCGGAGGCTGCTGTAAGTGACTGCTGGCTCCAAGCCTAGCATCCTTCCTCTCACAGCCCTGTCCCAGCATTTAATATGGTTCTCTTTTTAACATCAAAAGAAAAGAGAAATGATGTGAAATCTTCACCTCTTCCTTGTGGCTTTATAAGGTTGATACTTTCCGCCAGAGCTGAGTCAGAGACACTATTACCAAAGAGAAATTTTGTTTTACGGTAGTCTTACTGGCATTTCTTTCTCTGCTTCATAACTAAATCCTAGGGCTTTTCATCATGTCAAGAAGAACTTACAGAGGGTTTGCTATGAGTAGGGCCAGAGAGGTGTTGGAAATGACCAAATTAAATGGGACAGCATGTTATTTTTCCTTTGTTTATTTAACAAACATTTAGGGGATGCCTGTTATCAGAAGTGTGCTGATAAATATTTAACAATTGGCTCTCCAGAAGAAAAAAAAAGCCCTGATTTGTGGTGTTTGCCAATTTCTTTGGCATACACTCTCCCATGGTAGTCAATTTCAGGCAACCAGTATAAGTGTCTCTGAATGCAGGGTTGAGAGATTTGCAGAACTGATGCAGGGCCTGGGCTAGAGGTGGAATTAGACTTGTGAACAAAACAGACATGATTCCTGTCCTGTGTGAGAAATCAGAAGCCCCATCATGGGACAGATGAGCTGTAGACCATATTTTCCATTTGATCCCAGCAGTGTTTCTGTTCTTGTTTTAAACAGAAAGCCAGAGATAGAGGCACCGAAAGACAGAGAATTAGAGAGAAACAAAAAGGAAACATTCCAATATACATACCTGGATAAATCCTAAAAAGCTTCAGCCATTTATTTTTTCCTGTGTCCCTCCCTCCTTACCTATTGCATTCTCCAGCACGTGGCATTTTAGAGAACATCAGATTGCAGAGGAAAATGAGAAAAGGAAAAAGAAATGAGTGTTACTTCTCAGTATATTTTTAGCATGGAACCATAATGATAAACTTAGTGTTTTGATGGTGGGATCGTATTGGTGTAAGACTTTGCTACCCTTAATGACTCACCCCCGCACCGCCCAGGAAGAATATAAATAAATAAGTAACCATGAATCAATCAGAAGGGGGGCTACAATGTTTTGAATGGATACCAATCAATATCTAACTCTGATTAGGAATACCAGATACCTTCAGTAGCAAGTTCTTGGGCGCTGTCGGTGCCCTGGCTCCTTATGGCAATGCCTCTGACTAGCCGTATAGAAGAAACTGTTTCCAAGGTGTGATTGAGAGGACATGCCTTTGCTGAAGGGTCACTATTAGAGATGTATTCCTTTGGTTGATGGCAGTGCCCCTTGCTAACTGATACACGTGAAAATTTTGCTTTGCTATTATCACGCAGGGATACCTTAGGATAAACTAGTTTATCGGATAATTTATAGAAGAATAGTTAGCGGAAAGTAGATTTAAAAGAGAAAAAGACAGTCTGAGCAGGGCTCCAGAGATGGGCATAAAGGGATGAAGGCCTGAGGCAGCAGGGATCCTGGGGGGAGAAGGGGATGGAGCGCCCTGTTGGAGGGAAAGTCCGTACCTTCCCCCTGAAAACACACAGACTGTATGTTAACTTGATGCTATCTGGATGACTCAGGGTTCTCACCGTGAACATCAGGAACCAGACCACACTATGATGCCCTGATGTCCTCAGGACTTAAAATAAAAAAAACAAAGAAAAGAAAAAGTCCTTTATTGTGCAATAACTAGATGCCTTTATTAGCTCATTACATACATTATCTCATTTTCACAATAGCCATGTAAGGCTGATATCCCTATGCCCACTTTCAGGTGGGGATGTATCATTCCTTTATGGAAGGAAACTGGAGAAGGGAAGTAATTTACCCAAGACTGCACAGATGGGGCTCTGTCTGACACCTAAGCCTGTGTTCCCCGCTGCCTGTTAGAGTAGGTATGGTTTGCTGGTACTACACCTGGCTCCAGGCTACTACTGGATTTTTTATTACTTCTGTTTGCTTTTGGTCCTTTTGGATTTTCCTACCTTGGTGGTCAGTAATCACATGTTGCTATAGTTAGGGTACCTTGCCTGTGGGGGTTCGGGCCAGTGTTTCGGTTGAGGAACCAGATACCTAAGCTTCTTGTTTCTGTTTATAAAATAAGAGCTCTGGATTCTGAGTAGAGTCCAAAGGGCTTCTCCAAGTTTAAGTACTTGATCTTTGAGACATACTTTGAACAGGGTTTTTTTAATTAGTTTTCTAATTGTTTGCTATTTTCTAAGTAATTGGAATAATAAAATATTACATTTTGTTGATAAAATATTCCATATATATTTAGATTTATTTTTTATAGGTATACTCTACCAGTAGGTGAAATGTGTGTGTGTGTGTGTGTGTGTGTGTGTGTGTGTGTGTAAGAAAAAGAGAGGGAAGAGAAAGCTCAAGAGCTTAACGACTTGTTTGGAGCTCATGTGTTAAATAAAGTTTCTGGGTTGTTGTTTTTTTGTGTTTTTTTTTTAGATACAATAATTGGCTTAGTGACTGTTGCCAAATGAAAACTTTTATGATATGTGTCCCCTTAATTCCAGAATTCAAGCTCAGTTGATCAAACTAGTCAGCTCCCTAGTGGGGCTGGAGCTGGTCCTGTGTCATAGCTATAGAGCAGTGATGATTATATTAATATTTTAGCTATCTGGTTGATTTTAAAGCCTTTGGTGCACCACACTGAAGTGTCAACCTAGCTCCTGGAAGAAGACTAGAACTTTAAGTAAAATCGATGTGTGTTGGCAAGTCCCTTCACCCTTCTGGGGCTTCCCGGCCTCATGTGGGAAAAGAGGACCTGGCTGGACCTGGCAGTTGCTTGATGGGCCCGTCCAGATGTGCATCCAGACGACTGCTGCTTCCCATCAGCCTTTGCTGCTTTTGGTGGAAACCAGAGTGTGCTGTTGCTTTATAAATGACACCGGTGTCCTTGGCTCTGCCAGTAAGGAGTTAATATCTCGTATGCAGACTGCGCGGAGTCTTACATAACTCATTCAGTCTCATCTCTTGGGTGTTTTTCTATAAACTCTGCCAGAACTAATTTCACGGTTTTAAAACAACTCATGGTACCAAAAGAATGCATAATGAGCTGCCATGAGATATGATTGTTTCCCGTTTGTAAGGAAAAGACCTGTAGCTCCTTGGGACTTATTAGGAGTAATTTCTCAATTAAGCCAACAACCCAGTCCCTTGGAAGGGCATGTACAGTGCAGCTGAGATGGTTTTGGAAGGTTCTGCTTCTACTGTAGCTCCAGAATGCTCCCTCCCTCCCACCTCATCTCCACCTTTGTCTGGCTTTTTAAAAAAAAATTGTGCTATAAAACATATAAGATTTACCATCTGAACTATTTTAAATGGTATAATTCGGTGGCATTTGGCACAATCAGAGAGCTGTGCAACCATCACCACTATCTGCTTCCAGAACATTTGTGTGACCTCAAAAGGAAACCCCTTCTTATAAAACAGTCATTCCCCATTCCTAGCCCCTGGCACCCAATAGTCTCCTTTCTGGGTCCATATGTTTACCTATTTCAGATATTTATGTAAATGGAATCATCCATACTGTGGCTTTTTGTGCCTGGCTTCTTAACATGTTTTCAAGGTCCATCCATGTTATAATATGTATCAGTATCAGTCCTTCATTCCTTTTTGTGGCTGAATAATATTCTATTGTCTGGATATACCAGATACTAATTATTCATTCATTAGTTGATAGACAATTAAGGTTGTTTCCCCTTTTGCCAATTGTGAAAAGGATGCTACGAAGATTTATATACAACTTTTTGTTGTATATAACATGCTTTCAGTTTGGGAGGGAAGGTTATACCTTGCAGTGGAATTGCTGGGTTATATGATAATTCTATGTTTAATTTACTGAGGAACTGCCAGATTCTTTTCCATTGTGGCTGCACCGTTTTACATTCCCACAGGCAATGTGTGAGGGTACCAATTTTTCCACATTTCTGCCAATACTTATTTTCCTTTTTTCTATGTAATTGTCATTCTAGTGGGTGTGAAAGGGTCTCTGTCTGGATTTCTGTTGGAGGGATTTGTTCCTCAAAACAGTTCAAATATTTTCAGTGGTAGAAAGCTTGTGCAGGCCCAATCACTGCCATAGCCCAGCCCAGCCCTTCCCACTGAGTCTTCGTCACATCTTTAAGTTTAACATTGTGCTCTTGCATTTCAAGAAATCTAAAGGTTTACCTCCAGGATTGCACTGTGCGTCAGAACTGTCAAGAGCTCGCCTAGCTCTGTGAGCTTGTGCCATCTCATGGAGTCCCTTCCCCTTTAAATAGTCTGTGCATCCCACCAGAGCTAGACCACCACCCTCTCTGTGATACAGAGCGGCACAGAGAGCCGGGAGCCTTGTTCCAGCACACAGAATGAGACTGGCAAAACCACAGCCAGACCGGGGCTCACTCCTACTCCCAGGCTTCTTTCCACTCTCACGAACCACAGATTCATTTTACACTTCTGGTTTGAGGAAGTAGAGGTTAGAAAAGTATGATGATGATGATGGTAATATGCGTATTTACGTAAGCTTTAACTCTTTTGATACAGTAACCCTCTGATATAGGCCAGACGCCAGGTATTCCTATCCCCATTTTAAAGCTGAAGAAACCAAGGCACAGAGCCATTTAGGTAATTGCCCAGAGCTATTTCCACGGTAATATATTGCCCCAAATAATGTTCCATTTATGGTACAGTGCCTGAAAGTCTGCAGGGCACCTTCATGTAAGTAGGGCTGGAGGAGAGGAAAGGATGTGGTTCCAAGTGAGGGGAATTGGCATACATGAGGGGTCATTAGGAAGGTCTCCTCTAATCGTCAGAGGATGACAAAAACAAAACAAAACACAAAAACAGTTGTTTCTGGCATGCTCACTGTGCAGGGAAGGGAGGGAGGAAGCTGTTTGAGTTGCAATCTTAAGAATTCAGTGGCTGCTCCAGGTCCTTTCCTCTCATTCATCATAGGATTAGATGCCCATGTTTTGCTATCCTTTGGGGAGAAACAACAACAAAGCCCTAGGGGACACATACTGTGCCCCACAGAAATGAGGTCAGAGGACTGAGCCTTCCCTCAGGCAGCTTCCAGTCTAAACCACTGTCAAGTTTTTAACTCAAAAAATGCTCTCCTGGGGTTTGGCCGCCTTTTCTGAGACAGGTCATAGGAAGGAGGGTGTGGAAGCACATTATGTATCTCAAGCAACCCATCTGGGGGCTGAGGTTTCGTTGGTGCTCACACTGCTGCTGTCTGTGGTAAACACAAGAGTAAAGTAAGGAGCCGCCACCAGCCTACAGGCAGCGGTGAGTGGCCTATGTTGAATTCTCTCTATACCTGTTCCCACAATCAGCCACAAAATCCACGTTGGCTCTTTTGAGGTAAGGATTCTTTGCTCTGATTCCTGAGCTGGAAGACATTGAGTGGGTGGGGATTTGGGATAGCTGCTATCACCGCAGGATATGCATGCCAAAACAGTGATAGATTATAAATTCCAATGCTTATGACAGTGTTTTCTTGAGGTTTTTTATGTGGTTGGCAGGCAGTGAAGGGGGTGTCACATCTTCAAAACTAAGGTCCAAGATTTGTTTTTAGACAAAGCGCTCTGAGAGCAGTCTCACTCCCTCACATTTCCCATGTTTGCTTGCTTGAAGGACTAGAAACGGATAGTCAGAACTGCAGGTCTAAGCTACTTTTGAGCAGTGAACTCAAGGATATGGGCAGATGGGCCAAAGCCCCCTCTCAACCTAACGCAGGGAAGGAAGCCACGTGCTTTCCACTCCAGTTCTAAATTAAATGACGACTCTGCACTGTCAGAATAGAAGGACTGTTATTCTACCACCAGTGACCAATGGCTTAGATGGTTCTAGATGTCATTTTGAAAATAGATTGGATTTTGCTGTCAGAAACCCACAGGCAGCAGGAACGTCAGTGACTCAGTTCCTCTGACGTCAGTGGAGATTTTGGATACTGGAAAGCAGGCTTTGGCTCACTGATTATGTACCCAGAATTTTCCCCTAGGGCTCTGTTGTTGTTGTTTTTCCCCAAAGGATAGCATAAAAGCAGACATAATGGACTTGAGGTGGCAATGTTCAAATCTGAGAGCCATTCAAAAACACAAATGATGTGTGTACAGCATTACGTGCTACAAGTTGGGAAGTTGGAGCAAATTTAAAAAGGAAAATTTAACCTGGGATGTGTGTGTAGGAGGTAGAAAAGGCTTATCAAGAATGCCATGAAATAAGCAGAAAATTATTCAGCATTCCTCTGCTCTGTTCATTAAAGCAATGGTGTTCGGCTTTGAAATTTTGTTTTAGCCAGACCTTTATTTCATTTATGCTGGTATTTGTAAATAATTATATTAATGTGGCATTTTAAGTAGACCTGTTTCCCAACAGCCTGTTATTCACAGTGACTGTTTTCTGGGGAGAAAAGAAACAATTGAACACACTGCACTCAGCAGAATCATAAAGTGACTTCCAATGAAAGGACCAAATTATTCCGCCTTTTCCCTGCCACCTCGGAGAGGCAGCTGAGACCATTCTAGAGTGCACTGAGTCAGTCGAGAACCTCCCAGGGCTTGCTTAATGCAGCAGAGTCTCAGAGGCGCTGAGGCAGGAATGAAAACCTGCCCAGCTCGAATGTCACAGAGCACCCTAACTAAGGCCACCCCAGGGGCAGCCCTCCAGAATGTGCTGTCCTACCCTTGGAGCCTAGCCTGGCTTCCGTCCATCTCTGTGGCAAGTCTCCAGAAAGCTCTTTGAATTTCCACAGATTCTCCCCCCAGTGAAACATGGGCACACTGAATATTTAATTAACTGTTCCTAGTCCTTGGGGCCTCATGGCTTCCATCCTCTCTGCTTCTCATACAGGCAGGACTTGTGCAGTGAACTTTTGCACTTGGCTGAGCACATTCTGATGTGGCTTGATGTAGTTCCTCCTTGTTTGAGAAGACTAAGAAATGGGCATCCAGTATCAATATATTGTAAATGTGAAAGGGAATCTGACAACTGGGATCATAAAACCACCTTACCTTTATCTGTTTTGGGCTTTATAGTTTGCACAGCACATGTACTGTGACTTACCATATTTGACTCTTTTAGCAATGGGAGTATGTTTTTGGTTATTTTTGAATTGTGAGGGAAAAAAGTTTAGGTGTGTCTAAGAAACTTCTGAGGCTCATTAGTTCTTGGGTGAATTTTATGAGTTTGTCTGAGCATTAAGAATAAGACTCAGTTACCTTAACCATAATAATGGAAATATAAATAATAATAGTAAAAAGTAAATGGAGAATATTACCAACATACTGCTTCATTTTAGTTATAGAATCACAGTATGTTCAAGTCAAAAGAAACTTGTGAGATTATTTCGTTTATCTTTCCATTTTATAAATGGAGAAATACATGCACAGATAAGTTAACTTTTTGCCTAAGATCACACAGCTAGATAATAAAACCAAGTTTTTTTCTCTTTATTTTTTTGCGGGTGTGGGGGGAATTGGGGGGATGGCGAGGAGGCAAAAAAAATGAGACTTTGTAGGATTTATATGTTCTGTTTAGAGGACATGTATGATTAGAGGTCTTTTTAGAGTAAAGTATGATTATATGGGATAAATTTGATACCCACTGGAAAAATTAGTAACTGCTTATATTTAAAAAAAAATTTTTTTTTTCAGTGATCCTCATTCCTTCCCATAGATATGAGTTACCATTTGGTGTGATTTCCCTTCAAACTAAGGAAAATCCTTTAACATTTTTTTTGGTGCAGGTCTACTGGTAATGAATCTCTTAGTTTTAATTTATCTAAAAGTGATTTTATTTTGCCTTTATTCCTGAACATAGAATTCTGAATTGACATAATTTTTTTCTTTCTGTACTTTAAAGATGTCATTCCATCATCTTCTGGCCTTTGTTGTTTTTTGAGAGAAGTTGGCTGTCATTCATACTGTTCTTTCTCCTATATGTAATGCATGCTTTTCTCTGGCTGCTGTCAAGATTTTCTCTTTATCCTTGGATTTTAGAAAATTGACTATGATGTACCTAGATATGGTTTTATTTATATTTATCCTGCTTGGGTTGTGTTGAGCTTCTTCGATCTGTAAGTTAATATCTTTCACCACATTTGGGCAGTTTCCAACCATTCTTCCAAATATATTTTGTACCCATCCTCTTTCTCTTGTCCTTCTGAGATTTTAATTTCATTAGACTGTTTGGTGGTCTGTGATGCTCAGATCTCTGAGATTCTATTCACTTTTATTCATTTTTTTTCTCTCTGTTCATAAGACTGGATACTTTCTATTGGTCCATGTCCAAATGCACTGACTCTTCTACCATCTCCAACCTCCTCTTAAGCTCATATGAGCTCATATAGTATAATTTTTTTTTTGTGTAGTCATTTTTCTTTTCAACACTAGGATTTCCATCTGGTTCATTTTTATAGTTTTTATTTCTCACTGAGGTTCCACATCTGTTCATTCATTGTGTAGATATTTCTTTCAATTCCTTAAACATATTTATAGTAACCTCTTTAAAGTCATTATGTGCTAAATACATCGTTTGAGTATTGTTGGGGTCAGTTTCTATTGACTGCTTTTCTTTTCTTGAATATGGGTTAAATGTTACTTCTTCTTTGAATGTCTGGTGACTTTTGATTGGATAATAGATAATACAAATGATTGATGCAGAGACTCGATTCTGTTGTATTCCTCTGAAGAGAAATTTTGTTTTAATTTTTTTTGTTATTATTAGTTTCAGGTGTACAAAACAATGTAATAGTCAGACATTTATACCCCTCACAAAGTGATAGACCCCCTCCCCCAATCTACTACCCTTCTGATATCGTATATAGCATTACAGTTCCACTGACTATTTCTTATGCTGTACTCCACATCCTGTGACTATATATATATATATATATATATATATAAAATTACAGTTCACTTCCATTATTATTCAGCTTCAGCTTCAGGTGTACACTTCAGTGGTCAGGCACCTACACTGTCCATGAAGTGGTCTCCCTAATAAGACAAGTGTCCATAGGATACCCTATAACATCTTTACATTATTGCTTATATTCCCCAAACTGTCTTTCGTATCCCCGTGGCAATCTTGTGGTTACTGATTGTGCTTTCTAATCCTCTCAACTTCTGCCTCATCCCTACCCCCTCCCATCTAGCAACCTTCAGTTTTTCCTCTGTATCTCTGAGACTATTTTTGATTAGTTTGTTCATTTATTTTATTCTTTAGATTCCACATATAAGTGAGATCATATGGTATTTGTCTTTCTCCGTCTGACTTATTTCATGTAGCACAAGGGTGTCCAAACTTTTTTCAACTTTTTTCACCAAGGGCCATATGCGGAAAATACACAAACAGCCGGGCCACTCACTCGAGGTGAAGTACGTATTGCCTCACCTGGTTTATTTAACTAAACTAAATATATTTTTGGAATTTGCTGCGGTCCAATTAAAAATGGATTGCGGGCTGCAGTTGGCCCATGGGCCGCAGTTTGGTCACCCCTGACTTAGCATAATGTTCTCTAGATCCATCCATATCGTTGCAAATGGTAAGATTTAATTCTTTTTTATGGCTGCATAGTACTCTATTGTATGAATGTACCACAGTTTCTTAATCCAGTCGTCTACCGATGGGCATTTCAGTTGTTTCCATGTCCTCGCTATTGTGAATAGTGCTGGAGTAAACATAGGGGTGCATAAATTTTTTCGAATTAGTGTTTTGGATTTCTCTGGATCGATACCTAAGAGTGGAATTGCTGGGTCATAAGGTAGTTCCATTTCTGATACCTCCATACTGATTTCCATAGTGGCTGCACCAACCTGCAATCCCACCAACAGTGCACAAGGGTTCCCTTTTCTCCACATCCTCACTAGCACTTGTTGTTTGTTGATTTATTGATGATAGCCATTCTGACTGGGGTGAGGTGGTATCTCATTGTGGTTTTTATTTGCATTTCTCTGATGGTTAGTGATGTTGAGCATCTTTTCATATGTCTATTGGCCATCTGTATGTCCTCTTTAGAAAAATGTCTCTTCATGTCCTCTGCCCATTTTTTAATTGGGTCATTTGATTTTTTGGTGTTGAGTTGAATGAGTTTTTAATAAATTTTAGATATTAACCCCTTATCAGATGTATCATTGACAAATACCTTCTCCCATTCAGTAGGATGCCTTTTTCTTTTATTAATGGTTTCCTTTGCTGTGAAAAAACTTTTTAGTTTGATGTAATCCCATATGTTTGAAGAGAGATTTTTTTAGCAGCCAGTTAACTTGGCTGGACTCAAATTCCAGCTCTGTCTCCCCTGTGCTCAGTAACAACTGTCTCTTTTCTGTTCTTTAATCTTCCAAGTGCTGCTTTTGTATTGCCCCCCACACCTCACCCCAAGATTTTCTTCATGCATGTATATTTTAACAGTCAGCCAAGGACTTGGGCAGGTTTTACACAGGTTTTGTGACTCACCCTCTCTGCAGTTCCCACCCTTCCAGAATTTTCCCCCTAACTTTCTTGTTCCTCTCCTAACCCTCCAATAGCTCAAGCTATCGTGAGCCAAAAACTGACTACAGAGTGCTCTCAGGCAAAATTTCACAAATTTCATTAAGCAGAGACCCTATATTTAAGACTGTCTAGTCTTCTAGATTTCTGTTTGCTTTTGGTCGCTTTTCATTGTCTTCAAATCATTTTTTAAAAAATAATCTTGTGCAGATAATTTAATTGTTATCCACAGGAGAATTAGTAGACCATTACCAGAAGCCAGTATTCTTTATACCCTGTTTCCCCGAAAATAAGAACTAGCTAGACCATCAGCTCTAATGTGTCTTTTGGAGCAAACATTAATATAAGACCTTGTCTTATTTTACTATATATAAGACCAGTCTTATTTTACTTATATTAATGAAACACGGTATTTACATTTAGATTTTTCAAAACACCTTGGCTCTGTATCACAGCTCTGTGAAGCAGAACTAACATTATTAAGTCCTTATTACAGATGAGGAAACAGACTCAGGGAAGTCACGTGACTTACCTATGTTCACACAGCTTCATAGTGGCTGGACCAGCCCTGGAACCCAGAGCCTGTGACCTTGGCCTGGGCTCAATTACACCGCCAGTGTTATGTACATTTGATTCCAAATGAGCCAGACTTTTCTGATGCTAAAGCTACCTATTGCATTCTCTTCCCACTACACACCACTAAACAAACAAATGGTAATCCTGGCTTTTTGAAGCTTCTAGGTCCAAAGAAAGGATCTGGGACTTCCATGGGTCACATGTGTCTCTGAGAGGAGAGACCGTGCTGTAGTGGTGTTGGAAGCACAATACCTGGTAATCCCAGACCAACTGATACCTTCAAGCCCCCGCATGCATGATTGTGAAACAGAAGCTAGCCCTTCTTTTTTAGGAAGCCATGTACAGCCATGAAAGGAGTGCTGTGCATTACCTCTGCAGAGCTACCTATTGAAATTCTTAGTATAGCAGAGCTGAAAGCTTCACCTTCGTTGGCCCCTGTGGTTGGGGAAGGTATGCTGCTCCTTTTCCTCATGGGGATTCAGTGCAAAGAATCTGCAGGTTGAAATTCACAGGAAAACAAGGACTGTTCTCAAACTGGGGTTTGCATAGCTATTTCAAAGTAAATCTAAAGCCTTCTCTACTTGCCAGGTTTCAAATGCGTCTCTTCCACACCCTTTGTTAGTCCTGGACCTTCTTCAGGTCATAATGCCAAATCACGTTTAAGTCACATTCCAGCTTCTTAAAGGAAATATCGTTCTCCACTAGCCACCCCCTAACAACCGGCTCCCACCTGATACCTCACCCTATGCTCTTTCAACATCAACATTTGTATTTAGTTGAGGTTTCTCAAAGTGTGGCCTCAGAAAACCTGCAGCAAGATGATGGGTGTTTCTGGGGATCTGTGGTCAACACGGTGACTAGATAACAGTGGTGTGTTGTATACTTAAAAGTTGCTGTGTGAGTAGAGCTTTAATGTTCTCACTTTAACAAAAACAACAAAATGGAAGTGAGATAAAGGACGCGTTAACTAACCTTATTGTGGTAAACGTTTCACAACATATACATGTATCAAATCATCATCACGTTGTATGTGTTAAGCTTTCACAATGTTCTATGTCAGTTATTTCTCAGTAAAGCCGGGGGGGAAGACCATGGGTGGGCAGAGATATTTAAAATGCAAATTCTCAGACCTCATTCCAGTGATAAGACATTAGAATCTCTGGTGTTCGGGCCAAGGAATCTGCCATGTAGAAAGTCATCCAGGTGATTTTGGTGCGCGAGAAAGTGAAAGAACCACTAATCTGGGTGAAATGATGAATGCTGAGACCAAGCTAACGTCTAAAGACTGACCTGTTCGAGCCATGTGTCTTTTCACTTGGGGGCACCTGTTCTTTTTTTTTCTTTTTTCTTTTTTTTCCAGTCACAGGTTCTCATATGGAAAAACATGATTCTTGGAAATCAATTCTGGCTCCACCCCTTATCCGCTGTATCATCTGGGCTGCTGGGATGTTAGAGGAGACTCCTCTTGCCAAAATTTTTGGCTGAGCCTATCACAGACTAGGTCCTCAAAAGTGGTTCCTTTCCCTTTAGTCTTTCAGTTCATGCTGCCTGTACTTATTGAATGCTTGTTATGAGCAAGACACTATGCTTGAGAGGCCAGAAGTAGATTCACCTCAGAGCTGATAAAGCTTAAACTTCAGAACCGCTTCCTGCACAGGTCTCTTCCAAGGCCCTGGGAGGGACCCTCACAACATGTTCTCGTGGTTACACATTTTTGTAATATTTGCAAAAGTTAGTTTTAAATTCTGTTTTTTCCTTAAAGTCCCCAACTTGAATAAATTTCAGCTGGCACCCCAATCCTGCATCTGCTCCCGCAAAGAGCTTATAACCAGTGGGAAAAAGAGACATACACATGGATTATTAAAATACAGTGTGGTAGGTGCAACGTGGACCCTCTTCTGGGTATTCTGGGAGCATACTTGTGAGGAAGGAGAGTGATCTGGGAAGACTTCCTGGAGGAGGTAATGTCTGACCTTGACCATGAAGTAGGGGAAGGAGTACTCTTCTAAAGAAATACCTTGAGAGGAATTATAGAGGTGAAATATATCATGGTGTGCATGTGTGTGTGTGTGTGTATGTGTATGAAAGCAAGAGTGAGAGCGAGCAAGAGAGAGAGAGAAAAAGAGACAGAGAAAGAGATTGAAGTACTTGCTATTTGAGGGCATTTCCTTTAGGTTGGGGGAACCGCCAATAGCCGGATGGTTCCAGGGAGCTATATGGACTATGGGGCTGTGTGCCCAGAGCATACCTGATCTTCAGGATCCTGGAGCCCCGCCAGCCCCTCTACTTGACCTTTAAGAGACCTGTTAGTTAACTACACCAATAATTGTTCTTCAAGGAAAAAGAACCCTTTTACTCCTCACTTCTTCTCCCATAGTCCTCCAACCCTTCTGTACTGTCAGGCTCGCAAATCAATATTTCATTTTGAAGAGCCTTGTTTGATGCCAGTTCTGCTTATTTGCTTCACAGCCACTGTGGGTAACGCTTTGTAGGTCTGTCAGTATGTAAATTAAACCAAGCATAGATAGCTTTGTGTTGCTTAATGTTCAGCTGATAAAAATTAATGTGGTGTGAAATGAGCATTTTATCTGACTGCAGATACAGTGACGGAGTTAATTAGACAGGCAGAGGGAAAATGTTATTAAGCAGGATGGGGGCTTCCTCCTGGAAGGGGCCCCAACCCTTAGCCAGCAGGTTTGAATGGGCCGCGGCTGTGGCCAGGGTGCCTGAGCTGAGGCAGGCTGGGAGCAGTGAGGCAGGGAGGGTGCCCTTTGGAAGCAATCAAGTTCGTGGTGCTCATGACTATGTAGCTCCTGCCTGCAGAGGAGGAGGACGGGAGGGAGGCACAGGGCAAGCCAAACCGGCCACTTCCAGCTCACTGCAAAATGCACTTGTCAGCATTTGCTGAGGCAGCTTCTTCTCAGTGTGGCATCGCCGCCATTGGTAGAGAAAGGATTTTCGTTTTTAAGCAAAGAAGAGCAAGATAATGGGTCACGCAAGACCCCACACAGCAGTCAACCAGGGGAGTTAGAAACCCCCAATCTCCAACTAATGTCTTGAGCTCTGATCTCCTGGCCTTTGCACATGCTGTTTCCTGTAGTGGAAAGCATTTCCCCCTCCCAACCACAAAGGGAACACATCCTGCTACAATTATCTGCCTCCCCCACTAGACTGCATACTCCTTGGGGTCAGCAGGTAACGACAGTGCTGAGCACATGGGTAGTCATAAATGTCAGTGAAATGAATGAATGCACATGATGCTTCCTCTGCCCAAAATCTCTCCCTGCCCACACTTCCAGCCCCTTGGCCTCATATGCTGTTAAGCATCCTTCCCATCTCAGCTCAAATGTCACATCCTGGCTAGAGTAGTTTCTCCTGCCTCCCAAACAAGATCAGTTCCCCAGATAGATTCTCTGGAGACACTTTGTACTTTCCCTTCACATCACTTTCCAAATTTATGATTAACTCTTTGTGTGCCTATCACCCCCACTAGACGGGTTGCTCCACGATGGTAGAAACTGGGCCGTTTCACTCACCATTGTATCCCCAGCACCTGGCAGGGTGTCCAAACACAGTTGAATGTTAATGAATGAATGAATAAATGAATGGACTTTCTGATGCCTGATAAATTCTTAGTTTTTCATCAATACCTTGTTCAGGAAGGTTTCCTTGGCTCTCCTGGCAGTTTCTCCTTCTTCTGAGTTCCCACGACACCTTGTGTATTATAGCAATAAGCTTTTCAAAGGGCAGCTGTAAATTTTGGTTTATATTGGTTAAATTTTTATATTGGTTAAATTTTGGCCCTTCTAACCAATTAGGATATAGCTCTTTGAAAGCGGTCATGGTAGGTGTCTTATTCACCTTTGCATTTTCAGTGCTTAGCATAGGGCCTGGCGTTTGTAGAATTCGTGAAAACAACAATAGGTATCCCTGGGTAAGTTAAGCGGTATTCCTGTGAAATGAATAAATTCTTAGCCACTAACATAAGCCCTCACCTACTCCATCCTTTGCAAAGGGACACCCAGGAAAGACAACTGACTGCAGCCATCCCTCCTCAGTGGTGACAACAGTTGAAGGGGAAAGGTTGTGAGAAATGCCACATTTAGTGGATCCTTCATGATTTCTGTCACTATCTGATGAGGGTATAACTTTTCTAAACAAATAAGAAAGGGGCTGGTGCAGTGTGTTTAATTGAGTGACTGCCACATCTGTTGCTTAGCTGGGCCCGGGTTCCTGAGCTCCTAAACTTTGCAGCAGCCACTTAAGCAGTACTGGGGCCTTCTGTTTTTATAGTCCCGTGTGGTTACCCAGCACATCTCCCCAAGTTATCTGTGAGGTCTCATTTGATGAACCTCCACCGCCCTTTGCAGCATTAAATGACTTGCTGTAGACTTGTTTATTACCCTCTCTGCCCCTCCTTTGCAAAATGGGATGACATTGCGTTTTAAGAACCGTAGACTGGAAGGCTTGAGTATCTTCAAAAAGCACTGATGAGGTTCTACTCACCTCTCCCCCACCCAGTGCTTCCTGAGTCACCTTATCCTGAGACAGGCCACGGTTCTCACTGTGATTATGCAGGACTCTCCACACCTCTGCTCATAAGGTTCCTGAGTGGCTATCACAAGTCGAGACTCCCAGAGGGAGCTGCCTCTGAGTGAAGGCTAGATCCAGTCAGGTGAGCTTCAGGTAGGGAGGAGCCTTCCTGTTTGCCAAACCCAGGTGAGACAGGGCTCAATCCGCGTTAAAGAAACAAACAAACTCAGGGCAGATGATTTGCTGGACAGAAAACTCTGCCCCGTTGCTACTTTCTCCTGGTCCTCTGCCATCACAGCGCTGCTCTGTATCCCCGTTTCAGGATGGCAGCCCTCCCTGGGTGGCCCTGGTAGGAGGATGGTCTTCTCCAGCTCCCTCGAGTAGCCCCCCCAACCTCCGTCTGGACTGTGCCCTCAAATTTGCCCGACCCACTCCTGCTGCCCAAGCTGCATCTCACGCAAAAGGGTTAGAAAAGCCCAAGACTGATTATAGAGGTGGCCAAGGAGGTGGTTTCTTCCAGGTAGAGAGTAATATCGATATTGACCTTTTCAAAACATTGTTATTTCTGTTATCTGGCTTTATCCTCTAGCCATTCAGCAAAAGGCACACTGATATTATCACCATTTGACAAGTGGGGAAATGGAGGGACAGGAGGTTTAGTGGTTTGTCCAAGGCATGTGTGCCATCTGGAACACACCTGGATTCACTGATGCCATGTACAGCCCAACTCTCAACCTTACTGTCATGGTTTATGTGTGAAAATTATATTCCAGCTGATGAAACCCCCAGAGGCCTGGAACCATGACTTCTAACGTGTTCCACAGGGTGCCTTGCAAAGGCAGGTCATTAAAAAAAGATTAAAGTTTAAATGTCATGGATCCATTCACTACATTAATTTAGTGCTTAAATAGTTACTAAACACCTGCCATGCGAGGTGCTGGGTATAAGATGGGTGGCACACAGGGGCACAGTCCCTCTGCAGAGCTGACAGCGGGGGCCACAGAGTTCATCAAATTGTCGTCAAATAAATGTAAAACAACAACAGCAACAAGTGTGATGGAGCATACTACCTCCGAGAATACACACTAAGGGATTTGGTTCATCATGCAAGGGAGGAATGCGTCCCTGAAAAGGGGGTGATCAGAAACATGACTAGGACTGAACCAGGCGAAGAGAATGACCTGTGCAAAGGCCCTGTGGAGAGATGAAGAGTACTTTTTTGAGGGACGGAGGAAGGCTCCGAAGGCTGGAGGCCAGAAACATGAGAAAGAGCAGTGTGAGACGCAGCCGGAGAGGCCAACGAGTTTCTTACACTAACAGGCAGAACATCTGACGTTTCTGTGTGCCTTGTGTGACATAATTTGCAAATTAATTTGTTCCAAAGAATCCATGGGATCGTCCTGGCCGTTACAACTCTCCGTTTGCCCCTTCATACCTCTCTTACTAGCACTTACATTTCAAATCCCTCCTCCATTTACCTCTTTATCAGTTTAAAATATTTATCTCTGGAAACGGGAGGCTGAAAGTTCCCCTTCTTTGTTTGCATCCGTGACCTCTGGAAGAAAGCACAGTTTAAACCCTCACAAGTCCCCCTGCCGGAGCCTCTGGCAGACCGTTTGAGGAATATGGATCAAGCCTGTTAGAAAGACGCTCACTGATGCTTACGTTTCAAGTGCATGAAACCAGACATTGAAACTGTTCATTAAAAATTCCTGTGTTCAAGCAGACAAAGAAAAATCATCTCAGGAGCTCTGTAATGAATGTACAAGCGCGTACAGGTTATCTTGTCAAACACAATAATCATGAGTAAATGCAAAAGGATGCTGCTTGTATTAGGTTGGTGCGAAAGTAATTGCGGTTTTTTTGCAATTCTTTTTAACCCTTTAAACCACAATTACTTTTGCACCAACCTAATAAATATTTAATTTTGCCTTTCACTGAAGCATGCTGACGGCTGCCTTGGCCCTCCCACTCCTTGATGGGGAGGACCTGGCCTTTGGCTTCACAATTCCCTCTGGCCAGGACTGGGATAAGAACGACATGTGAATATGAGAAGCAACCAGTCAGGAAAAAAGATGGAGGGAATGAAATGAAATGAACACACCTGTAGGCACTTTCACATGGCCCACACACAACACAGCTAGCATGCTGGTGGAGGATGTAGGCAGTGTTTCTGCACTGTGAGAGCTGGAAAGAGGAAAAGTAACTACCCAAGTCACACAGCTGTTAACATGGCAGAACTAGGATTCTAGTCAAGTCTTCGGAACCTACTTTGAAAGCTTCCTCATTAAGTCCACAGCTCTTCTTCAGATTTCACCCACTTTGTCCAACCACAGAATAGTTTAACAGCAGTATACTCAGTGCTGTGTCAGTCACCAAAAACATAAGGACAAATAAGACAGTGGTTCCTGAGCAAAGGCACTCCACAACCCAGAAGGCCAGACAGGCAAATACAGCTTTGGAAGCAAAGCTCCATACTAGTTGCACAGTACATTTTAAAGAATTAACAGGGCCAGAACTGTTTGCCAAACTGTTAGGTGTGGCCCCCTTAGAAAGTCCAGAATCTCCATCTCCCTATTGAATAAGGACCCAAGCCTAACGTGTTTAATGAAGTCGTCTGATTTCGCTAGCATTTGGGAGCAATATAAGGCTCCTGTGTTTTACTGCAAAGGAATAACAGGAACAAAAAATAACTCCCATCTATTTTCACCATCTTTTCTCAAAAGGATGGAGTTTTTTTAATACCAAAAAAAAAGAAAAGGAAGAAAGAAAACTAAAAAAGGACATTGCCTTAGAGTAAGAAATAATTTTTCACTTTGAATATATTTAGCTTCATGAAAAGTCATCATATTATCCTTCTTTTCCCCACTGGACAGAGACCAGGGAAAAGCACAGCATAGACCTGCCCACACTGTTTCCTGACAGGCATGGGGAAGCTGGTGAAGTACAGCAAAGGGATGGTTGCACTTGGATTGACCAGAAATCGCTGAGTTCCACCAATTATGGGACGGGTTTATTATCATATATAAAGATTCACTTCTTTGCTGGTCTTTCAAGATGATCAGTCACTTGGCCCTGAGTTTCCTTAATTTCAGGATGGATAACAGGCAGACTGTCCATCTGGAGGATTCTGAAACCCTGGCAGTGAGTTTTCTCCGAGTCCCTCAGGGGGTGCTCCTACCACCTGAATGGATGTGAGCTGCTATGGCTGGTGTGGGGAGAGCGGGGCCCCATTTTTGTTCCTTTCAAAGTCATCTCCATTGGAAAAATGGAAGAGGTTGTCTGCAAAGGTGAGATTCAAAGGCCAAAGACCTGACTTAGACAAGAAAGTCAGGATGCAATGTTTTAATCCCTCCCCCTCGCCCCCTGTATCCAGCATGAGCTTGGTAATCCTCTATATTTCACTATTTTCATTTGGGAAATTCTTAATAAATGCCCTTTTGTACAGATGATCTGAACAGGAAAATAATTGTTTAATATGCCTCCTAGTACATTTCTCTATAATACTCTTCATTTCTTTTACATATTTAAAAAAAAGATAAACACATTCAAGTAAATTTTATCCTAGTGACGTTAAATCTTAAATTTTTCCACCGTGTCTTTTGGCGTTTAAGAGTTGCGTAATAGTCCATTATCCGGATACCGTATTTTGTGAAGCCATCCCCAATTACTGAATGTTAGACTTCTTCTGGAATCTTGTGTGTATGTGCAGGATTAGATTGGATCATTAGAGACAGTGCCACAGTTTGTGTAGCATTTTGCTTCTCCCATTTTATTTCTTTAGTATAAATTCCCAGGAGGAGGATTACTGGGTCAGAGTAAGCACATCTTTGCGATTCATGTTACACATTGCCTTATTTCTTTCAAGAAGAATTATGCTGATTTAACTCAATGCCTATAGCGTTTGAGTTTATCAGTTTCACTGCAGCCTGACCATCATTAGGGCATTATTTAGTAAGACTAAGACGCTACCTTTTCAAAGTTGCTTTAATTTGCATTTTTTATTACTAGCAGGGATGATCATTTTCCCACATTTTCACTCATCTAGTACTATTCATTAAAAATGTTTTAGGGCTACATGGGGGAGGGAGTATGGAGGGGAACTTTACTTCTCAAAGCTGGAGGGGCAGATGACAGCCGTGGCTGAGTCTATATGAATAAAACTAAAATTGATTTCTGTGATATGGAGTGACTGCACATTGTATGACCACCTTTCCAGTTTATAAAAACAAACAGATGGTTGTAACTATTGTGGGCAAAAGAAGCAGACCTCCCCCCCCAAAATAAACAGCCAGAAAGGATACCCCTTTGTTTATCCTGTTGTCGTTATTGAAGGTTTCAAGGAGCTTCTGGGAGACCACTGATCTTCAGGTCTCTCTGTCTTTCTAATTGTCCACATTCAAACTTTAGAAGCAAAAGAATAGTTTCAAAAGTTATGTCACTTCCTTAGCTGTAATTGTGCATTAATTTTCACAGGCTCTTTATCATCAACTTTGGTCAACTGTAAGCAGTCATTACAACAGGGCATATTTTAAGGTTAAATAAACTCACTGCCCTGTTCCCTCTACCGGCCTCCCCACCCACAGTTTACCAGACTCAAATGCGCTGGGTTGGAAGATTGTAGAACTAAATGGGAAACAAACTATATGGGAAACAAACAGTTTCAAACTCTCAAGTCTCTGGAAGATTTCAAAGTCTGTTTTCTTAACATGACGCTAATAATGCCTTTCCTGCTCACCCCCACCCGCACCGCTTCACCTCCTCCAGGGAGGCAGTCAGCCCAGTGGTTATATAACTATGACTTGACACCACAGCCAAAGGTACGGGAGCTTGAGAGCTCGGTTCACTGAACTGTGGCAAGGCGTGCGTTTTCCTCCCCTGCACTCGCCAGATAGGAGTACAGTTAGAGGATAAATAGATGACTTCCAGTTCCAGATCAGCTGCACCTAAGTCTGTGGGCTGGCCAGGCACTCTGTGCTGCCAAAACGTTGGTAAGCAGGCCAAGAGGAGTTCTGCCCCACGAACTAAAATAAATGGCTCCTAGGTACCAAATTAAGCCTCAGCATGAGGAGTCTGGATTATATATTTTCGTCCTCAAGAGACTGGTCTCAAAGGCACTGCTGGCCATAAAGCTGCCCAGGCTGCTTGAGTGTGCAAGTTTGGCATGGGGGTGAGGGGTGGGCGAGGAGTGGTTCCTTAACACAAATCTTGAAAGCCACAGGCACCCAAGATGCTGAGTTCGCTCTTATCTGGAGCAGCACTGACCTACCAAAAAAAAAAAAATGTGCTCAACTCTCCCTACTCAACCCCAACACAGCCAGCCAAACCGAGCACCCCATATACCCAAACCTCCACATACCTTCTATGCACTTAAGAGGCAGAATAAGATGGGGATATAAATTTGGCCTGCTGAGTCAGAAAGACCCAGGTCTGCTTCTTACAGGTTTTGTGACCTTCGAGAAGTTACTTAAGCCCTTTAAGTCTCAGGTTCCCCATCTGTAAAATGGGTGTAACAATAAAACACATCTAATAAGATTGTTGTGAAGATGAAATGAAATGTGGAACAGAAAGCAGTTGAAAGATTAAATGACCCATGAAAAAAGGCACATAAAAACCAGCTTTTATTATAGCACTTTTTCCTGTTTTTTTTCCTTCCTTATCCCTAGACGACCCTAGCATGTGGGAACTATATCAGCTTCATCCCAGTACTGCTAGGATGAAGCACAGTTGCCGACACACAATAAGTCTGGGGCATGTATGGCAAGCTCTGAGGAAACCTGGCGCCCCAGGCATCACGGATGCAGCAGTGTCAGTCTTGTTTTGTTTTAAATACTTTTTTCATTTTAAGTTCTTTTGGGGTCAGTCCCTAATTCTGCTCATGCATCAAGCAGGTTGTTTCTTTTGAATCCTTTTAAAGGAATATAAGAATGAAGGATTTCTTGTTTTAAAATAGTTTCTCACATGAAAGATCATATAAAATGAAATTACTAATTGAACAATGATGCTGGTTGGAAGCAATTACCCGAGGAGGCCAGGCTGATGCCTTTTAAAGGAACATCCCTCTTGCATGTTTCCTGACAGGTAACGTAACTCACATGTGGGTGTTGGCAGTCTACACTGTGCTTCCTAGACCAGCCCAGGGCTTCCTGGACCTGTCTACACAACAGCATTACAAATGGAGCTCTTTTTTTTTATTATTACCTTCAATACTCCTGGAGAAGCAAGTTTAATATGACTGAAATAGACATGACAATTTTCAAAAGTTCTCCAGATGGTTCTGATAAGCAGCCAGAGTTAAGATCCACGAGGCTAAACTTTTCCACTCCCAGCCCTGTAGTAAAGAAAGAAATTTCTCTCCCTCTATTTGCTTTTTAAATTCCCATGTTATACATTATGTCTCAGCTAAAACTCCTCCTCCTATTGTCTCCCACCTAGTAGCAAACACAGTACATGTGAATTATATGAAGTATGACTATTGTTGCTTCCGAAGGTATTTTCCAAAGATGTATAAACATTTGCTGAAACCACCCCCAAT
Organism: Rhinolophus sinicus; assembly: GCF_036562045.2. Lineage (NCBI taxonomy): Eukaryota > Metazoa > Chordata > Mammalia > Chiroptera > Rhinolophidae > Rhinolophus > Rhinolophus sinicus. The sequence goes on from NC_133753.1 coordinate 49,257,135, forward strand.
TGCTTTGGAAAACATGTATCCACATGTTTTTGATGAGAGAGAGCTGAAATCTGAGTGTTACCACCCTCTGAACTGAGGCAAACCTTCTTGGTGCATTTGAACCACAAAGATAATTCCTCCCGGGTCTCAGTTGACCATTTCATGATGTTTTAGTCAACAGGAAGAATGTCACTGTTCATCAGTTTGAGGCAATTCATGGGGGGAAATGTAGAACCATTTCAGGGTAGGCAGCAGCTCCATTGCTAGGACGGTCTTGAGAAAAACCTTGCACAGTTTCCTCTAAAGCGACGACCATTTTGGTCTTTTTGCAAGACATGTGGATAAGAAGATTAGCCAACAGGTTTATATAGTGAAAGGTTGCATATATTGTCCTGTTCTATCTATCTATCTATCTATCTATCTATCTATCTATCTATCTATCTAAGATCTATCTGTTTACTTGTGAAGAACTCCATTCCCCTTATACATCACTGCCATAGTCCTATGTCTCCCACGGCTGCAGGCGGAAAAGGTGCAGTGAGCAGTCTGCATTGGAGACAACTTCCATAGCAGACGTGGGCTAGTAAAACGCAAGCGTGTGCTTCACGGAGTCTGATTAGAGGGAGATGTTGGACAGGCTGGGGCATTTAAATGACCCATGGAAGAGCCTTTGATCTGCGCTCCTTTCAGTTGTATTGGAGGAAGGCCATTCCTTCTGGCCAGAAAATTGAAGACAGAAGTAGGTGGTGGGTGGCCTGAGCTGAGAGATGCTGCTCCGACCACTGCAGAGAGACAGCTAATCTAGGCTCAGGACAGGGTTTACAGCAGTTTTTGTGAGTGAGAAAAGTCACACGAGCCCTTACCGTACACAGGAATCAAAATGGCTCATCCCTTCACCCGCTGAGGTGCATCTGGGCTTGGAACAAGTCATTCCTGCTCCCCACCTAAATGTTCTCATCTATAAAATGGGGCCAGTTCATACCTCACACAGTGTGGGGAGGGGGGATTGATTAATTAATGTTTACAATCTGCTTTGAACTTGAAAAGGAGTCCCTAGAAGTTGTTATTAAGCGTGTATCATTTTTACTTTGAGTTCTGGGGTGTGTCTAAACCTGAAACTCAAGGGAAACTTCACAGTTTGCTGCACTCCCAGAAGGGAGATAAAATATAATAAGATTTAGTGCCAATTCCCTGGAAATGGCTGCCTTTTAACCAGTCAACAGTGTGTTCTTTATAAAGCTCGAAAGGGATCCTGAAGCAAAAGAAAAAGAAGAGTAGCCATCGTCCATGCGAAGAAGCAGGAAGCAGTTCTTTGAACTGAGAAGGGGTAAAGGGGAGGCGAATTTTGTTCTTTGGTAAAGGGAGCTGTCAGTTCTCAGAAAATTTAGTTTGCAACCCCTCTGCCTTCACTAAGTCCCCGAGAAAGCCAAACAGAGTCTGCCAGGCAGAAGGGTTTGCACATAAGGCATTAAAGCATGCTCAATATAATTTAATTTCTAGCGCTCCTAATTTATCCTGTTGTCACTCGGCAGCAAAACACAAAATACAGATACTTGTCAGCAACCAGGTAATTGAGCTGTGAGATGGGATGAGGCTCGACGCCAAAGTGACGCGAGGCAGAGAGCGTGTTAATGGGCAGTGGCTCTTTGGAGCCAGGGGTGTTTAACCTTTGTGTTTGAACAGGGAGAGAAAGATGGGTACTCGTGTGTGGGAAAAAAACAACAACCATGATAACTTAATCCCAGTAGAGAATCTTCATAAACCATACCGATAGCACCCAGCTCTTCAGTAAACCAGATCAAAAATTATTAATCACATCGATCCCTGAGCACTGACCATTCCCACCAAATGTAGTTTGGGATCATTGTTTCTTACTGAAGGAAACAACTGCCTAGGATATGTGTCAATATCAGGCCTGCACTGTTGCGTTAGAATTTTCTTGCCGGAGGCTATGGCTTGAGGTTTAAGTCAATTGAATCTATACAACAAAAGCTCATATTGACTATTGGATTAAACAGCCAGTCAATTTATTTTTCTGGGTTCAATATTCAAGGATGCTCGAGAGCAAAGCGATCCTCCAGATGTGCTTTTGTGCAGTGGTGGTAACCCATTCACATTGTTGTGATGCTTTTTAAGCCATTTCGAAGAGCATTAGCACACCCCTTGCTCAGCAGTTCAATACACGCCTTGACTATTGGAGTTTTATTCATTCCCTGTGCTGGTGAGATTGCTGTTTGATTCTAGTTCTCCAAAGTGGCTATTAGAGGTGAACACCTGGACTATGCCGCACCTGGGGCTCCCAGCAGCTCACCTGTCAGAGGAAATGCCTCCTCTGCTGAGTAAGGATGTCCAAATGAAGGTGTAATCCACCTGGGGGCTGCAACCCACAGTTATAAGGGGAGGGGATGCAACTTTAATTTGTCTCCCATGAATGATCAAATTAAGGTCGTAGGCTATTTTAGCATCTTAATATTGAGTGGCATTAGGTAAGGCTAGAAGTGATGACGTTGGAACTCATTAAATATTTGAACTAAATCAGGCTTAATTTGGAGGGAGAAACTGAGGCCTAGAAAGGAAAGGTGATTTGCCTAAGGTCACACAGCTGGTTTGTGCCAAACTGGGTCTTCAACCAGGGTCTTCTTATATCTAGACCAGTGGTTTTTCCATGATATCATGAGGCTTCTCCTTGTGAAGGAGATATATCAGTGTTTATTAGCTCAAGAGGAAACACAAACATATGTGTTTCCTCCTAAGATAGTGTTCTGGATTTGTTTGTGTTTTTCAGTTTTTCAGTCAACTAATTGGAGTACACTTTGTTAGAGAGGACTAAACTGTGCAAATGTTTATACTTTGTTTTTGTGTTGTTTTGTTTTCACTGCTGTCTTAAAGGGTCCCCAAGGTTTTAGGGTATGAGAACCACATTTAAGAACTAACAATATTCATTCATTTCTTTAGTGAATATTTATTCAGGACCTACTATTAACCAGGTACAATTCTAGGTACTAGGAACATATCAGCAAACGTAAACAAATACTCATGCCTTTGAGTTGCTAATAATCCTGTAGGGAAAAGACAATTAGCAACAAATGTAAGAAATAAGTAAATTACAGTCTTCCCTGGGTCTGTGGGGGATTGGTTCACGGTCCCACCACCCCACCCCTTGGATCCATGTGTGCTCGACTCCCTGCTACAAAATGGCATAGAGCAGTGCATGCAGTCAGCCCTCCACCTCCTGGATTCCCAAACACGGATCAAAAATACTGTTTTCGACCTGCAGTTGATTCAATCCAGGGATGCGAAACCTGCGGATATGGAGGGTCGACTGTATGATGTAGTCTGTTCCAAAGTGGTAAGAGCTAAGGGAAGGAGGAAACACTAGGACATGTGAGGGGAGCCATCGTGCAGGGTTAAATAGGGTGGTCAGGGTAGGACTGCATAAATCCAGCAATAATTGTGCTTATTGATGCAGCATCTAATCGTCATTGCAGATAAAGGATCAATGACTCTTTGCAATAACTCTTTACAACTCTTTGGGGCCACTTCCCAAACAAGATCAGGACCCCACACATTGGGGAGCTCACACTTTGCACCTATCTTTTGCATCCATGGCTCCATTGCAACCCTTTTGCCTGGGGATCTATGCTCTGTTATCTCAGTTTGGTTTGCTTAATTTATAAGGAGCAGAAAAAGCACATTTCAATAAAGCCCCGATGTAAAGTCTTTGATGCTCCCTCCTTTCCTTCTCCCCAGCATTTGGCTCTCAGTTATGCTCCTACCTTCCCAGTCCACTGCCCACCAGGCAGCCACTGGCGTCTCCAAAGACCTGGAACAAGTTGTCCTGTTCTATTTCCTCCCTCCTGAAGACCTTGCTAGGAGATTACCTAGCCATCTGACCGACTAATCCAAGATGAAGGGGAAGTGGCTAATACACTGTAACACATCCCTCCTGGGTGACATTTGCATTTGAACAATAATAACAATAGCAAACACACCTATATCCCTTTTGATGTGGGCCATGTCCTGTTTTTAGTATTTTATAATCCTAACCATTTACTACAACAACCATACACAAAAGAGATTGTAACTATCCTCGTTTTACAATTAATGAATCTGAGGCACAGAGTAACTGGCCCAAACGCACACTGCTTTTAAGTGGTAGGGCTTGGATTCATACCACTGTGGTCTAGGCTTATTCAATGCCTTCACCCAGGAATACACATAGAATTCAGCTCCCATGTCACCTCCAGCTGACTGGTGGTGACTGCTTGAAGTATTGTAGTGAGAAAGATTTGGGGCTGTGTTTGGTATTAATGGAAAGAATTCTCTGAGTGATTAGCAGTGTCTGCCATGGGTTCAGGATGGGAGAATTGATGGTGTGGTGGCGTCAGTGGGGAAGAGGCCTGAACTCGGAGGAGCACTGGAGAGTCAGGCCTAGGGCATGGCCCATGAGGGAGCTGTTTCGGGGCTGGTCCCTATTAAATCATGCTGGAAAGTCAACTCCCTAATTTACCAGCTGAATCTGATTCTTAGTCTCTTGTTGTGGTCTTTTTCTTTCTTTCTTTTTCTTTCTTTTTTTTTTTGCAAGAGTGGGAAGTGTGAGGTCAAAATGCAGAGGATGCAGTCTGAAGAGCAACCATGAGGAGCAGCAGGGGTGGGGGCGCAGCAGCAGGGGGGAGGCTCACTCCTGCAAGCTGGCCATGAGTCCCTTCACCTCAAGCCAGTTGAAGATCACAATATCCCGGGTGCTGTCTAAACTCAATTCTAACTGAGCCAGCAAAATACCTTCCCCTTCAAGAACGTTTCAGGTTCCCATCGAATTACCGATAAGGACTAAGGCTCAGAATTTGAGGTTGAACTAGTTCACACACAGGCATTGCTGACATCTGCAGATCTGACACCTTTCCTGGCACTTAGGGATAGAGGAGATGAAGTCAAAGGGTAGAAAGCCGTCACAGTCCAATACAGGGGACTTTTCCCCCGGCTACACTGTATTCCGTAACGACCCAGCCATGAAAGGACGGGGATGCTGCACAAGATAATTCTTCTATGTCAGTAATTTTTAAACCTAAAGAGGTTTGATGTCCCACAAGCATATTCATCTTTCCATGTTTATTAAATTAAGCCCTCCATGAATCTGCAACAACATACTGTTCATTAATAGGAAAAGAGACCATTGTTTCCCCCCAGGGAATATGTTGGCTCAGATCTGTTCTAAGGGAGGCATAAATTAAGTGTGTGTGTGTGTGTGTGTGTGTGTGTGTGTGTGTATACACACGCGGGAACATGCTTTGACACGGGTGATAAGGGAGGGGCGAATAGCAAAGAGGAAAGAAGCAAAAGAGGTCTTAGAGCTCAGACCAGAAATATCCAGTAAGAGTTCTTATCAGAACTAACTCTAAGTACTCCTGGCAGAGAGCCTAGCAAGATATTAGTTTTTATAAGGAGAAAAACGAATATGTAATTGTAGTGTCTCCATAGGAAGAAAACTACAGATCTGTTCAGGAGAACCCCCCACATGAAAATAGATTACATATAGGAAAATCAGCTTTTTCCTTCTAGCAACATTAACATAGTCAAACCACTGAAGAGAGAATTCTATTAACGAAGTCAGTCCCATCAAGTTAAGGCCTCATAATACTGCCATCGGGACTCAGTAGGCAATATAATCTTTTGCAGCTTCTACCAGAATAACGTGGAAATCCCATTTGTTTTAGAGTCATGTTACTACTCATGTTGAAGGCAAATCCAAGACATGGAGGGAGTTTAAGAGAAAGACTGAAAGATGAAATAAAAGGGTAAAGATATTCTGGCAGCCCTGTGATTCATAGGTGAGAAATCTTAGATGTGTGGGGTGTCTTAGACCCCACTGACAACTTGTTTCAGGACAACACACTTTATTCAGAGAATGTTACTGTAATATACTCAAAATATCAGTCACAAAGGAAGTTGAAGAAATGTGTTGAGTAATCATGAATTGATACTACAATTACCCTAAATTTTCAAGTTTCCAGTTAAAGCCAATGGTTGTTTTGTAATAGAATCTAAGGAACATGCTTATATTGTGGGTTCAACAAAGAGAAAGCTTTCGTCCTCAATTCTTATGCTCTGCTTCAGGATGAAAATAAGATTACCGTGGGAGGGGCCAGACTAGACCATTTAGAAAGAGACTGTAAATGACTTCTGTCCATTTGAAATACTAGTGACAAATGTGGTGTATCTCAGGACTTTGGTGTAAAGTAAGATGAAGACTGAGAGACATTTGAGTGACCTAGATATGGGTACATCCATTGAAACTGTGAAATGCCACTAAGACTGCTGGCTACTCAAAGTCGTAATCAGGGTAGGGAACCGAGAATGAGACGGGGGCTTTCTCTCTTCTAGGAGTAAATTCTACTAGTAGAAGCAGGAAAACCAACAGCCCTGTGACAAGGAGTCTTTTGAAAGGTATATCTGGTGGAGGATCCAAGAAAAAGATGGGGCCTCCATGAGCCTTTTGAGGCCTCTCAGGGTGAAAGAATTTCAGGTGATGGTTCCTGGATTAGAACAGATCTCAGATGAAGACTCCACAAAATGGGGCAGCGCATTTGAAGATGACTTATAAGAGTGACCTTGACATTGATGAGCACTACACAGACTCATCTGACCCAGATACTCTGATAAAAGCTAATCCATCCAGAGCAATAACAGGATGAAGTCCCCTGACATACACAGCAGACAACTGTCCTATTAGGAATTTCCAGAAGCCATGGCTCAGCCTGATCCTCAAACCTGAGTCAGGCCAAAGGCACCTACCATTATCAAAGGGCCTTTCAGCTGTGTTCCACCATGGTGGTCTTCACATTGCTGCTAAACGCTCCTGATTCATGCCTCCCCAGATAGCCACACAGTATTTCTGAAGCAATTAGAATCTTGAAACTGGGAGAAAAGATGTCTTTTAATGAAGTGGGTAGGTACAGCTATCATCGTGTCTTTATTACAAATCACACAAATGCTCTTGGCCTCTGCACTGGGGAAGCCTCCACATGGAGGTCGGATAGTGTCAAGTCTGGCTGGGTGGGTAGCTCTCAATGTTTCCAGAGTCGAGGTTGACCTGGTCTTCCTTGAGTCTTTACACACGCTTACCAATTCAGTGGCCCGAAGCTGGTCTTTTATTTAGCTACCTTTGCTCCTTCATGGCTGGTTTTGAAACATTTGTTAGCAATGGCATTTTTTTTCTTCAATATACAAAGGCAATGGGTGGGAAAAGACTGCAGCCACTCCTCTCACCCCGGCCTTCCACAGTCCGCCATGACCCTGAGGTGCCTCCGTGACCCTGGGACTCTGCAGGACACTGAGATCCTCTGGCGCGCCGGAAAAGCCGACTGCCTGAGTCCCTGAGTTTTCCTTCACTGTGCTGCCACTGTGTAACCGTCCCCAACTTGTTTTTACCTTTCAAGGCCTGATTTCTCCATCTCCAAGATGGAGAATTTTCTTCCCCTTTCCTGAAAAGATCATTTCATCCTCTTGATTCCTGCCCCTCTTTTGTAACCAGATTTTAAAAGGTACCCAGGGTATTACTTAGTGAAGTAAGTTTCAAAGTAAATCCGTATTGGTAGAGGAGACACAATTACTGTAGCAATGTAAATTTATGATGTTGATAACTCAACTGGGGTCATGTAAGAGAATATCCCTAGTCTTAGGGAACACATAGCGAAGTATTTAGGGCTAAAGGAACAGGCCGTATATACCTTACCCTCAAACCATTCAGAAAACAAATTATGTATATCCATATAGAATGAAAGAGAGAAAGAAAGAAAAACAAATGTTTTAAGGAAGTCATTATGAATAATAAAGCCAACACTGAGTGTATGAAAAATATAATTGTTCAGCTCAAAGTTCACCGTAGCTACTTACAGCCAAGAGCCCACCCAAGTCTGTGGCTCTGTGTCCTCCCGCTTTCATGGACTTGCCAAGATGGATCATGGCTTCACCCCTGCCCCTCACACCCTCAACTTTTACATGCAAATGAGCTGTCCAGGGAGATTTTCAGAGAGCAATAAAGAGCCTCCTCCTTAGAGGCCAGGAGAGTCTGGGTCTCCCATTTTAGTCAAAGAGAGCTAAATGGAACTTGCAACCCAAAAAATGTAATGATTCACCCCATGGTACTAAAGCGGCCCTGGAGAACTCCCCAGAGGGATTAATCTTAATCGGCAATTAAGATAAAGTTAGGGCACATGCTAATCCAGGGCTTAATCGGAGGCATTTTAATGTGCTGCTGCGGTGTGGATAGAAGACTGGGATTCCACTAATTGAGCCTGAATGTGGGTGTGAGGAGGAGGACCCAGTGTGCGGATGGCCTGCACCTCCGGCAGCGAAATGAGGTTTTGCAAGACTGCTGAGCCGTCTGGGCTGGCGCGAGCACTGTGTGTGGCTCGCCCTGCTGTTGAAGCTCCCCGGGAAATGCAAGCCCCACTGTCTTTCCTGCAATGCAACAAGAGCAGAGAGGGAAAGAGGTTCCTGATGAGATGTGCGGGACACTTCCTGCCTCACCAGGCTGTTCGAAAAGCCCTGGTTCATGAGATGGTCAACAGTTCACTCACACATGGTGTGTGGACCCATGCGAATATGAGGAAAAGCAAAATAGAAACATTTAAAAACAGTTATCAAAGCAAGTGAAAGCCAGTTGCTCTTTTCTTCCCAGAATTTCCTTTTCTGTGTATTTCTAAATCCAGATAATCATGCAATATAGTGACCATGACTTTGTACCCTAGTTTAGGCAGAGAATCCTGCCACCTGCTCTCCAGCTGGTTTGGTCTCCAGTGTGTCATTGTTAAAGCGCCACCTTGTCAACCATGATTTGAAGATTTGCTGCAGGCATCAGCCCTGAAAAATGACTGGGAGCATGTGTGTAGCCTTCCCCACGTGCCCACTAGTTCACATTGTGGAGCAGGCACTGAGCCTTTCCTCAGTGCAGGAACATAAGTAAGACAGAGTTGAAACTGCATTCGAGAACAGCTCAGTGATCAATAGTCACCTTTGAAATCAGTAGGTATCTCATGAGCACCAACCACGTGAAAGGCCAGTGCTGGACTCCGGGCTGCCCACAAAGAGAAGTGAGGCATGGCCACTTCCATGCAAGAGCTGTGCCTTCATGGAAGGAATACCATATACAAACAGAGTGATAACCAAAGCTCCTTGGGGGTATGTGAGAAGCACCAACATATAGCCCAGACAGAAAGAGGTCTCTGATCTAAATGGAGCAAGAGATTATTTTGGGCTGGGTGTTCGAGGGAGGCTTCCTGGAGGAGGCACATTAGCGTAATCCAGGGAGAGAGAAAGAAAGGAGGCATTCAAGATGGGAAAATAACCCAAACTCAGAGGCTGATAAGTGACACATAGGATTGGCGTGGGGAGAAGAGGTCAGATACAGTAGAAAAGAAAGCATAAAGAAAAGGGTCAGAATCAGGGTATGGAGGACCCAAAAGGCCTGTCCTCTTATACACTCCAGATAGGGTTGCCAGATTTAGAAAAAATATATATAAAAGAAAAAAACAGGATGTCTAGTTATATTTGAATTACAGGTAAACAAAGAATAATTTTTTTTTAATTTTATTAGTTTCAGGTGCACAAGACAAAGCAAAACAAGAATAATTTTTAATATAAGTATGTCCCAAATATTGCATGGGACACATTTATTAAAAAAAATTCATTGTTTATCCAAAATTCAAATATACGTGTGTATATCCTGTCTTTTATTCAGCAACCCTAACTGTGGAAATACTGAAGGTTTTTTGGAATAGAAGAGTCCCATGAAGAGAAATGTCTTCCAAAAAGAAGTCTGAGAATCAAATAGTGAAACCTCACTCACCGTATGCTTTTCTTTATGGGAAAACTCAGTGGAAATCTCATGCCCTATCTAAAGGGTTCCCTGTAGGGGAAATGCATAAATTACGTGGTTGTAAGACCTGAGGTTAACATGAACCCTGAATTCCACAATGTCACCAATGAAGCAATTTCTGTAGGAAGGCTGATTAGTGTAGAGCTGGCCTGGGCTTTGAAAACATTTCTTACAAACCCCTGACTCCTAGGCTTTCTATCTCTGCCTGTGTGTGCTGGACAGTTAAGAAACACAAAGAGAAACTAGACAGAATAGGCATGACATAAAAAGCATAATAGGAAAATAATGTTAGGCCACTATAAGTTTCATTAAAATCTTTTTTTTCTGTGAGAAAATAAGTAATGTATTTTTTTGAACATTTGTAGTTTTCAGAATTTAAATAGGCAGCCTTCAGAAACAAAAAGCTCTTTAACGAAGGTGCAAATTGTTCCTTTTAAAATGACTTTTCTTCCCTACACTGGTACCCACAGTAATGAACACTCCTACCCAATCAAAATAGGAAAACAAAATTGGAGCTGTGTCAGCAGCTTGGCTGCAAATAAAACTCAAAACAGGTTATAGCACATGCTAGGAATACAAAATAAGGTTAGAAATAATGTTTCAGCTGTGAGTTCTTCAGGCTGTGGAAATAATAGAGCATAATTTAGTAGAGGGGGAACTAGGGAGTCAGCATACCCAGGAAAAATGAAAGAAGCAAGAAAAATGCAAGGGGTAGGAAATAGGGTTGGAAGAAATTGGAGGAAGACGCTGGGTGGCTAATCATTAGAGGAGAAGAAGAAAGGCCCAGACTGGTCAGGGAAGGTCCAGAAGCAGAGAGGCCGGACTGGTTGAGTTTTATATAAACTGCTCATGTTGTGTTTGGAAAGTGATTCCAAATGGACCTTGGGCTTCAGAGAGGCAAGCCCATAGCATTAAGGTCTGTCCCATCAATATCTGACTCATGACAAGACCAGAAAGAAGGAACCCGCTTTTCTTACCTGGTGCATAAAACATTGAAAGGCTCTTTATTAGTCTAAGATTGTTCCCTGAGCCTTAACCAAATTTGTAGAGCCACTCTGTAATTATCTTGGTTTTCAGATTCAGATGTCAATTCACAGCGTTCAACTGCAGTAGTTTTTTTTTTTCTTTTCTTTTTGCAACTTCATCAAGATATTACGAGTCCAGATCCCCCCACCCCACCCCCACTCCATCAGAGCACCTGCCCCTGGTGAATAAAGGAGAGACAAAAATGGTTAACACGCCTTCTGCCTCATATTGTGCTCGCAGGAGGCTTATCAAGACAGTTATCTTAAACAGCAGTCTGCACATTTACTTTCATTCTAACTCAATTAAAGAGTATTTTTCTTAACAAATATTGATCATGGAAGTTAATTTCCCTTTGTACTTCCTGGTGCTAACAGGTAAGAACCTGGTATGAAGGGACAGGGGCAGCCATCCTTTATTCTCCTCTCACACCAGGAAATATAATTTTAAAAATGTGATCTCTACCCTCCACCGATATTGAATAGAGTATCAGCTGCCCGATTATGATGATGACCAAAGCTTCTCAGGTTATGTTCACGTTTTAGAAATAACCACACATGCAATGCACGTGCAGTGAAGATTTGTTCAGGATGGGAAATGAAAACATGCCGATTAAAACTCCCCTAACTGTACTATAGCCTGTACTCTATCCGCTCTTGAAATAATCATTTTGTGAGAAGACACATTTCTCACCTTTAATAATTCATTGCCAAAGTCAACTCCTCCCTCCCACCTGGTCAGTCCTTTCTCATTGTCTGCATGTGACGAGTTCATTAGAAAGAATAAAAATCCATCTTATCAGGCCAGCCTTCCAACTTTGTCAGTGCACCTGCTCTTAATTTTACCACTCATTTATAGTTTAAGTGTGAGATGGAGGTTAAGTTTGGGTCTCCGGTTTATTCCATACTTCTGCTATTCCATATTAATTTCTTTTTTAAATGAGGCCTTTAGAGGTTAGCTGTAGAGGCAATTATTTTACACTTTTAAAAGTAATAAGGAGCTAGAAAATAAAAAATGGGAAGTTTAGTTGCGGTCCAGCCATTGATTTGGAGGGGAATCAGTGTACATTCAATTTCCCTTACCCCACATGAGAAAGGGACGGTCAGCCAGCCCTCTGCTCACACCTGGGCACACCTGCCATCCTTTCAGCTATTTTCCCAGGCTCTTGGTGGGATTGGTCATGTCCTGATTGACTCAACAGTCATGTCATGATCCTGCAGGGCACATATGTCAGCTCCTCATGATCCATGCAGGACCCAGCAAGTTTCTGAAGTTTGAAGCCACTTGCTGAACTTACATGGGCTTTTAAAATAGTGTATTCAACCATCTGGCAACAGAGGAGTTAGTGACAAAGTCTCGTTAAGCAGAGAATGTGGGGGACAGGTGTGGGTGCAGTGATGGGGTATAAGACAGCAAACATGGATTCAATTTACTGTTGACCCTTCCGATTTGAGACCTGGACAAGTGCGTGGTTCAGATCCTTCCAGCCCACAAACCACCCTGTGTTGACTGTTTACAGCGTGTCAGGCACCTGTGCTAGGCACGGGGCCTACAGTGATGAATGAGGTATGGTCCTGCCCTAAAGGACCTGGCAGCGGATGAGAGGAGACATGGATGTGGACTTTCTCCCCTGGAACACTTGAGTAAGAATGGAGGCTTCAGAAGCTCCAAGGTCAGAATCACTGACTCCGGGCTCCATGAAAATCTTCACAAAGGAGCTGACAACTAAGCTGGATGTTCAGGATGAGGAGGCATTCCCAGGTACAGAAGGAAGTTGAGGAAAGAGCATTCAAGGCAGTGGGAAAAGAAAATGCAAAGGCGAGCAATGATTCAAGGAGCTAGACTGTGGGGCACAGTGAGCAGTTCAGTGTGGCCAGACGAGAGCAGAGCTGAGTGAGAGCGGAAGAGGTGAGGTGGGGTTCAGTATCACGTAGCGCACGCTTCCCAGCGACTGTCTTGCATTGCTATTTGGGAAGAGGGAGGCTTCAAAACCAATAGCTCGAGTTCCGACAACCAACTCTTCCACTCATCAGCCGTGTAAAATAGCACAAAGTACTGAAGCAGAGAGCCTCAGTAGTTTTATGTGTAAAATGGGTTTTGGAGTCCCAGCCGTGTAGATGTGTTGGAATGATCCAATGAGGTAACATATCTAAAGTACATGCTGGTATCCCCCAAATATGCCAGTTATCATTTGCCTTTGTGTGTGTCCTTATCATGGATCACAAACGCAAAAGGCCAGGGGCCCAGCAGGTAACATAAAGCTATGAAGCGAGCCAGGTCTAAGGTGCTTCACGACATCTGTCGCTCACCTCAGTTGATAAAGAACATATGCCTTAGCTGAAAATGACCCGATGCAGGAACGAAGCCCTGTACAATCACATCTTCCAATTTTCCCGGAAAAGCTGGGAGCACAGATTTGTAAGTAACATGTCCCGACTCTTCTGTGTTGGTTCCTAATCTGAATTTAAAATACAGTGCAAGGAAAACAGTGCATGTCTAGGGGCCATCCATCCCCGTGGGCTTCCAGTGTATAGCCTCTGATCTGGGTCTCCTCTCTCCCACCCCATTACAGGCTCTCACAGGGCCAGGGCTGTGGTTGCTAGTGATTTGTATCAGGGCTGGCTCACGGCAGCTTCATGGTTGGAGGGCACTGACGTTAGCCACATACAGAGACATTGGCACCAGGGGCAAGGACAAACCAGCCAACGAGTGAGGTGTTCAAAAGAATTCAAAGAGTGACCCAGCGCCATCGCACAAACCCAGGAATGAAAACTTTTAAAACTCGGCCCCAGCAAGGAGCTCCTGGGAAAGGAGCAGCTCCTTGGGGGAAAAAATGTACAGTCTATGAAGGGCAAAGTTTGGCAATCTATTAAACAGCAAGTTACAATAGGCGAGTGCGGAGATCACAGACGCGGGGATTAATGTACACACATCTATACAGGGAACTTTGATGCTTTCAAATGCCTGCTTGCCATCTGAAAATCAGGCAGCAGGCATCGCCTACATATTTCACAGCAGTCTACCTGTCTGGGTGTTTGGGCTTGACAGCAGGAAGCTCTTTGAAACGAGGCTGAGGCATTTCAAACACTTCTGCTTGTTGAATATCCAGTTTGTATATTCTGCTGATGCCCTTTTTAAAAATCGTTATTATATTTTATTTTTTACTAATTTTGGAATCACTTATGAAGTTGGAAGTCTGCAAAAGAGCAAATTACAAAGCTAAGATGCCTTTTGACAACCTCAAGTTGGTAACCAAATACATAGACTCACGTGCTCACATGCAATCCTGCGGTTAATGAGGAAGGAAAGAAGTTTTATTCACAGAGCAGAACTATTTTCAACAGCAATCCCGTAAAAAGTGCCAAATGTTTGAACCACTTGACTCCTGCCCAGTTAATTTCATAATGGTTTAGGGAGAGATGTTTACAGCTTTCTATGAGTAATAAATAATTTAGAAGCCATTCATTACAACCTTCTAAATTATAGGCACTGCAGGCAAATTCTTTCTTTTAAGGAGGAGAGGATGACCTGAAAATCGGTCCCCTATCTCTTGCCCTTCTTCCCTTTGATTCTCTTTTTTCTTATTCTTCTACTAGCTAAGAGAGTAAAATACCAGTATTAGAGGGTTTATACCACCATGATACAAGTAAAAATGAAGCTGGGCCGCCTTGGCCTAGTGAAACTGTGGGTGGAAATCTGAAGATCTTAAATTTTACTCTCAGGTACATAAATGTCTTGTTCATTTTGCTTGTTTTTAAAAGGAGGTCCAGTGCCCTGGCTGTGAGAAGGAGAAGGTAGGGACTTGCGTAAGGGAGGTTCTGTGACTCAGGTTTTCAAAGCTGCCACATAGAAGGCAAAAAATATTATCCTCGTCTGCATCGTGACGGAGGTGTGGTAGCTTGGCTATCTCTTCTGACACCACCTTGCAAGGCCTTGATGATGGGGTGTGGGAATATTACACAAGACCTTACCAACCCAGAGAGGATTAGTTTTCATTTCATTCAAAAACTGTAAGTAGGAGAAAAGGTTGTCAGTACCCTAAGGCAATACTTAGGAACAGGTAGAAGGAGGTATGGTCATTTTGAGAATCACAGGAAGAGCATGACTCTGAGTTGATCACATGGGCGCCTGGGCCAGACTCGGTGGGCACACGTGGAACTTATTTGCACTTGGTTGGGTGGGGGGATCTTGGGAGCAGGGAGTACTGGTAAAGCCCACAGATGTAAAAGACAAGAAACCAAAGGGTTGACTTGGGCCACAGTTCTCCCATTTCACAAATAACCTGCCTCAGCAAGAGAGAGAGGAATCAGGAATGTGCCGTGGATTCCATGGTCTTCCCAATAAAAAGTCGCCCCACTCCCTCAGGTAGACATTTCTGATTCCCACTGGTTTGTCACCCATATGGAAATTTGGCACCAACAATCCCATTCACATGGAAGCAGGTAACTCAGGACACTGTCTTCTGTGGCACCAATCTCTAGGCTGGCCTTCGTTCATGGAGGCAAGCCACCGAGAGGGCACGCTTTGGGTTCCAGGCACAAGAGCCGTCTCCAGCGACTTGATGAGCACAGTTTTTTAAAATGTCCTTTTATGGTTTCTTAAATGACAAAGCGTTTTCAGCATAACATAATAAAGGGGCACGGTCATAAAGTAATGTGGATGGAAAGGAGGGTATTTCACGTGAGCAGGAGTGTCACGGCAGAGCTTTATCAATGAGTGGAATTTCCTGTAAGTAGAAAGATAAATGAATTAGTAACTCAGAGTAATTTTTTAAAAATACATATCCAGATGAAAGCTTGGATAAGTTTGATCCCTTTTAGCCAATGAAGTATGATCTCTAATTAGGTTTCCACGCAGACGGTGCCGGCTTGGAGTACATTTCTGAATCTAGTTGACCTTTTCAGCTGGAGAAGCCAAATGATTTCCATTCCATGCTCTTTAATTCTGAAGGAATTTCTAATTTGTTGCCAGAGATAAAAACTCACTCCAAACAGGAAAAAAAAAGTTTTAAATAGTCCTGAGTCCCATTTATAGAATATTAAAATTTTAGAGCTGGAAGAACCCTCTCCCCCTGGTTCCCCACCTCCCCAAAAAAGACCATTTTATTCAATCCCCTTGTTTTACTGATACTAAAACTGAAGAAGAGAAAAAAAAAATCAAAGACTGGCCCAAGGTCACTTAGGGATTTAGGACCCAGAACTAGAACCCGTATCTCCTGCTTCATCCCCCAGACGCCCTGCGTGCCTCGTTTCTCATTTGCCTATGAGGCATTTTGGAGTCGTCCATATGTTACCGAATCAGAGGTCCCTCACTGAACTCCAGCATCAGGCCTGTTTAGGGAAACTTCCATGGGCCAACACCTACCCTCTTGCCTTTCTTAATTTCTTTTGGAAATTCTCTATTCTCTCACCTTATTAATGTTAAAACAAAACGGGTTCTTTTATTGCCACAGGCAGCAGGAAAGTGAACTTCTTGATGGAGGAACGTGTCTTCCCTAGTGAGAGCAAGTAAATTAGTTCTGAGGTACTCTCACTCACTGTAACTGTAATGAGAGAGACATAGCCCTTCTTCATTAATGAGATGCCAATCACAGAGGGAGCAGCCTCGGAGAGCCTTTGGGGAGGGGGGGGACCAGGGGGAGAGCGGTGATTGGCACTGTAGTGAGAAGGTAGGAAGCAGAAAAGCCTCCAGAGGTGGGAAACACACATGGATGATCTAGAATTGGAGGGGCAGGTCTGGTGGGAGCTTGCAGCGCTCCTGAATGGGCCAGTCAGTGTAGCTTATGGAAATACCTTTGAAACTGAGCAGGAGAATTGGGGAGCGACCGTCTGGCACATTTTCCCACACGCGCTTCCTGAGGCAAGGTTGTGATCACGCTAAGTGTGTGCTTCCTGGGGACCCATAGGATTGGTGACAGTTGGGGTTGGTTAACCACTGGGCTCTCTTGGAGGGTTGGAAGCGGCATTAGCTTGCCTCTCCTCTTAGAACTTAAGAGTTTAACATACTGTGTAACCTCCTAAACTTTGAAAAGGAAACTTTCTAAGAGAAAGTTAAGGAGGAGTTTGATGCTGAGGGAGTCTCGTCCTTGCATGAAATAAATTCCCTGGTCGGAGACCCTGGACTTAAATTTGCCCAAGGACCAATTAACCCAGGGCAGTGGAAACATCAAAGTCGTATTTGTTCAGCTCTCACTCTCAAAAAATGGTTTGAGTAAGCCCTGCCCCTGGCGACATGGTGCCGTCTTTCCCCCTCAGCTGTCCAAAACAGCTTTTACCGCACTGTTGAGAAAGTTTTGGAAAAATATCTGTGCAAGTCTCCTAACTCAGTTTTCAACATCTGCAGCCTGCCTTTGCCTTGGTAGGTTGGTTAGATTTTGTGCCTTTTGGAAAAGAATAGAACTTCCATTTGGAATTAAATTAAATGCCTTTTCTTTTTCTCCGGTTGTTTTTTCACTAAAAACATTTATTTTTTATGAATATGAGTCTATATGAAGGTTAAGAGACTTTCAGCACTCAAAACAACTTAATAAAATGTCTGAGCACACAATTAGGCATGCTTATGTCCTTCAAGAATCAGGTAGCGGAAGTTCTAATTGGCAAAGCAGCATTTTGAATGTCATTTTCTAAACCCATTAGACCATGTCTAACAGAGACAGAGGAGAAGCAGTAGCAGTTTACAAAATACCAATAATGCCCTTCTTGGAGACATAATTTTAGGGTAGCAGTTAGATGGTACTGAACTTGTAGATGTTACAAAATATGGTTACAAAGCCACAGTCACTTCAAGCAAAATGACATTCGTTAAGGTCATGTGTAGGCTCATTTATTAATAGCAATGGGAGTAAATATGTGTGCTAGCAACCTAGAGACACTCTTTCATTGTGTGTGTGTGTGTGTGTGTGTGTGTGTGTGTGTGTGTGTGTTACTCATTTCCTAAAAGACACACAGTCTACCACAGGTGCAATAACATGGCCTCCTTTCTCTCTCGAATTCTTGGTGATCTTTCTCCACAGATTCGGTAAGTCCTAAGCTTGTCATTTGATAGAAGACAACACATCTGTCTCCACTTATTCAAGCCTAATACCCATGTCTGGCTGTGTTGGGTTTACCACCATTAAGAAGACCCGGAATTTTTTAATAAATCCAGACCAGAGCATCTCCAGGAGACTTTACTGTGCCTGGAATCCCCTTGTTTATTTTAGCTCTTTGGAAAATCTGACTCGACTCATCTAGGAATTCCATTCTTTGTTGAAGGCCAAAAGGAGGAATCACCATGGAAAATAAAGATTCATAAAGTCAATTGCATTTTATTTTTGACGTTTTGTTTCTGCTAGAAACCTGTTTTTCAAAAACTTGGTTGGCAAAACCTCTTCGCGTATTTTTTTATCCCTTAAGTTTTAGACACCTGGGTTTTTAAAAGATAAAATTCTTGCAGATGTTTTGGATTAATTTGTTTTCAAAAGTGCCCAAGAACTTGACTTCCAAGGACTAGATGTTTTTTCTTCGTTACCAGCCATTGTGGTTTGCAAGGAGGGAGAAACTCAACTTGCGATTGGCTTGAGTGCAGTAGAGTCACTTCCTCCTGGTTTTTAGAAGCATTTGAAACTAAACAAAGCACAGTGTACCACCTGACTTTGATTTTTAAAAACATAATTTTTGTCAACTTTGTCAGACTGAACTTTTTATATAATGATTTGAATTTAATGAGAGGCATATGTAAATGGTTATGGGAGAAGGACAGAAATCCAACCCGAAAAAAGGTTCATAGGAAAATGGGGGAATTTCAGTTTTACCTGCTCAAGCATATTATGGAATAGGTATTTCTCCATGCTGATCCATGAGCCATTTTTTCAGAGAATGGAAGCAGTATTCTAGGCAAGATCTTGAAAGCAGAGAAGGCCTAAGATAGACTATTGCTTTTTGAAAACATTGTAAGAGACAGTAGCCCAGCATTTTCTTAACTAGTACTTCTAGTGAACTTGCTCTTCCACACACTTACCATAAATAATTGACGTTTGTAATACTGACCCTAAGGCATTACAGGATCCCAAAATGCCTTTCGAATCATCAAAGAATGATTCACTGCGTTCTGGGTGGTTTTCTTGTTCAGTGTATTTTATTGTATACTAATCCCTTTGAAAATTGGTAACACACCTATGACGATTACCAGAGGTTTGCAATCAAGAGCACGCAGCCACAACTGGCGAGTGGGAAGTTTCTTTGGTGTGCAGGCTGATTGCCACCCCTACATTCTCCATCCCCCAGCCTTGGAAGAGGTGATGCTGCCCTGGGAATCTGCAGAAATTGCTCTCTGAGAAGGTTTCCATTCAACTCCACCCCCTCCTACCTTTCCTGCTCAGGTCGCTAGCTGCAGCCCAAGTGTAAACAGAATTCTATATTCCCACCCCTCCCTGTGCCCAAAAGGAGAAGTGCCAGAGACTTGGGGCAGAAACTTGGGGCAACATTAATTAGATCGAACCATAGGAAAATTCTGATATTCGACCACTTTCTATCTAAAAAATGCAGCAATTTCATATGACCGATTTCAATGATTACAAATATTAGGTGCTTCTGTGTGTGTGTGTGTAAATAATGTATATATCATTCAATTACTCAGAAGATTCTGTTAGCATAGAACACCAAATCTTCACCAGACCTCACAACTTGCTGCCCCCTGGTTTGTTAAGGGAATGATTTTTCCTTCTGTGCTGTTCTTTAGCCATTCCAGGAATGGAGCCCCAGTATGTCACAACACTGCTATGTATTAGGGGGAAATGGCCTTCCTATTTCTTGGTATGCTCTGTTTATATTTTAATGCTGTTTACAGATGGAATATTCTATAAATATTCATACAGCGCCTGTACAAAGGAAAGACTCTGAAGAGCTCTTTATTAACAAGCTCCCTCAAGTAAGGGTAACTATGGGAGAAAGGGCTTTAATCCATCCTTGTGAAGGTCTCACACAAAACCGGCCCTACCCTTTTTACACATAATGTTGGGGTGACCTGGGATTTACCAGCTAAATTCACAGCTAAAAGTGTCAGCTCATGAATAATTCCGAGTAAATTAACAGACCCGGGGAATCCTTTTGCAGTCCAGCCACCAATGTTCCCTTCATTAGCATAGGAGACAAATCTACTGGGTACCCAGAGAATGTTCTACCCACATTCGGCCCCTCTGCAGTTCCACCACCCCAACAAATTTTGAATTTTATTTTAGCACCACTGTTCAATTGACATTTGTGAGAAGAGTGTTTTCACTTTTCCAGAGGAAGGTTTGGAACATTAGGAATACATTTTTTTAAAAGGTCAGAGAGAACTTGTAATGAAGCAAATTGAAACAATTTTTTTTAAAAAAACAACACAAATTTATTTTTGTGCTTCAACTTTAAAACTATTTTTTAAAACTCCAAGGTGGTACATTAAAATTTTTTAAATCCTGAGTTACTGAGTGACTAGCAAGTCCGAAATACTATCAGTTTGATCTTTGTACCAAAGAAATTAAAGTGAAAATAACAAATTATTTGGTATTTCAATGGGGGAAAATAAGATATCAAATGGTAATTTTTCCCTTCTCTTTGTATCAGTGGTGGCGAAATACTCCTTTCTGGTTCAGCCAGACTGGCTTAACTGGCAAGATAATACTTGAGAAAAGACTAGGTAGAATGAAGAATGAAACAGGCAGCCACTGGAATCTACAGAGCACCATTTGGCACACACTTCTTTGAGGCCTACCCAGAAGTGGTTAATCAGAGAGTGGGGACGATGTCAGATTACATTAGAGGCAGATTTCTCTATGTTTATGGGCAGATCTGAGCCGGCCAGTCTCTCAGGTCTGGAGCTGCGGTTGCACGCAAAATGTGATCCTGAAAATGAAATGCCAGTATTTAATCCTTCCAGCGACTCAGCTTCCTCATTATTCCCTTGTGGGAATTGTGGTTGCTACTGACTTAAAGCTTCCCCCCCCCCCCCCCCGTTTGGTGATGTATTAATTGCCAGAGATGGACCCAACACTCACCTCAGCCTGGACTCTAGTAGAGGCTCCTGTAATGAGAATTCAGTTAAATCTCAAGAGAAAATCCAGGAGCAAGAACTTGAAAGCCTTGAAATGCACAGCGCTGTGTATATAGTTATGTGTGATGTGATGTTCACCTCAGTCTGGGCTGGCCTCTGTGGATCAGGACTCTCAGTGTGTTCTCTCTGGCCCTCCTTGGGGAATATTTCTTAGCAGAGCACATTTTTGTTACATGAAGCCATAGTTACATGCGGCCACTGAATCAACCATTTTGACGTCAGTTAGTTCTTTCCAGTTGTCCTAATGACTGTTCATTGAGCATTAGATTGGATTAGGATAGGTTGATGCAGTTCAACTGAATCAAGGTATACAAAGGAGGAAAAACACAAAACAAAAAAACAAAACAAGAAAGCCCTAAAGAATGGTTCTAGTGTCAGCTCAGCTACCAGCTTGTTATGTGACATTCAAATCTCTTGACTTCTCTGAACCTCGGGTTCTTTGTCTGTAAAAGGATAACCTGTCTAGCCTCTCTTAGCAATCTTTCAGAGTTTGTGTGAGGACTAAATGAGTTGGTGGATGTGAAATTTCTTTAATCCATTTGAGTTATCAGTCTGAATTTTATAGAGTTAGTTGGCATAGGGCTGCAGGTGATAATTGGAGGATGGCGTGGCAGAGAACTTCTATACCAGTCAGAAAACATTCTTTCATTATGCACCAATGGCAGGATGAAAATGAGGGAGTCAACTGGATCAATTGGACCCACGTGATCATTACTACTTTAAAGATGAGCAAAAAATAGTTGAGAGCGTCATGGCAACTTCTTTGCGTTCGCTGTTACTAAAGAAATGGAAAGGAAAATTCCCACTCCCCGATTGTATTTGAAAACAGAGAAGTCTAAAGTGTTAGAACAAGTTGTGGTGAATGGACAGGATGTCCTGGAATGACACTCTAGGTGTAAATAAATCACTGGGACTGATGGCATCCATCCAAGGGTTTTGAAGGAACTCAAGGGTGAAATTGTGGAACTGTTGGCCAAAATGTGTAACTTGTTACAAGTGGGTACTGTGCTCCAGACCTGGCAAATTGCCACCACAACTCTGAAAGAAGAGAAGTACAAATAGGTGAGTCTCACTGTTATACCTGGCAAGCTGGTAGAGACTATCTGAGTGGATAGTGTCACTGAATACGTGCTTATTGTTGCACAAAACATGTATTGAGCGTTCACCATGCCCCAGGCACTGTGCTAAAAGATAGAGATGAACGTATGGAAGTGTCTGGGAGGCAGTTAGAAAAGGGGGTCTGAACACTTCAGTGCTGCAAATATAGATTTGGGGAGTCACTGACATATAGGTCAGAGAAGTAGCTTTCATCTGGAGTGCTAACTTTTTGGCAGAGCCTGCTAGGACCACAGTGCACACTAGGACGAGACTGTTTTCAAGAGAGCTGAAATCTACTAGTAATGTCTGCCGGGGGCAGTACCATACTCTGAATTTGTCATTCCCATATATATGAGTATAGATGGATGTCCGAATTGTGAGGACAGCTGTGATAAACCAGGAAAAGTGTGAAAAGGGAAGAGGTTGAAAAGCAAGCATTTAACACTTCTATACAAAGCAAGCATTTAATGAGTGAGTGAAGGAAAAAAAGCATCAAAGGAAGCTGAAACACATCATTTGTTCATCTGTTCATCAAGTCAACAAATAAATATCAAGCAATTTCTCTGTGCCAGGCACTATTTTACATGCTGGAGTTATATCCCAGGAGAAGACAATACTCTCACTTTTGAAATTGTTCCAAAATAAACAAGAAAAACGTCAGGTAGTAATAAATACTCAGAGTCAGAAGAGGGTGGTGTGGTGCAGAGAGATTAAATGGGCACTTAAGCAAAATTGGTCAACTTTTGGAAGAGCTAAGACCTGAATGACAGGACTCAGCCAGCTATGCAAAAAACTAGGCGAAGAGCATTCCAAGCAGAAGGAACAGCTAGTGCAAAGGCCCTGAGGCAGAGGAGTTGGTGGAAAAACATTTTTCCCTGAAGTTTATGTAAGGTGGCAGCTTGAGAGGAAGGCAGGGCTGCAAAGGGTTTCCTGATAGTTGGTTGGCTGGCTGTTTAGAATAGGGAGACTTGATAATGATTGAGAAAAAGAAGAAAGTGAAAAGGGAAAGGTTGACTGTACAGGAGACAGAAAGGATAAGTAATGCTGAAAAGGATATTCATCTTGGGAAAGGAGCATAGATGGAAAGAGAAGGGACAGATACAGAGTTTAGAATAGCTTTCCCCAACCATTTTTAAACCTGTTAACTCATTTTTAAGTTATATATACTATTACTTGGAAAATTTTTTAATCATCTGATCATTTTGCGTGCAATGCAAAATAAAGTGATTTAATGTTTTAAAATATGCATGTCATTTTAGATTAGTACATATTAAAGATTTATTACAAAATTAATTGAATACAATATTTATTAATATTCATGGGTTATAATAATCGATTCTGAATAAGTTCCATCTAACAGGTGATGCACATGAGTTAATTTATTTTAATTATGTAAGAAATGACAATTTATAAAACATACATTTAAATGACATCTAATAGTGTGCTTAGTTTGGAAACCAAATAAATATTAAATGGTGGCTTGAAATTTAACCATGTATCATAGCATCAAATATAGACAAAAACAGATAGCATCTGCTCTTGTAAGAAATGTTAAGAAACCTTACATTTTGGGTTAAAAAAAGAGCCTCCTGGTTTATTTTTATTTTTTGTTTCTCTTATTTCTAAATAGTGGAATAAAAAGGAGATTTCTGGCCACTATTGATAAACACTTCTATACAAATAATTAAAAGCCAAACTGGATATAAGCAACACCAAGTTTCCTATTATTAACAATGCTTTTCAAAATTATGGAGCAATCTCAGTGGCTTATGTGAGAAGTCAATTACATGTAATTCTGAAACCTGGTGAAGAACAACTTGAAGTAAATCTGCAGAATTACTATCGTATGTACATTCTTCATAAACTTCAAATTTTTACTGCAGAATTCTGCTATTTGCTTTTATCCAAAGGCCCATTCTGGTAAAATTTATACAACTTTATCAAGTAACCAACTACTAAAAAATAAACATTTTAAGTTGCACGCCAGTCAGATTGCCACAGTGGCCAGTGACCTGCTCACCCCCCAGTAGTGGAGAGTGACCTAGTCATGAGCCCAGGTCACTGGCCCCAAATTCTTTTAAATGGAAAACATATTTAAGCAATCATTCTATGTGTTAGTTACTTAAGGAGAGATTAAAACATGCCATTATCACCTCTAAGGACATGAACACTCCTGGAAGTTTTTCATGATGCTCTGTGTTTCCCTCCAGTTGGGAACTGTTCCTTCGGAGGAGAAGGTGGAGCCATTGAGGGGTGAGAAGCTCCGCCAGGGCAGAGACTCCGTTGTGTTCATTGTTGCATCTGTAACACCCAGGACAGTGCCTGGCCCACAATAGGCACTTAACAGATATTGGCTAAATGAGTGGATGAGCTGATGAATGAATGTGTGCTGAATGAGAAGGGCAAATCCTCTGTGGAGATGTCATATGGGTGAAGAGAAGGGAACCAACAGGGGATGGGTTAGCAAATAGCTTTATAGAAGAACAGACAAGCAGTTTCCCTAAGGGACAGTCATTTCTCCCGAAACCATTTCTTGAACAACTACTATGGTATGTGTTTGGGCTTGTGAAAGGTGCTGTAGGATTCAGGGATGAAAAACACTCAGCCCTTGCCTTCAGAAGCTCCCCAAGTTTAGGAGAGTAATGAGGCAAAGATACATTCTAGATTGTACACACTATACAGCTATACAGTTCCACAGACATTCAGGGAGAGGACTCAAGAATCAGGAGAGGGGAGTACTCGCTCCAGCTTGAGCATCAACCAGAAAGTCCTTTGACCTCTCTGGACTCCCGTCTTCTCATTGATGCAAGAAGGGATGAGGACTGGAGCTCCTCTAAGGTGCCTGCCCAGTAAATCTCTGACAATCTTTGGGCTTTGGAAAAATCAGAGGAGGGTGTGTCGGTGTTGGCAGAGGTCCTGGGAAAATGTATCCTCAAGGACGTCGCAGCTGAATTGGCCTTGAAGAATGAGATGATTGTGGAAGTTGGGTGCCAAGCATTTGAGGCAGAAGGACTAACAATGAGCTAAGCCAGGAGGGTAAAATTGTACAAAGAATCTTCGGATGGCCATTTTGTGACTTCGTTAAGAGAGATGTGAACAAGCAGGGTCATGTGATACGGATTCCATGCTGTAGTTGAAGTTAGTGGGAGTCTCTTTATTGTAACATTTTATCACGTAAGTACAAGAAACAAAAGGTTAACATGATTTGGAGTAGTACCAATTTTGGAAACCTCCTATATTGATGTTAAGAGCAAGCTTACTGAAGAGCTACATGAGAGAATGCACAATGAAATCTCCACGTTAGTGAATGATGATGATGTTAATAAAAGGTGATGGGAAAATGCTACAAATTCTTACGCGGTGAAAAAGTAGCTAATGATTGTCAAAGTGGGGAAGTATAAAAATAGCCCATGCTATCTTTTTTTTTTTTCATATTATATAATAAAATCTTTTTTTTAATTTATTGGGGTGACAATTGTTAGTGAAATTACATAGATTTCAGGTGTACAATTCTGTATTACATCATCTATAAATCCCATTGTGTGTTCACCACCCAGAGTCAGTTCTCCTTCCATCACCATATATTTGATCCCCCTTACCCTCATCTCCCACCCCCCAACCCCCTTACTATATTTCTTATGTGGATTTCTACCTAAACAAGGGATGCTGTGGAGACCCAAAAGACTGACACGTATAGGCGGCATCCAGAAATCTATTGGAGCCCAAACTGGAAACATCAACCTACCCTTGCACAGACCCATTGAGATGAGGTGGATGATGGGGGTGTGTGGGGTGGGGGTGGGGGGGGCGACTGGATTGTCACTGACCAGTGTTCTAGTTTTAGGCCAGTGCTAGGTCCATTTCTGGCAAATTGCGTCACCTGGGTCTCCTCATCTATGCAATAGGAGTAACAATACTTTCTCTCTGTGTGTCACAACAATGTTACAAGGATCAAATGAGATAATGGGAATGAATTTGCTTTAAAAAGAATCAAGTGCTATAATTGCTGGAATGAGGCAACAAAAACATTATGCACTTTGTGATGTCTGTCTAGTATAGGAACCTCTGGTGCAAACTCATTTAAAATAATTCTTTGCATTTGCAGAATGCTTTAGAATCTATTGGGTTCATAAACATATATATATATATATATATATATATATATATATATATATATATATATATATATATATATATATAAAGGGACCTCGTATAGTTTTAGATTCAGAAAACCTGGGTGTGAATTCCAGTATTGTCACTTGCTAATGTGATTTGGCATAGAGTATTTAAAGTATCTAAGCTCCATCTCCTTATTTATAAAATAAGGATAGTGATACCTACCCTGGCAAGGTGGTTGTGAGGTTTAAAAACAATAATGGATAAAAGGTCGCAAGGTCAGCGCCTGTCCACACAGGCCCTCTGTGCACGGAGGCTGTCTTTATTTCTACACTCCCCTAGGATGTGCGCTCCTGGGGCTGAGACCATGTGAGCAGGTAGGCCCAGTGGCTAGCACAGTTCCTGAGATGGAATTGGTTTTCAATAAGTATTTGTTGAGTGGATGGATGAACGGAATGAACGGGTGGGTGATCACAGCTCTGTAATAGAGATGAAAGAAGGTAATATCTGTTTTCCTGGGTAAGAAAACCAA
This sequence comes from Rhinolophus sinicus, assembly GCF_036562045.2. Taxonomy (NCBI): domain Eukaryota; kingdom Metazoa; phylum Chordata; class Mammalia; order Chiroptera; family Rhinolophidae; genus Rhinolophus; species Rhinolophus sinicus. Next base: position 49,283,831 of record NC_133753.1, read on the forward strand.
GGCTCAGAGAGTTTAAATGACCGTCCAAGGTTAATGTCAGAACTGAAAACTACAAGCAGGACTTATGTCTTGGGTTCCTTTTCCAAGCCATTGCGTGCTGCCGCCCTCTGTTGTAAACCTCTGGCTTTTGGTGAGATCACGGGCTCAAGTTTTCTGAGTTATTATTGTCCTATCTTTTAGAAAAACAGAAATAATCCTATTTGCCTGGGCTTCTTTTCTGGGTTTTATTTTTCTGTTTTGTTTTGTTTTAATCAGCGTTCATAGAGTAAAAACTTCAAGGCAACTTAAATTTTTTTGTTTCTTGAAAAGGGCCCAAAAGGAAAAGAACTGAAAAAAAAAGAAAGAAAACATAAGCAAAATTGCAAATGTCTTTGGTTTTGACAGTACTCGGTTGGCAGAACACAGCCCGAGAAAATAATCTTCACTGAAAGGTACAGTTTGTTTCTCTCTCCCGCAGATGGAAATATGTGTTTGGGAGGCTGATTCATCCAATGGCCCTTGCACCAGGCCTGGGACCAGCACTTTCCATTATTTGCTCTGTTCCTCTTTCGTTTACAAGGTCAGAGTCGATGTTTTGGTTGTTTTCCCAGCAGTGCTCTACTGACCGACTTCGCTCTAATCCCTTGATGTCACTTAAATAAACTCGAGGCGGGTGGGGGTGGGGGGAGAGAGTTGAGAACTCCAATGATTTCCTGCCGCTGTTGTTCTCGGCGGCAAATTAATTTGATGCTGTTATGTAAGTGCAATCATCCTCTCTAATCACATCACAGGATTGGGAACTGCCAGAAATAACAGAAGGGAACATTCGAGGTATCAAAGGGGAGCCACTAAAATAGATTGTTTATTTAGGTACCAAATTGAAACGTTATTATTGGGAGATGGAAAACAACCTTCACCACACTTTCCTTTCACACATCCCTGCATTTTATATACTGTATTTGTCAGTGTGCATCATCCAGAAGTAAAAGGAGATATGAAATCAGAGCTTCCAATTGTGCCATCGGGGAAGGAAAGGAAGGGAGTCAGAGATGTCTGAGCATCCTGGGGCTTTTGTTGATGCCTCAGTGTTTGGTTGTGTTTATGCTGTTGTAAGAGGTTTCTCTCTTATCTCCTGATGTTCTTTTTTTTTTATGTCTGCCTCATTCTCTTCGCTGTTCTCCCCTAACCTGCCCCATTGCCTTCTCTCTCCCCAGTTATTTTTAGCAAGTCTAAGAAACCGCTTCCTCACTTAGATGATTCTGTCCTGCTCCTTCTGGATGTTCCCTTGCTCAATGGATGGGTCACAGGAGATACGCTAAATGGTTACAGCTTCTCTGTCTTCTAACACTTTGTCAGGTTCCTCCTCCTCCCGAGCTCTTGTCCAGCTCCTACCTGGACATAGAGTCCTAGACATGAGAAAAGCAGTCCCATCCTATTCACAGAATGGTCTGTGGAGCAGCGGAGAATGGCTGAGGGTCTTGTTTTTGAACCTCAGCTCTGCTCCTCTCTCTGGGCAGATTATCATTTCTGAGCCTCAGTTTCCTCATCTGGAAGAGGGGATAGCAACACCCAGCTCAGCTTGTTTCTGTAAGTATTCAGAAAGGTAACACCCATGAAAGCCCCGCACATGGTGGTCAAGAATGTGGGCTCTCGCATTGGAATCGGAAACCAGACTTTGGATTTGGGTCCCAGCACTGCCACCCACCCGCCCAGGGACCTTGGGCAAGGTGCTGACGTCTTCACACCTCAGGGTCTTCCTTTGTGAAGTAGGATAATGATAATACTGATCAGAACAGCAGAGAGGTAAATAAGATTGCGTATTTTAAAGGCTTAGCATCGTGCCTGACTTACTAAATGTTAGTTTGATAAGCGTTATAATCATTCTCATTATTATTACTTATTGTGATAACAGCAAAAGCAAATTAAATAAAAACAATCATCATAATGAAGATCCATTTCCTACTATCCCCACTTCTTATTCCCATCACTGCCCGTCACTTTAAATGTTCTTTTCCATAAGTAATCAAGATATGACAACAGGCTGGAAGGAGGCAGAAAAATTTAAAACATGGGCAGGTTGTGGGGAAGGATGTGCTGCCATGGGAGGGAAAAGACACTCAGCTAAAGAATCCTAGAGACTTTGCCCTTGGCCTCTCTGACCAGGGCCTCTCCCTGCTGTCCTGGGCTCCACGTCCTCCGCCTTGTGCTGTGTTCAGTTCCCTCCTGCCTTTCTTCTCCACTCTGATCACCACCTGCTGTGACATGACTTATGCCCACAAAGTCCTCCTACCAGAACCAAGTGACCCCACTATTATGGTGTGATGAGAGGGGCACCTAACCTGGGAACCAGGAGATGTCCTTCCCCACCCTTCACCTCTTGGGTGACTTTGTCTGTGGGCCTTGGTGGCTTTGTCTGTAAATATGGACATCAGGGGCATAGCCCACAGAACCTGGAGTGCCAGCCAATTCCCTATTTCTGAAGCAACCACTAGGACACTGAATGCTGCTTTTCCTTGCCTTCCTTATAGGGGCTTCAGATCATTTTTAAGTAAAAACATGAAATTCATTTCTAAGCTATTCTGTTCCATATGCTGATCACAAAAGGGAATAGATGGGACTCCATGGCCATCTTTCACTCTTTCGTCTCTAATCTAATCTCAGTTTGATGTCCTCTGAAGATGTCCTACATGGAGAGTCTAATGATCAGGCTGTCCAGAGTAGCCAGTGTACCTGGGAGGAATGCTGAGGTTCGGTCACAGAGCCAAACAAAGCTGAGTCGGTGACAATCAGGCAAAATATGTTCACACAAATATATTGAAAATGAAATTAAAAAGAGATTTTTTTTTTCTTTTTCCTAAAAAAAATTATCTGGACCATGATTTTCTGTGTACCACTTCATTCCACATGAACTTCTCAAACCATGGTGTAGCTAGCCGGTTTGTATCTAAAACAGAGGAAACTCTGGTTGAGGAGACCAGTAGCACTGTGGAGAGTGAGTTCTTTCTCAGGTAGAGACACAGCTGTGGTCCCTTGGGATTTGGAGTCAGACTGTAGCTGTGCTACTTTCTAGCTGTGTGACTTAGGGCAAGTTACTTACCCTCTCTGAATCTCAATTTCTTTATCAGTAAACTGGTTGATATAGGTTCCATCCACAGGGATGTTGTAAAGACAATATGAAATAATGAATATAGAGTACTTGGCATACAGAAAGGGCTTCATTAATATTAGCCTTTGTTGTTGGTGATGTTTAGATTTAGATCTTCAGATACCTAAAATCATGAAGCAGATTTTCTTTCTGTCATATTTCTGGTAAAGAGAACACCATCTAACCATTCTAACAGATACCCTGAAACATTTATCTAGGCAGTGTTAGTTCACATCCACTTTTGTCTTGCAAAACTTGGCTTATTAAGGCAAGGGTTACTTAAATGATCATCAACTCTGTTCTCCCTCTCTTAGCTAGTGTAAAAATAGCACTTAAATTGAGCTCCTAAAATAGCTAAAAGAGTTCAATATTTGACTATATATCATACTCACCACCATAGAATATTAGTTAGGGGAAAAAACAAGCATTCACAGAAATCTCATTAATTTGCATTTCATCTGTTCTTGGAGCAATTTGCAGTAATTTAGTCTGGATCAGGCTACGTTAATTTCTTTTACATCTATGTTTTACAGAAACAATTTACTAGAAGAATTAATGGTGCAAATGAGATTGTAGGGGATATACTAAACTTTTTAAAGACAGCAACTATTTTTCCTAATAATAACGGTCTGTATGGAAATAAAACTTACAATTTATACACGGCTGTCGTTCAATGAATACATAGGGCGACATTTCTCAAAATTCCATCCAAAAGAGAGAATCATGAGGAGAAAAAAGTCCAAGATTCCTGAACGCTATATCCCCAAACTTCTTAGGGTCTCTGGGGTTAGAACCTAGGAATGTGCATTTTAACAAGCTCCCTGAGTGTTTTAGTTGGTTTACTAAAATTTAAGAACAGTTTTTATACAGAATATTGGAAAATCACATATACCTTGATAGAAATAATCCAGGAAATCTTCTTAGCAGTGGACCAGAGCTTCTGTGTGTACTGAAAAATACCAGGGCCTCTCTTCTTTAAAATATTCCAGAATTTGAACTCTTCCACTAGTACAGATTTATCTTCCCCCATAACGGGAGGTATCACTGACACATGCCCCAGTTTCCCATGATCTATGCCAAGCTTCCTGCATTATAACGCTCTAACAATCAGAAAAGCTTATGGCCTAAAAATTGTGATGGTAAGATTGGGATTCGAGAAGATGAAGAAGAGAATGGGACCCTGGGAGGCCTAGAAAGAGAACCAGAAAAGAACATGCCAGGGACTCTGTTACTGAACCAGGAGAGGCTTGGTCATAAAGGAGGGGTCAGGAGCCCAGTTATTGGAATGATGCCCAGGACAGGTTGGCAGAGGATTTTGATTTAGAGCCACTGTACAATCCACCCCTGCAGTGACATATAAGCCAAAGTGACATGAAACTTTAACACAGCTAAGAACAACATGAGAAGAAATCTCCTTACTCTATTTGCATATGACTTTTTGAAAGCAGAGGGCTTGTTCAATATGTGTACCCATTCCCTTGTTAATAAAATAATCCCTATGTCTGAAGGTGCTACTTTATATCTCTTGACATCATTATTTATTAAGTGTACCAATATTGTGTTGGGACCATTTTTTCCACTCATTTCTGTACACAATATATAGATGTGCACATGTGTGTACACACACACACACACACACACACACACACACACATTTCAGACCAGCATGTGTAAGCATATACTTAAAATATTTTAAGCTAGACTTTGACTCAAAACCAGATCTTTACTTCTTATTTTCTAATGACAAAAAATGTGCCGTAAATACAAAATTGATCTAGAGGTCAATTTTATGCAACTGTTTGCCAGAGATTAAGACCGTGGGGTGAGCAAGTTTGCTTGTAACTAAAGCACAGACTCTTGGCTATTTGCAACATTTTAAACTTTAACAAGTGGGCGATGCAATATAAATGATGCTTTAAACATTTATGCATTGGGTGGGAATCTATATTAATTATAAAACAAAGGACCAAGTCCTAGAAACAAAGAAGCATGAGTTTTTTTCTTCCTGAGTTACTTTACTAAGAATTAGATCCCCTAAAGGAAAGGTATAGAAACAAGAAAGGTTCTACCTACTTACCCACACTTGATTGTAGCTGACCTGGGAGCCTAAGACAACTCATCCAAGGACTTCCTGTGGTCTGTTTACAGATCCTGCTCTGTGCTTGCTTGTGTCCTCAAGCTATCACCTACTGTGTGTCTGAAGAACACCTCTCCTTATGCACAGCCCTCTTTCTCGTGGTCCATATGGTAAAGCCTCACCTATTCTGAAGTCCTGAGACGGTGGAGGCAAGCCCAAACTATAGGAGATTTCTTAAAGTGTCTCTGGAAAGTGACGGGGGCATGTGAGCATTTTCCTCTCTGTATAAAATAGTTGTATATATTTCTCTATTTAACAGGCCCAGGTTGAGTACAGAGATGTCAGTTATTTCAACCTGTTCCATTACGTTTTCTCTACTGCCAGTCACTCAAACTCTACACCACAGAGTGGATTAAGTTCCTCCTCAGGCTTCTCTTCCTCAGAGAATGTTCCCCTGAAACTGGTGGATGAGAAGGGTTGAACACACCCACCTCCCAGGAAAAATCTCTCTCTCACCAGTTCGCCATGGTTCCAAGGATTCCAACTTTGTTCGGACTCTCCCTTGGGGAGGGTTATCTGGGTGGTGGGTCATACTCAGCTGTTCTCACCTCAACAGAAATCACTTTGCGGGTTTCTTAGAGAACAAGAGATACCCTGGGCAGGTTTTAATTTGAGCAAGGGATTGTTCCCAACCTGGGATGTTGCCAAGCTTTAATGGAGGGTCCCTGTTGTTGGGGGACAAGAGGGAATAAGAGAAGAGGGCCGTGGGCTGTGAAAAAAAATGGTCACCAGTTCATAATTCAGCCTGAGGCTGATACTAACTAGAGTCAATCAGTGAGTGCGTGCTCACTATTTTATTCAGAGTCACTTGATATGGAATTTGACTCTTCCTCACTGGAAATGAAGTCCTAATTCTACAGGTTGCACTAAAGCGGGCAACCTATAGCATGCCATTAAAATAATCGGAATTATTTTTTGTTAGAGCCCACAAAGGAAAGATATTTTTATGACCACATCTTTGAAATGGCCTATGCAGGCTTAAGTGTCCAGTTAATTGTACCATCTTCCGTTTCATCGTGTCTGCTCACACATAGACTGAGCGAGAAAGAGTCACGCACAATGAACCCAGGCCTGGACCCTTTACCTCTTCCGGAAAGTCAGTAGAAGCTTCTGTCTCCTTGAGTTTCTCTTTCAAAAGGTTTCAGTTTTCTCTTGGGAAAGGCTAGCGGGAGCCTGGATCACTGATCACAGGTAGTTTAAGGTCAGAATGTTTTTTTTCTCTCTCTCTCTTCCCAGTCATTAACTGTGTTTATACAGAGAGTTCTAAAGACTAGAATTTATGAATCTCAAGGCTCGTAAACCGCTCTCCACTTCCCATATAGTTGTAAGCTGCAACTGGAGACATCTGCAAGGCATATCTGGCATGTTCAGCATCTGAAAAGCTGCAACTGGGCAGCAAGCTGAAAAATCAAACCTCCATTCATTAAAAAAGTAAATAAAATAAAATAAATGCACATGGCCCACCACCCCTGACAGCTGGCAGCCTCGATTTTTCCAGCTGGGCTTTAGCTTAACACCTTTTAGGATGTTGTCTTCCAAAAGGATATATTTGTGCTTTTCGAATCTGATTTTTGGATTTAAAAAATGGAGCCCCGAGACTGTGTTGGACACATACTTATAACTCCATGAAGGCTTAGCCTACAGAAGCCACAGGAAATACTATGATATTTTGGAAAAGGTCGAGTTTCATAGATTCTGTAAGGCACTCAGCAGGTTCTAATTATTTCTTTTATTTAAAAGCCCTCCAGATATTTTTTTTTCCAAAGGGTCTGTGCAATTGAGGGTAGCAGACATTTTTTTCATACTGTACATTCTTTTTGGCCGAGTGCTGGATACACAGGAAATAAAGTGGTTTTTGGAAGATCCAGCAGAGGCCAGGCCAAGGCATGAAGTCACTGAAACAAAATGGGAAATCTCCAGATCAGCAGCATCAGGGTTTGGCTGCTTTTGCACCACCACCCCCCTCCTTGTCCAGGAGGGAAAAAATGAAGCAGGTGAACACACTGATCTGTTGTGTTCTAACAGAAACCAAATGTCACTGTGTCCGCAGGCCTGGCTCAGCAGCTGGAATCGCTCAAGAGGTTTAGACACAGGCCGACCAGACAGATGTGTTGAGGCGGCCAGGAAAGTGGAATGAGTTGCCTGTGTCTTAATTCAAGGTCTTTGTGCTGCTTTGGGCCCCGATTTCTGCTGGCCTGGCTCAGGGCGAGAGCAGGACTGGCCATGCTGAGGCCAAAGAAAGCAGGCCAGCTCCTGTCGCACCAGCCTCTGAGCTGCCTCTCAGGAAAACCAGTTGCAAAGACTCTTGCCTCAAACCAAAGAGAGACTAGGCCAGCCTTTGGTCTCAGCTACTCAAAACAAAAAGACAGTATCTGATTCCGAGACAGCATGTATCTGGCTGCCTTTCCATAGGGAGGTGCAAATCCTAGGAGAGACAGGAGCATGTGAGAGGGACCTCCATTGACGGTGGGCTCTTGGCTACAGGCAAGCCGTTGCCTCTGTGGTTGGATGGGATTCTGTTGGAATCCTGGAAAGCAAAGGAAAACTCCCCTAGAAATGAGCTTGGAGTGTGTGAGGTCTTCACTTGCCACTATCTCGTTCAGATTCTTTTTGGCTGCTTTGGGCTGAATAGGGTTAATTTGGAGCAAAAAGGGAAAGAACTTCAGCCAGCATGAATGAAATGCTCCCAGGAGGAGTCACAAAATGGCCTTTCAGAAAGAGCCTTCCATTGAGATGGGAGCCAGCAGGTGAAGTCACCATCAGCGTAGGGCTTGGTGGCCAGGCATAGGCTGGATTCAACAGAATCCTGGCCGGGGCCCATCACTCCCTCCAGCATTTCCATTTAATCAGTGGTGGCAGCTGCAGGTGAAATGAGGTGGGGAAGTTGTGCAATTCCCAGTAGGTTTCCTAGGACTGAGTTTATTCCTCTCTGGCTCCCAACTCAGAGAAGATACCAGGAAGGGTTAGAGAAGACTCGCTAATAGCCCTGGGCAGAATCAGTTCTGGAGCCACTCCAGCCTCCCTTGTTATCAGGTACAGCAAGTCACTGAATGTCACACTGTACAAGAGGCCATACTAAGTGATGATTTGGGTAATTCTTCACAGTTCGCAAAGCATGCTCACAAACACTTACCTCATGTGCTCTCACAGAGGCCCAAGGTGCAGGTGGATGTCACTGTCATTGCTTGCAGTGTACTTGTGAGAACAGTGAGATCGCTGCGGTTAGGTGACATGCCCTGGGCCTCACAGCTAGTAAGAAGAAGAACCAGGACTCAAATTTAGGTCTTCAGGTTCCTACTACAGAGCTTCTATAAATATGACAAGATGCCTCCCTGGGTATAACCAAATCAGCTACATGAATATGAGCCCCGCCCTCTAGAAACTGAGAGTGCAGAGCAAACACGGATATGTCTATGTAACCCGTATACAGCAGAGCTGCTTCCTGTGCCCAGTGTCAGCACATGTCACTTCCGAAGAAGTACACATTGACTTACAAAAAAAATTGAAAAGCAGTTTATAACTTTATTGTAGTCTCTCAGAAAATTCTAAAGGAAGGGTTCCATCTACAGTTTACAGGAGATTTTCTGGGGAAAAAAAAAAATCTCTGTATCTGTCTAAATCCTCAAAACCCTACTCATCACATGATATCTGTCTAAATCACTCCCCCTCTTCAAAAACAAAGGAGGAAAAAAAAGTTCCTTCAAACTTTTTCTCAAGTCTAGTACCTTCTGATACTTACCCTTTTCTCTGCCTCTTCTATAAGTGTGGTCTCTCCACTGTACACCAATCAAACAGCCTTGGCTTCTTTCGTCCTGCTCTATCCCCAGCCCATTACTCTGATGGGAACAACAAGCCCGGGATTAAATTGGACTGAGGCTGTCTTCTCCCTGGAGTGCAGGAAGGAAGGAGAAGCTGTGAATCTTTTATTTTCCTCATCACACATGCATATGCCATAAAGACTGCAGCCTCAGGCCTTCCATCCAGTGCAGACAGTGCATAAGATGTATGTGGCTGAGCCTCACACGAAATTTGGGCTTAGAATCAGACTCATGCTTTCCGACTATGGGCAGAAAGATTGGCAGATTCACTCACCATGGCTTGTTTACACTGCCTTCGTCAACCTCAATCACTCTTTTACTCAAACTAATGCTTCCTGCCTTCATTCGACTCATCAGTGTCTATAGCAAAGTGATAATGGGATTGAACTTGACTCATCTTCCGCTTCACAGTAGATATCTTGCTTCTGTTCACTGTTTTCTTAGGACAGTCTTGGTCAAGCTTAAGTTTTCCACTTAAGTATAAAAATGGTCCTTTCATGGCAGGCATGTAAATAGGACCGATTAATGAGTTGCTACCGTCCTTACTCTTTGTTATGGAAATCAGTCTCTGTTTAATTTTTGTCTGTGTCACAGAGGCAATATCAATCAAGAGTAAATGCATTTACATGAAGAAGTATATCGTATAAGAAGTTACCTCTGTGTAGTGGGGTTTGTGTGATTTCCAAATTCTTCTGGATAGGTTTCTGCCTCTACAAATCTGACTGTTTAGTGTGAACACTTGACATTTTTTAATTGGTAAAACATTGAAGTTACTTTCACTTTTTAAAAGAGTAACAGCATTCACTGTAGCTGGCAGAGAGGAGACACCAAGCAACTTGGCTGCTGGAGACAATAACTCCTAGAATCATATATATGTTCAGTTGAGGCCTTGGGAATCATTTGCATTTCTCTCTAATCAATCTAGAATGGCTTCCTGGAGGAGGTCAGATTTCAGAAGTTACATAAATGCTGTGAGAGAAACTTTTGTTCGGCTGGGAGGGAAGGAACTGGAAGGCAACATTCTGAGGAAGCTTGGCAAAGGGTGGCATGCTGGTTTCCACGGAGATTTGTGCAGTTGGTCTGAGGCATGTGGGGGTGGTCAGCGGTGGCCAGGCAGGAAGTGGGGCAAGAAGACAAGGAAAGGAAAATTGCTGAGGCCTTTCCACGTGAATTAGGAAGGGAGAAAGAGTGAGAAGGGCCCTGAGGCTCTCATGATGAAATTCCAAGGAGAGGGCTAGACCCCCAGAGCCAAGTCTCTGGAGTCCATTAGGTCAAGGCAGCTGTGGCCCCCAGGTCCCGACACTGAGCTGTAGTGTCAGTATCTGCTGTGGCAAATTATAGGGCATTTGCCGAATGCCCTAGGTGTAAACCTCCATATTTTCCCGGGCCAGACAGGGAAGAACCAACAGCTATCTCTCCTCTGGAACATGGCCCTCTGAACAATGTTGATGACAATTTTCACAGTTGGTCTGACCCCACCCTCTGCCTTATTCTAGTTTCTGGAATCAGTCACTCCAAGGAGGCATTTTCCCATCTCCCTTTGCCCTGATCCTGGGTATTATAACCTCCAGAAAGAAAGCCTGAAGCCCGGGGCCTGGGGAAAAGCCGTATTATCAGAGAGCATGTGGACCGAGAGTAAGCGGTCTTATCCCTTTCAGAAAGGGAGAAGATTGGGAGTACGCACAGCTCCTGCAAGGCCTAGAAATCTTCAAGGTCATGTTAAGCAGAATCCACTGTTTCTGAGGACACTCTCTGAAATTCGACTGTGCCACATGAAGTTTCTGGCTGCAAATTGAATTGGAGTCATTTGTTCACTGAACCTTCTGTTCCTGCCCCACACGATTTGCTAATGGTCGGTGTTATAGCTGATCAGTCCGTGGAGGCATTTGGAGAGGACTTTGGGGTCCCTCCAGCGGCCTGTCATATACTGACCTGGAGCACAGAACGTGCACTCATTCCAAACCACACCATTTCTACTGCCCCAACCAAATGCCTACGGTGTATATTTTGCAGTTGCTGAACACCACGCAGGAAATAGGGATGATCTGAGTGTACGCTCTCGGCAAGTACCGCAGCTTCTTTCTCACCCGGGGATTGCTCAGCATTTGGGCTGAGTATGGGAGGTAGGTAAACCAACTTGAGGGTCTCTTTTGAGGAGAAAAGAGGACTCTGCTACCTTCTTTCACAAGTCATTTGGTCTCATATACGTACATAGCAATATCAGTTTGGTTTTTTTTTGGTTTGGTTTTGTTTTAAGTTAAAGACCTAAGAAACTTATGGTTTAGAGTAGCCGCAGCCCTTATTTTATGACAATTTGTACAGAGAGAAAACGCCTTTCTGGGCTGGTTTCAATTACCCCTCCATGTAAACATTAAACTCTTCGATTTTGGCATGCACACCCTCCAAACCATTACTGTTTCTTTTTTTTTCTTTCTTTTTTTTAACCTCAGCACACTCTAAGAGAACCATTTCACAGGGACAGTTCGGCTTTCGACACAGCCTAACTGGCATTGTCATTGGTGCCTGTAACGATGTCTTAGACTCCAGTTCACATCCAGGGCTGTGAATGGTGTTGCCAGACCCAATTGTGTGTCTGCAAATGAGCTGGAGCTTTTGCAATTTAAATAGACAGGCAAAGTTCATGTACTGTTTCAGTTCTCACTTTATGGGCCCCCTCGAGCTGTGCCGCTTTATTTGGCTGTGCTATTTTATGTGGCTGTTTTTGTGTGAGGTGATTTTTCTTCTGAATGTGTGTGTTTAGGGGGAGAAGGGGTCCAGGAGGGTAGCCCGCACTTTGTTTGGGTTTATAGAATCCTTTGGGAATTAAACCATTGAGCCGTGGACTGAGAAAGAATTCGGAGGCTTTTGTTGTAATGGGCTGATAGTAACTTTTAAAAATTGAAGCCCAAAAAGAGAGTGATAATCTCAGGTGTCCTTTCCAGCCTCCCTCTCTCTTTTACTCTCTTTTCCAATAGAGGAGAGGAGAAAAGAGTTTGTGTCCAGGGTGATGGGCACGTCTCTTTCTTCAGAGAAAGCCCCTCTTTCTTTCCCTCTGTGTTTTGGATCATCAGTCAAGATGGAGGGACAAAGTTGAACCTTTCTTGCAGGGGAAGGGAAAAGGTTAACATGGGAGAAAAAAAGCATAAACCATTCATTGCTTTAGTGATAGTCAAATTGTTCCAAAAAATGAAATTGTATCCTTCCTCAATTCCTAGGAGGGCTCAGCTCTAAAAACAAGCAGCAAACATGTAGGATGGAACCTCCAGGTGGAGGAAGGTTTGCTCCCGTTGTGGGGCCTGGTAGCTCCTGAGCCAAGGCAGGGTTAAGGCTCGCCTAAGACCTGTTGGAAATGGGGGGTTGAGAGAAGTTCACCTTCCTTCAGGTTGAATTGAGCCACAGAAAGCCTTCCTTGAAGTGTTTTCGAATCCTGAGTTATTTCCTTTATAAACAAGATAAAACAAAACATAAATAAAACAAAACATAAAACGTCTCCCTCTTTCACGTCCTGGGCCCTTATCCCACCTCTGATGCTTTGGAGGTCCCAGACTTGTGTCTCACCTTCAGAATCCCAGAGAAGGCTTTGCAGGGATGACTTCTCCATGAGACACAGGGCCTAGGCTCTTGTTAGGGGTTCTCCTGTATCCCCTCAAAATCCATACACTGAAATCCTAAATCCTCAGTGCCTCAGAATCTGACCTTATTCGGAAATAAGGTTATTCTGAGTAATTAGTTAAGATGAGGTCCTGCTAGAGTAAGGGGCACCCCTAATTCAATATGACTGGTGTCCTTATAAAAAGAGGAAATTTGAAAACAGACATGCACACAAGGAGAACACCAGATGAAGATTCGTTAGGCTGCCACAAATCAAGAAACTACAGGAAGCTAGGCGAGAAGCCAGGAACAGATTCTTCCCCAGAGCCTTCAGAGGGCACATGGCCTTGCTGACAGCTTGATCTTGGACTTCTGGCCTCCCGATCTGTGAGACAATAGACATGCATTGTTTAAGCCACCTAGTTTATGGCACTTTGTTACAGCAGCCCTAGGAAACGATTACAGGCTCACAATACTTTTAGGGACTCACTAAAATGTTTCCATTTTATTATTATTATTTTTTTAAATCCAAAGAGAAAGTGGATCTAATAATAATGAATATATAATAATGAAATCCAGCCGGGAACATATTTGTCCGTACACTAATGCAGTAATAAAATATAATTTTTACATGTTATGGAGGAAGAGGCTTATGAAGGCAAAAGCACCAGGGCCGAAAAAAAAAGATACGCGATAGCCCTGAGGCCCAAAGTTGATTCAGAACTGACGAGAGACCTCTGTATTGCTAGAATTTGTGATCGGGGTAGGAGTTAGCCCAGGTGCAAAAAAATAGGATAAAACATCCAATAGTTTGTGTAACTGTGTTGCAAAATATTCTTCGCTTTGGTACTCATCCTTCCTCTTTACCTCTTGAGTATTGAGTTGTGTTCGCATTTGATTTCTGTGGGAGGAAGAGGGTCTGGAGAATGTCTCCATTTGGTAAATTATCTATGTTCTGATACAGTTGGAGCATAAAGTGAAGCCAAATGCACCACGGTTTCAGCTTGTCCCCTGTGGAACTGCCTGCTTCACTAAAATGAGAAGGTTCAGAGAGCTTCAAATTAAGTCTGGCCTCCCTCATTCAGCTCCCAATAGGTCTTCCTTTTCAACCGTCTCTTCCCATTCACTTTCAAAAGCTATATTACTTATTTATGACCCAATCCAGTAGAAATAATATGCACTTAACTTGAACTTGTAACTGTTATCCTGTTAATTACTCAGTTAAAAGTCATAGAAGTGGATGGCTGTCACTGAAGTTTTTGCTAAAATCCCGACAAAGGAGAACAGCTCTTGACAAATTCATTAATTAGGATCTGGTATATAGTTCTTCGAAGTCAAATAGGCTGAGCTTCCAGGAGCCTAGTGGCCTGTGAAAATTGAATCTCATCCTCTCCAGTGGAAAGTTCGACAGACTATGGAATTAAAGTGAATATCTCTTTCTGACAAGCAGCCATAAACAGAGGTAACTTAGGTCAAACAAACAGGTGATTCTAGATTGAAGAGTGACATGTATACATGACCTTCACAGACCCAGTGGGTCTCAAACTGTAGTGTGCATCAGAATCCCCTGAAGGGCTTGTTAAAAGCACAAATTACCAGGCCCACCCCCAGAGTTTTTTATTCACTAGGTCTGAGATGGAGCCCAAGAATCTGCATTTCTCCCTCATTACCAGGTGAGGCTGATGCTGTGCGTCCAGTGGCTACACTTTGAGAACCACTGGTCTAAACATTAGCCTTCAATTGGTCTTTATCACTAATAGGTGGCAGAGAATACCATCCTGCAGTTATTAAGGAACATAATGAATGTTTAACAAAGGAACGTACTGCCTGAAGTTATAGAATCTTCCTGGATATGTGTATGAGTAAACTCCAATGCTTTTCCAGAAGTGTTTTAGGCAATTTGGCTACAAGAGCATGAAACACGAATAACAACATAATCGATGTGATTGTACACTGCTCCCTTTCTATGAGAATTGCTACCCTCCCTAGTTTGCATCCCCTCTAGTGATGGGTAGGTATTAAATGGTTATAGCAAGATTGTCCAGGATAAAGGCAGTACAGGGGTTCACCCTCCCCAGTTACCCCATTGGCATCCCCTCTAGTGATGGGTGGATATTAAATGGTTGTAGCAGGATTGTCCAGGATAAAGGCACTGCAGGGGTTCAGGTACGAAAGTAGTACACACCTGGATACTGAGGCACTTAAGATCAGCTGCACAGGTGGGGTCTAAGAAAGGGTGCAGAGAGTGGGGAAGGAATGGTTAATAAAAGTTTAGCAAGACCTTAGTCTTGGGAGCAGCGCAAAGGTGGGAAGAACCGGAATTATCTCTGCTGTGTTCTATCAGCCAACGTGTATTTATTGAACACTTTCCCTATGCAAGTTTCTGTGCAGGGCAAGGTGAGACATGCCAAGGAGGTTCACCCAGGGTTGCTATGTTCTAGTAGGGGCGAGGAAAGCAGGGCGGGCCCATAAATCATTATAATACACGGTATGCCGTACCACAAAGGCAGATTCACAGTTCTTCAAAGATGCTCCAGAAATCATCACACCTCACCTGTAAATAACTTTCATGAGGGGAAAAAAATAGAAAAAGGTATCAGATCAGAGTTTGTTCAAATCAGAGAATATCAAATCAGAGTTCATGAACTAAGAAACTGAAGCCAAAGTCTTAAACTGAATGGTGGTGTGTGCAAAGGTCTTCTTTTGGGGGCAGAAGTCCTTTGTCTACTATTACTAAATGCCAAAGGGCCCCTCTTCTCAGGGCTGTTTGGAAGAGGAAGTCAGAAGGGTTGCATTTTGAGATGTTTTCTTTCCTTAATAACTGACCTCCTGCCATGCTACTAGCACCTCTGTCATTTGCTTTAGGTGCCTGTCCCAGCTGACATGGCCAACATGAACGCTCATAGCCCAAGCAGAATGTACTATTCCAGGATACTTTGGGACCAGAGGGAAAAGCAGAAGATTGAATCTGGGGCCTACACTCAACCCGCAATCAGCTGACTTTCCTGTTCACACTCTCGCATCCCCACAACCAGCACAGGTCCTCCCCAAACTCAGTCCCTGCTTCTGATAGCATCTGCTTGATCCCCAGATGACTTCTTAGAGGTGATAGGTGAGCAAGATAATTAGGGGAGCTAACAGTTGAAATATGATAGATATTACCCCATTGTGAAGGGCCCGGACATATCTAATCTATATGTTTAGAATTGGGAATGGAGGATTATATTGGGCTTGGACTGTCAATACATCTTTCTCTGATGATGAATCAACCTTCCTTTTGGTGACTTTGCTGCTTCCTGATATTTCATCTCAAATGGAAGTGAGGAATTGGATTTTATCTTAAAAAGCATAGGGCTTTGACTCCTGTTATTCTGCTTTGCCTATATTTCCTGCCAATCTTCTTTGTGAAATTTTACTCAGTGAGCAAAGCTCATCTATTCCACAAAGACTTCTGCAACATGGACTTTTTCCTAAACAGAAACATTTCTGTACTGAACTTCTGTTTGCTTTGTCTCTTCTGAAGGCCAAAGCAGTATCTGTTTTTTGTTTGTTTGTTTTTGTTTTGTTTTTTCACCTTAGGATGCTTAATACCATTCTAAAGGTGGTAGGCCCTCAGTAGTGCAATGATTTGTGTGTGTGTTTAATTAGCATTAGTTTCTATACCTAAGTAGCAAATTAAACAGGTATGATGTAGGTGTCATATGCTTTCCTAAACACAGATTAGAATGATGTCTGCCACAGATTCAATCACACTAACTGGACTCTGTCTTCTTAAAAGAGCTACAGAAATAGTGTTTGATAATATTATATAAAAACAACCTTTTATAAAGCAAGCTATGTTTAGTTAGGGGTCAGATGATGCTTTGTTCAGTATGTCTTATCACAGATGTCTTTTATCATAAGCAACAAATCTTTCTGTGTTGGTGAACATCTCTGAAGCAGATGTCCTGTGACCCAGGGTGAAGGTTTATTCTTTGTTCTGTGATATATTTGCCTTCTCTTAAATTGCATGCTCAGTGACTCAGCTTCTTTCTCTCCTCTAAAGAGATGTCAGTGACTATTGTTTTGCTCTGTGATGCTTTATACTTCACAGGGATTTGCTTTTGTAAACTGCATGGCTAAGGGGCACACCTTAAATAACACCATTAAATAACTTTCTTTTATACCCAACTGTGCTGCCCACAGTTGTCTATACGTCAGGTCTGAGAGCAGATAGCAGAGAAAAATAAAACAATAAAAGGAGTATAGAAACAAACACCATGTATTATAAACAAATACCACTGATGTATTGGATTGCAGGAAAACAATTTAGTTAGCCATCACCAAAAGTATCACAGAAATTTTTAGCCCCAACTGTAATTTCAAAGTGGCTACATGAGTACCATGACACAGAGCTGAATGGCCTTTTGGAATAGTGCACTGGACCTTTCTGAAGCTTGGTACCAAGGTGTGGGCTCTTCTCTAATAATGGAAACCTACTTTTCTATAAATGTCTGAAAATGGAAGGGGACCCACCCAGCACATGAAGAGGTCAGGTGATACAAGAAGCCAAACAGCGGGCCGTTACCTTAGTGACTCTTTCCCATTGGTGGAGACCAGCTTTCATCTCCACAAGTTCAAAGTTTGTCTTTGCGGTGTTCGGAGATGTGAGGACAGATTCAAATCCCACAAACTCACAAAACTGGGCCCCACCCACAGACTTTCTTATTTAGTAGGGATCAGGTGTGTTTCATGTGTTTGCATTTTTAACAAATTTTCCAGGTGATGTTCATGCTGCTGGCCCAAGGACCACACTTGGAGAACCCTGGTTAGGCGTCATGTTGAATGAATAAGAACTATAATTAAACACTAAAAATCATACCAAGCATAGAGAGATGCTCATAGGTTCAAAAACTAGGGCTGATTGAAGGATCAATTAGAATCACATCTCCTATATCCATCTCATTTTCCATTTCTCTCTGCTCCTTCCCTTCTGCTTTCCCTTCTTCTCTTACTCACAATCCTTTCAATTCTCGCTCCTTCTCCTTGCCCCTCTCCCTTACTTCACCCTCTTCTTCTCCCATTCTCTCCCTACTCCAATGCCTCATCTGTGTGCAGATGGTTGGATACACATAAGTTAGGCAGCTCAACTTCCCTGCTACTGGGAACAACTGATTGAGTCCTTTGGCTTGAAAAATCCCTAGAACGCCATTGCCTGTGTTTGTCTCCATGACCCTCCTTTCTCTGTTTCCACAGGCAGACTTGATTATCATACCTTCTTTTGATATATTTATAAATTCAAGCAAGTTCCAAATTTTATCTTCCAGAAAGCTCCATAAGGTAACTGCATATCTCTGCCATGACCTTTTACATGGGATCATACAGCTTACCTTTCAGACCATGGTCTATTTTCTTCCCTAGTACTCTTGGGGGATACCCTCTGTAATCTCCAAATTACAACATTAATATTTGCACTTTAATTAAAGTATAACGACCTCCTATACTGAACTTTGTTCTTTCTTTGGAATCTCGCAATACTGCTCGCTCCTCAGTAGAATTCAGCATTAAGGTGCATTGACTTGGGGTCCATGCAAGAACCTCAAACTCCATATAAGGACCCTGCTTGCCCATGGGCTTTAACCATAGACTGGTCATACTCAGTATCTAAGTTGGGCATGTATTTTCTCACTTGTCCTTTTACCCGTCTCAATATGGCACCCTGTTTATGGTTGCTACAATTGCTAGCCTTACTAATTCAAAGAAATCACCCCCAAGAAATCAGAAAAAAAGAAAAGACTGAGAAATGAGTAGGGGAGGAGGTTGAGGACATTGACTAATGTATTTCCTGATTTAGCTCAATTTCCAAATTTAGGGACCTCATAAGAAGCATAATTGAGTCTCCTACTTATGAAAGTTCTGAGCCAGAATTCCTCCAGAGGAACAGGCTAATACCATCTCAGCAATAAAGGGGCCGACAGCAGAGCAGGTGTGTGCTTATTTTCCACACAATGCCCCGGGGCTTGGTGTTTATGAGAGTGTCCCTTTAGAAAAAGGAGATTTCTATCAAAAGAGAGTTGTTTTTGTTTAGAATAAAATAGTGTGATGGGGGAGGGGGCAATATCTGAGTCTGCTTCCCTGGGGGCTGATAATAGAAGAGTGGGTGTGTGTGTGAGTAGGTGTGTGAGTGTATGTATGTGAATATGAGTGTGGATGTGAGTGTGTAGAGGTATGTATGTGTGTGTGAATATGTGTGTGTAAGTTTTCATGTGTGTGTGAGAGTCTGTGTGGGTGGGTGTGTGTATGAGTAAGTGAGTGAAAGAGAGAGAACGAGAATGACTATCCCGTCTCAGACAGGCTGGACGGGATTACTTGATCTCATGACGCAGGGAAACAAAGCTGGCCAAATCAGGTAAAGGCTTATTTCATTTGCTTAATTTTTTGACTGGACAAACATCTACACTGAAACTCCAGGAATGCCTCCTGAAACGTGGTGGTAGATTCTCCAGTGTACCCTGGTACAAGAAGCCAGCTGCTTGCTGAAGAGTCACCACAGGGAGAAAAGCTTTGGCCTGACTTCTGCCCGGGCAGCCTGACTTGGCCACTTCTCAGGAATCTGGAAGGTGTACTGGCTCTCCCTCGCCCACCTTTCTATCTTCTATAACTCAACAATCTGATACTCGTATCTTCTTCCTGTTAGATTCCATTTCCACTTCCCTTAATGGTTGCTGTATTTTAAAATATTACAGCATATTTTTGGATAATAGGTTCTTTTAAAGGCATCTAATTTGGAGGGTGCATATGCAGAAGCTGTCCTATCCATCCATGACATTTTAAGGGAAACGTTTCTGTTTTCAGTTCTCAAGAACACTATATAGTAAACGTCTGCGAGAGACGTGTTGTGTTCCATTGTACAGTTGATTAGACTATCATTCAGCTAAGCACCTACTGTAGGTCGATGTTCTCTTGGGCTCTAAGGTAACAAAACCTTACCCACACGGAGCTTCCATTCTGGGGGGGAATAATCCTCAAATATTAGCTAAGAGAGACCTCCTGTTTTCCCTGGAACGTGTCTTCCGCAGATACTTGGCTTAGAAAGAATACCAACAGCAACTTTAAGCTTATGCAATGCATGTCTGCTTGTGAAATTCAAACCCAGGGTTGGTAATAGTGAAGTTGGTGATGCCTGTGACTGAATGGCACACTGGATTTCATTTGGGGCACAAACGACAGTCAGGTGGTAGTGGCTGCCTGGAGTGCGGAGCACAGAAGAAATCTGAGGCTGTCCTGGTTCAGTGGGAAAGAATACCACAATAGATTAGTGATGTCTGCCACCAACAGGAATGGGGGTGCAGCTGCTGGCTGTACTTTCCTCCTCTGTTCTAGTTCAAAAAGAAAGCCATCACCTTAATAAGAGTTGATTTTTATTTGTTCGATGAAGTTAACTTTTGCTCTTAGCAATTGGGGCTATCTCTAGTTAGGTGACATATTTCAGTTAATCTGGACTCTTACTGATTTTATTTTTTCTGTATTCTCCTTTTATCGTATCCCCTCTTACCCTGCATCCCTGACTCCCCAGTTTTTAGAATCCTCTTCCACCAGAAGCACGCAATGTTTTCAGACTGAATCATGTTCTCTGGGAAGGAAAGCACCCAACAAACTAAATGGTTGCCCATTCCTAAAACACATGCATGAAAGAGGATGCTTAGAGTTGACCAAGTTTAAAGCAAGGAAATTACTTTCTATTCATGAAATTTAGATGTCGTACTTGGAGGGTTGGGGCATGGCCCTTTTCTTGACATGGTTCAAATGAAAATATCCACCTTTGTTGATACTTGTTCACCCCATATGGTCCATCAGAGTTCTCAGATCTCTTGAGGTAAAAATAATGGATTGTTTAACTACTTATTTCACTACTTACTACTTCTTAGCTTCAATATGTGCCGGATTATTCTCTCTTTCTGTCAAAAGTAGCATATCTTTCCTACATGACAGTAGCTAACTGTTAAGATATAAAAAGTCAGACTGTGGTACACCTTTCCATTTATTATATGTAATACTATATAGCAGTTAGAAGGAATGATGCAAATATAGACATTGCTTGGAAGCCAATCTATGATATACTATTAAGTAAAATAAAATAATTACAGGACAGTATGCAAAGCAAAATGTAATTGAACACACACACACACACACACACTCACACACACACATATGTAATAAGTGTATATTTAAAGCATATAAATAAGCCTAGAAGAAGTTATATTAAAATGTTTTATCTCAGAAGAGAGGAGAGGGATTAAAAATATGGAGATAAGTTAATGGGTCTTTTGATTTTTTATTCTACATCCAACTGTATTTTTCAGCTTTTTACAGACAGCATGTATTACTTCTGTAATTTAAAGAAAGAAGGATTTAAATTAATTTGAAGACAACAGCAAAAGAAATCAGGCCCTAAGAGGTTAGGGCCATCGGACCAAATGCAGTTAGTTATTCAGAGTGAGAAGAATGACATTTCCTACTGTCCTTGATAGCCCCAAAGTTTCCACCTGCTAACGACCATTTCCAGGAGTTCTGTACACACACATGAAATGTGGAGGAGAGTCATCTTCCTTTATAGTGGGGAAGGCCTTCCAGTATATTCTACTTCAGGCCCTCTCCTGTGGGGGAAGATAAGATACTGGAGGCCTCATGGAACAGCTGACCATTTAAAGATCATATCACGGTCTACTTTTTTAAAAATTGCTTCCCAAACACTAGCTATTTACTCTTGTTTGTGGTTTTATTTGTTTTAGCATGGTAAGAGGTAAATGTAAAGAGTGACAGGTCACAACAAGGGCCATTTTGATTCAGAGTTGCTAGTGTTGTTACTTCCAGAGATGAAACCACAAAAAAGAGGGAATTTAGCAATTTTTTCATGTTGGTGCTAAATCCATTGTCAGCAACTAGTCTTGAAGCAGAGAGAGGGACCGTTAGATAGAAAATAGTATATTATGAGCGCTACCCCTAACTATATAAAGTACAAGTTGGAGTAGACTTTTCATTTTAGATTTAATGCACAGTTAGAAGAACAAGTGAATGAAGGACTGCATTAAATTATTACAATCCAGTTGGGATGATTTGATGCCATTTGTTGGTACAGTACGACAGACCTACCTTAACTGAAATTCCCACCCACGACTGTATTAAATGCATTCTTATAATTCATGAGAGCTTTGTATTACATGTTACATACAACAGTGTGGGTCTGCTAGTGCTGAATTTTAACAATGAAGAAAACGGAGGCTCAGATAAGTAAGTGGGTATGTCCAAGGTTGCTGTAGTGAGTGATTAATCTAGGACTGGAACCCAAGACCACTGATTCTGTTCTCTCCAACTCCCTTAATGTGAAGTTTCTTTTGGTTCACGATTCATGCCCAGAAGACCTTGTTAAAATATAGTATGTTGTTGGAGGTTGGCGTAAAGAAAATGACCAAGCCTTTCCAATTAATGTGCTGTCTGTCCTCTTCAGTGGCATTCGTGGGGCTCTTCAGCAATGAAGTTTTGATGGAGCAGAGCAGAAGTGGGAGGCACCCAGAGTTTGAGGTGGAGTTGAGCAAACTGGGAGGAAGCTCGTTTGCTCGTTGTGGGAACCTTCATCCAAAGCAAGGGCCCCAGAAATGGGAGGTTATGATTAGCAATAGATTTACTTCTTCCTATTGGCTTCTAACATTTGTCCTGCTACTATTAAGTAAACCTGAAATAAATACCCCACCAAAGGAAGTTACAAATATCCCATCTATAGAGATACTAAAGTGTCACTTTCTATTCAAATAGGATAACTTAAGGGGAGACCCCTGCCAGATGAGATGAATAATATTTTATGTTTATATAGCAGCATCATTATTTTATAATTTAAAAAAACACTGTACCTGTCTTATGGTACTTTTTAAACTCTGACTTGCAATTTAATTATATATAAATGTGAATTACGTCTCCTACCACACTCTAAGCTTTTTGAGGGTAGGACCTTTAGGTATTGAGAAATGAATGGCACTTCAGCATGTACTTGTTGCACTCGTGAATGGATCAGGGATGTTAAGACTGATCTTTTTAATTCTCTTTACTGTACTATACTTGTAAGTGCGTTGTACTTGTGAAAATTAAAATCTGGGAGATTCATAGTCTGTTCTTCATTTTTAATCTGCTTGTTCACCTTTGTAAGTGAATTGTATAGGTTTACAGGTGTTTTTGATAAGGAGAAAAATGATTTATTTAGTAGTGTTATTTTAAAGTGCAAATGAACTAACATCCCGTGTTTGTTTGTGTTAATGAACTATAACTTGCCGTTCAACCAAATGTATATTTGGATAGGAGCAACCTAGTCCCTACACAATCAGGGACAATATAATCCCTGTTCCATATTGCCTAATTCCGAGGGCGGTGGGCATATTGAAGACCCTTAATCAATACTACTGAATGGTAAGAAAACACTTGTCTCTTGGTTACAGATTCTGGTTTAGAAAACAAGAAAGGAAACATCTTGTTAAATTCTACATAAAGAATAATCACCCAGATAGAAAGTAGAAGTAAGGTTTTAGTTCCAACAGCATGCAAGCAAAAATGGAAAAATTCCTTAGGTGTGCATTCTCTTGATACAGAGGAAAAACACTGGGCTCAGTGTTTCGCAGACCTCGGTTTCCTGATCTCTGGTTCAAGTGCGGATGTCGCCCATTGTGAACAGGCAGACCTTTCAAATGCGTTTGCTGTGTATTTGTAGGGAGGAGGTGAAGCCAGGCTCAGGAGTACATTCAAAGAGGGGACGAATAGGTTCTGAGGACTGTGAATGTCAGAAGCCCTGTGAACCTCTGCTAGGGTTTCACTTGGCAGGCAGGCACCCCATTGAAACTATCTCCCCTGGGATCTCATGGGATCTGAGATCCTGCTCCTTCTCTTACTGGGTGGGATAAGAGCAATGGCCGGTTCATGTGAGGACAGAGACAGATTCTTTTCATTTTCATGCCATTAAAAAAAAAAAAAAAAAAAACCCAAACAACCAATTCCAGGCCCTTCTCTCTTCACAGCGCTGGTCCCAGTTACCTTTCCTTTGCCTCTCTTTCCAGCGATACCCCAGACACCTGAAGCCATACAGCTGTCTGCGTTCTTTCGCTGCTCTATTTTGCTCCTGAGCTCTTCTAGTTGACAGTTTGGAGATTTGGTTCATAAGCAATCAGCTATCAGGGCAAGGAACGTGAGGCTCTTCGTCTGAATGGGATTTGGGCAGGCTGTCTGAATCTTTGCTTTTGTCTGGAAACATTAAAAACGACTACAGCAATGTGTGCCCAGTGGCCCTGAGTGTAGGTAAATCTAAGCCGGAGTTTGTTAGCTGAGTAAGGTATGTTGGGAATTCAGTGGGTTTGCAACCATCCCAGAGTCCAAGTCTTATTAAAGGCTAAAAATGAGCATCGGGAAGCAATTACGAAGAAGGGAAAAGAGGCACAAGTATGGTTGTGTTTCGGGCTATTCCTGCCAAAGAGAAAATGAAAGCAATGGTCTGAGTTCAACAGAGCAATGGAGTTAGCTGAGGGCAAAAATATTTGTCTTCTGGGTTGTGGACGGCCGTGTAATCGTGTGGCTCGCTGGGGAAGAAAACCCGAAAACCTGCCAACCTGTGAGGGCTGCTGTTTGTGAGGCATTCACCGGAGTTTGCGATCCAAACGATTGTGAATGTAAAAGTTATTACGGCTCAAAAAACACTTTATATCAGGGTTAATTATAAGGAGATTCTGGAGTATAATTAGTGTTCTTTCTATGGAGGATTAGGGGCTCTCCTAAATGGCCTTTTTGATTGCCTTCTTCCCTTTTTTAATTTCCTCCTTGTCCTTTTTGATTATCTACCCCACGACCCTCAGGGCTCCTCAATGTAATACAATTAAAATAACATTTTTGTGTTAGAGGGTTTTATTTTATGAGCTATTAACCCCCTGCTTGCCTGCAGTCTGGTTCCGTCCCCCGGTACACCCACTGCCCCCAGATACCCTGGCGCGTCTGCAGCCCCTCGGGAGGCGCGAGCAGATGAGCATCTAGCCGGCCCACTTGAGCAAGGCTGGGGACCATGACTGGAAGATGGCTTTCAAGCAAGAATGGAAGGCAAAAGGAGCGCTCCTGGCTCAGCTCGCGTTAGTGTAAGTTGGCTGCTGGGTGATATGACCTCGTCTCGATTCCATTCCTGCTTTGTGCCGCCCATGGCAGATTGCCTTACACACAGTAGGTGCTCAAAACTGGCCTTTAATTTCCCACTTAGAAGCTTTTCCCTTCTTTGTTTTTGCAGTCCTACTACTACAACTAGGAACTTAGACATGTCCACTTCCCTTCCCTATTGGTCTTGAACCCATTCATTTTTCAGACTTGCCAGCGAGGCCTCTTATCAATCTTTATTTCCTTTGTTCTGAGCCTAAAGGGACATCCCAGCCAGTGCATGCATTTCAGAGTGAAGGTGACCGTGGGAATCAGTATGGAGGAAAAAATATGATTATGGAGTCAGATGAACTGGGAGTCGTACCCCAACTCCACCACTTACTAGCTCTGTGGCCTCGGCTGAGTTACTTAAATTCTCTGAGCCCCATTTTACTCATAGGTAGAAAGAGAGAGGAATTCTGTCAACATCGGAGGGTGTTGTGATGATTAAATGAAATCAAGTGTGTAAAACCTTGAGCCCAGTTCCTAACGTATGTGGCCATTCAAGACAGGAATTGCACTCCAGCACCATCACCACCATGCACCCCCTCCTACCACCACCCTCACCCCACCATTTTTGCCATTCACATTTGACCAGAACTTCTATAATTCTGCCTGGAGACTGCTCTATACAACCTCCCTCTCTTTCACTTATGAATAACCCAGGAGTGGAGGACATTTATATTCAGTGTATTTGAGGGACATAACATTTCATGACATTCAATGGCCTTTCTCAAACCATCATGGAACCCATACTTGCGTGAATAAACTCTACAAAGAATTGCCAGAGGCACAGGTCACAGTGGTCTCTTGTCAAGAAATTTCCACGGGAGACAAGTCAGAAACATGGAGTACCAGGATTTAACAATGCAAGAGTTAAATAACAATTGGGGACAATAATATCACCCTCTTAGTAAAACATGATTGTCAAATAAATAGCCCAGACAATAAGAACATAGACGATGAAAAAGGGCAAAGTACATGACAGAGGAGGAGAGGGAAGGCTTTGGTGCTGGGGGCATTTACTCTGAGATGAATCAGGGAAAAGAAGACACTGAAATGCCTGAGTTCCTAAAATAATTAAAAGTGCCCATTCCAATATTGAATATAGCACTTTTGAATATACTAAGTTAGACTGAAACCCAGTCAAAGTTATAATCACAAATCAAAATATACTTCTCTCAGTTTGATAAAACCTGAATTCATATGCTTTACAACTAACAGAGTAACAGTTATTTAATTTTGGAAGCAACCCAAGACAGGTAGAACTATCCAGATACAATATGTGAAGAGGCAGAGCCATCATGAAGGGACCAGTGTGGGAGGAGGGAGCAAGGATCTAGCCGTGCCTCTCTGTGAGGGCTGCACAGTGTTCATGGGGAAGTGATGGAGCCCTCATTCATTCAGTCAATCTACATCAACTTTGTTAAACATCTGCTATGGCTTATATGTGCTACCAGGAACTGACAAGTTGAAAGTGAGGAGGACACAGCCCCTGTTCTTAAGGAGTTTACCCTCCAGAGGTATAGGTGCTCAGATGTGGGAGCTCCTATTAACCCACTCACAGGGTCAGGGAGGGTTCACAGAGCATATCAGGCCGGTATTCGAGAAGGCCCCCAAGACTAGGTAGGATACATCATAAGCGTCCTAAAGTCAAAGGATAGGTGAAGCCTGGTAGGTTAGACCAGTAAGCAAAGGGCCTCGTCAAAAGACCCGAGAGCTCGAGTACCTGGACAGACCAAAAGGAGCCCTTCCCCAAGCAAAGTTTGCAGGTTCAAGTTCTGGCTCCACGACTTACTAGCATGTGACATCAACTCTCTGTGCTTCATTTTCCTCATCTGTAAAAGAAGGATAAAAGTCATAACAGTCTCAATAGATTATTACGAAGAATAAATGAGAAAATACTTGTAAAGTGCTTAGAACGGTGCCTGACACTTCTGCATCCTCAATGAAAGTTACCAGTAATAATAAAAATTACTATCTTGGTTATTATGTGACCTAGTAGGATAATTGTATTTATTTTTTAAGAATTTAGACCTCTTTATTTCCCAAGAGGATCTGAGGTAGCTTGTAATAATGCGTACAGTACACAAGATAAAAATTTAGCGAGTAAATCAGGGTGGGAAGAAAACATGGGTAGGAATAATAAAAAGAAGGCAGAGGTAAAGAAGTATACAAATTGCCTGCTATGAGGTTTGGTACGTTTGCTCCTTTACCTGAGTACCTAGTCTTATACAAGGTCAGGGCTCCAGAGTTAGTTGTGCCGACATAGATATGCCCATCTGGCCTCTCGTGTGGTTGAGGGGAGCCCTACATACCTGTACATACTCCATACTGTTCCCTTCCTCTTACCCTGCTGAAGGACTGACAGCGTGTCTTGGTCCTTGTTGTAGCTCCCAGCCCCTCAGCACAGGGTTTTGCACACAGTAAGCGCTCAATAAACACTTCTCAATTTGTTGTTAGAATGGATGGATGAATAGATGCATTGATGCTTGGGTGACAGGATAAATGGAGTTAGGTATCATCCTGCCTAGAGTCATAACCCTGACTCTGATAACCTCTCAGCAGTTTATATTATATTTGTGTTGGTGTGAAAACCGCCAGGAAAATTATTTGCTTACAATCTGTCATTTATTTTCTTTAGGGGATTCCATTCTTCAGATCATTTCACTGAGAAAGTGCTCATCCAGTCCAACTTTCCTTTGCGTTTTCATCCTCCTGACCTGAGAAGGGTGTCTTCCCAAAACTTTTCAAAGAAAATGGCTGTGTGTGTGTGTGTGTGTGTGTGTGTGTGTGTGTGTGTGTGTGTGTGTTTAAATGGTTTGAAAGAGTCACAGTTGTCAATCTCAATCAGTTCTGAGTTAACAAATGGTCTTTATTTCTCTCTCTTTTCAGCAGACTTTCAACCTCTATGCTCATCTAAACCAAGGGTAGCTGCTATTACTGAAGTGAAACTTTACATATTAAGCCATTTATCTATGTGTAACTGTTAGGCTTTTGATGAAATCTAGTCTTGGCCGTATCTTCCTTGGCTTCCTTCCTTGGGTAAAAAGTTCTGTATCCTAAAAAAATCAAAAACAAACACACCAAAAAAACTTCTATATTTTACTTTAATGTGATTACTGAAAAGAAATGAAGTTCCATTATCTCCACACCCTTAAAATTATCAGCAGCCCAAAGACAGATAATCCGGGGAACCCAGCGCTTCTTGCAAACTAGTCTTGTTCCATCTTTGCAAAGATCTGATGTGACATTAAATTCAATGGTCCGTGGTAACATATTCACGTGCAGAATTCCATTGGCTCCCTGTCGCACTATACATACCCTGGCCACTTCTCTGGGAAATGGTCTTGTTGTTTGTGAGACATGCGGAGGGAAGCATGAGGAATGAGAAGGAGAACCGTCGTGTCTGATGTTGGAGCTGTTCACCAGAACAAGAGGGTCTGTATCAGCCAAAGGCTTGGTCTTCCTTTCCCGCATTCTTCTCAGATGACTGCAGGACAAGGCACCCAGAAATGACCAGAATCCAGCCTTGTTGGAGGGATCTGGTATATAGCACAGGTCCAGGCCAATCAGGGAGTGAGTCCAGGGAAGTCAGCTGAACCAAGGAGGAGAAAGTGGAGGTGATGTTATATATGGGCAGGACTTAGAGTCCAGAAGGTCAGACAGGTGGCAAGGGCAGCAAGCGTGAGCCAAGAACTCTCTGATTCTTCAGAAAGGCAGCTTTCTGCTGTTGTCATCAGCCTGTTGCATGTGGCTTCCCAGGTCCCTTAGGGGTTAATCAGAGCCGGAAGAAGTTCAGAGAGCTGCAGGTAAGTCCTCTACATGAATAAGCAGGACAGAAATATGCTGTTTATTTGTACATATGTAAAGATGAAAGTTCTAAGAAATAGTGTAGCAGGTGATTGGAGGGGGCTAAGTTTACTAGGTTATCTTTGTGAATTTGTTTCCTCTTCAGTTAACTGCAACACAAGTTCATTTCTTTAATATGTAGATAATTTCATGCACTTATTTATGTTAATGATATACATTACGTTGATAACACATAGAAGTTTTCTTGGAATTCAGAACTTCAGAAAATAAATAGTAGTTGGCAAAGTGAAAAGGAAGAGAATGGAGTCAAGAGGAAAAAGGTCAAGAATAAATAGTGGTAACATGAGCTATTATTTCTTTGATAGGTTTTCAGTAGAAAGGTATCGGTATAGTGTTACCAGTTGTGATCGTTTGGGCACTGACTGAGTTCAATCCACAATGAAATGATTTGCTAAAGAAATGAATATTGGCATAGTTTGTTTAAACAACTGATGTGTTTCTAAAGAGCTGGTGGTACACCTTCTATAGTGAATCCTTCAGTAAAATCAATCACCAGCCTGTAAGGAATGGCCCCCAAAGAGTGAGATTCTGTTTGAGGATCAGGCACTTCTTATCAGAGGTGTCCTTTTGCAGAAATAATCTTTGCTCAAACTACAAAGGGTTTTGTCTTTTGTTTCAATAAAGGGAAGACCAGTTCCTGATTCGTCTAATTTAGAAGGGTTTCATATAAATGTTTCATATGTCTGGTTTGTTTAAATAGCCTTGTACGTAGATCGCAGAAGTCAGATTTCCAGCAATTTTTATTTCCCTACAGGAAGAGCAACTCGTTTATGAGTGCTTAAGAAAAACTAGCTATTGACTGAGTTCTTCAGTGGTACCCATATCTGCCTTCCCTATGGCACTTCATGCTATGAATTGTATTAATATATAGTGGTACTTAACAAATCTGGTTTGTGTTTATTTCTTAAGAATAAATATATACTTAAGTAATGTATGTAAGGAAACAAATTATTGCAATGGAAGCAGAGCCTCGCTCTCCTCAGAGAGAGAGAGAGAGATGCTTGGCTACTGTGGTTTCAATTTCCTCTTATCTGTTTCTGAATCAGAATTTACACCAGACAAATTTATTTGTCTAGGTTTTCAGACTCTATATAAAATAACAAAACAGTGTTTTGATCATTGAAAATTTTTGTGAATTGGGTCTGTCCTCTCCCCGGCAATCAATCCAGCTTAATGAGGTTATTTTTCTGTAGAGGCTGATCTCTCCAAGACACGGAGTCAAAGAACCCATGGCCTCTTTTTCTCTCTTCTGCCCCTGACTCATTCCGTGACCTTCAAAACTAAGGCAGCGCTACCCCAGGAAAGGTGGTTGTATTGATTGCAGTTGAGAACTGAGGTTTCTGCGTTTCTCGGGTTGTTTGATTGATGATGTGCGATGCAGGGAAAGCAGTGTTCAGGGAGACTCTCAGGTGTGGGGGCGGGAGGTAGTAAGTTCAAGAGTACCACAAAGATCTCTAGGCTGAACTGAGAGCTGGCGGGGGGTTTCGGTTAAATTGTGTTTGAAAGCCCTCGCAAGCCCCCAGACGAAATATGGCAAATTTGAACGCAAGGAACACTGTAGAAGTCATACCCACAAACTCTGGGAAATTACAGCCGACGGTTATTAGTCATTCTTACGGGCAATAGAGAGTGTTGTTTTTAAAAAAATTCAAATCTTATTCTATGAGTAAAGAGCTGTTCTTTCCTAGGCCAGACAATAATATTGCCAGGATCGATTCAAGAAATTAATAGGAGACCTTGCTCTGTGCTGCCAGCAAGCTTCATTTTTTGTCAAGTTCAGCCTGTACACAGGTATTTTTAAGTGCATGGGGAACCGTCAATGTACAGATTCCCCCAACACTCACTTATTTAGGCATAAATGCAGAGTTCCTGAGGGAAGAGAGAAGTGAGTAAATATATTGTGAATGGAGACAGCCACCCAGGGGGATTGGTACATTTCCTATTGATGAAAGGTGATTGGGCCCATTCAGATTTTTGGACTGGGGAATCTGGATTTTTAAATTGTTGACGTAGCGTGTATTATTAGTTATCTTCTGCCCCTTTTCTATTCACATTTAACTTTGCAACCCAAATAGTACACTTGTGTGCCTTCTAACTCTAGGGGAGGGGGATACAGGTAGTGGAGGGTAGGGACATAAACTAGTTCTCATATAAATCACAGCCCAGGCACTCAGGTGTCTTAGGGCTAGAAGAGATCCAAGAGACCTTCCTGCGTATGAGATGTGGTCCCCATCTCAGGGTCATTTCCTAAGGGTTACAGGAGCACTCAGCACTAGAGGGTCTAGATTCTAAGCATCTGCTTCCTGCTTAGCACTTCCCCCTTCAAAACCCTGCCTCTCTCCATTTTTTTTGGGGGGTGGGGGTGGGGTACAGAGACCAGGAGAGGAACAATAGAGGCAGTAGCAGTGAGGTCTGGGTGGGGGAGCTTTTTAGCTAAATGCCTCTCTAGCGAGGTAGTAGTTTATTTTGCATTCCTGGGAGGTACTGTGCTCGTGGAGCTATGCCCCATACCGTCAGAGCCATCGCTCAGCCCGCCACTCCTTCTTAAGCACGCAACACATTTATTTTACCTGTGAACGCCCACCTCCACCCCCGTATCAATTTTGCTAGTACCCAAGCATCTCAACCAATCCTTGAAGCCGGAGTCTGCAAGGTGCATTTCCTAACAAGCTGACTTTTCAAAGGTTTTTCAGCTCTCAACAACATGAAAGCTGTGTTTAAAAATTTAAGGGTCTGGTATGTACCAGTCCTTCGGAGCAGCAGCAGGACGCAGATTTTTGCAGTGCCATGATTCCCCAAACCCCAACTCTTTAAATTAAGATGTTTATGACAGCTGCCTGTGCTTAATGGAATGCACGTAGGATTGGCCATTAATTATTGCTCTCGGGTTTTTGCGCTCATTCCCTGCATTTCACCACAAAAGTCAATATTGTTGTGTACACTATTTTTAGTGCTTTTTAAAGAAACCCTCTTTATTTGGTGTTGGATTTTTTTTTTTTTTTTTTTTTTTTTTTGCTTTTATTGTAAAAACTTCCAACCATATTCAAGACTTGAAAGAAAATGCAATCCTCCAATGGACCCGTCATTCTGCTTCAACAACTATCAACATTTTACCATAGTTATTTTATCTAACCGCACTGCTCCCCCACACACACATACACATTTTAATCTTGCCGGGGTATTTTAATGAAAACCCCAGACATCATGTCATTTTGCCACTAAATATTTCAAGGTACATGTTTTTTAGAAATTTTATACAAACATAATGCTATTATCAAAAAGAAAGAAAATTAATAATTCCCTGATATTATATAATATTGAGTCCATTTTCAAATTTGCCGTTGACTTGATCAAATAAAAATCCAAGCAAGGAGGAAAAGCTTTGAACCATAACTGAACAGTTTGCATGCGTTCTTTTACCAGCTTTCACTGCGTTGTTAACAATTACCTGAAAATGACACAAATATAAACATACACACACACCCACATTGCTCATCATTTTTTTAAAAGCTCAAAAAAGGTCAGTCCTTGAACTCTGACCTCTACATTTCACTTTCAGAAGGGATCTGGAGCCTCTACTGCCATGTTTCCCCCAAAATAAGACCTAGCCGGACCATCAGCTCTAATGTGTCTTTTGGAGCAAAATTAATATAAGACCAGGTATAATATAATATAATATCATATCATATATCATATCATATAATTAATATAATGTAATAATAATATAATATAATATAATATAATGCTAGGTCTTATATTAATTTTTTCTAAACAGAAACTTTGCCTTGGTAACAATATAGTACCCTGCATCTATTGTGGAAAGTCCTCAGTTTTGTGACAGAACTTACTATTTTCCTGTGGTAAATATTTGTACAATTCCTATTGATTTTCATCAGTGAAAGGCACATGGTCCTTTTTTTGAATAATTTGTTTTATTAGTTTCAGGTGTACAAAACAACATAATGATTAGACATTTACCCTCTTGCAAAATGAGAAACCCCCCAAGTCTACTACCCCTCTGACATCATATATAGCTGTTACAATACCATTAACTATATTCCCTATATTGTACTTTACATCCCGTGACTATACATATACATACATATATATATATATATATATATATATATATTTAATTGTAGTTGACATTAAATATTATTTTATATTAGTATCAGGTATACAGTGCAGTCAGTGGTTAGGCATTTATATAATCTATGAAGTGATCCCCCCGATAAGTCCAGTACCCATCTGACACCCTACATAGTCTTTACAACATTATTGATTATATTCCCCATACTGTATTTCATATACCTGTGACTGTTTTGTGACTACCAATTTGTACTTTCTAATCCCTTCACCTTTTTCACCCAGTCCCCCAACGCCCGTCCCATCTAGCAACCATCAGTTTTTTCTCTGTATCTATGAGTCTGTTTCTATTTTGTTTGTTCGTTATTCTGTTCTTTAGATTCCACATATAAGTGAGATCATATGGTATATGTTCTTCTCTGTTTGACTTATTTCACTTAGCATTATATTGTCTAGGTCCATCCATGTTGTTGCAAATGGTAAGATTTCATTCTTTTTTTTTTTTTAATGGAAGAGTAATGCTCCATTGTATAAAGAAAGGCACACGGTCTTGGTGTGCCTCTGAGAGATCCCTATTGCACATATTAATGACTTCCTTACCTACTTACTTTGGGTTACAAGGCAGTCAAGACATGGCTGTGTAGGTAAATTTCCTGCTGCCCAAGATTTGTGTATTAAGTTCTCACTATTTCACTTTGGCTCCAGTTATCTTTTTAAAGGCTATTTGCAACACAACGACAATTTGATGGGAAAGTCAAGCTTAGTAAATGGCAATTACTCATTCTAATGTGATTAATCCAAAGACTTGTATTCCTATTTAACCAGAAAACCCTTTCTAAAGTGGTTTTTCATATGCAACTTGCAAGTCTTATTTTTATTTATTGGATTAGTTTTTAAAAGTGGGGATCTCCTTTTCTAGGGGAATGTCCCTAGTTCTCTGCTGTCACATTCACCTTGAATTCCACAAGAGAAAAACCTTTAGGAAGTTGGCAGATACCATGGCTGCATCATTGGGGATGAGGTGAGAAACTTGAGCATTCTATAAAGGTTCTTCCATCAGTGACTGATGGATGAACAGAAGGATAAATCTCTGCCCCGTAATGATGTCCAGACCACCATTTATTTCTGCGTGGATGTTGAACTAACTTTCATTATACCAACTCTACTATGTTGACATAAATTCACTGACGTGAAGGTTCTGTCTATAGTAGAATACCAACTCTTAGAATGAAAATGCAACATTTTGACAATTTTTCAGGTTTTCTACATAAAGTCCAACTAATCTGGAAACTTATTACTTTTGGAGGCTTCATCTGGATATTTGATTCAGTGTCTGGTACTTAATAGGAGCTTCATAAAAATATATTAGTAAATTAATTGACAAAGATGTGAAATTAGGAGTGATTTCAATGGAAGAAATTAGGAGTGGTTTCAGAAGACAATAGTGCAAGACAAGGGTTTTACAATTTACTGCCATGAGAGGAAGCGTATACCTGTACCTCTACCCACCTTGCTACTCAACTTCCGACATCATGGCGGACTTTATTAACACATTCTACATATTACGAACCCCATCCCTTTCTCATCTGTACTGATCAAGCCATGCGTGAAGCACTGATTCTGGGCATGACTCTTTAAAAGGAAAAGGGCCTGATATTTGTTGAATTGTTGAGTACAAGGCACTCTACACTGGACACTGTAAATTCTCTAATTTATCCACAATAATAGGCGCACGTGTGGGAATCTTTAACCACATTTTTACAGATATGGCACCAAGATGAGTAGTGTTGCTGAAATTCAAATCCAAGTTTTCATGCTCTTTGTCCTGTGCCAGTGCAGTAGCCAGTTCCTTTAGATTAGTAACTGCAAGTACATTCCGAAGAGAGGGAAGGAAGATGGTACTGAGGGAGATATCTGAATGAGAGAAGATTCACGAGGAACGTGGTAACCCATACAAGCCTGCCTTCCCAGCCTGAATTGTCTGTGGCCCATTTCTTGCTCTGGTGAGAACAATGCTAAGTGGGCTTCGTCTAGAATTTTGCTACTCAAAGCTTAGTCCGTGGACTACAAGTTTGGGCATCTCCTAGGAACTTGTAAGAAGTGTAGAATCTCAGGGCCCACTCCAGACCGACTAAATCAGAATCAGCATTTTTAACAAGATCTCCAGGCGATATGTATGCACATTAAACTTTGAGAAGCACTGGCCTAGAGGCTTGTGGGAAATGATAATTAAAGATGCTGACTGAGTAGTTCTAGTATAGCCTAAGATCATTTCTGGGTAAAGGCAATTCTGCATTAGGCTGAGAGGAAGAATCATAATTTTTTTATTAAAAAAAAAAGTATAACAATTTCTTCCAACTGTGAATCTCAAGATTGGTGGCTTAAACTCAGAAATGGAGCTTTCCCTCCTCTAACATTTTAGATTCCATTTTAGACTGCTAAACTGGGAGTGTGTTTGTGCACACGCACACCTAATTAGAAAAAAAGCTAGCCTGTGAATTTATTGGAAACTGTTGTTGGGCATTGTTTGGAAGGTTAATGGAAACTCAATTGTGTTTTCGTTATATTCCCTTTCTAAAAATATGATTTTGGCTGTGTTGTTTTTCAACATGCAGAACAATTTGCACAATTTATGTGAATGCAAATCTTAAGGAATGAATAAAGTTGTGGTTTTCATAGCTTTGTTTGCCCAAGCCTCTTCTACTCTCCTTAGACAATCTCCAAGGAAACTCTTTTCAGCCATGAAACACCAGATGAAGAAGGTCTTTGGAAAAACAATGTGAGAGTTTACCACGCACCTGTCGCAGGCAAGCTTTATGAGAAGGTTAGCAAAGGAGGAATATGTTTCCCAGGTCACTGTGTCACATCATCTCGACAGAAGGTGCTCAGTAAACAGTGTTTTCAAACTTCCACCACAGCTGAAATTTGTTTTCCTTCTTATATGCTCCTTTCCTCCACATTGTGACCTTTTACTTGGATCCTTGCTCCTTGTAGGTCTTACTATAGAAACGATTACATACTGGGAGGCGTGGCCCAGACCCTGCATCACAGAGCCTGCTAGGAAAGGAATGGATGTTTTGTGTAGTTGTTAAAGCTGATCTGCCTTCGCAAGAAAAAGCTGGAATCAGAGAGTCTTACAAGGTTTGACACTCTCCAACAGCATAGTCTCCAACAGCATAGCTTGGTGAAACGAAAAACTCATTTGACAGAAAGTCATTCTAGTCGCACCTTTACCTCTAACTAGTTAAGAGATTTTGGTCATATTTCTTCAACCTCAAGGGATGGATGGCACTTCCGCAAAAAGAGGGCCATGTACAGCCTCTCTGGCCTTCCAGTTTAAGGATTCTATTACTCATTGTACAGACCACATTGAGTGCAGCAATGAACTCATTAGATGTTCTCCCTTTCTCGCTGGTCACAGCTCACATGAGTATATTATCCAACTGGGAAGGCAGAAGGCCATTTTGACATCCCCAGATTCCCCTATGTACACATTTTCTATGTGGGAAGAAAAAAATCCTTCTTTAAACAAGAAAGGGAATTAAGAAGGCACTAATTCAATTGCTCTTGGGTTTCTGCCGGGCCCAATTTTGCCAAGTGAGAGCAGCTCACTCATCTGAGAAGGTTGCAGGCCTTCTTCATTACTCTATGAAATCTTAGCTTGAGAGGCTTGGGGTCAATGGTCTGCCAGCTGGCAACCATTACTCTATATTGTAAATCCTGTTACAAGGCATGTATCTTAGAAATCAGGTGTTTTTCTTAAACACTTAAAATGATAATCACAGCTCATGTATATCGAGCACTTCCTATGTAACACGT
The DNA here is from genome assembly GCF_036562045.2 of Rhinolophus sinicus. Classification (NCBI taxonomy): domain Eukaryota; kingdom Metazoa; phylum Chordata; class Mammalia; order Chiroptera; family Rhinolophidae; genus Rhinolophus; species Rhinolophus sinicus. The sequence continues at coordinate 49,320,471 of NC_133753.1, forward strand.
ACTATAACTAGAGACTGATATTAACCTCACTTTCCTGATGTGGAGATTGTGGCGTGGAGATGTCTGGTTACTTACCTAGATCCACGCAGCTAGTTAGAGTGATTAGGATTTGAACACAGTGTGGGGACATTATATCACTTCCCTCCTATGGAAATATTCCTGTGGGCTGAACGGGACTTGGTTGGGATGAAGAAAAAAGCGAGGAGAATAGAATATATGAGCGAGTGTATTTTAAAACATTCTTTTAATTTTGACTCTTTTCCTCCTTGTTGCTGCTGCTCAGTCTCAGTTTCACAAAAACTCTTCAGATATCCATTCAGGGTTCTCTGAGAACTGGGAACGCTGACAGTAGGAACCAAGAATTTTAAGTACAGAATTAAACATTCCCTTTGTCTTTTTGCCAAACTGATAAAAGGCACCACTGCTTTTCTTAGTGGGTAAAGAGGGGTAGGAGGAGGCACGAAGCCATTTCCTTGAACCAAATGACCTCTTCAGCCTCGTTGCTGTGGTCAGAGGAATGACTTGCGTGTTCCTGGGAGGCTGGACACCCGAGTAAGAGGTGACATTCCTGGGCTCCTCTGGCCTGGAGTGCTGGCTTCAGCACATTTGTTTTCTTATGGAAGATGACTGTATTAGTGACTATAATCTTCCTACATAATTTAGACCAATTTAGTGTGATCTTTTATTGCCAGTGAGGCCCGGACCAAAGTCGGAAAAAAGTAAAAGAAATGAAAAATCTGTTTGCCTTGCTGATTCATGTAACCTAAACTGTTGGGGTTATTTTCCAGCTTAATTCAAGTTCAAAGTATCCACCCTTATTGTTGAATAGGGTATAGGTCCAATATCCATGAGCAGAGAGGTTTCGGGCTTCCTAGTCTGAGAGATAGGATTTCCAACTTCAAGATTTTTCTTCCTCAGAGGAGAGCAGTCTGCCCTCAGAGAAGCAACTGCAACACAACGTGACTTCTAACCCTGGATGGTGTGTCGTTAACTCTAGTGGTAGGAAATCCCGAGTCAGGGAAAGAAGGTGGGTGCCAGGAGTCAGGAAAGGCATCCCAGAAGCAATAGGAATGAGGCGGACCTTGTACAGCATGGAAGGAAGACTAGCCTTCTCGCCTCTAGAAGCATTACCAGAGCTTAAATTGGCCTCCATCCATCATATAATGCCTTGCAATATACTGGGGTACTAAATGCAACTGATTAATGAGACCTTAAGCCAGCCGGGTGCACACAAAAAAGAGAAACTTAAACCATGGTGCAAACCTGATGTTAACACATGATCTCAGTTCCACTAGCAGTAGGGAATGGGGTGGAGGATTGTGTCAACTAGAGAACTTGTCCTAAAGACAGCAACTACTGAGTCAGGTCAGGTGTAAGTGTACATAGAATGCAGACACACAGGCTTTGTGTTGCTGTATTTTCTATTTTCAAGAAAAGACAGACATATATACATATATGTATTAAAAATATGTATCTGGATTTTAAATACTGGAATACACTGTGCAAGTTGATTTTTTGAAAGCGCTAGGCAGCCATTTGTAATACAAACAGAACATGTAAGGAACTGCTGGAATGTCACCTCTGCAATAAGTCTTCATCCCTAAAGCAACACTATGATATGTTCAGCACGTCCCATTTAGGGTGTGAGTTCCATTTGAAAATATCAGTTACTCCTTCTAAGATAACAAACATCACTTCTAATAGTCAAGAAGAAAAATATACTGTCATTGACATTTCAGGTTTCATGTCTAAAACAAAAAAAAAGTCAATGTGTTATTAGATTACATATCACAAAATAGTTTTATTGTACTGTTGCAGGAAAAAAGAGAATTCAAACCACTGCTATGATAATTATGCACCTTGAGAGTGAGCAAGGAAGGAATTTGGCATTTTATTTTCATATAATATGTTTCAGTAGAAGTCTTTTAAATTTTGGATTTTTCTAGTAGGTCATGGATGTAAAGGTGTTGCTGGTAGCTTTTGAAAAACCTGGAGGACCTATCCAAGGTTAGACTATCTGCCCTAAAAGAAGTATCCTCTCTCCATAGCCCTTGAACTAGAGGGTATCGGGACCTGAGGAAACAGCAGGGTCAGAAACAGCAGGACAGAACAAGGGATGGGGACAGAACCAAATCCACCATTAGGGGTGCTCCTCACAAGATAGGCAATCCTCAGTCAAGCTTCCTCTTCACCTGAAGGATAGCTCCCTAAAAATAAACCCTTCTTGTTCATGGTGTGTGTGTTCACGAGAGGCAGGACACAATAATGGGAAAGAGTCACCTTATATCACCCCTTATTACAGTTGGCTTCTAATTAACTGCTGCCTCAAACTGGCCATCTTCTTGAATAATGTAGGCATCTGTTTGACATTTATTAATTATCTATTCATTTGTTTAATAAATATGTATTGATTACCTGCTCTATGCTGGCAGCTATTTGGGCAAAAAGATGTTAGCAGTGAAGAGACAGATATGTATAGTCCCAGAGCTGCATTTAGAAGTAGGAGTGAGAAATGTACATTAATGACTAAGTCCAGGTGAAATAAAAGATGCACATGGCCTTGAGGGCACAGAGGCTGTGTTGGGAACTGTACATAGAAGGTAGCAGTGACCCACGCTTATGAGACCTGTAGAGACAAAACTTACTCTGGGAGACATTTGCCTAAGCTGGGCTGCAGGGCAAGCGTGAGGCTGGAAAAGCCCTGGTAATGTGTGATAAAAGGGGGCCCCGAATTTTAGTCGTAGCAGAGGGAACAGTTAAACAAGGAGCTTCGTTTCGTATTGCCTTGGTTCCCACCTCTAAGTGATGGAGTTGGAAGGATCATGGCCGAGGCCCCTTCCTGCTGAAAGGGCTACAGGTGCTGACTGTATGGGTGTCTTGGAGCACAGCGGGTCAAAGTCTTGCCGGGATTCTTCATGCAGGGCCTGCCCCCCCCTCCCCTTTCCTGGCCTGGGACCAGTGCTATGAGAAGAGCCCTGCTCTCCGGAGGTAGCACAGGAGCCATCCAGAAGACATAGCGTGCTTTTCCCACTGCTTAGGGAGAAATTGGGCTTCACCAGTGAGAATGTGAGTAATCGCATGCCAAGTGAAGACCACCCAGCCATTACCTGCCAACTCCTCATCACACAGCTCTTGCCGTGGTAAAGACTTGAACGTCTCCTATACCACGTTCTAGACAGATAATGATCCCTGATCTGCTTGAATGTGTCCAGTGAAAGAATTAACTGTTCTATTTTTTTATATGGATAATTCTTAAGGTAAGGAAGAATCTGTCTCCCCACGTCCAAGTGCAAGGCAAAAAAGCCTTTGTCCAAAGTGACAGAGCCTGGGTCAGAATCCAGTATCCACCCTACCAAGCCTTCAGCCCAAAAGTGTTCCTGGGACAGTCAAATCAAGGTTAAAATTCTGATTACCCAAACACTTGATATTTCGGTTACTTCTCACCTCCCCACCAACATTTTTAGACTCTACCCCCTAGCTGTGGCCATTACCTCATTTGTGTCACACAGAGGCAGGGAAGTCTAGAGGAAAGTGATGAGTTTTGGAATCAAACCAGCCTGACTCTGAATCCCCAGTCAGCTACTTAATAGCTATGAAAGTTTCGGAGGTTCCTTTGCCTCTCTGAGTTTCTTCATCAGTAAAATGAGAGTAATAATAATGATTTCTCAGTGGTGCTGTAGAATTAAATGAGATCTGTTTGTAAAATACCTGGTGCATAGTAGAAACTCAATGAATGGCGGTAGCTGTTTACGACTGCTTAACAAACTTAAATATAGTCAGTTCAAAGAGGAGTTTACATGAAGTTCATCAGGCTAAGGAAGGACACATTAGGGGATTTTATATTGCAGAATCCTACTGCTGATCTCTCCGAAGCAAGTGTGGGGTTGAATAGGCCTGGAGGCAGGGGCTGCTGCGCAGTGGTTCCTTGAAGGCCTGTGTGACTCTCCCCATTCCCATGGGCTTTCAGGAACGGCCCTGAGATAATTGTGTCTACCTGCTCACAGACCCTTTGCTAGCTGTACTGGCACTACATCAAGGCTTTCTTCCCTACCTGGCCTGTGCTATTTGAGGTCTGTAGTGCAGCCAGCCTACTGTACAGCATGGGGTTTTACCTTATCATCAGTGCTTGTTTTCAGCCTGACCCCTGGATGCCCTGTTAGGGGATAGATCTCCTGATTTCACTTCCTTCTCAGAATTCTACTGCATAAACAAGCCTGAGCTCTAAGATATAAATAATTCTAACTCTAATACCAAACAGACTTAGCCACAATATTACTGCTATACTCTGGGAACAGGGAGGGTAAAAGTGTAGGGAATTAGAAGGGCCTAGAAGGGTGGGGAAGGTGTCAGAATTTCTATCGAGCATCTGAGGCATTAAGTGAAAGAATTTTTGTGCACGTAGTATGGAAAATTCCTTCATGGCCTTTTATATAATAGAAGCTATTTCTAAGTGTTTCTCCCACCCACCTTGGGACACACACAGGCATGAAATGACAGAAAAGCGGAAGTTCTAATGCTAAGCCACAGTTGAATGTCATTTGAATAAGACATTGGTGACATTTTGTTTTTTAAAAGAAGGTAGGTGTCTAGCAAAGTCTCAGTTGGGTAGTAAACACAAATAATGCAAAAGGACCTTCTGTGGCCAGGCTGCTATGGGGAAATTCAAAGGATCTAACAGACACTCTCTCTACCCGCAAGAAGCCTAACCTTTAAGCCTCAGTCCAAGAAATCAAGAGTTTGGAAGGAAACAGGCTGAACAAATATCCATAAAAAAATTCATGCAAATGAGTGATAAACATGAACTCAAGTACGTACCCAATTCGTTTTCTGTAAATCCGTCAGGCTGCTGAGATGATGGGGATGAGGAGTAGATCTGGGAGAAATCAGAGTGGGCTCCCAGTGTTAAAAACGGGAACGGCTAAAGTTGGAGAGAGAGAGGGATAATCCAGGCCGGGGAATGGCCGTTGTAGAAGCTAAGAGCTGGGCGGAGGGTACCTTAATGAAAGAAGTGAAGCGTTGTGGGAGAGGGACGGTGCCAGGATCCAAGGAGAGTATTAAAACAGGGTTTATGTGGGAGTGAGAAAAGGAGGTGGCCTTGGGGACCACTTGAATGACTTCAAGAAATAGAGGCTTGTGGATGCTTAAAGGAAACTGTTCTTGCTTGTATCAGGGACAAGCTAGAGTCAGAGAGTTAATTCAGAGGATTAGGTGACAGGCCTTTCTTTTGTAATAGCCAGCAGTAAACTAGTCTGCCATTCTGAGGTGCTTCAGTAAATGCCCCCTTTCTGGTAGCAAACCAAAACCCACAGACTCAGTGACCAACCGAGGGCCATCCGATTGACCTACTAAATTCCAAGTTTGAGCAAAGGGCTATCTTCCCTCAGAACACACCATATATACCTCCGTTTGCTAAACAAATGACATTATCAATGTAGTTTTCTTTTTTTTTTTTGCAAAGACAAGTAACAACATCTCCTGAGCTAAGTAAGAATCAGACACTATTTATTATCACAACGTGTCAAAAAATGTAGTTCACATCAGAGGCAACTAGTTTATTAATTTGACTGAATTTTCTCTTGGGGGGTTTTCCTTTTTGGGAACTGATTTTAGCTGAGCCCACTCCCCAGAGAGCTTGGCACTAAAAAGAGTTTGAAGTTTAGGAAGTGCTACTTCGGCTGTTATTTTAAGTTCTGCTCACTCTTTGCAGAAGCACCCTCTTCCGTTCATCGGTTATTGATCAAGACGCTGGTATAGTCCTCTGTCTCTGAAGAGGGTGTGCAATGGGAAGCTGAATTCTGCCCATAGAATTTTTACAAGTGAAATCGATCAGTACCGAAGGAGAGGGCAAAGACGGCCACTCGCAGGGCTCCCAGGTTTAGACCTGTCTTGATACAAGAGATGTAGACTTGTTACATCGATTTAATAGATAGGGACTACCAAACAGGTCATTCAAGCCCCAACCCCTTCTTCCCACACCACCACCCCCAAAATACCATGCACAAACCAACCCACATTGCAGAGGGCAATGGACACCGACTTAGTCCCCCAAATGTAGAAGGACTATGAGGAACAAAACCATAGCCACATGGCTGATGTGCTATTGGAGGGTACTGTGTCTGGCAAGCAACAAACAGAAACTTTAAGTTCCATCAGTGCTATCTTAATGCTATCCTTGCCTTCTGAAGAGACCACTGGGCTAAAAGTTGGGAAATGTGGGTTCTTTCATTGGCAACTCCATTAAAGCTCCTGCCACATGAGTATACCTGGGGAAAGGACAAAGCATGCAGTCAAATGTTCCTGTCCTGTTGTTCACTTGGCAACCAGTATCAAATTTGACTGATTCTTCTTTTCAATGAGTTGATTAGGTGCTTTGAGGTCATGCAGACCTAGCCTAAATTACTAGGCGTGTACCCTTTTTACCACTTTTTATATAGCTCCATTTCCTCCCCTGAGACACGTTGATGGTGCCTGATGAACCTTTGTAATACCTGCCGCCTCCCTTCCACCTGGGACCCTAGGAGGATTAATTAGATAGTATCTATAATATACTCTGTGCTCCTTGGAGAAAGATTCTACATAAAAGCAAAGTATTATTATTTCTAAGAGGGATGATACTTATTAGCTCCTTGTAGGATCATTAACCAAATAGATTATGCTTCCTTTTAGAGAAATTATCTCCCAGTTTCCGAATTCTGACAGTCTATAGGACAGAATATGTACCCTTAAAAAATGAGGAGGGTTTGGTTGGTTGTTGAAAGAATGGGATGGATTTCTAACCATAACTCCAGAAGTTTGTTTTCAAGGACTTAGTTAATCGAAGAAAATAGACACTACTATTGCCCTTTCTCTGATTTCATAAAATGCCCTTGTCTCCTTTATAATAATTACATGGTAAAGACAACTCTATATTTCTAAGTTTGTTCATTTTATGGCCTTTTGATCCTACTATTATTGAATCCTTTGATTAAATCACATTGCAGTTAAGTAGCTGTTGAGAAATCACAGGATCACCATTGCACACATATTTGTGGTGATATTTGACAAATTGATAATGTAAGTTATGAGTGGAAAATTTTCAATCCAAACTCCAGTCCACAGAAATTTCAGGGAAAACTCAAACCAGTATTCATTTCGTATTCCGCTCATTTTTCAAATTGTGTCAAAATTCCTTATTTGGCATTTAACAAGCCCAGTCTTCAAATGAAACCAGTTGTACATGACCTGTGTTTGGAGAACTTACTACAGTGAGGTACAAACTTTCTTCACTGTGTATGCAGACAACAGCTTTCTTTTTTTCTGGCACAAAAATACCATGATGAGTATGAGAATCTTGCTGGGGGGACGCAAAACAAAACACAAAGCAAACACAAAAAACTTGAGACCGTCAAGTGAGTTGTTGAGTGAATTTTAGACAAGAAGCCCCAGAGCTAACGTCGGTGGCGCCTCCACAGGCACTTGAAGAACCATGCCAGCCCCCAGCAATTACATGGAGAAGCTCATACAAATCAAATCTTAGTCCGTTAAACTCATTCACAGGAAACTGTAATGTAGGTCAGCGTGGAGAGCAATGTGGTGTCATGTGCAAGCTCATTCACTCTCCAGAGCGGTACGAGGCAGGGTGTTCAATGTGGGAGACTTGAAGCCAATGTGTGATGCCAAAAGGTAACCATGGTATGAACTGATTCCATAGCTTAACAGCCTGATGTAAGTGTCTCTAACACAGCGTTTTGTGAATGAGTGCCCATCTGACCTAGATTATGCATTTTAAGTACACGCACCTTCAGTTTCATTTCCTTGCTCTTTCCACTGCTTTCTTGGCCCTCTTGTTCAAGCTTTTTATCTTTCCCATGGAGAAGGTTAATGCTTCTCTGAGGGATTTAAGCAAACACCAGTCCATTTCTGTGGACCGTAGGGGCAGGGAGAAAGGAGATAACAGAAAACTTTGCCCCACGGACCCCTGGTGGTGGTTTTTATTTTTTGCATTTCAGACTCAGCCCCACCCTCTAAGCGTGTACCTCCTCCAGCAACTTCGGGGAGCCACCCAGGCAGTAGGACAACAGGGTCTGTGAGTTGTGTTTGCTCTTAGGATGGGTGTGATGAAAGGAGGGTGGCAACACCCTTCTTTCCTCATAACCACACGCTGATATAGCCCCTCCCACAACTCACCACCAACCTGAAACCATGAAAAAGCACCAGAAAAGAGCCAAAATGTAAACACTTTGAAAACAAGCCTTAATTCTGTATTTTGTCCATTCAACTCACCCATCTTTATCACAGCCGTGTTGCCTAAAGTTAGGGGTAAAATTTCTTGAGAAATTTTAAGGAATTCCTTAAGCAGATTTCTTAAAGCAGATTTCATTAGAATTGATGTTTTTAAAAAGCTTTTATTAAATTATCAAAATCAAGTTCATTTCAATGTCCCCACTTTAAAATTAAGACAATACTCATTTTAAAATATTTGGAAAAGATATAAAAGCAGAAAAGAGGATAAATACTAGATACAATCTCAGTTAAAATTTTGATATGTTTCCTTCTAGAACTTCTTCTTTCTTTTCTCCTTCCTTCCTTCTTTCCTTTTTTTCTGTCTTTTAAATGCTCAAATGTTTCTTAAATCCCGGGTACTATGTTCCCAGGCTCAAATATGTGGTTATTTGGAAATATACTGCTTAAATCAAAACAACAGGGATATGTAAGGATGCACCTTGAATTACTCCACAGCACTTCCGCAGCAACCCTCTCCATTCACGTTAAACAAACAGGATGTGTGATGTGAGCTGGCATCTTCTTGGTCCCTGAAGCAACTGGAAAAAATGTTAGGGTGGCATCAACCATCAACCTAATTGTCCTTAAGCAGATTAAGCCTCCTACTTCTAGTGGTGAAATCTGCTGGTGACTGTCCCCATCTGCCTCCCCTGCCCCCATATCCACTGTTGATTAATTGCAAATTTGCTTGTGCCCCTCCAGTGTTCTCAGTATTGTTCGGTGTCCATTGAGAAAAGTGGAGCCCCATGGGAATGTGGCCAGCAATGCAATTGGCTTTCAGATGCCTGTTCCTGTAACACATCTTAGTGCTATATTTGTCATTGGACTTACGGCCTCAGAGAACTAACTTTCCAAGGTGAAAACCTAATATTGCTTCGCATGGACATGGAAGGTAAAAGCCTTTAACCCTGCAACTTAATGAGAACAAAATTAAGAGCTTCTTTAAGCAGCTTAGATTTATCTTGTCAATGTAAGTGATGGGCGATTTCTTTGTGTGCTTTAGAATAGAGATTGTGTGTGTGTGTGTGTGTGTGTGTGTGTGTGTGTGTGCCTGTTAATCTAAAGTACAGTCTTCTTGCTTCATTATGTCACCATCCACACTGTTCCTTTATGATAGACAGGGTTCATCTATTCCCTTGCTCTAAACTTAATTACTTTGCAATTAATTCTTTGTTGAAAATAGCAAGGCTCCTAAACTCAGAACACTCATTGTGAGAAAGGCTGTTTATGGATAGAGGTCAAGAGGACGTATTGGAATATTCCACAGCCCTGCCACAGATACCTTGAATGAAAACAGCAAGAGAGAAAAGGCCCGTTCCAAACAAGATGGCCGCAGAAGGTGATGGCTTCCTGCCAAACAAACTGAGTTAAGAATGTTAAACATAGCACCATAGAAAAACCTCATTCCAGTCATCTTAAGGAACTAACACTTTCGGACCTGCTATATGGCAACCAGAATCTTCCCAGCTAGTTAATACTCACACTATCTTATAAGTGATATAATTTCTTCAGGTTACACAGATACTCTTAAAGGAGATCATTCCATGCTGGTCATTGCTGAGTAGTTAGAGTACATCAGATCATTGTCTCTATGGTACCAGTTTTACAGATGAGAGAACGAAGGCTTTGAGAGGGTGAGTTGCCCAATGTTCCATAGCTGGTAAGTGGTGATCACAGCCTCAGATTTGATTGTGCGCCTGTGCTCTTCTCCAGACAAAGCCCTCGTGCTTGTTCTCCACCAGCCTGGGAGGAGAGTCTTTCCAAGGGTTTCCTGCATGTTAATTGGTCAAATAAGTGTTCCTCCAAAGGGGACTCAGAGGACATTACAGACGTGTGACTTTATAAGAAGCTGCTGTTGTCCTGTAGTATCCCAGGGCCTGTGAGGAGTCCGAAATTGATGATGTGGGCTCTGCTAACCTCATAGCTCTTTGAATTGCTGCCTCACCAGTCTTCCTGCCAGATTTTGGAGGTCAGTGGTGAGCATGTTACTGACACAGATGGAGGAGGGCACCATCTTTCTCTTATACAAAAATGGTATATAAGGACAAATCAGGAAAAATCAGAGCCTATCAGTCAGGGTCAGGGTCCTTATAACGTGTGCTATGGCCGAGGGTCTGAGAACGGCCAGAGTTTTCCATGTAGTAAGTAATAGATAAATATTGTCGAATGAATGAATGAATGAATTCTCACAGTTATAAGGGCAGAGGAGAAACAATAGATTGGTGAGTTCTAAATACTTAGCCCACTTTCTCCTGAATGAGAGAAACTGAAAGTCCAATTAGGAATTTCTCTGTGAGACCCTGTGAGTTAGTGATACCAGCTCACTTCCTCCATGAAATTTCTCTTAACTTCTTCAATCCCCTCTCATCCTTGGTGCTTCTTTTCTGAGCCTCTGTTCAGAAACTTAACTTATGAAGCATTTTATTATGTGTCATGGAACTTACAGGAAGATAAGGTACTCTCCGAGAGCTGCAAGTTTCTTGAAGGCATTCACTTTTAATTCATTCACCAAATCCTCAAGAGAGATTTTCCAAGGAGCTTCTATGTGCCAAGCACAATGACACGGGTTGAGGATCCAGAAATAAGATACTATCCCTGTACCGAATGGGAAGGAGTGATGTTTTATATCTTTGGGAGGCGGGATGGTAGGGAAGAGAGTATGCATGGGGGGTGAGCACAGACAGACAGTAAACAAAAACAACAGCATGACAGCTACGAGAATGGTAAGCGCAAAGAAGGCAACTTTGGGGGGGAATTTAGAAAAGGTGACCCCTTCCCAGGGGTGGATGCAGACCCATACCTGGACACATGGGTGGTGAATGAAATGTCCCCACCCCTCCCTTCCCCAGTGCCCTTGAGCTGTGACCAAGCTGCACAACAGACCACAGCAGGCCACGTTCAGGGTGTACTGGGGCAAGACAACCAACACAGCCTGGGTGTGATGACGAAATGAAGCCTACACTGAGTCTTGAAGGATAAGTGGGAATTAGCCCAGGAAGAGCGTTCCTGGCAGAGGAAACAAGACCAAAAAGCTCAGAGGTCTCTAAGAACATGGAACGCTTGGGAAGCAGTAAAGGCTAAGAAACCACTTGCCTTTCTTCAGCATTATACTGGGAAAAGGTTTATAGCTGGTGAAGTACATCAGTGAAAAGATTCCTGCCTTTTTTCTTATTTTGTTCACGGGGCTGTTGTTTCCCCCTCACGAAGTAGAAGATGATGAGATTATCCTCAGTTCCCACATCCTTAAAGAGTGAGTTGTAAGTATCCCTTGGATGCCTGTTCCCTATGAGTGGGATGAAAGATTTCCCTTATATATCAGCACATGGGCTCTGCTTTCTACAGTTTCTGCAAAGCTAAAGATCCCGCATCGGGGCTGTGGTTAAACAGGATCCAGGTCAATCGTGCCGCTCCCCTTCTCTTACTGAAGGCTTTACCTCCCCTTAAGGAATGCATTGCTGCCAAAAATCATGTTCGGCAGTACCTCCTTGCTGGCAATTGTCCTAGTAAAGGGGAGTAATAAGGAGGGGTTGTTACAGTTTAGACACTTTGGAATAAAGCGGTAAATTGTTACTCAAATCCCTTTTGATGGCCACTGGGCACTGTTCTTCCCATGCTCTAGTTTTTTCATAAAACATGTGCTTCCCCGGCTCCTACCTCCCCCACCCTCTCTGTCTGTGTCTCCTAATGAGCACGATATCTGGGCAGGGCAGCCCACGCTGCAGGGTCCTTCCTGTCTCTTGGACCTCCCTGGCTTTCCTCCTGGACAAGATGAGTTCGTGGAACAGCATCAGGAGTGCCACATCATGTTCTGTGTGTGCACTTTGTGTGACATCGGCAAGTGGAGCCCCTTCGCTTCTAGAATATAATTCTGAGCTAAACAAACTTGGGTAAATAGCACAGGGGGCCTCATTTATAGAATCAGCTCTATGTGAAAAGCTATTGGTTAAGTATTAAATTGCCACCAGTAATTTTCATTGCAGGCAAATACTAGACAGACTAAGGAGAAAAGTGAAACTTTCTATTATGCCAGTGATCTGTTAGAGAAAGCATGAAGCATCGGTGCTACAGCTCTATGCTTCTGTTGTTAGAATCCCAGTTTACAAAACAATCAAGAAACATGCCCAGATCTACTCAGTAAAAACAAATGTAACCAATGGATGCTCCAAACCTTAATATTGGCTTCATTTTCTAAAGAAGGGGTGAGTTGACTCAAATTCTACACATGAAGTTTTGGAGCTAGAATTTGGCTGCAGACCTTTTGATATTCGTGGGGGTTTTTCTGACATGACAGTGACACACCTCACTTGGGAGGAGAACAAAGAAAGACATAAGACAGTTAATATATTGTTTGGACTCAAATTTCAAGAAGTGGAGTGGAATAATTGATCTACCAGCTAAGCCAAAGAAAGAAAAGGAGAAAAGTGTATCTAGATAAATTCTATTTGAATTTTTAAATTAAATATGAAGAATAAAATCATAAAAATAACTTAAAACATAGGTGAATATGTTTCTGGAACAAAGTCTTTACAGGCATACAAGCAAAAGCAGAAACCATAAATAAAGGGCTAAGTAGATTTAATCCTACCCTCTGAAATATGTTTTAATTTGCATGTGTGAAAACAAATTTTTTAAATTTTAGAAAGAAAAAAGCAACATAAGATTAACTTTACAGATAGTATAAATTGGTAAGTGAAAGACTAATAATACCACAATACAAAAAAGAGGAGATTATGAACAGGCAATTAGCAAACGAAGAAATACAAAAGTCAGCAATTTTTTTTTAATCTCATACGTAAACAACAAATGTAAATTAAAAGAAGTTGCTTTTTTAGTGAATTCAGCATCAGGATTTCTTTTTCATGATAATATTCAGTGTTGGTGAGGGTACAGACTACCCCAGGAATTATAAATTGATCAACACTTTACACAGGGCACTTTAATGACATATATTCAATTCTTTCAAAAAAAATTAAACTTTCAAGACTGTGAACTTCTTTTAAAAATTATTAATGCCAACAATGATACATGTAACAGAGATATTTGTGGTAGAATTACTTTTAATACCTAAAGAATGGAAATGACATAGAGAGTTATAATTGTCAATAAGTGGTGGAATTAATGGGAATTTTAATTCTCTGGTTATTTTTTGCAGTTTGTCTAGGTGTTCTACAGTAAATATGTATTATTTTCATTTTTAAAAATAATGATGTTATCTTTAAAAAGATACTGAAATGATTTCATAGTGGCATGTCAGATGGGGCAGGCAATGGGAGCGGTCAGCCTCTAGGGAAAGGAATATTTCAGCACTGACATTGCTTCGAATTGTCAGCCCATGGTAATAATCAAAAGCAAACCAGCCTTTAAGTCGAGTTCTTTACTGTTTTTAAATTATTATTATTTAAATTATCGCACACTGGGCAACGGCTCCGACGGCATTCTCCCCTCCTTGATACATGACTGTGACTGCTGATATTTCTGCAAAGAAAGAGGAAAGGGGAACACCTCAATTTAAGCTGCAAGTATGTAAAAATCACTTGAAATCGGTACTTTATAGCCGTTTCTACAATGAAAGGCATAATCACTTCAGGACTACAAACACTGCAGCATTTTTCCAGCTTACCTAGGTGATCCTACTTCAGGAGCGGAGTGGCATCCTTTTCACTTTGTAGGCTTTTATATTCTGCGTGTGTGTGGAATCCCACAGGAGCCTCGTTTGTCCTAGCACACAGGAACTTCACAAGTGAGAGTTGTTGGCTGACTGAGAGGTATAACTCCGCGCTTCTATCCCGAAGGAACCGTGAATGAGATACCATATAATATGAATGGATATCCCCCTAGGCTCCCTATAAATTTATTATAAAGCACTGGATTTTGCAATAACAAAATAACTTATGAAATTTGAGGAAAGTGTAAAAATGAGAAATTTATGTCTCTTCAGGGTCACCCTAGACCACAGGTTCTACTGAGTAACAGGCCTGATTTCATTAACACAAAAGCAGACCTTATCTATCCAGAGCAGGCAGAAATGCTGCGGTGCGAGTAGCTCTGAAGTTTCCAGGGTTTGGGAGCCGAAAAGCAGCCGTGAGTCAACCAACTTTTCTGGAAGGAAATAGCAAATGTGGACAACTCTGTAGTGTGAGGTAATAAGAACAGCTGGTTAGACGATGCTTTGTTCGCATTTCACATCCATTTTGTCTAAGATCCTAAGGGCGCTATTTGGGTTTTGGGCTGTTCTAGGAAGATTGGGGCAGGGGGAGACTTCATTTAGGAAGATGTGTGGGATGTACAGCATTGAACTCAGGCTTGTGGTTTTTGAAATAAATAAATTGGAGCTCTTTGGATGTTTATTGTTACAACTTGCTTGGCATTTCGTTGTCTTTTAAGGAAGTCATAGCAGAGGTGAAATTTGTAACAGGGTAATTAGTCAAAATCTACTAAAAGCAATTCATACCAATTGGAGTTGTTATTAGTTCATTAGAGCTGAGAAATCTCTGCCCCTATTTATTGTTCCTGCTGGTCAAGAGTGAGGACAGAACATAAAGCTCCCTTCAGAAATCAGGCCCTCATTTTTGCTCCAGTTGAAAACCTTTGAGAATCCCAGGAAACAGTTTCCCTGTTCCAGTCGCCCACCCTACATACAGGTACTATTTATCTATTCTATCAGTTTAATGAGAGGACCATCTCCCACTCATTAAGCTGATTTGAAAAATGATCAGAAGAATCACGATTGTGTCCTTCGAGAATCTAAATGCCTCCAGGGCTGTATCCATTTTAGGAAAACCAGGTCTTTACCTTTGCTCTTGCTTCACCTCAGCATTTTCTTCTGTGGCAGAAATAATGCGTTTAGTCATTTTGGAACAACAGTCTAATACATTAATAATTGCAGGCGCTATTCCTAGAATTGTGGCTCTGCAAATGTTATATGGTGAGTGGGTCAAAGGCGGCGAGTGAGGGTGGTGTAAAGCGAGGATTTTAGGAAGGCAGGAGACACTGCAGTGTAAGCAAAAGCACCCCACATTAAAATAGACGAGGAATGCATGCTACATAGATTGCCAGACACATATGTGGCCAGGCCGTGGGCTGGGAGAAGGGGAGAGGCGCCTGGAAGGGATATTAAGAGGATAGGAAATCAGAGAAATGCAGGCTTCTTGTTCCTCAGGTTCTGGAATCAGGGAGTTTTTAAATAATCCATACCAGCAGCTTGAGGGGATTGCACTAATAGTTAACTTAATTTTTCTGGAATGTCCTTTTTTTCTGAAGTCAGCCCAAGCAGAAAGAAAATGGAACTCTCATCAATGAATCAAATGTCACGAGGGGCCAGCTGGGAGGACTGATTCCCCCTAGATCCTGTACATTTGACTCCACTCCTTAGCTGTACGTCGAGTGCAGGTTAAACGAATTGTTCGCATTAGCAAGCTGATAGGATAGCACCTTTAGATGAAGCAGACTCTATATTTTGAATGTCACCATGAGGAAAAGATAGCCCTCACAGAAAAGTTGACAGTGCCACTTGTGGCAGTATTTTACTGTCATGGTTAAAACCATATAAAATGATGACTTACCGTAAGGCTCAGAGCTTCAGCCTAATATATAATAATAATAAGACTTCTGTCAGCTTAGAAGCGGTGTCAGAATTCTCTGCAGCTTGGTGGTTTATCTGAGATGTGGTGGTCGTAGAAGCAGTACTTGGTGCCAGACTTGCCGTCTGAAGCTGATTCACTCTGACATCAACGCTCCTGACTAAGTCGCATTCACTCTGATTAGTCACTTCTGCCTTCATTTGCTGGAACTAAAATCCTGAAAGTTTCCTTGTTTCATCTGTGTACCTTTTATAGCCGTATTTAAAGCGCCCTTCAGTAAGTGACACCAAGTATGACTATTGGGGAAAAAACATTAAAAACCAGGAGGATGGTGAGCTGCCTGAAACCTTCCTGAGGTCTAAGTTCAAAGCCATCCAACTTTTACCGTATTTGCATCAGGCGGATGACTTGTTTTATTTATTCTGTCACCTTGGAAACTGAGGCACAGGTTTCATTTGTGCAAGAACAGAGTAACAGAATTAGTTATCTTTATCGTATAGCAGCTGTAGGAATTATTTGGAATATTTAGATCATCTCTAAGGATCTCTTAAAATGCAAATAAAAAATCAAGATGTTTATAGAGGAAAATAAGCAGAAAGAGGTCCCTGTCATGTCCATTCCTTGATGGACATGGGTACCTGAAAAAAGTCAACAGGGTCTTGAGTGACCAAGGATGAAAAGGAAATGTGCTAAAGGATGGGCTAAATTAACATAGCCTGAATTTTTTCAGTGCCCCCAAAACACATCTCGTTGTTGAAGCTCATGGATGTCAAGAGCCGTGTTTGGGCTTTCCGAGGGAGAAGAGATGACTTCTAGGAATCTGAATGGGGCTGGTGAAAAATGGACGACTAGCATGGAATTTGGGTCACCTGTTGAGGCTCTAGCTGATACGCATACTGTAGGCTTGTCCCCCTCAGTGCTGTGAGTCCAGGGACCATTGCTATCTTAATGGCTGTTATGTCTCCATCACCTAACAGTGCCTGAGAACATGGGGCAGTGAGAGAACACAACATCATACTGCCAGCAAAGGGCAGTATGTATGGCAAGTCTGATTTTTTTATACTTGAACAAATTTCACTTGGAGCTGAAAGATCAGATGGTCCATACATTGTTCATTAATGAGATGTTCAAGTGGTTACAAGCTTTCCTTTGGCTCTGGGACCATATTAGTGACAGCTCTGAAATTAAAGGTAACTACAGCTATCTCACTGGAGAGGGGTTGATTTCCAAATTCATAAAGACATGAAGAATGCGGTTCTCTCGTTGTGTGTATGAAAGGGTAGAGAGCGGAACCCTTGGCTGTGTGTGGCAGAGCTGATCCACTGCGTTTGCATGATGTCATAGGAGTCCAGTCTCTTACCCTGGCAGCTAGGAGTGTCCTCACGGCTTGGACAAGTCCCCTCCAGTCTCTTGCTTACAAATACATGAGGTAGAACAGAGGGGCACTTACTTGTACAGCAGTGCACCATCTAAATGGCACAAAATGAGAAAAGACAGCCAGAACGTAAAGCTAGGAGAGCCTATTAGTGAAAAAGTTAACACTGGTGGAAGGGAGGGGAGACCACAGGTCTTTGAGCTAGGAGACAGTTGTTCATCTCTGATGGGTTTTGCTGGATGCCTTTGGCTGTTGGTGTGGGCTTGGGAGGAGCACTTAAAGGATTCAGCCAGAGGAGTAAATGACTGCAATGACCACTGAAAAACGTCACCGACTGAGCTCTGGGCCCAGCTCTGCCATACAGGTGCCAGTTGACCTTGAACGTGCCCCTCCATGTTTCTGACACTCAGTTTCCTCACTGAAAAATGGCTTAACAACGTCTTCACTACTTAGTCCACAGAGGGAGATAAGGAAACCAGAATTTGGGTTGAAAATATGCTGTCAACTGTAGAACAGTGAATACGTTGTTACAATGGTTAACTGCAAGTTGCCCTTGAATAATCTTCAAATGAGTTTTAAAATGTAGGACATAAAATTATATATATATATATATATATATATATATATATATATATATACTGACGGGGAAACGCTATGTCTTGTTTGAATGAGGATCAGATTGCTATTCTGAATGATGAATTGAAATTACCTGCGAATGGGGCTGAACTGCAAGTTAGAAAGAACCATCTGCCTTAAAATAACCACTTAAGAGAGGAGGCAGGATTTCTCAGGTTCTTGTTTAGGATCGTTAACCAAGGGATGTCTGATTCTGTTTAGTTGTCTATGTAGTCGAGGTGGCCTGCTTTTAAGAGTGGCTGCTATTCTATGCCACTAATGGGACTTTTCATCCAGCCAACAAAAACGTAGGCTGCTGAGAACAGTGGGAACCAAGCAAAAAATTGTCCAAGAGGGCAGACCTAGCAAAACTATAGTATTAAGTTGGTGCAAAATTAATTATGGTTTTTGCAATTTTTTTTTTTTTTTTGCAATTATTTTTAACATTTCCAACCGCGATTACTTTTGCACCAACCTAATAAAAAGATGGTGAAGGGCCGGGCAGGGGAAGTTGGGATTTAAAGTCAGGTCTTCTGATTTATTTTCTACTGCCTGCTTCCTTCACACAGCCATACCAAATTCCAGTACTTTCTCGTCAACCAATAAGGTTATATTCCTAAAATGTATCTTAGTTGACAAAAATCGTGGTTGGAAAGATTAGGACCTTCTTACAAACAATTTAAAGAGGAGGAATAAAAGACATTAACTATTTCTTTTCATAAGTAAAATAAGATGAATGGCTAACTAAGTATATCCTGAAGCTCTCTGCTCTCCAAAGCATTGGGACCTACTCAAGTGAGTGACACTTTCTTCAGCAGGAAATAGCACTGCTGCCTATTCACATAGAGGGGGAGAAGCAATCACACCCTTAACGTAAGGGAGACTTTGGAAAGTTTTTAAAGTTTGCCAGCCAATAAGGACTTTTTATTATGAAAATTTCAAACATACATACATACAAAGAGAAGCAGCAGTGCAATGAACTCCCATCCGCTCAACACCCAGATTGAACACTTTTCAAAATTCTGCCACACTTGCTTCGTCTGTCCCCTTTTTCTTTGCTGAAATACTTTAAAGCAAATCGCGGGCACAGCAATGTTTTATCCCTACATAGTTCCTATTTCAGTACACAATTAAATGCCTGCTGTACTCACATTCCCCCATTTTCCTTTCAAGGCCACTCAAAGGTTTTGTAAATGTTATTTTGTTTTGTTTTCTGGGCCCACTATGTAGCTTAAACTCATTTTCCCCTTGTGTTTTACTCCCATAGACATGATCTGGACAATGTGGTCCAGAAGAGTATGAATGAAATGATACTGCATTGCTCTATTTGAGAAGAATGACATCCAAACTCACATATCAAATCATCATCATCATCGTCATCCAAGGGTTTAAAATCTGGCATATACAAATAGAAAAGTACCTTTAAAAAATAAAAATAAAAAACTAAGTTTGGCAAAGAGTGTTTTGCCAAACTGCTATTTCCTATTGGTCCCAGCATAGTTCAGTGGCAATGGCATCCCAACTTTTGTTTTTAAATCACTTTGAATCGATGGGAGATTGCTAAACCCAAGTTAACCTCTAAGCTGTCATATCTAATAACCCTGTGTATGGAAATCATTGTTTCCAAAACAGCTTTCTTAGTCTCAGAAATGGGAGAGTTAAACTCTTCTGAATTGCCATGTATGAGAAATCATGCAGGCTCTTCTTCTTGCTATAACGTATGGCTAAGTGGAAATTTTTCTGCACATTCTTTGTTATGCCAGAGCCAATATGAGGTTAGCTTTCCAAGCTGGGTTATAACCTTACAGCTTCTGTATCACAGATCCGTTAACAAGATCATAAAGCTCTTTCTAACAGATGAGGCCTACATGCCCTGCGTTCAGTTCTGGTAATGACCAAATTGATTTTATCAGAAGTGTTTAAAAACGCCATTTTAACTTTCCTATTGATTGCCTGACCTCTGAGTCCTGGATTGGTGTGTGTTCTCTTCCCTTTCACTTTTATATGTAGCCTTCAGTTTCTCTTCACCTGTGCAAACCTTTCCTTCTGTGTCCCCAGACCATCTCATTGAGCACTTACCTCACCATCGATGTTCCCCTCATATTCTCTGTACATTTCCAGAGGACTAGGCTCTGGGGTCACAATCAGTAACTAGATGCATAGGTGTTGGGAGCCATCTTCATTCATTCATTTGACATATTTTCTTGAGTTCCTACCATGTTCCAGGCACCATTCTAAGCACTAAAAAAATGTAGTGACAGTCCAGGAGTACAAAGTCCCTAATTTTAACAGTTGTCATTCTTGGAAAGACATACAACAACTACTTAATAGAATGTCAAAATGAGAGAAGTACTGCTGAGAAAAGTAAAGCAGAGTAGAGAATGCGGAGGGGAACACTTTTCTAGGTAAGCTGGATGGGGAGCATTCTGGGAAAAGGAGATCTTTGAGCAGAGATCTGAATGGAACAGTGGTGCATATTTTTTAGTCTTTTTCTATATATGTTTGTTTGATTTTTTTCTTCTTCTTTTGACAGAAGTAGAATCACACTATGCTTTGGGGCTTTGAATTTTTTTTCTCTCTTAGGACAGCTAGAACATTTCTCTATGAAATTAAGTTTTCATTATTTTAATGATGGCAGAGTATTCATTATGTAGACATACCACGGTTTATTTAACTCATCCTATACTGTTGACATTTGGTGTGTTCCTCCTTAATATTTTGCTGATAGAATTAATGCTATGATGAAAACCCTGTATACATCTATAATTATTTTCTAAAGCCTCCATTTCTAAAGGTCGAATTACCAGATTAAAGAAGATATTTTCCCCTTCGTTTAGCGATGAGGAAACTGAGGCCCAGAAAGATTTTGGCCAAACTCATACAGCTGGCAAGTGACAGAACTGAGATGGGATCCAGGTTTTCTGACTCTAAATCTCACATGGGAAAATAATTTCTCCATCTAATAATAGTTGGCATACTTGATAAATTCTGTGAATGTAAAGGAAATACCTTGGTAACTATTATGCTTTATTTTCTTGGATTGTCACCCAGCAGCGGTCGATCCAGACAAACTGCCTAAAATTCTGTCATTAGAGGAGAATCGAGAGTCTACAAATACATATTTAATTGACTTTTTTTTTCATCTTTCTTCAAGATGATAATAATGTGGATATTTTTAAAAGTCCTTTACAGACCCTTGGTATTCTATGTGTTAAGGAATAATTGAAGCCACCTCTCCACTTCTCAATATTTATTTCCTATCCCATTGGGTCCTGGGGCTTTTCGTGTTCATCCTGGTTCTGACAGTGGAACTCATTCTCCCCAAATTTAGAACCAAATTACAATTGTTTCCACTTCAGCAGGTTCCCTCTCCTTTCTAGGTGATTCAGGACATGAGTGAATGCTTAGAATTGTTTCCTCCTTTGCCATAACTAGTATACCCCTGTTCTATCCATGCTTCTGCCGTCAGTGGCAGACTTTGGTTTGGGGGTGGCTGCAGACGAGGTGAGATTTCTCCGGTCATTACTTGCATTGACCTGGTCTGCCCACCAGGATCCATGCTCCCTGAGGTATGATTTAGGTTGTCTACACAAGGGCATAATATGTGAAAAGTGTCTGTAGTGCCTGACTTGCTTGGGGCCGCAGCTCCATAATCTTTGGGGCATCCTCACCCAACCAGTTCCGGTAGCTTTGAGTTTGGGGATTGCAGCTATAGCCACGTGTTTGACAGCGTCCAGGCAAGTCACCTACAAACAGTGCAAGTCAGTACCTGCCCCTATTAGTGGCAAAGATAAACAATTTCAGAGGTTCGTAAAGCATTTCTTAGAAAAGTTTGTTAAGAGCTGCTGATTTTTACCAGAGTGGAACTATTCACTTATTGGCTAAAACAACTTAATTCCAGAAGGCTAGGCTGGAAGTGTTGATAGTTGTCATTTCACATCCCTGCTCAGAGCTCCAAGATCAAATTTAAGTCAACCGAGTAATATCTAATGGGTACCTCCATTTTCAATATAGAGATTCAATAAAAGGAAATCAATTTGAAAGAACAAGCATTCACATTATACTTGCTTCCATTAGTACTAATCATGCATTTGGCACCAGCAAGCCATAAGAGGAGAAATTACCCTTCTTAGGTATGGACTTTTCCTAATGCATTGAATAGTAATCTCTAAGAGTTAGGTTGAGTTTCAAAATTTCTTTCTAATATAAACTGATGGTCTCTTTATGTTGCCTTTGCTGGGGGACCAGGAACAAGGTTTTGTCCTTGGAACTGTTTTGTCAAAGATAAAGGCAGGACTTGAAAGAGGATATAGTTCTGGCCTGCTTGTCCAAAATTAAAAGATATTTCTGGGCACCAATGTCAGCAAATATGACCCAGAGATGGAAGGCAATCACTCACAAAATTTTTTTAAATTCAAAAAACAGAAAAAAAAAACACCTCTTATCGATGCCCATAATCATTTTTCAAACTAAAATGGAATTTTTTTTTCTTGTCGTAAAAAGCACCTTGATTGGTAAAAGAGCTGAAATATTATTACCGAAACAGCTCAACCTAGGCTCAAATCTAACATAAAAGAAACCTCACATGAAAGTATTATTTATCTTCATAATTAGTATTTCTAAATGATTTTCAAAGGCTTTTTATGCAATTACAAAATGTTTGATTGTCGTAACATTGCTAATGCTCCGATGGCTTCAGCGTGTTGTCCTTGGTCCCTGCAACCCTGGCACATAATTTATTTCTCTTCTGAGTGAACTCTAAGCATTAGTGTCCATTAAGAATTTTTGAAACAAAGTCCAGAGATTACTTGGAGCACTTTCAGTAACATGTACTGATTATCATTAATAGCTCTTTTGTCCTAGACAAGGACATTGTTTTGTAACATCGTTTTGTTTGGTGACTCCCTCCTCAGCTGTGTTCCTGCTCCGCCTCCTTCAGAGATTCTCTCCTTGAGGATGTGAGAAACGGAGCAAGCTCATGGGACAACTCAGGATTGGGGAAAGGGACACAGAGCCAGCCCAAACTAATGTGTTCTTCCTTCCTTTATGAAATAATTGTTAGCCACTGAAAAAATAAAGTCTAAATGCTGGACCTTGTTGCTTAGCTAGTGTCGTTGCACTCCATTTAAACTGTTGTTTCAACTCCTAGACCCTTACAATGAGGAAGTCAAAAAGAAGTAGAGAAGGGAGTGAGTGGACCCCGGAGACTGCAACATTTGCACGATGCTTTTTAATACTATGGCAGAAAGAAGGTTAAGTGTTCCAGATTTTATTTTGAAAGTTCTGCCTGAGCTCTCAAACGCTAATTTACCATATTACCCACCTGTTTATCAACATTGCCCTAATGGGCATACTTGTGTCCCGCCTCCCTCCATCCCCCCTCACCTACCCCACTCCCCACTCCTATCTCACTGTTTAACCAATGCAAAATGTCTGTGATTAGAAACATCTTTAGTAGCAGAGAAGCTAGGTGTCTACAGGGACACTATGCTAGGGGTCCTGTGTGAGTTCTCTTATTAAAGTCTATAAATCTAGCACAGAGAATTTTGTCTCCATTTTATGGATAAGAAAATGAAGCCTCAGAGAGGTTAAGCCATTTGCCCAAGACCTCACAGTTTGACCAATGAGCATCACATTTAACTCAAGCATCTTTTGAGGAGGGAGAACAAGTCTTGTGAAGTCTGCAGAGTGGGAGCCCTCCTTTTCTCGAAATTAAACTGAGAGTCAATGTGTGGGGCTAGTGTAGACTCATGGCTAGTTGGCCAATTAAAGATTTTGTTAATTATCATTTAGCACATCTCCTCCTCCCTGCCAAACAAACTTACTTGAAACATGGAAACGGGCATATTTAATGACAAAAAGAAGAAAAAAAGAAAAACTTCATTGCGTTTTATTTTAGGTATTCTTTGTGGTGTTTGTTTTTCTTTTTGTTTTTTATTCTAACACAGAACTTATTTATATGTTGAAAATATGTCTGTCTCCACAGTTGTTTCACTGTGAAAGAGGACAAGAGAAGGCACACAGGCTGAGTATTGGCAGAGGGGCATCTCTGTAGCTAGGGACTTGTCCAGAATGCAGAGCCTCTGGAAATGCTAGTTTAGCAATTGGCATATCTGAGGAAGAGGAAAGATGCCATATCTTCCCCTCCCCCCCAAAAAAAAAAAGTTAACATAAACTTGGTACCCAGGCAATTGCCTAGAAACCAAGAGACAATAAGAAGTCCATCAAGGAAGTTAATTGGACCAAGATTTGGCACTGATTGGAAATATCAGATTACATTCCTAAAATTCTCTGCTCTGTGATAACTATAACTCTGAAACTACTGATAACCGTGACAGTGATAAATTTGTGGTATTTTCATGACATTTCCTTTGCTGTACTTTGAAGCATGGTTGACTAAATAGAGTCAGGCAATCTTGCTGCATTAGAAGTCCTACCTTGGGTAGAGTATGTATTTATGGAGAGTTTTCCTCTTAGTTTTAAGGGTATTAATTGGCAATTTAAAAGTGCCGTCATATTGTTAAGTTAGAAATTAAAGCATTACCTGGAAATAAATCTCTCTCTCTCTCTCTCTCTCTCTCTCTCTCTCTCTCTCTCTCTCTCTATATATATATATATATATATATATATATATATATATATATGGTCTGGGTGAAATATAAGGAGTCTTGCAACTTTATCAAAAGGTACCATTTTTCTCTAGCCCAGATAATTTTAAAATATCACCCAAAAGAAGTGTATCTTTTACTTATATAACCTTTTGTGGGTACTGCCTTCTTTCTTCTTTGGATTTAAAGGCAAAAAGAAAAAGTTTCAGGTGGTTACCTTTGATTGTGAGCTACATTAGATTCTGTACAGCGAGAAATAGATCTGGCAGCCTGTTGCTTAGAAAGAGGTTTGGTTTGATAGCTAGAAAGCAGGGCAAGGAGCCATTGATCAATGAACTAGAAGGGAAATTAAGGATCGTGGAGTTCAACCACTTCATTCTGCAGATGAGAAAACTAAGGCTCAGAGAAGTTAAGGGGCTTGCCCAAATCATCCAGCAAGTTCGCTTTTGGCCCAGGGTATGTGAGCACTTTGCGTTTAGATGGTTGATTCCACCCCATCAGTCTTTGTAGAGAACAGGACCCGGTTCCGTGGCCTATTTGCGAATCTCGGGGGAAGGATCTTGGTGTCCTTCCCAGTCATTTGGAAGTGAATCAAAACCTTCACAACAGCTGGACTTGGTGTAACCCCCTTCGGTTGTGGTCAAAGTCCTTCACCCACGCTGGTCAGCAGCCACTTGGCCCACTTGCCAATGGGCACGTATCCTCCCTTGATTTCAGAGAGTAAAAAGAATCCAGCGGAGTTTGGGATCTAGAATGCAATGCACTCGCTTTCAAGAACTTGGTTCTCTGTCTCATGCGCTCCTCCATCAAATACGAATTTTGAAGTCAGAGCATTGGTCCTAGGCCATGAGTCAATGTGAAACCCAGAAACATCATGAGTAGCTAGGGCTTATATTTCAGTAGAACATTCAAACTCAACACTGTTAAAATAAGACTGTGTGGGCTGCCTACCTTTGGTCAGTGCATAATTAACATTTCTATCTCTTCCTAGTTTGTAAAGCTGTTTACACATCTTTATGTTATTTTAATTTTCACAACAGCCTTTTGAGTATTATTATGATTATAATATTTGTAAGATACTATTTTACAATTGTAAAGAATTAGAAATTCAGGCCCAGAGCAGTTAAATAACTTGCTTAAGGTCTCCCAGACAAGAGGCAGGAGAGTGGATGGGCAAAGAAGGCAAGCTCAGGTCAGCTTCACTTCAAACCCGGTTATCTTAGGAGCTGCCGTTTAAAAGTTTACCTTTTCCTACTCCTGGGTAGAATTAGAGCTATTTGCTTCCTAAATACTCATCACATTTTATCTTTAGAAAACCCAGTTCTCCAAAAATTCTTGATTCAGAGCTGGTACTGCTGCTGGTAACTTTAGGTTTAGGTAAGTCTCTCCTCTTTCACTTAAGGATCTGGGCAACGTATGACGCTGCAAGCCCATTAAGGGTGAGTTCTAAGGTGAGAACAACAGGAATCTTGCAACCTCTGGGGAAATGAGAAGCAAGAGAAAAGGGAAGACTCATCCCCACCCCACTTAAGGGTGAAGAAATGGCTGCTCTTCACAGACCAGGACACACAGGCCTCTCTGTTTGACTACCTCTCTCACCCAAGCCCTGGTGGGGCTTCGTGGTTTAGACAGGCTGGGGGACAGGGCCTTGCAGGTTAAAATATTTGCAGAGCTGACTGCTGAGTCGTATTCTCCAGGGAGTAAACCATTTTTTTTTTTTAATATTTACTCTTTTGAGAGGCACTGTCTATACCAGAATTTTAAAACTACGTGCTATGGATACACTTCTGGTCAGATATTAACTTACCACAAAAACTTTTTATCATGCTGAAAACTTCCCTGAGCCTCCGTTCACCCATCTGTGAAATGAGAAGAATGTTTTCTGCTTTTCTTCTCTCCATTTCTATGGAGTCCAGTACTAGGAAGCACTAGAGCTTCTATAGAGAAGGAAGTGACACAAATTCCAGTTGTTAGTGTGATCACAATTGTTATTTTTTGGGAGAGGAGAAGGAAGGGAATTCCAATAAGTTTTCTGATCGTCCCATCAAAATTGTCTTGTGTGTATTTACGTTGTTTTCATTTGTTTGCTTTTTGTAGGGAAATAGAATTTTGTCTTCATAATGGCTATTAAGTAAAAAATAAAAATAAATATTAGACACAGTCCTGTCTTCATAATTAGGAGTTGTAACATACTTTAAATATATATATATATATTGCTTTCATGAGAGATTGGGTTTTAATCCTTTCTCCATAAAAATGTGTTTATTAATTGATGGGTATAGTCTTCATTATATATAATAGATACAATTTACATTATATTTGCATAGGTCAGAGTTGCCAGATGAAATCTAGGCTGCCCATTAAATTTGAACTTCAGACAAACAACAAATGGGCATCTGAAATTCAAATTTAGCCAGACATCCTGTTTTTCATCTGCTAAATCTGGCAACTCTAATCTAGGTGTAGCCCCCAGTTATTTCTATTGATCACTAATCAGCAGTAAAACAAAACCGAGGGACCGAATCTGTGCGGTTGCTGAAGTCATGCTTTCTCCTAGAGACGGGTCTGAGAAGTTTTACCTCCGTGCTACTGTGCTCTCAAGGATCAGGCAGCTTTCCTGGAAAGATTTTCAAAATCTATTATCAGTGTAATCATCATGAAAATATTTGATGAGAACACTGCATCACGCTGTATAATAAATTTACGGAGAAAAGTCAAAGCAGTGGTATTTTCATCAGGCCTTTGGATGTCAGGAGAAAATAGTTCCACACTCAGCGAATATAGATAGGTCTGTTTTGGGCTGTGTTAAATCCAATTGTGTGCAGGTTCTGAATAATCAGGAGTGACAGCATAAGCACTTTCTCTTCAAAGTGATTTTACAGAAAGTATTATTTCCTAAGGAAAGTACACATATAGCTCTCATAATGCTGAAAGAGCACTAATGTATCAATTTAGTGGTGCTGGTGTCATGAGCTGGAGTTAGTTGCAAATTGTGTTCAGATTTTAAACTTGACTCACTGTTGCTGTTGTGGGAAGTTCCCTTCCCATGACCAAGCTTGTTGCAAAAAATTCTGGAACACTTTTTTGAGTTCCCGTGTGAGAGAGCCTTCAAGGCTCTTTGCAGAAGGTTCTAACTTCACTTTGCGAAGCCAACTCAAACATGATGAAAAACAATAGTTTAGTTTTCCTCAATAAAAAGGGAAAAAAAATTTTTTTTGAGTTGGGCCATGTAATTTCAGCTTCCCTAAATAAGTCCTTTGGAAAGTTGTTGGGGGAACAAGTGTGTGATTTTGGTCTTGGCGCACAACTTTGGAACTAACTTTTTTTTAAATGTCTACCATGGATTTTCATAACAGATTTCTTCCCTGTACGATATGTTCCGTAGCTAAGTAAGAGGTCTAATGGGGGTGCCAAATTTTTCAACAACTTTTACTTTCCAGAGGAGGGTTAAATGTTTCTCTTAATAACTTGAAAGAAAAAAATTTCAAGGTTTACCACAGTTCTTAGTCACAGGCTAACAGTTTTCAAGAGTTTTATGACTTTGAGCCTATGTGGTCTCAAGAATATCCCCCAAGAAGAATGATACAGAAAGAGTTCAAAATGGAGTACTTCTGAAACAGAGACAGTACTGTTTGCTCTGAAGCATGCGTTCCTGTTATCTTTATGTGGTCCTTATGTGCCAAATGTCGCTTAGTTTCATTCCTCACCTGCTCTCTGTAAATCATCTTGGAAACATCAAGGGTGCTGACTCATGAATCCCTCCTGTTTTCATATAGTCTATGTTCCTTTTGATGCCATTTACAGAGACGTAGCAGTCATTCCCCTTTTCACCTTAACGAGTATGGACAGACAGGTACATTGTGTGGATATAGTTTCCCTCTCCATTAAAAGTCATACTTCATGCGAGAGGAAGAGTCATTTTCATTAAAAAGTAAACACAGAATCAATGGGCATAGCAAATTAATTACTCTGTTGCTCAGCTCGCTCTGTCTGAGTAGGGTGGCATCACTCTCTTGTGCCTTAAATCTTTCCCGCTCTGCCTATAAACATGATCATCGCCCATATTTAAAATAAAAAGTAAGACTCTTCTCTCTCACCCTGTTTAATTACTATCTGGGCCACTTCTTTTTACCGCAGAACCTCTTAAACCAGTATGTGATGCTCACTGTCCCCATTGTTTGTGGTTGCATTACTCTGGGGTTGGTCCAGAGCTGCGGCCATGTGAGATTAAGACTGATCTTGCCTTTGCATCACCATCTGAACACAATGCGTTTGTGAGCACACTGAATGATGTACGAGAAGCACACACACGATGCTTTCTTACCTTTGTCATTATTTCTTCTCTTCTAGGTATCTCAGTAACGAAGAAGACACATACATGTAAGTAATGCATTTTTTTTCTTGACCCAAGTTTTCTGAAGAGTTGGAATTCGCATATGTCTGGCTGCTGTGACCCTTCAAGTATAAACTAATGTTTCAGCTGTGATCCATGGTCAACAGAGGTCATACTTTTCTACCTGTAGTGGTCGGAAGTGGTACATTTCCACCTGTTTGTACTGAGTCTGTGTTAAAGAGAGTCTAGCCATATTCTGATGAATTCTAGTGATTTCAGCCATTAGGCTGTAGAAAACTCATAAAATCTAGCCAGGAGGATCATTTAATAATTTACTGATCACCCCTATTCTGGATCCTTCTTGGAAGAGTTGGTATGTTTCTAGGAAACATCACCTTGATTTTGTTTAAACTTTGGTCTCCTTTTCCTCACCACTAGTTCACGATTTAGGTCATCTTGTACTTGTGTCTGTGGAGTAGAGATACCGACCCGTGATCTAGGCGCTGTTGTTCGACCATGAGTGTGGCCTCAAGGGCCCTGGTTAATGGCATCGGTGGTTTGATGTGGAAATGTGCGCTGGATTTATACTCTGTATTCATTCCCACTTCTCAGGTTCAACTGCTTTCATCAATTGCCTTCATTCGAACTGTACCATTAGTTTACAAACTCACGTCAATGTAAAGTGTTGTGATTTGCAATCTGAGCAATGATGTTTGACTGTGCTTTGAACCTCAGGATGAAACTAATACGTCATTGATGCAGGCAGTCAACTTTCACTGTACTTGACCAGCATATTTAGACTTTGATTGAATGTGTCATTAGAATTTGATAGCTATTGTAGACCACAGATACGTGCTACCTATGAGATGTGTTTGGGCATCCTTCTAAGGCAAGCAGTGGAGATATTTATGGCACAATTTAGGGTGGACAAAGACATGTCCCCAAATTTCTCCTAAATACACTTTTAAAATTTTTGATTTCATGTGAAACATTTGGGTGAAAAATATCTGTGTAACATCAAAGTAGTTTATCTTGTGCCTCAGTTGATTCTTGAAACCTGCTCTTGGGTTTGTCTGTCTGTCTATCTGTATTTGTAGCAAACAGAAAAAGCAAAAACAAAAACAAAAAAAAAAAAAAAAAAATAACAACAACAAAAAACCAAACACCAAATTTGATGGTTGCCTGACTTTTAGGGCCCGGTCTTGCAGTCTCTCCACGTGGCTCTCCCATGGGCTTCAATGGAATGTTTGTTTGAGGAAAGATGAAAAGGTCAGGCCTGTGATGGACACGTGATCAGGACAGCACCTCCATCTTTCAATGCACAGTTCCAGTTGGCTGTCCATCCATCAGGGTAGTCTGTGGCCCTTAGCTTTTTGGGGGTTGTTTTGTCATCATCGTTGTTGTTGTTCTTGCTGTTGTCGGTACATAATTGAGCTCATGATGACTAAGAGATTGACAGTACAGGAGACTGAAGTCCTCTGTATATCCGCAGGGCAGGCATGGTACAGAGCGCTTCCTTGCACAGCCTTGCCCATGAGCTCGTCCCTGGCCTGGAGGGACCCACTCTAGAGGTGGTAAGTAATTCAGTCTTTCTGCTAGCTCAGTCCTGGGCCTCTCCCAAACAGGAGCGGATGATTGTGCTTACTGTTTATGGTGGCTTGGGGTATGGACTCCTGGCCACCTGGCAATATACAGAAAGCCACAAACTATTTGCATTATGACTTGGCTCTTGGATACACTAGTTCAATTCCATTGGATACAAAGTGTGCCCTTCAACTAATGAGACAGAGACCATAGATGTTAGTTAATATACGGACTATCCATCCATAGGGACCTTCAAGGAATTGTCATCCCTGAGAATAATTTCATTGGTCTGTTACAGAAACAATAACCTGTGGTTGGATTTAAATTCATCAAAGGATTTAGGTGACAGCATGAGAATAGTGGCTGATGAGGAAAAACTGGATTTCCACTAAGAGGCAATATAACCAGGTTGACCTTGCAGCAAAGGCTTAACTAACTCCATCAGCTATATACCTGCTTTAAAACAAATCAAGATATAGCCCGAGTGGGTATATTTTGATTGTCTTTCTAACTAGGAAAATAAGCAGGAAAATTCTTATGCATTCAGCATTAAGTAAATATGGAAAGACTTAAAGCTCCCTTTATGTAATTCAAGTATTAAATTGACAGAAAGATTTAGATCAGAAATCATCTTGTTTTATTTTGGGGTTTTTTTTTTTCTTTTTGGTTGATGTTTACTTTCATGATTTACTTTCAAAATGAAATGGCCCAATCAAGTTAGGAAGAATAGCACTGAACAGATAGTTGACACAAAATTTTACATAAGCCAAGAAGAAATTTAATTGTCCAAGCTGCGTGTTACTGAAAGTCTTATGCCACTAAAACGTGGAGGTTGTTTTTGTCACCAAATTGAGCAGACAGCCCATCATATTTCTGATCTTAGCATCTCTACAGGGACCACAACTTGTGAGGAGGAAGAAAATCAACCACTTCTTTCTCTATTAATAGTAATACAAACGACTTCTTTCGCATCTGTCGGATTTTTCTTGAAAACTGAACTGTCCTAACTTGCTTATAAGTTTTCTTAAGATGTTAAATTCTAGCTCCTCTTAAATCATCTTGACATCTGTTCTTCAAAAAGTTTCACTGTCAGTGAGTAAAGTGTATGAATTCATTTTTGTACTGTCTGACGACTTCCATTTTTAGCCAGGGTTCTGGAAACCTTGGTCAAGGTTTGACTACATAATCATCGACAGCTGAAGTCACCCCACATTAGTGCTTTCAATCTGGGTTTCCTAACTGCCCTGCAGAGCGATTGTTCAACTTACAAATTAACATGTATAGTTGTAGAATATATTATCAGACCAGAGTGTCAGCTCACCGGTCATACATGCCAGAACTACAGAATGAACCTGAATAGTTGTGACACTTGATAATATTTTAGGCCACCTTGTTATCTGGAAAGCATAGGTATTGCTTCTTTAAAAAAAGAAGAAAAAAATATATGTATTTTTAAATTAATTAATTAATTAATTAATTTGTTTACTTATTTATTTATAGGGTGAGTAGTTGAGCCAGAAATTCCCAGGAAAGAAAATCTGATGGTTAGCTTCAGAGGAATCCACAAGCATGGTCTTGGAAGAACTCAGATTCTCCTGAGTTCCTGAGAAGTAAACAAACACATTAGTGTTTGTCATTAACTTTACTTGATCCGTCAGGAAAGGCAAAGCTTTGGGGCTTCTAGTACAAAGTCATCATGACCAAATTGGTCAAGGAATTCTTATGATTTTTTTATGTTCTTCAAATGTTGATAGGAAACGTTGCTGTTGGTTTTGGGTGTATGAACATAAAAGGGAGTTTTTACTTGGGGGATATGGACACACGAGAGAAATTTTACACTGTAGTGTAGAATTTCCATTTAATTTGTGTGGTGATTATATAGCACCTGTATTTGGTTGGACACTTTCAAGCTTGCTTTTGCTTTGGTGTTTCACAAGTTTGTTCTGATCTCTTTCCTGCTGAAATAGCACCATGTGGATAAGTATCTTTTTCTTGGAATCAGCTGCTGTCTTGGTTTTTATTATTTGCCAAGGACAACGGACCGTTTGCTCCTGACTTCTTAATCTAATTCCACTTGGATGGTTCTGCATTCACTAAAATGTTAGGATATGACAAATGTGGAGGTGAAAAAGTGAAAAATGCAACCGATCCTCTTAGCTACTTCCAGCTACTGGGAAGTTTAGCATCACAGAGGTATAATCTTAGGGATTCTATAAACCAGCCACCACATCACAGACCCCAAAGATACCTGTTAGGCCCCTGGATTGCTTCCAGAAGCAACAGACCATTGTCAGTCACTTCCTTCTGTTCTCATCCTTGTTTATATTCCTTATTCTTCCTGTTTAAATCTGTTCTGCTTGCTTTCTTCCAACTCAGAAACAGGCACTTACAAACATGCAAAAGCTACAGATTACTCAGTAAGCAGTCAGGAAAATGTGTCAGTTGATCCAATTTAACTTTTCCACAGTAAATTACACAATGAAATATGCTTCTGAACCCGCCAAAATATTTAATTCGTACACAAATTGCCATTAAAAGGAAATTTAGTACATTTCCAAATGTTTGGCTATAGGAGGCTAATACCTAAAATATAAAATTAAAGCCTTATATTATTTATAAAGAGATTTAGTTCTTAATAGTAAAACTATTTTAGAAGAAATTAGAATCGTTCTTTGGGAAATAATCCTTTGTATCTATAAAAGTGTTTATTGCAATCATTTAAAGTGGAATAGGTTAATGTATTCACTTTTCATCCCTAGAGACTTGGTTTTGAATTTGACTTAGAGAAAATTAGTTTTGAGGCCTCAACCTCCTCTCCTTAGGCATTTGTTGATATCACAAAACTGACCCAACAATTTGTCATGACTGTTGCCATTTACTAGGAGGTCCAAGAACTAGAATAACCTTATTTTCTCATGTTCTTTTCCTTTCCTTGAGGCCATTCCTTTTGATTGAAGACTCTTAGCAACCCCAAACTTGGGGCTCATCCACATTATTTTCACAATCCAGGAAAACTCAGGAACCATTCTTGGCAAAGCTAATGGAAGGTGCTTTGGTTATATAGTTAATAGGTTGCTGTGACAACCCATGTGACTCATGCTGTGACTCATAGCAATTATAATTTCAGTTGCTGTCAGGGTGTTTCGTTAGGACAGACCTGAGAAGAAGCCACACCGAAGTTCTTTAGTAGACTTTCATCTAGATACCATGTACCCATTAACAAACAGTTGGCAAAAGGAATAACCCTGTGCTCACAGAGTAGCAAGAGGATTCATTTCTTCGGCTCTTCTCCATTCATTCTCACCCAGAGTAATACCTCTTTAGTCCCTTCAAGGTCAACCAGTCCAAGGAAGTAGAAATGCCCCTGTCCTGTCTGGAAACAGTTGGCCTTGTTTAGACTCAGCCTGTGCAGCTAGAGCCAAGCCCTCCTGAGTTTAACATGATTTCTCTGTCTCATCTTATTAGGATATAAATGGGCTGCGCTTGGTCCTGCCCAGTCAGTTCTGCCAAGGGAGAAGATTCGCATAGTATTAAAACCCACAGTTTATGGTGAGGATCTGGGAATTTCATTTTTTCAAAAAAGAATATTTAGCTAAGTGTTTCCACCAGAGCATCCAGTTGATTCAAGTTTTCTCTGTTAGTAGACCTCAGATTCGAGAATTGAATTTGGACAAAAAGCATTTGTGTTCCCATTTCATAACAAGGGTTCAAAATGGTGTATTGAAATGGTGAATGGCTCTTTAAAATCCATGATTATTAGTAGGCAGAAAACAAAAGTGCCTAGCCTATCAGGTATGGGGAGTATACTTGATATGTTTCTTTTTACATATTTAAGAAAACTCATATACATATATTTTATCTTTTATAGTCAATGAAACTTCTTTAAAGAATGGCTGGATGTCTAATATTCCAGGCATTATGTTTAGTGCTGTATACACATTGTCTTATTTAATCTTCCCATCAGCTCCATGACCTTTGTACTATTCGTACCCCTATGTTAGATGAGCAAATGTATCTGAGAGATAAGTACCTTATAGGAGTGAAAATAAATTTACAAACTCATCTAGCTGGTAATGGGCAAAGCCAGGACTCAAAGTAGACTGACACCTTGCATGTATGTAAGTGCTATACCATTATCTCCAATTCAACATTAAGTAATCGTTACAGAGCCTCTAGTAAGTGCTAGATGCTTTTCTAAGCATGTTGTGTTAATTTGTTTCATCTTTACCACAATCTCGTGAGGTAGGTCATTGCTACTATCCCTACTCTATAGATGAAAACTGAGGCCCAGCGTCCTACAACTAGCTAGTATGAAGCAGAGCCAGGATTCAAAACCAATCCACAGAGCCTAAAAGCTTCTATAATGAAGAACTTCACTCCTCAGAGTGGTTCTTCCATTCTCAAATATAGGAAGAAAGCCAAGTGTAACACTGACATTCCTATAATTGACTTGAGTTTTCTTTTACCTCACAACTATTTTATGTATATAGGCTTCTAAGCTTGGTGAACCAACTAATTATAAGAAAAAGGAAAGTTATTCCCACTATATGAAAACATTTATTTAAACAAGGTGTTCTACTAGAAACTATACAGCCTTCTTACTTTAAAATAATCATTACTTACCTTTTTTTAACAACCTAACCTAATTCATCAAAGAACTGGCATCCACTTAACATCAATGTTCATACAACTCAACTGATTCCATAGTAATAGTTGAAAGTGGTTACTTTTGCTTCTAAAATAGTTGTGTTCCCCGCACTAGCAGTAATGTATATCTTGTACAGCCTGAACCCGTTTTCCACTACAACAAAGTCTTTAACAGACATTAATGACATTTATAATAAATTTGCGCATTATTCTTTTCTCAAACCAACCTGATAATTCATTGCCACTAAGAGGTAGTATGATTCAGGATACTGTGGTTTCCCTGAAA
This sequence comes from Rhinolophus sinicus, assembly GCF_036562045.2. NCBI lineage: Eukaryota > Metazoa > Chordata > Mammalia > Chiroptera > Rhinolophidae > Rhinolophus > Rhinolophus sinicus. The sequence continues at coordinate 49,355,761 of NC_133753.1, forward strand.
CCTAACCAAAAACAAACAAAATCATGAAAGCTAAAAGAATGCTTAGGGAACTGAAATGTATATCAAAAGGATACCTAAGAGAATTAAATATCTAGGTACTGAGTATGCTTAAGCATACCTGAATTTAGGACTGGTTTTGCAGTTACATCAGTTTCTGTCTCTATTGGGATCTATAGCCAAAGGAATAAAAACTTAGGAGAAATAGGCATGCCGACGTGTTGGGAATATGAAGAAAGCTATTGGTATACATTTACTTTCTTTATAAATTACATAAAATTTTTTACACTAACCTTATCACCTACACTGCCAGGAAGTTAGTGCATTTGTAGTCACATGGTCTTTTTGGTTACAATTGATGTTCGTATCTGCACGTTATAGTGACTAAGGTTTTCATTTCCAAGCTATTTGGTTACCCTTTTTCCTTTGACTGTCCAAGATGCCTTCCAGTGGAATGTTTTTCACTCCACCTCTGACTAAGCGTTTTTCCTATATAGGAGTGACAGCTCTTTCCCTGTTTCACTTTGCTGATCTCTTAGGCATCAACTCCAGCTCCTAATGTCTTAAATAATTAACAGCCACGCATAATAATTAGAAGGCATATTGAAGAGCAGAAAATGCTAGAATATGCAAGATTAAGGATTGGATTCAGTGAAAGAGACTTAATCCATAAGTCCTTTATTTTAAATTTTCTCTTTGGAGGAAAGAGGGAGATGATTACATGGTCGGCAATCCAGATACCTGTGCTGTAATACAGGGACCTAGGGAAGGAAGGCTGGAAAGCAGGCCACAGCCAATCCCTGCAGAAGGAGGATCAGGCTGACACTCAGAATGATTTTATGAGCTTAATATTTCTAACCCCTACTCTGTGCCTAGCCCTGTGGTAGGTACAGTGCAGCATACAAAGCTTACCTCATAATCCTTCCTCTCCAATGGCTTAGTCTGGAGAAAGGACAGACCCACCTGAGGAACTTTCAGTAATGAAAGAACTGCAGGAACATGCAGGGCTGTGATTGCCGTTGGATTGCCTGTGTGCGCTGGGAACACTAGTGGTGCGCTGCGCTTGATCTGGAATGGCAGGGAGGATGAAATGTGATCAGGTACCTCGATGGAGGGCTTGCAGGATGTGGTGTCGACCTGTCTGACTCGCGTATTAACAAGGAAAAGAGAGGATGTGAAGAGCATAAGTAAGGTTTTCGCTTCACCTCATAACCAGTGGGGAGCCACAGAATGTGTGTGAAAAATACAGCAACCTGTAAACAGTGCTTGTGTTGCCACTGTCGTTTGGTGAGTGTTATGTGAGTCAGATGTTCCATACTACAGTCCGTTCTCTGATTATTAAAGAAAAAGAGTGTTTCACTTTAGCTCCATCTCCCCGGCTTGAAGGTCTAATTGTAAGACCAGTTATTGCCATTTCGTTAAAATCAGAAGAATGCAATGAGCAGTGAAACTCGAAAAATACATATGTACTTTGAATTGTGTGGCTAATGGTTCTCCTTGCTTTCTTTCATTCGTGCTGCTAATTGGCTGGAGGCTACTGTAATACACTAGGAGCCTGTATCTTTCCAACCCTTTTTAACTCAGACACACATAGCTGTGTAACATTTGAACCCTGAATTCCAAATCTCGCTTACCCCTTAGGTAGGCAAAGTACACTGCAGTGATTATGATTTCTTTCATCAGCACAAAGAATTATTTCCCTCACATAACCAAACCAGACTGCAAGAGGGTAATTATGCTTCCTTTTCTCTTTGTTAGTCTTTCTTAATTTTCCAAGAATGAGTTTCCCTTCTTTCACTTAAAGAACACTACGGTCCGGATGAGGCATTTTCATTGGCTGCACGTTGATGAGAAGTCTTCATTATATAATGAACCACCTCACGTTAATTTGCCTGTCTCTCTTACACCGTGTCTTTTTGTGTCGACAAAACTGAAAATTCGCTTTCCCTCGCCAAGTTGGGGCGTCGGGATAATTGATTGTTACCAGTCGGTGCTGTTAGTAGACAGGATAACACCAGTGCCTCTAGAGAACAGGTGAAAACTAAACTCTGTCCCCTGAGGCCAATGAAATAGCTGTTTGGTCCCTTGTGTGAAACTTCCTAATAACTTAACTGGGCAGCCTCTGGGTCCCTGGAGGGTTTCTCCACAAGAGTATTCCCTCTCTTTGTTAAGATTGCTTATTAAAAATGATTTTATAATGAAGTTGCCTCAAATAGCAGCTCTTTTCCTGGTTGTCCTTGAAGCTGTGGTGAAGAATCTTAGAGACAACTGTCTAGGGCTTTCCTCCTTGTTAAAAACTTCTCTTACCACTGTTACTCTTGATTTTTAAGGAGACAAAGTCTAACTGACACAAGTCCCACTCCGGTTGATTATGTCGCTTAAAACCCTGTGCAAGGCATTATTGGTAGTTTAGCTTGTCATTTGGACTCAGGAATCGAATTGATCTACACGGATTGAGGACATTTAAAGTCTGCAGTGGGAACAAGGCTGTCAGGCTTCCCCAGGAGAGCGGGGGCCAAGGAATGCTCTTGCTAACTCTGCCCCTGACTCCATCAAAACAATGATTTCCAATTATTTTATCTCTTTGGTCCTAGATTTATCCTATCTGCAAACTCTCTACTTTTCTGCCACAAGGGTCTGTCACGAAGAGGAATGAAATAATAAAAAATGAGTGTTGCACTCTTTGCTATCCATGCACGGCATATATTCAAAGCCTTCTAATAAAGGCAGGCAAGTCAAAGGGAAAAACATAAGCTTGTTGTTGCTGCTGTTGTTCACATCAGCAGCTTGGCTTCTTGGCATGAAAAGGGTTTCAATATGCTGGTATATTTAACATAAAAAATGATAGAGCAGCTGTCAGTAAGACTCAGCATTGGAAACATCTAGTTCAGACTTGGTCTCCCAGTGGCCAGGCAACTCAGGAAACAACAAACCATACAAAGTTGTTAGTGACAGATTCAGCTTGAAATATTTTTCTAACTTGAAGGCTTATCAGACAGTCAATCTGCCGAGCAGAGTCGTCAAGATGTGGCTTGGCACTCCTTTTGCGTTGCTGCGTGAATATAATAGAACACCAATGATAAGAGGGAGCATTGCGCATCATTTAACAGAGAGAACAGCCTTGTCTGATGGTGCTAAGAATTATTGTTTGCTGAGGTAGTGCTAAGTACATGCCTCGGCCAAATTCTGATCTCTGAGACCAGGTATATTAGAAAATGCTTTCTTTACATTCAGTAGTTCCTGCTTCCCCCTCCCTCAAATAAAAAGGAAAGAAAAAGAAAAACTATGCACTGCTCTGGAATTCCACTGTCAGCAGGATCTTCTTATTCCATCTCCTTAATAACCTTCCAGGGTTTTCCATTGTCTGAGGAGTCTAAACTTCTTAGTGCAGCACTCAAGGCCCTTCTCAGTGTGATCTTAATCTTTGCATTGCTCTCTCCTTGATTTCTACTCTGCTGGCACTTTTTGCTGTCCCCGGGAGCCAGGTCCTAGAAGATTCCGTGCACGGGCATACCTCAGTGCTTTTGCAGCTCCTCCATCTTGTTTGTCCTTCACCAACTGCTGCACTTGTAGAAGTCTCACTGGTCCACCAAAGGTCAACACAAAAGCACCTGCCAGGCAAAGCCATCTCCAACCCCACAGTACATTGTTAAGGTGACATACGGAAAATGTGTTGTAAAATACTTGTTGTTTATGTAGCTTTGTTCCACTAGATATTCTTTAATTATCTTGCTATCTCTTAGGGTTAGCAGGATGATTAGTATCTACTTTGTGCTCATGTAATATCTGTAGATGTTAAATAAGTGTGTGTGTGTGTACACAAAATTGTATGGCCAGTTCAGTCTAGAGAAAAATAATAATCTTTTCACTTTTAACAACTGTAAGGAAGAACAGACATTTATTATTTGAAACTGTATTGTGAGATGTGTACTGTATTATTTTGGAAAGCGATACTACAACTGAAAGCGCTTCTTGATGTCTGGCAATTGACCATCTGTATGTTGAGTCTCAAGTTTTAGGATTGGTTGCTTTCAAGTTTCTTTTATCGGTTTGTAAGATTTAAGTCAGAATCTCATCTAAAAGGTTTAAAAATACTTGTATATCGTTCTAAAGAAGAATGTGTGATTTTTCCAAGTGACCTCTTAAATACCATTTGTTTGCATTATCAGTACAAATTTTTATAAATCAGATAATCAAGTTTATAAAGTAAAAAAGAAAGAGACATTTTCAGTTACCATTGGCATCTATTTAAACACAAAGGGGAAAACTACCTACTAGAGAAGAGAATTGGCCAATCTTTCCAAGAATGGATGGTATATCCTGTCAAGGATAATACCCTGTGTTTGTCCAGTTCGTAGAGGAAAAAGTGAGCTTTATACGTTATACAATTTGGGAATGAGATGTTGTGATAATCCCAGATTACTTACTGAATCTTAAGGGAAGTTCTGGAAAGAAATGACATTTACTCATTCAAGGTCAGAACACATGGCATTGCTATGTTTGTCTAGTGTGGCATGTAAGTATGTATCCTTAGCACGATTGTCCACTCCGTAAGTAGCTGCACACAGCTATGGTTTCTGTCTACTTTTCCGTGGAATCCTCTTTCAAGCTTTAGGTGTAGCTTCCTCACTACTTTTGTTTGTAACTTTATCGTGAGTCAAAACAAGAAAAGCAAAAGTATCCCCTGCAGTATCAATTCCTTTAGTGGAAACCTTGCTTATAAATGAGAGGATGAGATGTGACCCAATAAAAGAATCTATTTTTATTTTAATTTTAATTTATTTCCTGGTGGCCTTTTATGCCTCCTTAGGCGATGACCTAACCAATTCTGTCTTCACACTGATTTTTTATTTCCAAGGTCAAAAAGCACTTTGGAGTTATTATAATAGGAGAATGAACGTCCTTTGCCTCTAATGCAAAGTCCGTCTCTTTATGTGAAATGTAAATCCTAGATTTCTCAGCTTCACGATAATTCTTCTCTTGTTAGGCATCTATTAGCAAGCTAAATGAGAACAGGATGAAGTAAGAAGATCTTTTGGGACTCTGAAGTTGATTTTTGATCGGAACAGCATCTCTCATCGCCTCTTTCATGCCTTTCCTTTCTCAGACGGGGGTCTTTAATAACGCAGCGAGAGGAGCTGTCTTCATTTTGTGCTGCAGCTTCACACAGCACAGTGCAATCAAAGTAGAAACTGTCCTAGAAGGCAGCTCAACCTATGGTGTTTCAGGTTGACAAAGGAATAACTGTTACACCGTCACACATACATACACACCACCATCCCCCTCCCCCCAAAAAAGGGTTCTGACATCTCTAAAAGAACTTTCCATGGCCTGATTTGTGGAAGTTACCTAATCCTGTACATAATTGGGGTGATTTGAGAGACAGGATAATGTTCTCATTTTCATTATGGGAGCCACTGGGAGATAGTAGCATTTAAAAGAATATGTTTTTATTGCCCTAAATTGCTTTACCTGAGACTCTATTGATGTGTTTCTCTTAAGTTAGATTTCTAATGAACAAAATGACCAGTGTGGGTCCCATTCTCACAGACTCTCCTAGTGCTTAAGCTACTCTTTAATGGTCAGTGAGTTCTTATTCATCCTATCCCAGAGTGTCACTTATAAGGAAGGATTCTAGAGGGTTAGGTTAATATGCCCCTGAAACACAGAAGAGCCAATTTCCAACATCCTGCACATAGCCAAAGGATCTACATACTGTTCATATTTATCCGTATTAATGCAATAGTAAAACCTCATTGTAAAGTTTCTTATGTGATCACCATTAAGTGAGCTTACCTTGTGATGCCAGGCTCAGAAAACATCTGGAATCAACCCTATTGGCATAAAGGCTAGGCTAGGTCTACCTCACACTGAATGAAGTTCTATCATAGTCTCATCTCAAATGCATCATTATTCCCGATTTGTCACTCCATTACCGTATCTTTAAAGAAATGGATATCTTAAGTTGGGTCCCCCAGAGAACAGACTCTGAGATTTGCACACAGAAAGTTGATTGGGGAGTGCTCTTAGGAGCCACACCTACAAGGGGTGATGGAAGCTGCATTGCACAGAAGGAGAAATTGAACTGTCATCAGTTGCAACCTGAATTCAGCAGGTGCCACAGGGAGATCAGAAGCAGGGATATCCCTTGAGAGATGTCCCAAATCAAGGCAAGGGGGCTGGAGATTTTATGCTGCATCAACTAGCCACTGGGTACTAGCTGCCCCCAGGCATAATCTTGGACGAGGCAGCTCCTTTTAGCTAAAGGCAAGTCTCGGGTGAGTCATTGACAGTCAACACTCCATGCTCCTTGGCGAAGAAGGACCTCAGTCCAGAAGGGAGGGATCTGAGTGGCACACCACAGCATCACTACAGGGAGACAAAATGGACACTACATTTAACGTTGTGAAAAACATATTTTCTTTATTTGAAATGACATACATTTTTATTGCTTAGCTAGGGTTTAAACTAATAAACTATATGGTTGGCCTCAGCATTATGGTTTACCTGAATTGCAAATGCTGAAGAAAAAAAAATTTGTTTGTTCTGTTGAATAAGGTTCTTCGTTAGAATTTCTGGTCCTGGATATGTGCATGATAAATCATATGTGTGTGCAATTCCATGTAATGTTTCATTTTCCACACGTGGACATTCCAGAGAGTTAACACGTTTTTCTCAATTAAACAAAATAAATAACACATTTCCAACCCTTTGGGCTCGTATAAAATGAATTCATATAGGAACAAAGAGAATGCTTGCAAGAGGAACTAGTTATATATATTACATGTTACTTTTCAGATTTTGACATTCTGCTACTGTCTTATAATTGAGATACAGTATCTGAAATTTTTTTCAAGGTTTATTTATGTACATAATAAGTCTCTTTTTAGTGGCTTGTGGGATTCCATCCTCATTTTGCCTGTTAGTGATTACTTGCAAATGAACTCAGAATTAAGTTGGAAATCAGAGGTGGCTGTCCAAAATGAGAACCATTGTCAGCCAATAATCCCACCCCCCAACTGTTGTCATATAAGAAAAAGCTTCTCAGTAATAATTAGTGATAAAGTACAGGATGACCTTGTTTCATTTCTCAAAATCTCAACATAACCTCTGATTTAGTGAAATTTGACTTCAGTTTTACTTCTAAGAATGAGAAATCCCACATGGGAAAATTAATCCATACTGTCTTCAGAAAGTATTATATGGAGGGGAAAAACCACTCTTTCCACCTTGGTTCAAAGTACATCTCCCCAACCAACACTAACATTCTAAAGCCCCAAGGTTTTTTTCATGTGTTCCTGAGATTTTCACAGTTCAGAATACCTCTGTTCCCTCCAGGACCAGCAGCTTGAGACACCTGGCCAGTCTGAACTCAGGCTTTCCAGTTTCACACATGCTGAAGGTTCAGACAAATATGTGAGCCTGTAGAGTTCAGATAGAGTCAGTGTTTATCTAAATGGAATTCGATTTCATGGCTTTCCAGGGTTTAGTTTCTGTGCTTCTGCCTCGGAAAAGAGGGGCCTTTTCAGATTGATAGTGAAATTAATTCAGATTATTCTTTCCCGTATTCAAAGAGAATTAATAGATTAGTGAAACCCTTTACCTGGTCTAAAAGCGTCCATGGTTCCAACAGCTCCTACCTGGGAAAATCCCCAGCCATTATTTTGGAGATCCCTGTGTCTGAGCCCTTGTGAAAGAAATTCTGAAGCTGCCCATAGGCATCAATGGCAGCTTGATCAGTCTGCCCAGGGTATTACCATAATAATGACAAGGTCCTGACAGATAGCAGCTTTTCAAGTGGCAAAATCATTGGGAGGACAGTCTCCTGTAACTCACTCTTGGGAGAGGAATCCCATGTATTCTATATCAAGTAACCCATCTAAATTTGCCGTTTCACAGAATATATCTGACCCAACCCATCCGATTGCATGCATTGTGCAATCACTCTTCTTTACAACACATGCTGATAGTTAGTGCAAATTATAGTGATTCTTTTATATAAAGGTAGCTAATGAGCTGAAATGTAAAGTAATTGCTATTTTCAATGGACAGAATGAATCTGCTCCTTAATTTTTTTCCTGGAAAAACATAACTTCTTCTTTTTTTTTTTTTGCCAGAATTTCAGTGAGTGATTCACATTACTGTCAATTACACGCCCTTATTATGTATTACAGCCACCAGGCAGCTGTCCAGGAAAACACAAGTCTGAAAATGCTTCTGTTTTAAGAAAATGAAATTCATGGTTGTTCCTCCTGTGGGTATATGCAGTAGGCAAGGAGCCTCCACTTTCTTGCCAAGGAAAGGGATAAGGCCTTGCCTACTTTATCTGGATTAAATAGCCGCTCTGACATCTTGAGATCTCGATGCCAATGCCCAGATGCAGGATTGGTTTGGGTGTCTAAATAGTCTTTTTTGTTTGTTTGTTTTGTTTTGTTTCGATGTGTGTTACAAAACAGACCGGTGTTATAAAACAGTATTTCTAGTTATGAGTCAGTGGCACCTTGTTAGCAGAAAGGCCTCATGGAGGGTGAACAGAGAAACTGTTCACCTTCCCCCTTCCCAAAAGCTGGAATCTGTGACAATTTAGGGCTCTTAGTCCCATTTACAAAGCTGGCCTCATTGTCACCTTGTTCGGCCAGATGCCTCTTTTTTTGAAGTTTGGGAGAAGCCACAGCTGAAAATACTCCATTTGCTGGGAGGCTGCTGTACGGTCTAGGAAATTCAGCTTTTTATAGGTAGAATCAAGGCTGCTAGGGTTGCTCAGATGTTTTCTTCCAGGGAATGTTACAAAGTTTAACAAAATACCTTGAAAGCAGGAAGTTCAAGGTGTCTAAATCATTTATGCATTTGAGAAAACTATGCGAATTACTTGCTATTTTTTCAGTTCTGAGACTTTAACTACATTTGTATCTGATTCATAGACTCAGACATTTCAAATAATGAAATATTTAGTAGCAATCACATTGGCCTTCACATTTTTTTGTATTCCAGATACATTGTGTCTAAGTAACGTTAGCATCTAAAAGAAATATTTCAAAGTCAGAGGATTGTGAATGGGGTGAAATCAGTTTCACTTCTGCCCTTGTTTAAGATGCTGATTCAAGCCAAAAACAACAACAGCAAAAAATTCCTTTTAGATGACTGATGAAATTTGAATATGGACTGCTATTTTAGATAATATTAAGGAATTGTTTTTTTAATATCGTCAGGCATAATAATGGCAAGGTAGTTAGTTGTTTTTTTATACCTAGAGATGAAGACTGAAGTAATTATTGGTGAAATGACAAGATATCTGAGGTTTAAAGTGTTCCATAAAATAAGTACATTAGGGTCAGACTGCGAAGAGGTAAAGCCAGAATGGCAAAATACTGTTTTAGCAGGGAAGGGAGGAGAAGTCCATGAGGTGGGTTATACTATTTAATTTTTGTATAAGGTTGAAAAAACTTTGATAGGTTAACTTCTTTTTACCTTCTTGTTGTTTGTGATTTATGGTTGTTTTTACACTGGAGGTTTGACCACCTTGGATAATTAGTATTTGATGAGGAGACATGACACCGATGAGCATATCAGTTTCAGGAAGTTGATACTGACCTCTTAAACTAAATAAAATCTTTACATTGCTATAAAAATAATGCATTAATTGTTAGCACACATGTAAGAAAAATTACCTTTTTATAATAAAGTTCCCTCACCTTTATTTTAGCTAGGAAAAAAGATGGGTGTATTAGTTGCTCTTGTTTTTAAATCTTTTCAGTGTTATGATCACAAAAACCCAGATGTGAAAAGTCTCGTGGGCCAAAGAGTTAATCTGGTGGTCCCCACCTCCCATAGTCTAGATAAGGACATTGCTCAGGGAGGTATAAAGTGCCTTGTTCAAAGTCAGTCCCCCTTGCTTTTCCAGAACTGGAAGCAAGACTGGATCCCTTCAATACCAGTACCCTTTTTGACTCTAGCATGCTACCGCAATCTCGTCCTTTAAAACACTCATTAACAATCTACTCTCTGGGGATCAAAGCAGTTTTCTAAATCCAGACTAGTGACAGCATGTCAGCTGTTCATTCCAAGTAGTGTGGCCCCAAATTATCTTTTCTTTTATTGAACACCATTTCCAAGTTGTGTGATGAGTCCCAGAAGTGACCGTTTTTAATTCTGTTCTTGTTAATGCCTGCAGCCGGCTTGCCCAGTGCTCTTCCTCCTCTGGCTTCCTCAACCTTTCTGTCAGGGACAGGGCAGTATCCGGAAAGGGCCCTCGAGGCTGACAAGAGGGTCCACTGTCAAGTGTATCCAGTAATTCCACGAGGACCATCAGCCACTTCTGTAAGGCCTTTCCCAAGGCCTTTTGTAGTTGAAGCTGAAATTCCAAACGGCACAATTGAAACAGGGGAGTTTTTCTCCAAATGGGAAGATGGGTCCTGTGTAGCATTTGTGGCCCAAATCTTTTAAGCACAAACTTCCCTGCTGAATTTCCTCTTCTCTGCACTGCACTTAATAGCAGCTCATTGAGATAAAGCAGATGATTAGATTGGCATTTGTGAAATAATTTTTACCCAGTCTTTTCAAGTGTCTTACAAAGAGCACGCCTCTGGGTCCTAAAAACACTGTTATGCAAATAGATGGAAACTAGTAATAGAGACAGGACTTTGCCCTGTTGGTGTGGACTGTGGGGAGAGCAGCCACAGGTTTGATCTTCTCTGTCTCATGTCCGTTGTTCAGATCTCTGGATGCTCTTGTCTGTTGGATACCCAAGAAATACAGATTTTGTGCACTCATTCAGGAATCCTCCTGACCTTACTGACTTCCTAATCTGTCAAAGGCATGGGGGATAGAGAGAGAAAAAATTGAATCTATGTTTTCTTTGGAGGAGGCAGGGGTACAGAGACAGAAATACACAGACGCACCATCTAAAGTGCGTTGGATACAAGTGCTAAGGAAAGAGATGACCTACGTAGGACCTGCCTCCCACTGGGGGCTCCGAGAAATCACCTTGGATAAAGATCTGGCTAAGTAGTATCGACAGAGCTTGAAGGAGGAGCTGAGAGAACCTGCCAGGCAGAGGTAAATGCAAGTACTATATAAAAACGTAGCTGTTTGTCTATGGCCGAGGTATATTTAATCCTGCGGATTTGAAAAACGCATTTCATCTTTCCCTTTTTTTTCTCAAATTATACCTTCTGAAAGACATCTACTTAACTTACTTAGAACTCACAGAAAAAATCCTATAGAGTCTGTGGTTGGACACATGAAAACAGGGAAGGGCTTTGTTTCTATTTCAGGTTCCCAAGGAGAAGTGTTTAAAGGGTCCCCACTCTGGCTCAGCTTCTCAAGAATTGGCTTTGTTGTTCATACAGGGAGCTTGCTTTCTTTTCTGGGCCTTCAATTGCAGCATAATCTCACTGGGGGGTAGCTCCTCTAGTCCTCCAGGGGCAAAAGAATCAGTTTCCTTTGGTTTTGTTCATGGATATATGGTTTGTCCCATTGTCCCAAAGTGCTGCTGGCTTTCTAGTTGGTGGTTGTCATGGAGAGGGCCTGTATCTTCTGGGGGATGACAGAAGCATGATGAGCTACAGTTAGGCCCACAGAGATGCCTGTATCCAAAATGAGAAGAGAAGGAGGGGAAGCAGGGGAGGAGCAGAAGGAAGAGAATGAGGAGTAGGAAACGCACAGGTAGCTTTGGAGGTCACTTAGGGGCTTCTTTCACGAGCTAACCTCCAACCTGGCAATCCGTAGACAAGGCTTTTTATTTGTTCAGGAAACTCTAGAGATTTGTGGTTTCTAATATTCACAGTGCTGTGTGCCAACCCACAAAGCCAATTCTGCAAGCAAATAGGGCTGCCGACACGTGACCCATATTTCTCACAAATCCCACTATTCAATGGTCTTTCTATTCTTCTAATTATACCAAAAAGACAGTCTCTAGTGGGTAATAATCTCTCTTTGCTAATACTTTGTACTTGGGTTCCAAACCAAGAGCTTCCCTCTATCACAGCCTGTGTGTTATTTTTATTTGAGCCAGCCACAACTAATGGGGAGGAGAGAGCCTCTTAGCCTCCTGGGGTGGTGGTCAATGGATTTATCCTTTACTCTTCCTCCCTTTTTGACCCAATGCCTCCTTTGGTTTGGCTTGCCTGGGCAGACGGGGAGATACCTGCCCAGAAGATGGTATCCAACATGCATTGTGTGGTCTGGCTCAGTTGTTTACTTTTCAGATCAGATATTCAAATAACACGTGTGGTGAAATCTTTAACTAAGTTATAGTCCAAGTATTTGGGTTAAAGGCATTTTGAAAAAAGGAAGGATTTCACGTTTTTGCAAATTTGATTATTATTATAAAAAAATGTAACAAACAATATCAAGGGTCAGTGATTTAAAGATTCCTTTTTATTCTATACCTCTATTATAGTTTATCTCTGTTTCCTCTGTGTCATTATTTTTCATATACACATTATCTCTCCTGCTAGAGTGTAAACACCTTGAAAACAAGATCGGCATCTATTTATTTTTGTGCCTTAAGCTCCTTGTACCATCATCTAATGAAACAAGACAGATGGGCCCTAGTCCTGAGTCTTCTGTTTCCCAGCCAGTGTGATCTGGGAAAGCCCATCTTTCAGGGCCTCAGTTTTCCTCATCTGCAAAGTGGGGAAGCAGGACTAAGTGATTCCCAAGGTCACTCCCTTCCTGAATGATGATTCTAGGAGTCAACCAGAGCTTGAATTAGGAGAACTGGAGTTCTTTTCAGTATTTAGCGTTAATTTTTTTTTTCTGTTCCTATGTCGCAAAAATGAATCATCCAAATTTCTCCAGTTTGATAGAAGGTATTGATTTTCCCTCTATGATATATCTAAAAATATCCTGAATGAGAAGTTCCTGTAAGTCACTAATATAACCATTAAGTGTTAAGTTCCCTAGGGGAACTATTCTTCAGTCAGCCAGAATGGCTTAATTTATTATTCTTTAAATTAAAAGACTTGCAAAAATTGAAGAAGCAAGAGGGTCCCAGAAAAGGTGAGATATATTGCTGTGGTCTGCAATCCCTGTGCCCGAAATATACATATCATGTTGACAGGTGTGTGTCTGTGACTGAGGTTTGAGAATGTTCTCCTTTACTCTTCTTTAGTTTATAGGAGTAAAATCTGATGGAAATGAACATCCAGTGAGGCAAGAAAAGCAGAGATGGTGGAGATTGATTTCTGTAGGACTTGAGAAGGTGGTGAGGGGGTCACGTTTACACACTGGCTCTGAGTGTCATTTATTCTACCATTTCCTTGTTGAGTGCTTACTAGATACCAAACATTCTTCAAGGGGCTGGTATTTGCAAGTTGTATTGTGTAGTATGGATGCTGCCTCCCCTTCCTCCCTGTCTCCCTGGCTCTTTGAGTCCCTGGGAGCACTAAATAGGTTTTCTTAAAGCAATTGGCTTCTAGAGGCTGTTTATCATGCTCTCGGGTCACTTCCACCTGCTGCCAGGAAAGAGCTTGTTAGCCCTGGATGGCTAATGCAAAGCTGCCTCAACAACCGGGGGTCTCATCATGGATAAACTGAACTGGGTAATCATATACCCAGTGAGCCTTAAAAACATGTTCTCGTCGTTCTCAGAAATAGGAAATTTTTAAACCAAAACGTGTTGCCATGAATTGGGTACACTCCATTCTCAGGTGTGTTCCTTCCTTTACACTTGCAGTTCATTCAGTAAACACTCATTTACGAGTCCGTATTACATACACGCCAAGCACAGAGCTGGACATACGCGACGTGATAAATGGTAAACAACTTTATTAGTTTCCTGTTGCTTCTATAATAAATTACCACAAATTGGGGACCTACAGCAACACAAATGTAGTCTCTTAAAGTTCGGGAGAACAAACATTCGAAAGCAGTTTCACTAGGGCTAAAAGCAGCAGGTCAGCAGCACTAGTTCCTTCCAGAGGCCCTAGGGGGAAGTCTGCTTCCTGATTTTTCCAGCTTTGGAGCCACCTGTATTCCTTGCCTCATGGCCCCTTTCTCCATCTTCGAAGCCAGCAACATAGAGTCTTCTAGTCTTTCTCTCTGTCCCTCTGCTTTCCTAGTCTACTAGTCTATCACCTTCCTCGTCTTTATCCCTCTTGTCTCCCTTTTATAAGGACCCTTGTTGAGCCCATCGGGATAATCCAGAATAATCTCCCCATCTCAAGATCCTTAATTTAATCACATCTGCAAAGTCCCTTTTGCCATCTAAAATAACCTAGTCACAGGTTCCAGTGATTAGAATGGAGACATCTTTGGGGGGAGACGGGACCATTTTCAGCCCACTGCAACAAAGTACACAGCATTTCTAATCTCAAATGCTTAGGTGCCAGTTGCCTAGCAAGGAAAACATGCGAGTAGGGTTTTTGCTCCTTTACTTGCTTGCCTCCTTGTTTGTTTTTGATGCTTTATTCCAGCCATATAGTTTCAATGGAAATAATATGGAGAAAATATGCCTGTTCAATTCAGATTGTGACAAGGTGACAAATAAATCTTCCTCTTGTAAAACTCTACCTTAAAAAACAGAACCCTGACTGTACCATCAAAGATTTTAGGGTATCCATTGAAACTGTGGCATTACCTATATTTCAGTATCAAAAGATTGGAATCTTTGTTTGCAAAGGAAAGAAATAAGCCTTCTCTGCCTTATAGCCTGTGAGAAACTTTGGTGAACAAGTCTTTTATTCAGCAGCTTCATTGATTTAAATGATAGACATTCTAAATCCCAATTATTCAAAGAGGCAGCTTTCGTGGGAGAGGAAGAGCAGCCACTTCTTCATCTGAAGTGTTGGTTACAGAGGTCGGGGCCTCCTGGTAGAATTCATGCTCTTGTTGAGATTTTAATTGTCCCTACAGTTCTTTGTAGTGTTGAAAATTTAAACGTGTAAAACGATGCCCTAGGATATCTGAAACATGAATTATAACATTAGGCAAAGAAGAGAACCAACTTGGAAAGGGAGGAATCTGGCTACAAACAGCAAGAAATAGAATATTAGAGGCAAAAAAATGCCTCTAACACAGAGCCTGAGAGGCAGATGCAAGCATAGTTGGCACTGAAAGTCACCAAAAGAGGACAGGGTCATGAAAAGTCCTGAGGCCACAGAGGCATCATCATGGGCCAGCATCCGCCTCTGCCACCACCTAGCAGTACTGTGGTTGTGGGCAGGCTGTGAGTCTGCCCGAGCTTCATCTGTACAATGGGGATAATGGTGCAATGGCCTCCCCGGCCCTCCTTAGCCACAGTTTCAGCTACCGAAGGTCAACCGTGGTATAAAAATAGTAAATGAAAAATCCCAGAAACAAACAATTCATAAGTTTTAAATTGCACACTGGTCTCAGTAGTATGATGAAATCTCAGCTGTCCAGCTCCATCCTGGGACATGAATCATCCCTTTGACCAGCATCTCCACACTGTACACGCTACTCGCCTATTAGTCACTTAGTAGCCATCTCGGTTATCAGATCGCCATAACGTATCTCAGTGTTTGTGTTCAAATAACCCTATTTGACTTAATAATGGCCTTAAAGCACAAGAGTAGTGATGCTGGCAATTCAGATATGTCAACGAGAGGCCATAAAGTGCTTCCTTTAACGGAAAAGGCACATACGTCTAGGAAAAGCCATAATATGTAGAGAGTTTGGTTCTATCCATGGTTGTGTGGATCCAAGCACCTGCTTCCTTGGTGCTTGGCTGATAGAAGTGCAGTCAGTAACGGCAGTCATTTGCTGATGAGGGGCAGGGTGGCTGCCCTAATCTTGTCACTTCCCTCACTCCCCCCTGTTGCACAATGCTCTTCATCTTCTGTGGCCCTCCTCCTATTTAAGTCTGCTATTAATATTCACTTTGCCCAAATAGAAGAAGGTTGTGTAAGGGACACTTGTGATTTGCTTCACGTTCTAGGCCTGTTCAAATGCACAAGCATATACACACGCACACATTCTCCCTGAGGATGACCCCATATCTATAATTCATACATGGCAGCCAATTTTCCAAGCAAATTCAAGTACTACAGCAAGGCTTTGGGCTTTGCCCAATGAGTTGGGATTTGTCTGCAGGCTCATAGGTCATTTCCCCTAGGAAGCTAAAAAATTCACGTTCAAAGTGGTTCATAACCTGTAGAAATGAAAGCCCTCCATGTAACATCTCAGGTAAAAAAAAAAAGAAAAAAAAAAAAAATCCAGTGTCACTCAGATCATGCTTACTGGCTGACCTCTAGTGATTATAAAATGAACTCTGTTTTTGGAAACCTGCACGAGCATCAAAGTTTGTCGTCACTTTTATTGGCAGTTGTCATGGGCTCAGACAGCAAGAGGGCAGGATGGGAGCGCACTGTCGAGCTAGTCAAACACAGAGACAGTGGAGAGATGGAGAGCAAGAGGCAGCATAGAGAATTTAGATTTTTCTAAAAATGGAACTATTTGTGTAGAGGGAAGTAATTAAAACTTATAACCATGTGGTTTGTGTTAAATGTTAAGTGTTTCAAAATGGTTAAATGTATTCTGTGCACTCAGTGAAAATGGGATTCTCTAGCAACTAATTGAGTGGAGGGGAAAAAACATGGGAGGGATTAGTTTTCTAGAAGGAAAATGAAAATGAGAAAAAAAAATAATGTAATTTTACTTGTCTTCTCCACTGGGGATTTTGAGAGGGTTTATCTTGGCTTTTCTGGAAGGATACATATGCAAATCATAGACTCATCGAATTTCAAGATTAGCAGAGAAATGTGCGGTGGCCACTGTGAACTCCCATCTGTTCCCTGTGTCCTCCACCCAGCATCCAGCTTACGCACAAAACCTGCAGAAGAGGGTATTTACTTCCTCATTTCATTTCAAGGCAGCCCATACTATTTTTGAGAAAATCTGGTTTTTAGAAAGTTCTTCTGTCTACTAAACAGGAAATCTATCTCCCTACGATCTCTACCTATTGACTCAACTTATACGTTTCTCATACTATTAATTATCTTCAATAATTTTACAATTGGAAGGACTGGAGCTGAGATGGGCTAAGTAACTTGGGCTTTATTTCATAGCTACGAATGGCAGCACGAGGATTTAAAGTTAGGTTTACCTCACTGCAAATCTGCTGTTCTTTCCGTATATGACCCAGACTTTCATTCTAGGTAAGAGAAAGGAAGCTTGCTGTCTAGTACAGGGGGCAAGTCATAAAGAGCTAGTAAGAACTGAGTTCAGAGGAGGGAGGGAAGAATTGGTGAGTAGAGTAATAGAGCCAGGCAAAAGGACACCCCTGTCTGATCAGGGCTATACTTTCTTAAGCCACGCTGACTGTGGTTATCTCCAGGTAGCTCACATGCAGCTATTGACAGCTTTCCACCTGGTGACATGCTTAATGGCCCATGAAATTCTAGCCCTGAGGACTCAAGCCTGATATTTATGGTTCCCCACGTAAACCTCAAGTGGATTATAAATTTATCTCTCTCAGATTTAGGGGACTGAAATGGCTGTTTGAAACTCTGGAAGGGATAGTCGACTTTATGGACATGTCATACCAACGTTAAAGAAGATTCGGGTGAGAGGAGGGTGCAGGAAGCTGGGGCTCCCAGAAGCCCCCTGGCGTGGAAGCCTTCTCGTGTCCTTGAGGGTATTGATGTCGTTGGAAGAAAAGGAAAGAGGTAGTGGGGTGCACATCAATTTTGTACCAGAGAATAGTTGCATATTTTGTATAACCAAAATCTATTACATCAAAATGAACAAAGGGAACTTATTGAGCATAGGTAGGGTGTGTTCTCTAAGCTCCGGAGTAAGCCAAGTGGATGTTTATATAGTAGGCATATATGTGGTGGGAGATATCCAAAAAGGAACACTCTGCTTATGGAAGACTCATTCTTGCCGAAATATGGATAAACCTTACTGAGACCTTCTCCAGAGGCAAGCAGTTTGTTTACGTGAGTGTAAGGTGTGTGCGTCCTTCAGACGTGACACTTCTGGAGATAGCAGCTTTCTCATCTCTTGCTTCTCCAGTGAGAGCTTGTACTATATGCAGCATGTAACTTAAATTTCACCAGCAAGTTCCAGCATGCAGACTTTAAAAGGAAACCTCTGTATATTTCCATGAAAAGATGGGGATGTAATAACAACAACCAAAGTAGTACCATTTCCCTCTGACTCATGGAGCCTATTCTGCTCCAAAACTTGCTCTGTCTTCCCACCAATTATAATATGAGTTGTTAGGAAGGATATAGTTAGAAGTCAACATGACATGTTAGAAAGAGCTCAGGCATTGGAGACAGAAAGACCCAGGTTTGCATCTTAGCTTTTCTACAAGTTTGTTCTATAAATTTGGAATTCACCTCCAAGCCTCAATTTTCTAATTCATCAAATGGAGATAAAAACACCAACCAAAATTGTGGTACGAAGGTGAATGGCACTAAAACTTGAAAAGTAATGGCTTTATAAAACACGAATATTGCTTGCAAGGGATTGGCATAGTTCCTTCTTTATTTTGGAAGATAATTTACTTGAAAATTCAACTGTGTACGAAACCCTCCTCCCCAGGGACCAGCAGAAAATTGCAAGCTCCTTCTGAGTGGAAACCTTCACTAGGGCTCTGCAAATAGACTCTCTCATCTTGGGGTTTCAGCCCACAAAAAGAGGCATTCTCCTCAGAGGCGTGTTCACACCATGAGAAAGCTTTCTCACCCTCTCTCTGTGGAATATCTGTCTCCAGTTTTTGATATCCTCACCTCAAGGACAGAGCAGTGGTTTGGAAATAAATTCAAATCTGAGTGCCTCCCCACCCCCACAAGCTGGGGATGGGATTTTTCAGGCCTCCTTTTCTGAAGACACTTTGTGAGTAACCTGAAGTTGGAATGCCCTCCTGAGGTCAATGTATAAAAACCAGCAGCATAAATAGGAACTAAGGCTGAAGTAAGCATAAATGTTCTCAAACAACTTCAATAGAGAAAGGCTTGTTTGATCCTCTCTAAACTTCCTGAAACTGAGCTGAATATTTGTTTGTTTTGTGGTAGCTCAATTTTTTTTTTTTCAGGCCTTGTAGTACATGGCTGTTGGTTTCTCTGTTTAAAAGGAAAGTGCTTTTTCTCAGTAATGATGCTCGGGTTCTGAACTCGGTGATACCCACTTCTAAAGGCCATTTCATCATAAAGTTCTGCTCATTCTTAGGTCCCAACAGATAAAGGATGTGGCCAGTTACCATGACTTGTGCTTGCCTCCTGGACTGTGTCATTTGGTGCACACACCTAAAAGTGTGTGAACAGAAAGTTGCTAGATTTATTTTCACATTGAAGATTTCATCCCACAAGGGGAAAATATCGATGTAAATGACTATGCAAAAGTGACAAAATAGCATTTTGAGCTTTCAGTTGCCAAAGAAACAAAGGCCCAGTTAAGGTGAGTTTTCTCTTCTTTTGCTTTTTGAGGCGCCTATTGGTAATAAAACTATTGCTTATTATCTTAATATTCAGTGGAACTTCAGTCCCACAGATGCCCAGTTCAAATTAGACAGACAGCCCAAAAACAACACGGGAAGAAAACGCCCAGGGGCAAAGCAGGGGATCATTTGCAAAAGCTAGCGATGGAGGTGAGTTCTTCCTTTTGGCCTCCTTTCTGGTAGATGTGTATCAACACCATCAAACCAGCATATGATGCCGAGCTAACTGACAACTCCTAAGACAGAATGTTCTGAAGTTGGAAGAGCTAAGAAGTGACATGTCAGGGCTGAGGCTCTTGGCAGAGTTTTTAGACACACGTGGAGTGTTTTTCTCTACCTCGTCTTCCAAGCGCGAATGTCCCCACTTTTCTGTGTGTCTCAGGGCCCCTCCACGTGTGGAAGACAGCCCTTAAGACCGTGACAGTGATGGTCAGATCTCCTCTCTCTGGCCTGTGAACCCAGGGGAAAGTTGCCAGGTGTCAGATGCAAGAATTTTATATGCCATGAATTTTTTTTTTTTCCTGGAAGCAACTGGAAACCAACTGAGTGACACTTAAGTCCTTCACCTGCTGTGTTACTGTAGCCAGTGGCTGTGAGCCAGGGTGGTACCAAGAAGGGCTCTCATCTGAACAGCCGCAAGAATTACAGGCTCTGGCTTGGAGTGGAATGTTATACTATGTTCAGAGTCATGGCAACTTGAACTTGGCAGCCGAATCTACTTCTGAGATTACAAGTGCCTCACAGCCAAGTGCACCTGTGACGAGAGTTGACCTCAGAGTGGGATGTAGATTGAGAAACCTCTCTTTTATAGCTAACGATTCATTTGAACTCCTTTAACAGCTGGATGGTTCAGTAGCAGTTTAAGTGTTGGAATTACCTGGCACTGCTTTCCATCCTCCATATATTGAATATAAGATACATATGGACTCACTGCAAGCTTCCCTCCCCCCAAAACAGAGGGGCTGCTTAGAATTAAAAGGATGTTTCCATAGTGTCTTTTGTTTCCATCATCAAAGTGTATAAAATTAACTTCATTTGAAACTGGGAACCCCCTGTGAAGTATAATAATAAGTTCTCTTTGCAAAAAGCCTATTTTTCAAAGGATTATTAAGACTGTATTTCATGATAGACATGTTTCAACATATTTGCACTTCTCAGAACACGCTACATTTGCTTTCATGTGTTGTGATTAGCTGGTTTCTGTGTTTAATCCGTAGCATGTGGCATTTTTCTATAATAGAGTTTCTATAGAAAATGTTACTCTAGGCATGTGGGAGACCAGTTATAATGCTTTGGTTTTGGGAAAAAAAAAAAAAATGAAAAAACAAGCTATTCAACATTCCCAATAGCCACGCTTTCCAAAGAAAATGATCTATGGGGCACTCAAGGTTAAAGTTCCAAAAATTACTTTTGCATTTTCTTCAAGTGATTTTTAAATGAAGTTGAGAAATGGTATTAACAATACATCCAATATTGATGTAATTAGGCTATACATCATATTCTACTCAGACCAACCTTCTTTAATATGTTTATATAGATTTAAACTAGCATGTAGTTTACAGCATATCAAATTTCTATTTGTCCGTACCATCTTCAGGACGGTACTTGGAAGGCTGTGTCTCACCTGCATACAAATGAGACACTGTCATGCTTTCAAAAGCGTCTTCTCTCCCTCTCTCCCCCTCTTCCCTCAGTTGGCCTTATGTTAAGTTAGGCAATCAAAGTCAACATCACATCTTCCCCTTTGGCCTGTGTTCTCCCTCCTGCTTATATAAGCCTTGGTGGCCTCACACCTTTCCACAGCTACTGCCACATCTGGCCAGGCAACCTGCAATAGCCGTCTCCCTCTTCCTCCTCCTCACCTGATTCCTGTGGCTGACCCAACTGCCTCTGGGGTGTGATGCCAGGGATTCTGAAGACAGCTGTGGCAGGATGAGGGGACAGAGGAGGCTCTGTGTAAATAATGGGCATCTTCTGGCCTGTATGTCTCTCTCACCAGTGAGCACTGCACATGGTGTTGGTTGGAGGCAGAAGGCATTGGATTCTTTTTCTGAACAGTTTTGGTCTTTGAATACCCCTAGTGCAGGGGCAGCCACTGTGATTAAAGAACAAAAATGTAAATAGTAATAACAAGGCTTTTCAAGGCAATAACTCAACCCACTATTTTGGTTTGCTTTTTGTCTCTTACCTTCTCACTCTGGCCTCAGGATCGCTTGTTCTTTTGCTCAATCTTTCAGCAAACAATTAGCAGTGAAGCTGCAGGCTCTGGCTGTGATAGATATGCTGAATCTGCTGAGGGCTCTGAGTGCTTAGAAGAAAGGTGGGCATCTGTGAAGCCACAGCGTCACGGTGTCACTTGTGCAAGGCTTCACAAATCCCTGTGTTTTCTGGCTCAGGGAATCAACCCTTGTGGGTTTGCTCACAGACTTTTGTGGACCATCATGAACCTTGTTTCTGAGTATGGTTTGAGGGTACAGGCACTGAGATGAAAGTTTAAAACCTCACAACACACCTGAGCATAAAGAAATCATAGAGAAAGTCCTTATAGTCAAGGGAACTGAGGCCTAGTGGTAGCAAGCTGTACACCAAAAGTTAGCAGCATGGGCCCATACTAGACTAGAAGACATAAGGATGGGGCCTATTCCCCAATAAATACCAAGTGAGCCATTTTAGAGTGATAATAGCAGTTATATTTTTTGCTAGACTCATCTTCCTGGTCATAAACACTTCCTACCATGGGTTACTGAGCCCAAAAATAAATATGGGAAGAAAATCCTTTGCATGCATGAAGCCCTTTGTATTTTCTGCCTCCTTCTCAATCCTTAATTAAGCTTTGCAGCCACCCTGTGAAGCTGGTCATTACCACTGGGTGAGGAAGCAGAGTCCCACAGGAGCTATGTGACTTGCCCAAGCATACGAGCCAGACAGGCCGGGCAAGGTGAGACTTCCCAGTTTCTGATGCCCACGCCCCATGTGCAATCCAGCCTCATCACCGCGGGTCTTGGCGCGGGGAATAAATAAACAAACGATGGTTACATTGTTTTTCCTTCTGGGGAGCAATGGGTTCTTATTCAAAATAGGAACAAGGGGCAAGACAAATAACTTCTGATAGCAAAGTTATTGGGGGAGAGGGGTGCCATCTTCCGGGGCTCTTTCTGAAGCTATGCGTCTACTTCTTAGTTTCTCTTTATGAGTCACACACCCAGGTTTTATTCAGCAAAGGTGCCATATGTCTTGCTGGGCAGTGGGGATTCAAAAGTGGTACCATGAGGTCTGCTTTGTTGTATTCAGGTTCATTGCCGTGTAATACAGTGTGATATGTGCTGTAATAGAGAGAGATATATGGAGAGACATGGATGTTTAGAAGAAGACATTTACCCTCCCTGGGGGTCAGGGAGGACTCCACAGATAAAGCGACACTTAAATAGAATCTAAAATGATGAGTAGGACTTTGTGAGTTAGAAACAAGGGGAAAGAGCATTTGGGCAACTATGGTAGAGGTTTGATAAATTATGACTTCACAATCCACCCCCGTATTCAAATTGTGTTCCCTGTAACCTACAGTGTAACTGAAACAATAAGCTCAGCTGTCTGCTCCAACGTCAAACTATCTCTATCTGCCCTTTGAGATGTCTGTCAATGCACTCGCCCCATACCAGATGGGAGGCCAAGGCCTTGCCAGGATTTCTGAGAGTTCCAAGGTTTGAGAGTACAAGGGGGACACCTGGGGCTGTGTTTTCAGTCATCCCTGGCACTGACTTTCTGCTTTTCACTGATTCATTTCCGTTTATTCAATGTCTTTTATATAGTAGGTACATGTCCATATATGTGTGTGTGTGTATGTATGTACATGCATATACATGTACACAAGTATATGTATACACATATACATACATATAAAACACATATGCACGTGTCACATGTACATGCATGTATATGTACATACACATATACATATACATATGTACTTGTATATGATACCCACCCCTTACTTAATTTAAAAATATCTATTTCCCTGAATATTTTATTGGGGTGGGTGGGGGAAAGGATGGGTAGCAAACACTGGATTTCTCTCACAGAGACACAAACAACTTCAAATGGATCCTTAGTGACCTTGTTGTTGGATCCCTCTAGCAGCTGAACCATCATGGATAGTTTTCATTTTAGCCACTTTGTCACATGTCCTCGTGTCTTCCTCTTTTGTCCTTTTGCCCACTCCCATCTCTCCTTTCTCTCCCTCTCACCCTGAGACTCCTAGTTACTTCTTTCCTTCCCCTCCCTCTCCTTTCTCCTTCGCCCCACGACTCTGCACAGCTCTCTGAGTCCTTAGTACACCCATCTTCAAGGTCATAGCTTATTATGGAATTTTCCTAAGCAAAGATAGTTCCTTTCCTAAGAGAAATTTTGGTATTACCCTTGTTTTAATTTCCATTTGTCTGTCTCACCCTATCTCTGTACAGAGGACAGTCCCTGGCAATAAGTGGGCGATTAATATTATCTGTTCTATGAATTAATTACTCAATTACATAGTAACTTTTAAAGGGTCTCTTATCTTGGTGTTTGACTATACTGTAATTCTGCCCTGGATGCTGGAAAAAAGGAGCCTTAATAATACAGGCCCAGTGATGTCCACTGTGTGGGGTTGCCCACCAGTCCCTGAAGCCAGGCTGCCAGACACTCCAGAGGTGCCACGTTCAGTAAGCCAAGTGACTGTTTGGTCCGGTCTGCGTAAAGGCCGAGGATGGAAGGACACACACCAGCTGCAGGACAGAGTTTGCCTCTTGGGAACGAAGAAGAAAGGAGCAGGGGAATGGGAAAGGACATCACATAACATTTCATTTCTTTCAAAAAGAGCTCTAGTAGCAACTGTGAAATCTTGGGAATGAGTATGTACGTGGACCAAGTCTCTGCATTATTATATGTTTTAAATATTCTGTAGTTTAAAGAGGTTTCCATAGTTGTTAAAAGAAAAGAAGACAGAAACAAGGAGAAAATCCCATATCAAAGATGCCAAGTGAAAATGAAATTGCCCCTGCTAATGAAGAGATAGTTGAAAATAGGAGGTTCTTCCAAGAAGAGAAGTATCTGGGGCCCTCAGCACCCCAAGACAGGAGATAGCTCCCCGTGAACATTATCAGCAGGGGGCAAAAAAAACCTCAAGTTTCACAAGAAATCTTTGTTGCTTCAGGTCTTTGTCTCTTACCACTGTTGTGTGATTAAATTGCTAATGGCCTGTGGTAAAGACTCCCATACCTGTTCACAGAACTATTCACTGGGTATCCCCAATTCTTTAAAAAGCTTGCTGAACTCATCCTCTTTCTTTCCCTCACCTTCCTGTAGAGGGGATGTTACGAAGGGCTGTAAAGAATTTTCTCACACTTGTCCTGTCCCCAAGTCCTTTTCAAAGCAACATGGAAATAGCACTTCAAAATGAAT
This sequence comes from Rhinolophus sinicus, assembly GCF_036562045.2. Lineage (NCBI taxonomy): Eukaryota > Metazoa > Chordata > Mammalia > Chiroptera > Rhinolophidae > Rhinolophus > Rhinolophus sinicus. The sequence goes on from NC_133753.1 coordinate 49,380,602, forward strand.
CATTTAAAAAAAAAAAAAAAATCCCAGTGGCTTCCCATGCTATTCTAGTAACTTCCTGGGAAGGTGAGAGAAATGCACAGACATTCCTGCAGCCACTTTGGTTACTAATGTCTCAGAGAAGCTCCAGTCACGAGGTTCTGTCCAAGTTGCCACACACCATCCTGAACCTTCCTTCTGTGTATTTATTTATTTTCTCCCATTCTAGAACAGCCAGCAAATGATTTCACACCTTTTTGTTTAGCTGCTAAAAGCAACACAGTAACTCCCCTCAGGGCTGCTTCTGTGGGTTCCAAAAATAAAATGGGCTCATTTTCATGCTAAGCAGGTAAAGCCTCATAGGGATTCTAATGAAAAGCAAAGGGAGGGGAAAAACAAAAAACAAACAAACAAACAAACAAACAAAAAAAAAAAAAATGAGAAAAGAGTGGTCAGACTGGAGGACGTTGCTAGGGAGGATCAGCTTTTGCAGAGAGGAACCAGCCACCCCTTCTAGAAGGAATGGGTAAAAAATAACACAGTTCTTAGGCTACAAATTAAAAGGTGATGTACTTCAACCCTTAAACTCTCCAACTTATCTTCTATCCCTAAACCCAGGGTTATTTTAACAACCACAAACTGGTGTCCACCAAAAAGAATAGTAACCTGCTTTGGCCTTCCAGATGAGAAATCTGTTGGGTAGGAAATAGCCAGTAACTTGCTTCCAGGGCAGAATAGAAAACCATGGGTCTCTAAGAGTCTAGGTTGGCTTTTGAAATTCAAAGTTCCCTGAGCCTAAGTCATGCGCAATAGCAGACTCCTCATGTCCCACACATTACGTCTTAGAAAGAACGCTGTGTGATACGAGTTGCACAATATGAGACCCTGCTAGCCTACCTAGAATGCACGGAAGGACTGGCATGACGGCTTGCCGGAAGTGTGTATGCTGCCCACCCACAATAAGAGGAATCCATGTAGGGCCTTGTTGACTCCACGTTTGCCTGCCTGAAATTTAAACATCCCCGTGACGGCACCTGCTCATTATGTCTCCAATCAGCCCGTTGCTTATGCAGCAGGCCAGACTGTTGGAAATTCCCTCCATTTAATGAGACGAAATCTGCCTCCTAGTAGCTTCTACTTGACGCTTCTAGATTTGTCCTGTGGCACGTGCAGCACAGAATCTGTCTTTTCATGAGAAACTTTCAAATATTTGACAACTGTCAGCCCGCACAGTCCCCTCCCCGGTCAGTTAGGCCTTCCTCTTTCCTTATCCTAACACGGTTTCCATTGCCTTCCCTAAGATGTGATCCAGTTTACAGTGTGTCCCTCTTACAGCACAGCCCAGAAGTGATCTGATCTGCACAGAACGCAGTGGCATAAAGAACATGTTATCCAGGCAGCCTGCACTTACCTGGGCATTTCTTTTAGCAGATGTGCTAGGCTACAGAATCGCATTTCTTTCCAAGATCTATGAAGAAAGCATGAGCTAAGCCAACTGTAAATAGGATTGCTTAGAAAATCTAAATGCTACTTAAAAGAATACAATTTTTAAATAGTTTAAAAGGATCCCTTTCTATATAAATACTCGACATGCAAATTATAAGTCCTTCTTATTTCTTTCATGAAAGCAGATACCCAAAGCGCCTTCCCTTGGCAAACCTAAGACGAATTACTTTATGTGGAGTGCCTGAACATTTTCTAACTGCATTTCTTTAAAATTATTCTGGGATTCAGACTTTCTGTTCAAGGCATCATAGAATCTTTAGAAATGGAAAGGACAGGGAAAGATTTTCAAATTCAGTCACACACTTTCAGGAAGATATTATTACCCCTTTTTACATGTTCATTCAGAATTCATTCACTGAATGCTCTCCGAGTGCCTAACTCTGTGTTGTCCTAGGCTTATCCAGGGCTGAAAAATATAGTTCCCTTTCTTTGATGGAGTTTACATTCCCATGAGGAAAAGAGAGAAACAAAATGTAAAATAATTTCATGTAGTGACGAGTGCTCTGAAGAATATAAAGCAGGACTACGAGAGAGACTAGGTCAGGAAAGATGAATTTTAGGAGGGAACATTTGACCTGACTGTTAAGAAGGTTTCAATCACAGCAGAATGTAGAAGAAACTTCGACAAGCTATGGAAACAGCACATGCAAAGGGCCCAAGGTAGAAATCAACTTGGTGTGTTCTGGGAAGTAAAATGAGGCCAGTACAGCTGAAAAGTATTAATAGAGGAAGAACGCTGAAACAGATGAAGTCAAAGAGAAAAGAGGCAGGCAGGAGCCAGATCGCATGGAGTCTCAGAGGCTGTGGTGAAGAGTTGGGATTTTATGCTAAATGCAATCAGAAGCGATGGGAGAGTTTTCCATAGGGGAGTGCTATGATTTAATTTACATTTTAAAACGTTCTCTGCTTATGTGCAGAGATGGGTTGTACAGGGTTTAAAAACAGAAGGAGAGGAATGTGTCTAGAAGCTATTGCAATGGCCTAGGCAAGAGGTGACAGTGGCTTGTGCTGGCGTGGTAGCAATGAAAAACGAGAGAAGTGGATAAATTCAGTACATGCTTTGGAGGTAGAACCAATAGGACTTGCTAAGAGAGAAACAACTGGAGTCCAGGAAAGCTTGAATGACTTCCTAAAAGGGGGGAAGGAGACCAACAAACATTGAGCACTTAATATAATGCCATGTACTTTCATCCTAATAGTAACCCTAATAGCACTGTGAAGGAGATATTGTTTTACTGATATTTTACATATAAGGACCTTGGAGCTCAGAGAAGTTAAGTAATTCACTTCAAATCAAACATAGCGTCAGATGAAGCTGGGATTCAAACTCAGGACTATCTACAGCGGATTTCAGTCTCTTCTCACTAGACCACAATGTTTCCCAAAGTGGTGTAGGGCAGGAGCTCTGAGCACAGACTGCTGGGGTAGGCAGGGCTCCTTCTACGTATCTTTTCTTCCGAGTTATTGATGCTTCATGAAATATTAAGTCAATACCGTTATTTGCTATAGATGTCATTATATTTCATCAAAATGAAGACTCCTTTTCCCCAGTTCCATTCTGCCCCCTTCCCTTCATCCTTACAACTCGAGTCAGGGGCAGCTCTTCTCTATGCAGTTTAAGTACCAGAAGACACGTGAGCCCCTGTGCCTGCCTCCCTTCCTAAGGAGCTGTAGCTGAAAATTGCTTGTGCAACCCAATGACAACTTCTCTATATTTAGCAGAAAAAGTGGTGGCAAGGATCTGTCCAGCTCAATTTTTTCTTTTTTTTTTACGGTTTCAATGTTCGGAATCTCACAGACAGTCTCCTGAAAGGCACATTGGCTCTGACAGTATCTGAGTGGAAGGAAGCTTCCTCCGTCTCACACGGTTGTCTATCCACTGGGAGCCTTGTTCTAAGAAATTCCGTGGACACCCATTGCAGAGCAAAGGCTTTTACATGCTCCACACTCCCCTCCTCCTCACCCCCCCCCCCCACATCACACACAGGAGAGCTGCTGGTACTGTGGGCGCTTTGATGGCTTTTAAGTGTTATTCTAAGACAGGAAAACAAGCATAAAAGGTTTAAGGGGGAAATGGACTATTACCCAATTGTTTATGCGTTTCAGTGATGTGTATGGCGCTTGGTTTTTATTTCTCTTCAATGTGGCATAGAAAAGAAATACAAAGTGCTGCTTATAAGTTTAAGAACAAAGATAAACTTACTTTAGGGGTGTTTGAAAAAATTGCAGCAGGTATTCTCAAGTGCTTACTATGGCAAAACCACTGCCACGGAGGCTGACTGTCACTTATACTAAAAGTGACTAATTCGAGGCTGAGGCACAGTTTAGCTTTTCTCGAGCCCAACCAAATCAGATATAGTATATTGTCCATGACTCTGACCCTCATCACTGTTGGTCAACCAGAGAGAATTATCTACTAATGAAAAGCAGAACAATTAAGAAGAGCTCAGGAAAGAGGAAAGTAGGGACCATTAAAGAAAAACGAGAATCTTCACGACAGTAAAATAACACCAATTGTATAACAAACAGGGAATTTGCAGGGGGGAGGGGATGTATCCAGTGAGTGCTTACGTATATAGTCCTCTACTTTTAACATGCAAGATGTATCAATCCTTGGTTGTCAAGGAAAAAAAGCTATTGGAAAAGAATTCTTATTAGCTTTAGAAATAGCAATTTTAAAAAGTAGTTTTTTTCATACCTTCTTCCAGTCCCCAAACTCACTTTGGGTTAAATCTTATTCAGAGGAAAAAGCACTTGGTTTAGAAATGTCCTGTCTCATTTTCACAAAATCTCTTCTAATGAGATGAGTTTTAGTGGTGCTGTGTCTATTAAGGAAAAGAGGTGAAGAAATAGAAAATCCACTTTTTGTACCATTGCACTTCTTGGGACTAAAGCTTTCAATACTGCATTCCAGCAGCTAATTAACAGGCAATGATTAGGGGGAAGAAAAAAAAAAACTTTTATGCAATTTGAGGGGAAAATGAAAATACAATTAATTATAAAAAGAAAAAAGTCACTCTAAGATAGTCACTCTTAACAAGCCTTAAAAACAAAACAAAATTATTTGGCACATACCTTGTATAACCCAACAGGACCAGTGTAATTCAGGCTTTCTCTTATTTTTCATTTTGTGACAGTTTCTGGCAATTTTCTACCAATACATGGGTTGATGTCTTTACTGACGCCCTGGAAGCCCAAGCAGAGATGATCTTTCAGCATTAAATGTCTTCATCTCCTCACTGGAAATTTTCTTTTCTTGAGATGAACAAAAAGATACCTAATTCTTCTTTATATTACTGTTCCTACCACTAGCAAGAAACCAAAAAGGCCTTTCTGGTTTTCTGTGTCATAGGATGAACCCCACCCTTCATAGACACAAGCAAAGCTAACACTGTATCGTTTTCACCTAAGACCGAAAACTTTAAAGACAGAGATTCTCTTTCTCCAGTAGTTTTAGACAGCCTTCTTTGTATGTCATCTTGGCCACCTTTTAAGTTGAAAGACTCAGTATAAGTGCTAAAAGAACTTCTTAAAAAAATAAAAAAATTGGGGACGGCCTGGTGGCTCAGGCGGTTGGAGCTCCATGCTCCTAACTCCAAAGGCTGCAGGTTCAATTCCCACATGGGCCAGTGGGCTCTCAACCACAAGGTTGCCAGTTCAATTCCTTGAGTCCCGCAAGGGATGGTGAGCAGCGCCCCCTCCAACTAAGATTGAACACGGCACCTTGAGCTGAGCTGCCGCTGAGCTCCCAGATGGCTCAGTTGGTTGGAGCACGTCCTCTCAACCACAAGGTTGCTGGTTCGACTCCCCCAAGGGATGGTGGGCTGTGCCCCCTGCAACTAGAAACTGCAACTGGACCTGGAGCTGAGCTGGGCCCTCCACAACTAAGACTGAAAAGGACAACTTGAAGCTGGACGGCACCCTCCACAACTAAGATTGAAAGGACAACAATGACTTGGAAAAAAGGCATGGAAGTACACACTGTTCCCCAATAAAAGTCCTGTTCCCCTGCCCCAATAAGGAAGGAAGGAAGGAAGGAAGGAAGGAAGGAAGGAAGGAAGGAAGGAAGGAAAGAAAGAAAGAAGAAAAGAAAAACAAAATGAAATAAAAACTTTTAAAAAGGATTGGGGTGGAAAAACTACTGGTAAAAGAATAGGCAAAGAGATCAGTGCAACATAGAAAGAAAACCCCCAAAACATAATCTTGCATATGTAAGAATAGTCTTAAATGCCTATATATACAATGTATATAAAAGCTGTGGGGAAAAACAGTCAAGTGGTGCTGTGATAATTGTTAGCTTATCAAATTTTTTTCTCCTACTACATAACAAATTAAGTTCTAGATAGATTAAAGAAATATTACTTTTTAATTAATTAAATAACTAAAAGAATGTATTTCTGCATATTTAGTGTAGATGGGTAAAGATTTTCCATACTTTAAAGCAAAAGAAGAAATCACAGTAAAATGTCAATAAATTGAAATTATGGAGAAATACAAAATTTCTATCAAAAATAATCATAAACAAAATCAGAGGACAAAAATTGAGGTACAAAGTTAATAACCTTAATTTATAAGGTGTCACTATAAATCAATGAGAAAATATACAAGGGTCATGAACTGACAATTTATGGAAGAGAAAATAACGATAAAGTAAACAATTTTCAGCCTCACCACTGAATACAAAGTTAAATAACAGGGACCTAACAAAGTAGCAAAGATTTTTAAATGACATTAATCAATGTAGTTAGAACGTCAGGAAGATATTCATATACTGTATTAATATAAATCGATACAACCTTCCTAGTAGTGTGTATTAAAGTCCTGAAAAATGGTGTTGCTCTTTGATCCGGTAATTCTACTTTCAGGAGATTATCCTAAGGAAATAATTTCAAATGCTAATATTTATGCACACACACACACACACACACACACACACACACACGTTTACTTAAGTACCCCTTAAATGTCCAATAATAGAAAAATTAATAAATTATAGTATGATCAATAAATTATAGTATATACGATGGAAAATTATACTGCTATTAAAATAATATTTAAAGAATTAAAAATGGCATAAGAAAAATTTTCGATTGATTAAACAAAAACATAATATGTGAAATTCTATGTGCAGAATGATCTCAGTTATGGGAAGGTTAAAAAAACGAAACAAACCCATAGGAAAAGATGTGGATGTTATGGTGGTTGCATTTGACTAATAAGATAATAAGATTTGGTAATGTTCTGCATACTTCTTTTAACTTTTTTCTAAATTTGAAACTTCCTACCATATATATATATATATATATATATATATATATATATATATATATATATATATTATTTTTAGAACTTTTCAAAATAAAAGAAAAATTAATATTGAAAAGGTTCAGAGTATGCCACCCAAAAATATACCACTCTGGCATAAGGCTTATTTTGAGCTGAAGGCAACTGAGAATAGGCAGACACAGGACAAACTCTCTGGCCTCCCCCTCTACCAGAAAGGGTAGGAGGATTTTTAACTTCAGGCGACAACTCTAGACTCATCAGCCCAGAAGTGCACCAGAGGAATCCATGTAACAAATCTTGCTAAGACAATCCTTACCTTACACTAGTATCCCTCATGTATTTACCTTTCCACAGTTTGCTGCCCTTGGAAGCCTAAAACCCTTTTCCTGTGTCTTGTCACTTCTCTACAAATGTCTTGTTCTTTGCTAAGATGCTATAGAAGCCCTAAAATAACCATTCCTTTGAGTTCATCTTCATTGAGTATTCCATGTGTTGCATGCTGCACAAATTAAGAAACGTGTGGGGTTTTTTTCTTTTCTTGTTAGTTTGTCTTTTGTCAGTCTAATTTACAGGACCCCAGCAACGAATCTAAGTGGGTAGAGAAAAAACAAATCCTCTCCTACAAACTACTGCAATAATAAAACAGAACCAATGGTAGGCAGGCATTCTTTTCCTTCAGCAATCGTGCATTGCTCTCTACTTAATAGTAGGAATAATGGGATACTTCCAAGCCCTTGGAGGTACCACAAACAACGGTGAGTCAGTTTACTCAAAAGGACAGACTGCTCGGTGATTTGGGGTGGGGAGCTACTTTGCTTTCTTCTCCTTCCTCAAGGTTTAGTTTCCCCTTGTTTGTCTTCCTTTCTCCCACACTTGATTCAACTAAAAGCCAAGAAATATGAGCACCACATATCCCTCCCCCTTTCCAAGAGTGGCGAACTAGGATTGTTTTCATCTGTCCTTCCAAGCCTGAGAAGATACTTGTAGACCTGAAAAGGAGAACACAAGTTTCCTGTAGGGTGAAAAGGAATGGTCTCTGTAAGGACCTAGGCAAGCTTCTCCCACCCTTATCCTTGTAGACCGCTTCTGGGTATGCTCAGAACACACGCCCTCAAGAAGTTCATTTGAGAAACAGAGAAGAGGGAGTGTTTAACCTCCAGAAAGATTTTGGTGTTTCAAATGGTAACCCTTAGGATGACAGACCCGGTGACCACTACCACCACCACCACCACCACCACAGCTTCCGGGGGAGCCAGATCTGAAAACTGAGGAACTGAAATTTCAGTCATACCCAAAGTAGACTTGGGCAGAAGATGGAGGATGAACGGGCTCAGGATGCTTCTCCAGCTAAGTCCAAAGTTAAGGGGTTTTTTTTTGTTTTGTTTCTAGTTAAAATTTAAAGCAAAATGCAGCATGTACTTTGTCCAACCCATTTACCCTAACAATTTTAAGCATGTTTCTGTTTCTAAGGAAATGGAGGGCCTAAGTCTCTGATTCATTTCCCGTGATGCTACATAGCATCACTGAATGAAAACATCCATGTCCAAGAAGGCTTATGCTGTTGGAAAGCCTTTTAAATGTGTTCTTTAAAGAATAAAAAAATAAATAAAATAAACATGTTCTTTTCCCCTTAAATTTTGTAGTTACATTCTGATTGCAGAAAGCATAGGTTCACTCAATAGAGGGAAATGTAATGAAAATCTGAGTATATGGATTTTGAATGTCTGGGAAGAAAGACCTTGTTAACGATTGCATGTAATTATTGCATGTAATCCTACCATGTAATTATTATATTATTAATTGTGACTTTGTTTTCTTTATTCCTAAAACCCAAGAACTAGAAAATCTAGCTTTTTCATCTGATTTTGTTTGAATTCAACGCTGTCTTTTCTCCCCTCTCTCCAACAAAAATCTAATTTATTCTAGTCAGACTAAAACACATAATTCAGCAATGTGCCACCATCACCCTAAGGTTTAATGTTCTTTCCACTGAAAATAAGTAAAAATAGCACATTATCCTCAAACTTGGTGGTTAGGAAGAGAAATACATGGGAAGAGCCTAACCGAACAGTTATCCTTAAATTGCAATTTGAGGGCCACGGTCATTTGCATCCTTCCAGTTGCCCTGAGGCAGCATCCAGATGTGCAGAGTCATGGTGGCAGCAGCTTGGCCCGAGTGACAGAAACCATTACGGAGAAGCAGAGGGCCAGGCTGTACTCCATGGGTTTCATTCACGTACTTTTGTGTAGGAGGCAAACAGTGTCTGAAGGGCTCTGGACTTGCTAACCAAAATGTTAATCGCTTAGAAACACAGAGAAATTAGTTAGTGAGATGTTTATCAAGTACCTGGCGCAAGAGTTGACTTTCTGTGAAACATCATTCTGGAATCAAAACCAAAATCTCTCTCTATTCAGTTGAGTCTGAAAAAAATGATCGTGTCAGAATTAGTAAGGCAAACAGCAAATCAAGAAATGAAAATAAGCTGATATTAAATAAGGCTTGGAGAGGGGGTTGCAGATAGTTACCTGAGCTTTAGTCATTACGTAAGAGCTGAGATTTTGAGAGGTTAAAAAAAAAATGTTGCACTGCTTCTCTCAGAAAGACACATGTCTAGAATACTAAAGAAGCATTGATTGGATTTCTCAGGTAGGTCAGGAACAGGACCATGGGAGGATACGAGGTGATGTTAAATGGCCTCCTAAAACTTCAGGTTGAAGTGATTTTTAAAAGGAGTGTATGTGCTCTGTATCTTTGTTTTTCACTTATTATAAAAGTAAGAAATAGTTACTTAAATAGTCATTTAAACACACCATCACTACAGAGAGCCAATCTAAAGAAGGCCCCCTACCTATTCCCCCACCACAGAGAATACCACTTATTAAAAGCTGAGGGCAAAAATAGACTTATATAATTTGTATTATATATCCTTTAAAATAAAGTTGTGGATAGTTATAAAAACATGCGAGATAGTTATATCATAGTATTAAGTTTTAAAATAATTAAAAATTGTATCTGTAAAAGAATCAGAAGACAGCAAATACCCCCATGACTAGAAAAAGACTGAAATAATATCAAAATATTTCACAAGTTGGGGGTATTCTTCATATTTTTTAAGTGTACACGAACATATATTTTAAAGCCTGTGCGTGTTTAATGACGACTTTGCTTCAAAGAGCCCCTGAAAAGGATACACACTTTCCAACTTCATAGGTAGGGGGAGAAAGAAAGACTATTTAGAGATCACTGGTAAATAATGCTTTGAATCTCTCTGCAGTGTATAAATTTGAATTTGTCTTATTTAAAGTAAAGTTACACTGGTTAAAAAAAAAAAAAAAAGCTTTATAGGTGCTTCTCAGGCAGGAGGACAGAAGAAACTGCATACAAGGCTTGGGTTGGGCAATTGATTTTAATCGTGGTTTCTATTAATTACTCAGCAATTTTAAGCAATTATCCACTTTCACACCATAGCTTTCCCTTGTGTAAAATGGGAAGGGTGATAGAAAATCTGAACCTAGAGACTTGGTCTCCAAGCACTGCTACCCACGACACCTGCCTTTTGGCAAATTCCCAACTCTGCTCAGCCGGGGTCATACATTCTGCCAGCTCACAGCAGCCAAGAGGCTTAATTACCTGTAGTTTCAAAGACCTCTGAACTCTCTTAGGAAGGGGGCTGTTCAAGTTCAATGTCATATTATCCTGTTCCTGAAGCATTCATTTTTAGAGATAGAGTGGAAGGTGGAAGAGTACAGAGATGGGGCTGTGCTCAAAAAAAAAAAAAAAAAAAAAAAATGCTTAGAAAAAAGTTTTCTATATATTACAAGTTGAGGAAATGCTTCATGGTTGGTGAAAAGTCATACTTCCACACCAATAATTTTCTTCTCAGAAAGAAAATACTTCAATTACATATTAATTTAGGGTCATCAGAATTTAAACTGGCTGTATTCAACCTCTCTTTCCTTTACTAGACGGTGCTCTGTGGTGATCTCCTACCAGCACAAACCTGTATGTTGTATGATATTGCTCCTGGCATTTTCGAGGTGCTACTGTGGTATAACCTGGTGTGCGTGTTCTCAGATCCCAGGGCCTGTGCCTCACCATGACAAAGTTGTCGCAAAGTCAGGGCAATATATTGTAAGGCTGCCAACTTTATTTAAGAAGTATTGCTCTTTATTCTAAAAGTGTGTCCTTCCTATTTCAGTGGTATTACAATGTTATTTTCTTGTATGAATTAATGGCAATTGAAGATGGCAGATGTAATTTTTTTGTAACATCCTTATTTGATCAAATTTAAACTTGGCAACACTGTATTGATATCCCCACAATTTCACAATTTCCTTTTCTTTTTGCATTTTACTGGTCTGCAAAATCCAAACTCTGGAAAAATGTCAGTTTATGGCTAATTTTGTCTATATAGTAATAGGGAGAATGCAGATAATCACCATTTTTAACCCAAAATATCAAATTCTTCCCCTACTAAAACATGTGCCTCAGCTAATGATAAGTAGGACACCCAATGTGCTTGAATTGTATTTCTCTCTCCACCCTCTAATAGGGTTCCTAAAATTAAGCCACTGAAAAAAAAGGAAGCAGGGAAATAAATAGTCTGAATAACAAGTAAACCGGTTAGTTAATGGACCCAGTGTTGATTAACAATGAATAAAATATGTCCCATGCAATATTTGGAACATACACTAAAAAAAAAAAAAATTATTCATTGTTTATTTTTAATTCTACTTTAACTGACTATTCTGCATTTTATCTGGCAACCCTGCACCCAAGACAATCTGACCCATTAGAAAACGCAGAGGTAGTAAAACATGAATTAAAGTAGCCCCTACACATAAATACGTTTTAATGAAATCCTCTTTTGGTTGTCGTTATGTCATCTAGTTTTCTTGTCTAAATATGAACTATTTAGATGATTGAGTTCTTATTAAAGCATAATAACCTTCAATGAAATCCAGAGAAGAGTAAAACACGTTAACTTGCCCCAGTTGGCTTACCTTATAAATGAACTGATAACCTGTGTTTACAAGCAAGTTCTGCCAAGTCACCTCAGCGGCCCACCTCTGAGCTGGCAGCTCAGGTGCTACAGAGTTAATTCCCTTCAACCCACACTGATGTTTTAGGATCTGAAAGTTTGTGGGTGGGAAGTGAGGAGGAAAGCCAGGATCCTCCAAGGAGTCCTTGGACGTTCTCAAAATGCAGCCAACACACTTGTTCTTTGTTTCTTATTTTTCCTCTGACGTTAAAACTAATGCAAAGTTAAAAACTCTACTTTTCTTTTTTTTTCACCATGCTACCTGGCAAATGTAGAGTTCCCCATCTGAGCTTGAAACAAAAGTAATAATAAAACTGTCAAGTAGTGCTAGTAACCTCTCTGGTAATATTTGCAAGGAAATTACTTTCCATCTACAAGGTTGACACGTATTTTCTGTTAGGGAAATGAATTGATAAGAGCTGGAGATTGGCAGGGAAGTAGGTGTGCAGGTCAGGTACCTGGTGTGCATTTCATTAAAATGAGTGTGAATGTGGGTGGTGTTTTGTTTTGTTTTTCCCCTGGCCACCTCAAGGTTGTTGCAAAAGTAATATGAGGAAAAAAATATGGTAAACAGTGTTCATATATTCAAATAAAAGGAGAGTGAAAATCAAAATGTAAAATCAGAGCCAACTTTCTGGTCAGTCCCCAGATAGGCTGTTTAGGATTGAAAGGAAAGCTGGGTTACAGGGTGTTACCCTGGCTCCGACACTATGTACATGGGTGACTCTGGGTAAGTCATGTTGACCTCTGGACATCAGTTTCCTCCCTTCTCAAGTGAAGGATTGCACAGGCTAATACCTATGCTCTCTTTAGTCTGATCTAAGAAGGTACAGAAAGAATTCCTGAGTTACCAGTCAGTGAACAGGATTCACCCAGTTACCTTGAGGGGGTTATAAGCTATAGATTTAAAATAACAAAGACACACTCCTTGCTCTCCCATTCTGACCTTCAGGTGGAGACATGCAGCCATTCTTTATGCCTTCTTGGGCCCACCCTACCTTTTCAGAGGAAGACCACTTGAACCATTTCTTGGTCCTCCCAGGAACCCGGTGAGCTCTGCCACCAACAGTCCCTTTGAACTCCCATATGCACAGGTCATTGTTCTTTCATTTTCAAAGCTACTACTTAGGTTAGATGAAAAATAAGTAGAGACGACATGTACCGATTTTTTGGTTTCTAAATCATAGTCTGGACTCCCAGAGTTTTCTTTGCCATATGCTTTCCAGGCCTTTTCCCACTGGGCCTATTCCAGTCCAAATCTGTATGAAACACTGCCCTTTTGGTCAACTCAGATGGGAAAATATGTACTTTTCAAGGCAGTCAGTGTGTACTCACTCTGGTTCTGTCCTTTGTAACCATGTAGAAAACATGGTAGAAAAGATCAAAGATTTCTCTAGGGTCCTTTCTATTCTGAGCCCTGAAGCTCATTATTGCATTGTTCTAGATTTCCTCCTGCTTACAAAGATGGCTGTCCTTCCCATGTACTAAATCCTATAGCAAAATCACGAGTCTTTATCTTCCGTGTTATCTTCCTTACTTAGAAGCATTGACTAGCATGCCCTTTTTCTTCTTGGGTTTGTGCTAACACCAGAGAAGTTAAACTGGGCATCCCCTTGCCTTCCAAGAACTTTTGAGTTATTCTCATTCAGGGAATATGTTCTCAATTTATACAGAGATTCCTGTAGCCCTGTCCCTCCCTTGACCTCAGTTATTCCTTAATCCCCATTCTCTGTCCTATGAATGCTTGTGGATCGTTCCAAGATGGAAAATTACTGGAGGGCCTCCACCTCTGTGTGGCCCACACCTAGTACATTGTTGGCCTTTGCCCAAATTGTGCCACCCCATTTGGGATCACCTGACACCATGTGATCAGTGTCATTACCTGGCAGCATCCCATCTGCCTACCCACTTCACTCTTGCTCCATTCCAGTACCTCTTACAGTAGTTGCTCATGTATCTTATCACTGTCTCATGTCTCATAGGCTTATTCCACATCAACCCTTTTATTCATTCATTAAGACAATTTGAGTACCACTGTGTGCCAGATAATGGGCTCTGCCAATGTGAATAAAAAATACAGTACTAATCCTCAAGGAGCTTGGACTCTAGTGAAGGGGACAGACAATAAAGAAATAAACAATCAATCATTATAAACATTGACAAAAGCTATGAAGGAAACAAACAAGGTCGGTGAGAGAGAGTGGCAGGTGGAGCCTATTTTAGATAATGTGGTCTGCTCGAGTCACATTTAAGCCTAGACCTAAAGAATGAGGAGCCAGCCATGAAAAGAGGGTTAGAAATGCAGGAAAGAGCTTGGTGTGTCTGAGAACTGAAAAAGTCCTCTGTAAATCCTCCCACTTTTTCAGTCCCTTATTACACATAGATGTGACTGACTTCACCCACTGATACTGATTAATCCATCTCCTGAGCTGCCATAGGTCATTCTTTCGGTTCCCTTATTTGACACTCGGTTTTATTATTCAGCTGTGTGTTGGAGCTTTACAGGACTTCAGTTTCATACTTAATCTCTCCAAGAGCATCAATCAAGGTTCTGTTTAGGTGCTAAAGAAACACTTGAATTCTATTCAGTTCAATAACCATTAATCAAATGCCTGGTTGACGCAAGGTAGTACTTCCAAGGTATTTAACTCAGTACTGATGTTTAAAAATAAACCCCAGTGTAATCATGAGAAAAACTTCAGACAAACCCAAACCAAGGGGCATTTTACAACATACCTGACCAGTATACCTGTCAAGGTCATCAAAAACAAGGAAAATGCAAGAAACTGTCACAGACCAGAGGAGGCGAATGAGAAATGACGATTAAATGTAATGAGGTGGCCTGAAATAGAAAAGGACAGTACGGAAAAAAATAGTGAAATCTGAATAAACTGAATGTAGTTAATAGTAACATACCAATGTTGATTCCTTCCTTGCCGTAGTTAAGATGTTAATGATGGGGAAAATGGGAAGGCGGTACATGAGAACTCTCTGTACCAATTTTGCAACTTTTTCTATAAATCTAAAACTGTTCTAAAATAGTTTATTTCATTAAAAGTAAATAATCAAATCACAGTCCCTCTCTGAGTTTACACTCTGAGTTTGCAATCCTGCATGGTAAGGGCAACAATAAAAATACATACCAAGCACAAAACTAACCCACACAAGGGCATGGTTGCCTCTAAGAATTTCAGGAAGGCTTCACTGAGGAGGGACATGCCTGGAGCTGCGTTCTGAAGTATTACTAAGAGTTTGAAGAATGTGGAAGACGAGCCTAGAAAAGATTAATTCAGTTCTAGGAAACACCATTTGACAAGGCATGGAATCCCGTCTAGCAGTTTAGTATTGACAGAAAGCAAGAAAGGAAAGGAGCACAGCATAGGTATCTGCTGACCAATTATGATAGAATAGTTAGTAACCTCATTATCTGTGTCTGGGACTCGACTGCCCATGGCCGCTGATCCACAGGGCCTCCGAGCAGTATCCACGAGGATTCCCTCCCATCACTCTCGATCCAGCTGTTGAGGCTTTGTGGTTGGTCCCCTGGGACTCTGTAGTACACTGGGACATGGCACAGCCCCAGTTTCTGGGGGTGGCTGGATAACCAGGAAAAGGCATGAATGCAGGGAACCACAGGGGCAGTGACTTAGGGACTGAGGCAAGAGTTCAGTGGCCAGTCATGGGTCATTGTCTCCAAACTGGACAGACTAGAATATCTGCCATGCCCATAACTGCAGGTAAAGGAGGTTGGAGATAAGTACATTGGAGCAAGGGCTTTGCTCTGGCGGTGCTGGCATCCTCAGAGTCCCAATGTCCCCATATGGGACTTAAGGTCGGTTCTCAAAAAAAATTTTTTTTTAATGAGTGAAGGAAAAGACTAATCCCAAGAGGCCCGGTAGCCCTCAGCCACAGATAAATGAAAGAAGAGGAGACCTGACTGCGGACAGCCAGCCCCAGATGGAGAAGGGGCTGGCCTCCAGTGGGAGGATGACCTCTCAAGTATTCGCTCATGGGAATTTGAACAGGCAGTCTGAAAAGGAGTCAGTTAGGACACAGGGAAGCACAGAGGAGAAATTGAGGTGGAGGTCTGGAAGGAACCTTGTCAGGGTTGGTGTAATGGAGCAAAATCAATGAGTGAGCCCAGAAGGGAGTGAATAAGCCAACTGGTCTCGGAACAGAGAAGCAAATATACAGGGAGAAGCAGCAACCCTAAGAGAGAAATGCCATGCTGCCCGTGAGAGTGAGAGTAACAGAGTGGCAGGTTTTCCAGCTCCCATTCCCAAGAGTCCAGTCGCTCTGTGCACCAGTGGCCTCTGCAAGCCTAAATGTCCTGTAAGGTGGAGGTAATAACAGTGAAGGCCTCATAGGTTTGTGGTGGGGTTGAGGTGACATTATCTACACAAAGCGGTCAACACAATGGTAAGCACCCAAGTGCTCCCTGATTGTTACTTTTGAGGTTGTTGTTTTATTATTCTTCCTGGATTCCCATGAGAGCTGTGCTATTCTTATTACTCCACATGTATCCTTGCAACAAGCATCCCCTAGTCTGGTGAGTCTTTGTTCCTTGCAACCAGAAGAAAACCCAACTCCAACATTATCTCTGGTCAGAGCTGCAGCACATATATTTGGCGTAGCCCAGTGGGGGCCCTACTCCCTAGGTATCATTCCCCTTGTCAGTCCTACAGGGGAGATCCCTGCTTACTAAATCTAATCTGATAGATGTGGTACAGATCAGGGATTTCCCCGTTTGGGGAGAGTTAGCTCAAAAAGGCATGAGGCTGACCCACCCTGAATTGAGCTACAGGCAGCTAGAGACGTCAGAGATTGGGAAGCCTGCTGTTGAAAGGGACTTGGGAACATGGGAAAGCTCTGAAAGACTCACCTCATCCAGCCCCATTCCTAGAAAATGGTACAAAGTTCATCTTTTTACTTTGTCGGTTAATCAGTGGTTTCGCACACATTAGCATTATTTAATTTTGTTTTGAATGGGTCACAAGGGTACATGATGCAATATTCAAAAGAATAGAAAGTTAAAAGTAAGCCCTAACCTTTTGCCAGTTACCAGTTTCTTATGCAGCCTTCCAGAAATAATCCATTCTGTGAATATATGAGCATAATGTGTCCAAACATACATATTCAAATATATAAACATACACACACACTGTTCTGTGTATTGATTTTTTTCCATTAACACTAGATCTTTAGAGCTAATTCCACAGCAGTGCATATAGAGCTGCCTTCTTCTTAACAACTGTGTGATATTCCATTTTGTGGATGCACCAGCAGTTATTTAATCCCCTACTTAAACAACCGTTAAGTTAGTTTCACACTTGACTAATACAAACAGTGCTGCAGTGAATATCCTCGAACATATGCCATTTTTGTATATGTGCAAATAGATGTGCAGGATAAATTCTTAGATGTGGAATTGTTAGGACAATGAGAAAGTACCTTTGGAAGTAATGTCACTGGACATTGCAAAGTGGTCCTTCGTACAGATTTTAACAGCTTACCTGTGCGCCAATAATGTATGTGAGTACCTGTTGCTCTACATTGTCACCAACACAGACTGCATACATTTTTTATTTTTTTTAGAAGAAGGACTTTGTTTTGTAGCAGATTTAAACATGGGCAGAAGGCTTTGGCGTCATTTTTTTCGGAAGCTCAGTCTGTCTCTCTGAATGTCTGTCTCTCTCCTCTCATCTCCTGTGCAGGTATGTGCACACACACAATACCTTGCCCTCGCCACACTGGAGTTTCGTTTTAAAATGCTTTAATTCTTTCTTTTTCATGTTGCAGTGGGTTTTCATCTTTGGTGGTTTTCATTTGCAAAAAAAAAAGGAAAGTAATTCTTGGGCAAGTGTTTTCACTGATTCCTCCATTCCCCAATGTACAGGGTCTCTTAATCTTCTCAGAAGTGATTGCTGCCGCCAGTATGCTGGGACCCATTTCTTCATTAATGTTTTCTAAACCCTGGTAATACGGAGGGGACTGATACTAGGACCGATAATGCCCAGTAATTCTCAGTATTGACTGAGCTTCTTTGTCTGAGACCTCAAAGCACTTGACAGCATTAAATCTTCATTCCTTTGCCTCTCTCAACGTCATCTTTGAACCTAGAAGGATGATGTATGGAAGTGAACACTCTGCTTTCCATCCAGATTGTCTGAAAGGTGACCAGAAAGAGAGTACAAGCTAACCAACATAATTTCTAGCCATAGTAGCATGTCCTTTGGTTACTCCAGATGTTTTACCTTTGGTGGATGCATTTCCAAAAATTGCCTGTGGGTAAACAGCAAGTAGAAAAGTCTTCCTTACAGGTTGTAAAGAGGTTAAATGATATCAGCGGACTGAGCCCCTGGGTCAAAGAGAGATGTACTCAGGCCTTCTAAGCCACTCACATTCTCTCTGGCCTGAGTCTCTGCTAGCCTTTTCTAGCTGAGAAAATGTATAAATGTGACAAAACACCACTTACACTGGCCCAGAGAAAGAAGGAAGGAAGGGAGAGAGAGGAGGGACAAAAAGAGAAGGAAGGCAAGAGGAAAGGGGACCTAATTCAGATGTGATGTGTTTGTCCCATCGTGGACAATACCTTACGAGTAGAAAGCCCAGCCCAGCCTCATGCATCGTGTCTGCTTCCACCAGTGAGTAATTGTCCTTATAAAGAATTTTTTGCCTTCACTCCACCCTGCTCCTCTCCACCTATTTCTAACCCCTAGTCTTCACACCCTCCGTGTCCTATACACACCGCACACGGAATACCAACCACAGAGCAAGTAGTTTAGTGGGAAAATGCTAGCAAATATTATCTCATATTTCAGATACAGAAACCAAGGCACAGAGAAGCTATAATTTATTTAGTGACAAAGATTCTATGTTAAGTACACATATCCCAAATTGCATCGATTGAGTCAGGGATTATCATTCTATAGAGTTATTTAAAATATATATATCACACAAATAACACTGAACATTAAAATGAAAATAAACATTACTGCAATCCCACCACCCCAACTAATCATACTGCTTTCTTCCCTCCTCCATGGCCTTTATGTATAATATTGTGGGCAAGAGTCTAGGCACTGGAGTTAGGCTACTTATGCTTCTATCCAATTCCACCACTAACTAGCTGGGCCTTAGTTCTCCCATCTCTAAAATGGGAATATTAGTAGTACCCACCTCATGGATCTGTTATGGGCAATCAGTTAGACATCCATTTTAAGTAGTTAGCAAAGTGCCTAGAATATAGTACGTACCTGGTAAATGTTATATGCTGCTGTTATTATTATTAAATTTTGCACTCTGCTTTTTAAAATAGATCATAAGCAAGCACAACAGAATTGTCTGATAGACCCCACATTTTTACTAAGCTGACTGCCCACTCCTGGTGGCACTATTTCCTCTGGGTTTCTGGGGGTAGGTCCTTCCACTGCAGAGGAACAAGCCGAGTATTTTAGCCCCTTCCCTCTCAGGGTGTTTGCAGACCACACCTGTTATCTTCACTGCTATCCTGACCCTCTCACCTACAAATCTCACGGTTTCAGGGGGAAAAGATCAAGGTTGGGAAGTTAGGAGGGAACCACAGAAGACGCCGCATGCCTCAGAGGTCCCAGGCCTGCGTGGGGAGCGGCATCTGTCTGACCAAATTCTGATTTGGCTCTGATTTGGTTCTCATCATTTCAGATGCTTTTCAGAATGTTAGTAATAAAAGGTATTGTCTTTTGGTAGTTTAAAAATTAGTTTAGTATTTTTTGTGTTTTAAAAATGTTAACTTTTCATGTTGGTGTAATTTCACATTTATAGAAATTTGCAAGTATAGCACAAATACCCTTTACCCCAATTCATCAATATTTTGTCCTATTTGCTTTATCATTCTCTCTCTCTCTCTCTCTCTCTCTCTCTCTCTCTGTCTCTCTCTCCCCCCACGTGTGTATAAAAATACATACATGCGTGTGTGTGTGTGTGTGTGTGTGTGTGTGTGTATACTGAGAGAGAGGACACTCCTCTTTATTCTTTCTCACAGTAGATTTCCTAGGAACATGGTCTTTCTCATCCATGGCCACAGTACAATGATCATAATCAGGGAATACAATGTTGATATAATACGGTTCTCCAACCCACAAAGATTTTGTATTTTTTTAAAGCCTCACTTGAAAAAGCAGGTGTGGGACAAAGAGAATAAATGTACATTACAGCCTAATTAGGCCACTTGTTCACCTGGTAACCTCAGTGGAGTCCTTCTTCAAAGCCTAGCTCTAAGAAGGCTCCCCGTGCAAGCCTGGGCAGGCTGCTCTCCCACCTGGTAGAAGTGGGGGGCACCTTCTGTGCAGCACCAGTGACAGCCCTTCATATCCTATAGCAACAATGTCCTGTCTTCACACTGAACTAGAAGCGGCTCAGGATTCCGAGGGCCCACTTGGGTAACTGACAGATAATGGGTGCTTAGGACATGTCTGTTGAAAAATGATTGAGCCAATGAACACATGGAAGCCTCTGGTGACTTCCACTTGATAAGGAATTAGGTTGTATTTTTAAATCATTAAGTGAGCGTTCAGCTGTACACAATACAGTGGCTGAAATAGATTCACCTTAGGAATAGCATGGGGCATTCATGGGATCTTGGCTCATGCCTTACTGGCACTCCCTCAAACTTTTTGCTCCTCCCTCTGCCCTAAACTATAGGAACTGCTGAAAGAATACAGTTATGTGCAGGGGACGTGTATAGACTAGACTCTCAGAAGCACAGAGCGTAAGAAACACAGCCCAGGATTTCAGCCCTTGGCAACCCCACGCTTTCCATCGTTCCTGCCACGTTAGCACGCAGTAACTTTCCGTGCAGGCTCTGGGCGGGAGGCCGGGGGCGGAGCTCCGGGCTGTCCCCCTCACCGCAGCAGCCAGGATCAGCGGCGGCGTGCCAGGCTGCCCAGTAACTGCTTCTCCTCGGGCTAACCCGAAAAGCCACACACCCCAGCCCTGGGAGTGCTCCAGCTCTGCTGAATTTGTGGTGGAACCTGGTACTTTGCAGGACCCTTGCACTGGAGCGCAGAGCTTGCTGAGCTCCCAAGAGGTTCCTCTCCCGGAAGTCACTCACCAGCCAGCCCGCTGGTCCTGGCAGCCACTGCATCCCAGGCCCGTGCTGGTTCAGGTGTCATAAAACAACGAAGGTCGTTGAATTCAGCTTTCATTGAGCAGCTTTCCTGTGACAGGCACGAGGCTAGATGTTGGCATGGCAATGTTATTTAATTATTATTTTCATTTAACCAATGCCTCTGTGGCATTTGCTGCATGCCTGGCACTGTGCTGAGCACTTTACAAAATATGAGCTCACTTAATCCTCATGACAGCCTATGAAGTAGGTACTATTATCTTTTTCCATTTTTTTTGGAAACTAACACACGGGGAGGTTTAACAACACTAGAGTGAGACTGGGTTCCTGACCTTGTTTGAACTAATGCCATGATGTCTTTTTCTCTTACATTTTCTACATGATTTTCACTTACCTACTTTTCCATTTGACAATTATCAAAAATATTATTTGGATCAATCTAGAAATATGCATTAATACTTCCTATGTACTAGATATCCAGGGGACTCAGAGAAGTCTAGGAGAGTCTCATTCTACAAACAGTAGAGTTTGGTTAGGGGATGAAATGTCTTCCCTCTAACAACAAAGGGATATAGTGAGAGAAGCTGACCATGGGAGCTTCAGGTGTTGAAAGTAAGAGCAGAGTCTTCTGGGCAGGAATGGTTGGGGAAGGCCTCGGAGAAGGTGGGTGGAACTCTTTGAAAATCAAATCAGCTTTGGATCAATGAAACCGAGAGGTTCAGCCTTGTGTGGACAATGGCTTCCTGTGTCTTGAGGTCTGAAACTGCAGGCAAAGACACTTATGCACCTTTTGTGCAGAAAGTACTTCAAGCAATGCCTGTGATTCGAGACCTTAAAAAAATCATAGAGCCCTAAAATCTTGGATAGTTGGTGCGCCTGCCAACTCCTGAGCCACAGTGAAGTGGTCAGAATGCAGAATGGTGGATCCTTGTGCTACAATCCATCATGATTCATTATGATGAAGTAATGACACAGAGAAGCATGGGAGTGAGCAGAACCCCAACTTGTATGCAGACAGAGGTCAGTGCTATGGGGCCCAAGAAGAAGGAAATCAGTTTGATGTGTTTATGGTTCCAGGATTATCAGTGACTTTCTCACTTTGCTTATATGTTATGATATCCTTTTCTGTTGTTGTTCTCTTTTATAAAATTTTTTTAAGTTCCTTTTTCAGTTACAGTTGGCATACAGTATTAGATTTGTTTCAGGTATACGGCATAGTGATTAGAAATTTATATGCCTTATGATATATTCACCCCGATAAGTCTGGTACCCATCTGACACCATACATAGTTATTACAATATTTTTGACTATATTCTCTGTGCTGTAATTTACCTCCCCGTGACTTCATAAATGGAATTTTGTACTTCTTAATCCCTTTCACCTTTTTCAGCCAGCCCCCCAACACTCCTCCCGTCTGGCAACCATCAATTTGTTCTTTGTATTCATGAATCTGTTTCTGTTTTGTTTGTTCATCTTATTCAATGAAATTTAAATTTTTTAGCAAAGTGTAAACCAATATCCCTCAACCCTGCTGAGTACGAATGCACCCAACAGGAATCATCATGATACATCATCTGTGAATATAGGTGGCCCCAAGATATTTTACACCAAAATTGATCAAATGAAGCTGAAATGGCCGCTGACAGTGCATAAAACTAAATTCGATCTTCAATAATTACAGGAATCAGAACTTGCCTTGGTCTCCAAAGAAAGATGATCTACTGAAGATGATGTGTCAATTTTTATAGTGGTTTTATTACCATAATCAAGCTTTAAATCAAAGAAGCCATTACTGTGTATTGAATTCTGGAGAGTGCACTTTTCATTATGAAACATGACGATAAGCTGCTTATGTCCAACATGATTGCAATTAGAGTTTAGTGAACCACAAGAGGGACAATCCATATAGGATACATCAGTGTAAACGCGTTTGCCAGGAACAAGTTTTAACCTTTGTACAGCTGGTGAGGGAAAGGTTCCAGTACTCCCTGTGAGAATACTTGTCAAGTTTTCATTTGAACAGGGAACACCTAGTTTATGTTTTCAAAGACCACTCCCTTTTTAAGCTGAGCACCTTTGGGCATGTGTCAGCAGGAGGTGTTGGGACAGATGAAAAAAAAAATTGCACGAGCTTCAAATCCAGCAGATTAGCAAGATTGGGGGAAATAGCAAGATAGGAAAAATTCTAAAGAAATTGTCCATTCCCGTAGCATATAAATTTTGGGAAGTGACATTTGTAGCGTTATTATGGGGGTGAAGAAGGGATCATCTTTAAAAGGTAAAAACTCACAGCAAAAATGACCTTCTGCTATCTTGAAATGGGAAAGTAAATTATTCTTATTTTGGTCACCAAAATAAAACAAAGAACATATGACCTGTGTATCCTGACTCTTACAAAGCTCCTTTATGGAGAATAAATAATGGAAAAAAGTTGTGTCCACATGATTTTATATTGAGTGGAAGCTTGGGAGAGGCAAATGCAGCATGGAGTAGGTACCCTGCCTCCTACTATTTCTATCTAGTCATTCAACATTTGATATGTTTATTGGGCACTCCAGGTACCTGAGTGCACACAATAGGACAGGCTTCAAGATGTGTGTGTGTGTGTGTGCTGTGCTGTGTGTCTGCATGTACTCTTTGTATTTGTGGGGGACTGTATGGATAGCTGAGAGTAATGGTGGGGGGCAGATGTAGCAGAGGTCATCTCTTGGCCTTGGTGAATGTTGAGAGAGGCTTGAGTCCTGATACCCAAGCCTGGCTCCATCACTATCTCTGAGCGTGGCAGTGCCATCAGATCCTTGGAGTCCCTCGTTCCCTCTGCCTCAAGAACCCAAGAGGGGGCAGCCAGGCAAGCTAAGTGTTAATGGCCAAGAAAAGAAATGTGGTAAGAAGAGACTGTGTAACAGCTCCTTTGTGGCCTGTAATAGTCCAGTTCCTATGTGATCGTTAAAAATTGCCCTCAGACACAAGCCCCCGTCACTTCTCTGTGTCTTAATGGTTTTAAGAACCAGAGTTTCCCCTATTGTTGTCATTCTCAACAGAACAACACCCTTGTCAAACATTGGTCATCCCCGTGCCCAGAGACAGGGCCACCCCAGGCGCTAGCACAGCCAGGTCCTACCGCCCTGCCTCAATTTGAGTTTAGCAGCTGTTTTCAAGGACCAGAGGAAGCCCAGCTTTCTGCCCTCTGTGGGGAAAATCTGCCAAACACCAGGTGTGGAGATTTAATGAAGAATGGGCTGTAAAGAAGCTCACAATTATAGGTTTTCCTGTGTGAGTGTATATATATTGTTGCTTTATTCTTTCTTCCCTCCTGATTAATACGGCTCCTCATCCACTATGTTATAAAACTGTAACAGGCATTGAAATTGGCCCATGACAGCTCTACCAACAATCCCTCTATGGGAACCTTCTCTGGAAGGTGTCTTGCTGTCACGGTTCTGCCTCTTGCTAAGTTGCTACCTCAGACCTTGCTGCCCTTCAAGACTCAGTACAGAGTTCATCTTTTGCTTCTGAGGTAAAAATAGAGGCCCAAAATTTCATTGATACCAGCTATGGTTTTGCTTCAATAGAGGACCTACTGGGTTCTCCACTCTCCGTGATTTATTTATTTATTCAATAAACATGAGCAACAAAAATGACACCTATTGTGTGCCAAGCACTGTGGTGGGCTCTCAGACTGTAACACTGAGCCAGACAGGGACATTCTCTGTCCTAATGGGCTCACCAACAAATAATATATATAACCCCTGTCTTTGATAAGTTATGCTGGGACTGAAAGGAAAAAGCATGGGGCTGTTGTTTGTTTTTATTTGTTTTCTTTTTGAAGCAGTTCTGTATTGTGGAAATCTTATCCAAAATGCAGTCTTTTTTTCTATGAAGCTTGTCTGTCACAGTAAAAGTATTTCCATCAAATATTCTTCAACTTGTTTTCTCAGAGAACTGCTTCAGAGGTATGTGTGACACTGGGCTGAAAACAAGGGGCTTTCCTACAGCCTTGCCGCTGACTCAGCAAAGCTTTGAGCTAGTTGGGCTGAACCTGGCTCTGCCCCAGCCGTACAGTGGAGGTGTGGTCATTCTTATTTGTGCAAAGTGCAAGATTATTCAGAGAAATCAGTTTATTTTTACCTGACAAGCTTGCTTTTTCCAAGCTCTTTTCATGGAACTTAGTTCTGACATATTTGGGGTCTGTTTTCATTCCAAGATCAGAATCTCTTAGACCTTGTGACCACTGGAATTCCTCGAGACTTTCCTCAAACACTCTTCTGGTGCTCTTCCAGACTTTTGATTTCTTTCTGAACCTTTCTGAGGACTACAAAGGAGATTTTCTAACTTTTAGTTAACAACGGATACCAGTAAAACAACAAACAGAAGTTGAAATGTCTCAATCCTCTCTAACCAGCAACAGCCTTCGTGCAACTGGGAGGGTGCCTGGCAAGTGTGGGAGCCAGATTTTAATAGACAACAAGGTGAGAAAGAGGAGAGAGCGGGTGCATGTGCTGGCATTAGTCTCATACACTCTGATGACACGTCATAGCACCACCCTGCAGAAACACACACCCTTGTGGGGTTTGATCAACACCTTAATTGTTTAACACTATCAGCTCACATGTTCTTGAACTTACCTGGCTCTTGTTGATACCCACACCACAAATACCTATTTGTGTATGTATGTATGCATGCATACATTAAACGTGACATAAAGTTTTCTGTGTGTAAGTGCATGTATATTTACAAAATTTTATGTATTTTTTAATACTCTTCATATTGAGTTTTATGAGTTGTATGGAGATAAATTGGCTTACCCTGGAGCAGTGGCACTTTGGGGATGACATAAACGCAGCTCATTCACCCAAATGAGACATGCCAATAATAATAAAACAACAACAACAACAATAATAATACTTATGGGTTGCCCACATGTGAAGGAGCAGGATGGTGAGAAAACAGACTTCTTTCCAAAGCACCCTCTCCGAGGCGTCCACGAGACCCCAGCCAGCTAAGGGTTTTCACAGCTCAGGGCCTCACCAGCCATTCCTTCCTCATTAACAAAAGGACTTGTCATCTGGAGAACTGGTTGCCATGTGTTTATTGTTAGGAGTTCAGGACAAACAGGTTTCAGCAACACACAAAGGTTTTTTTGGCAAACAGAAAACATAAACAGTTTCCTTATGAGCTGGGTTGGGAGGGAGCAGCGTCCCCAGGTCCTAGCTATCATGTGTTCACATTCTTCCTCTGCCTGCCAGGCATTGCCGTTGTCGTGGGGTTTGCTGGGTAAACTCAAATCCCATTATTAGCCTTCTCCTCGCAGCTACTAGTGGTGCTGTAGGTACAGTGTTACCTGCCTGCTCCCACTACGTCCTCCCCATCTCGGGAGACTTTCTCATTTCACACATATTGCCTCCTGTGGGCTAGAGATACCGGCTAGGGTGTTATTCCTTTTTGTTACCAGCTTCCCAGATGAGCTAGACAAACCTTCAGGACTTAAAAACAGTCTGTCTGAGGACTCAGTAGAGAACAGAAGCCACCCTCTGTCCCTTTATCTGTATCCCCTGACCCCAAGCATGGGGTATTACAGGATTCAAAATACAGGAATCAGAGCCATCAGCTCAGCCAAGTGCTCCAGCCCTGAGATGAAGAAACACAAGAGCATTAGGACTTGGGACTGTGGATAATGGCAGCTAATCCACTACCATGTGCTAGGAAGCAGAGTGGGGACCTGTGGGGTAGTGCTGTCTGTTTTCACTGGCAGCTATTAAACCCAGCTCAGGGCCTCATCAGCCGTTCCTTGCTCAGTAACAAAAGGACTTGTCATCTGGAGAAGGCTGTTCTGGTCCCTCCCTGTGCATATGCACCTGGATGGAGCCACAACCTTAACTGTATTAATTTTCTTATTAGGATGGGAGTTCTTACCTCTTTTGCTCCCTGTAGTAAGAATAGGTACATTATTTGAGAGCTTACTGTGTTCCGGGCATCGTGTGTGAGTGTGTGTGTGTGTGTGTGATGTTATTTAAACCTTATGATAACTATGACTATTAAGTATAATTATGAATATTAACTGAGGAAACAGAGTTTCAGATGTTAAGCAACTTGCCCAACTCATATAGCTAGTGAGTGGCACAGGTGGGCTTGAACCTAGTTCTGTCAAGCCCAAAGCCCTTGCCCTGCCTGCCATGCTACCCTCGTCCCCCGCCGCAAGTTTGTAGAACCAAAGGCAGAAGGGATGTCTTCATAAGCCAGAGTGTCAGTGAGCTATGTTTTGAACTCTTGAGTGCTTTTGTTGGAGCCTTCTCGAGAGACATAGAGGTCATCAGTGCACCTTATGGATTTTCTTCAAAAATAAACACACATGTCCTAAAAGAATCAACCCCTTAGTGATCCACCCTATATTACTTGTCTTGCATCTACAGCTTTTCTCATTTCCATTTATCCCACCATCTCCACCCTCCTTCGCTCCTACCTAGAGCCCATTTTCTCCAAGTTTGCTCCCCTCAGCTGGTGGCCACCCTCCAAAATTGTCCTCCCTCTTCCTGGCTTCAATCAACACTTGCATTCTCTCCGTGCTGTCAGGGGGAAAGTATTCCATTTAGCCAAATTATATTTAAGTTCCACTCCTGAGATATTTACCTTTTAGCTGGGTAGCCCATCAACCTAAAAGGAATCATAGAAATTCCCTGTTTTCCACCTAAATGTCCAACCACATTATTAGAATGACAAAGGATATTAAACAGAAAAATAAGTACCAATTTTTCTCACTAATCTTCCAAAAATATTTCATTTCCCTTTTTCATCTTTTATGACATACATATTACTTTTATGTTTTAGTAATTATAGAGTCAATGTTGTATTTTTTTCCACATCGTTTTCCCATATCAGCCATCACCTGTTTGTCTGAGGAAAGGCTGACTGAGGTAGCAGCAGTAAATTTACTGGCGCATAGTGCTGCCTTCTCATGAGTTACCTATATGAGAATTTGAGGGTGCCCTTTTACTAAACAGTAAAGATAAAGGGAGAGAGTCTTTCTCTTTGACAGCCCTTTTTCAGATGACTTTGGTAACCCTAATCCTAACACAAAAGCCAGACATCAAATTTGAAATGTTAGGATTATTATTCCTCTTACATATTAATGATCTTTTAGAATTTTCAGAGGTGCTCAGAAAGAGACATTCATTGAACACCATGTACCTGGCACACTGGTAGACAGGTTACAGTAAGTCATTGTGTTTAAATCACACAACAACCCTGTTGGGAAGATACGATGACCCTCCTTTACAGATGAGGAAACCAAGGGCCAGATGGATGACGCTCCCTGCCCAGCTGGCAAGTGACAAGAGAAGATTCAAAGTTGGACCCACCTGACTGCCACCTGACTTTCTCTCCTCTTAGAAAACAATTCCCTAAATAAGAGTTAGTCCAGGTGTCATTCCCAAGGCATAGCAGAACAAACGGAACAAAGAAAAAGAAATGGAGGTTTTATGGTCAGTGGCACGTATATTACAGACACACAGAGAATATGAAACAAATGCAAATTTATTCAAAAATTATGAGAGAGACGGTTGTAGTGATACATGTTAACAGGAGACCTATTACTCATAATAGATTTTACTAATATTTTAGCATCTGACCTGTTTCTCTTAATTGAATTGAAATGACTTACGCAACACATTTGTTTTACTGACTTTGGAATGATATAATCACCTTCACCTACACTTTTAATTTAAAATAGAAGTTTTTTTTAATACATAATTTCTCAACAGTGGCCTTACAGATAAGTAAAACGCAATTAGGGTTTTCTTCCCTAGGAAATGCCTGGAAAATTGTGGTTACTTTGTTTTAAGAGAAGAAAAGGAAAAAAAAAAAAAGGGCATGTTGCACAATGATTGGTGAGGTCGCCCTGAACGAGAAAATAAAATATGTCCATTAAACTCTTCCCAAGAATCACAGATCAAGTCATTCGGGAGTCACTTCTCTGCCCTGTTTAACTCAGTCAAAATTAGTCATTCCAAAGCCCTTAAAATATAAACTAATTTCATGTTTGTAGAAAAACACCTTGATCGCCAGGAGCGGGGTAAATCAGGGCGACAGAGAGAGATTCTGATGGGAGCAGCGGTGTCTCAGATCTCCGGTTCTCAGGACAAATGACTTGCTCTGCCAAACTGCAGAGAATGGCAGTCTGCAGGGTTTGCCAGTGCCCGGACCAGCAATATACCAAGGATGAGAATTCAAAAACCTACCAAAAGATTGTTCGCTAAAGCAGGTAAAAATTATAGCTCTACCCACAGGCTTCAACTGGGCACACATCCACCAGTTTCTGCCCAGGGTTAGTTGAGGCTTGGAGAAACATGCCAAAATTAAGGGAGGTTCATTTTTGTTTTTCAAGTTGGCAGGTCTTGTCTTAGAAAAAAAACAAAACAAAACAGCAGAATTAGTATACCAGCTTTAATGGATTCTAAGATGATTGAGCGTTGGGCGAGAGCAAGGGGGGCGGGGGGGAGGAAGGCAAGCGAAAAAGAAAAACACATATTTTTGAGAACTCGCAAGAAATAGGTCTTGCTGGCCCACTGTGGCCCTAGGTTGACATCTGTTGTATGTTAGTTTCGAATGTGCCTGTATAAATGATCTCAGAACTTCAGCGATAGCATCCAAAGGAAAATTACAGAATGAGCTTGAGGAAACATTTTTCTGGGTTCCTTCTCCCTGTGCCCAACAGGGAAAGAGCTGATAGAAGCCCTGCCTAGTCTAACTTGAGGCCACCCATTGGCTGGTAGGACTAGGATGAAACATCAGCACCTTTAATGTGGGGTTGAAAAACGGAATGCCAGGAAGTTCAAAGGACTTAGGGGAAAATGTCCTTTGGCCTTCCGCTGCGTGACAGGATTCTGAAGTGGCAGCTAGTGAGCAGAGTAGACTCAGTTAGTCCAGTCAGAGGAAAAAAGCAGCAAAACCAGAGGACCAACATCAGTAATATCTTTGAGTGCAGTGATGAAAGAGTGAGGATGGCTGTGCCAGAAAGGCGGGTCTCTTCATCAGGTTCCCAAAAGCAGTTTGTGTCTCTGGACAGCTGTCAGAGAGCATGAGCCCTACCTATTGCCTGGTATTTATTGAGCACCTACTAGGTGCTCAGAATGCTCTATACCCTTCGTGCGAAGAAGACTCCATCCTTTTTTATTTTTGACAGACTTAAGATTGTTTGAGATGGAGACAGGTGGGGATTTAGTTTTCTACCAGGACAAAGAAAGTAAAATGTGGAATGGAATCATGAAAAAAATATATACATATTTTCGTATTCATAGGAATCCAAGAATATACAAACACTGAAGACTCTGAGGAGGGCTAAAACGATGGTGAATTGAGTCCCTTTGTCCTTCTATCTGTGCCCTGGTCTCGCACGGATTCAGTGCTGGACACCTGGTGGGGTATGGAATGAACACCAAAGGTGAGAGGCAGAAGGAATCAAAACAAGGCTCCCGCCACGTCTCTTCTGGAAACTATCTTGGAGATCTTTTCAGATCTACGAGATTGAGCCCATTCAAGAGTAAAGAATTTTCCATTCCCCACTGCCTTTGTAATAATACCTAGCACATCAGAGCGAAGATAATCAACTCAGAAGAGAAATTTTATTTCCTTTCGTTTGCAAACTCTTTGACTTGTCCCTACTAAGGAATACCTCCTCGCTCCCTTTTTGTCCAAAATTGGGTTTAAGGTTCGACCACTGGAAAGACCACTGGCACATAAACTTTAGATGACATAACTTCTTACCTTTACTACAAATACTTTTGATCATTTGATCATTTTATAACTTCCATGAACCCAAACACTCTCAATCTGGAGGAGCTATGGACAATCATTGGCACGAAAACAATAATATTTTAAAGTCTATGTTTTATCTCCATAATGCACTTTATCCACATTGTACTTGGGTGAAATTGAAAGTTTTTATTCAGATGATTACCCTGGATTGGACACAGTCTGAACGGGCCTCTCCGATCCTTTACTTTTCTTTCACTCCCTTTCTCTCTGACCTGGGTGCTGTTACTCAGTCGTGCTGCTTCTGTCATTGCCTATGTAGTAGGAGCAATGGGAAATGAGCCTTAAAAGTGATAACCCATCTTTTTTTTTTTTCATTCTGCTGGTCGCATAAAAAACTACCAGACATTTATTTCATCTCACTTATTGTCGATCAGGCCCACATTCTTCACCTCCTTACCGTGATTTTCTTTGTGCTGTGTTTCCCAGCCACGTCCCGCTTCCCGCTGAATTAAACTGCAGCCCAGACAAAACCAAAGAGCACATCTCTCCCAAAGTTCACTCAGAAGGTCACCCCTGGTGAGATGGACATTGCAGATGTGCTAGAAAGATTAGAGGCTGCTTTGATAAAACCTGCTTCTGTTCTTTGCTCCTGGTCCTCAGAGTGGAAGATCGGATGGCTTGTCGTTGCCTTGCATTATTTAAGAGTTTTGATGAGCAGCTCCCATCAAAATTCCCCAGACTCCGAACCCGTGAGTGTGTGTGTGTGTGTGTGTGTGTGTGTGTGTGTGTGTGTTTTAACAGCACTTGAGAATGATTGAGATGTTCAAAAAGGTGGTGCCAAGTGAGCTCTTTGTAGGGTTCACATTCCATTAGGTTGTCCTTCCTTAAGGTCTCTTGGTGGCCTTCTGTTCTATTTGATGGCAAATTCTGTTCATTCCAGATTGTATGAAATCCCTTTAGCAGCTTCAAACAGCTCTCTCACCCTGCAGTTTTAGCATTTGGGTGCTGATCACATCAGTCCCTGGACTTTTGTTATTTTCCACCCCTTTGATGATTTTCCTCCGTTCTTCTGTTTTCGTTGGCTTCCACTTTCATCTCCACTGTGTAGTCTGCGATGGTGTTATCTATTCATTTGAGAGAGCCCAGCCATTCAGCCCTCTGAAGAAAAGGCCATTCCCTCACTTCTCTGGCCTGGCTGCCCCAGTGGGTAGTCCATGATTGTGCCTTTCATCATGAAACTGTGGAGGCCCCTCTTTGGGCAACCACTTTGGTGACAGGATAAGGATTAGTGTATCATGATTTCGTTTTTATCAACCTCTTCTATGTCTTCCCATTTTTAGTTGAGATGCAGCGGTTTCTGTTATGACAGGAATTTTTATAAATGGCTTCGTCTCTGATCACTGCAAATGAGGAAAGGTAGGCTACCTCATTTCCATCTTACAGACTTTCCACAGATATATATTCATTGTCTCTTCCAAGAGTGTGACCAAATGGTCAAAACATTCAACAGGAATGAGAACTTGAGGATTTTAGTCCTAGATCTATCAGTATCTCGACCTGAGACTTTATATGTCGTTTACTTCTGAAGGCTACCACGTTTCTGTGCCATCTAAAATCCTTGCCATAAGCATTGTATGTCATTTTGCCCAGTGAAATATGCAATTTTTTTTTCCCAAAAGCCCTAGTACCAAATAATATAATGTTTTAAAGGTAATACAACCTATTGTGGTTCTTTTTCTAAACGAATTCAGTATTTCATACCAAGCAAAGAGTGGTAGAAACAAAGTTCTGTGGGGCAGAGATGCCAAATGAATATCCCTTAAATGTGGAGGGAGGTTGGTTTTAGAATTAATCACAGGAACCACTCCCTTCTGCTGTTGGGAATCACATGTGGTGCAGGCTCCCTGGATCCCTCCACACACACAGCTGAATGGATAAAATATGAAAAGGTACAAGAAAAGTTTAAATAAATTCATGAAAAAGAGAGCCATGAAAAAGAAGAGACATAACTTCAAACTATGTTCTTAACTTCTGGCACCACTGTCATGATGGAAACTAGGCCCCTTAAAAACACTCTGTGTCACTCATCACACTGAAAAGAAAACGTTGAAAGCACCATCATATGACCAGGCTTGGATTTTGCTCTGCATCCTATGAGCGAGTTTTCTGTAGATTGCCATGACATCCAGCTAATTGACAATAAATTGGTGATTTGTTGGTGGCAACAATAGTTGAAAAGCCATGTAAATTAACCCTTGGGGCAGGGATGAATAGATAATGTAAAAATATATGAACTGAAAGGAAGATAGAGTGACCAAAATCTTCTGAAAAAGTGTAAGAAAGCCTCGTTTTTCACTTCCAAAAATCGTCTTATGGAAAATTTTCTTTGTACTTGCCAATCCAAGTTCCTCAGAATATAAATTCTTAAAGAACAGGAAATCAATGTTTAATATCTAGCATGTGGCAACATTTATGGAGTACGAGACTGAGAGTCAGAAACCCCGCAACTCTGCCATTAGCTCTGTGACGCAGGCTAAGCTGCAAAACCTCTCTGAGTTTCATTTGCCTCACCTGTGAGTGGGGATGAGGATTCCGACCGGCCTGCTATCTTCAGGGGCGCTTGTAAGTGCCGATCCGTAGCCTTTAAACTGGGCCCTCATTAGCACCAACAACACAGTAGTAATGATGATGATGATAATAAGTTGAATAGCAATTTTAAAGTGGCCATGGTGACTTTAATACAGAAAGCATTACTCCGGAACCCGGACAAGATGTGGAGTGAAAACGACAGACGAAACGTATGGCCGGGGATAGTCACAGCAGTGGCTTCCCTTTCCTCTGTCTAGCCGAGAGCGGAGAGAATTCATCTCAGGACCGTCAGCTCTTGCTTGTAGAGTCTGCACAATGTGGATCTAGCTTGGCAGGTGTAGAGGCAGCAGTTTCCATGACTCCGATAAATTAACTAGTGTTCACGGATATTTTTCAGCTGCCCTGGAAACAGGCTAGCACTTTTGAAAAAGAATTGTTACAGCCATGAAGAAGGTGTTGGTCTTGTGTGTGCATGTATAAAGCCTCCTTTTAAAAACTTATCACTTCCCTTGCACCGAATGAAAGCAATGCCAAGTTGTGCCTATGTTTTTCTTTATTTTTGTCATCAAATTTACTTTAACTACTAACCTTTCCTTCTCCAGAATTTCAGCAGGTTAAACATTATTATATAAATAGCAATTACTATTATATAAATAGCAAGTATCTTAATATAATGATATATATTTAAACCTCAGCCCTGAACACTCCTAATTCAAGTAAACATTTAGAAAAACGTAGCTTTAAAAAGAGAGGTTTGTATTTGAACAGTTTTTGTTTTATTGATATTTGGCTAATATTAGAATTGAATGAAATACCAGTATATAAAACAGTTGTTCCACTATGGAAAGCTCTTTATTTTTCCAACAGTCTTCAGAGTATTGCTTACTGAAACTGGAATAAGACCCTGTAAGATCTTAAGCAATTAGAGTTATTACTTGAGGAATGTGTGCCCATGCCACATTCACAGACATTATTAGAAAATAGGATATCCCATATAAATTAATTTTCTGGAGACTATCTCTGTAAGTGCCTAAGCGACTTCACTTATTTGGGGGTGGGAAAGGCCTATAAAATTATGTGATGTAAGTCCCTGTCATGTTAGAGTTCATGGGTTAATCCACTCTTAATGTTTCAAAGTCATTATCAACATTAATTATCATGGTGTGTACAGTATGCTGTAATACAGGTTGTCCTCAGTCTGTGCAGGTGTGGCTGGTTGTTTGCCCCTATGCTAAATGGCCCGACGCTGCCATATTTTTTGAGTTCTCATGTCTAACTTTTTATCATTTTTTATCTCGTTCTTCAATATTTATTGTTTCTCCTTTCTCCTGTGAGCAGAACTATCTACTCCTTTCTGCCATGCTTTTCATATATTCTGTATACTGGAAAATCAGATATCAAGGTTGTCAGAATTGGATCTTACATAGTCTCTGAGTGAATGCCAGAGGAAATTTTTTTTTTTTTTTTTTTTTAAGCACAGGTATGAACTTCAGTTCTTAGAATTTTAGTGTTATCTTTGTGGATCATTCTTCTTTTCTCCTTCCTTCCTTCTTTCCCTCCCTCCCTGCCTCCCCCCTCCCTCTTTCTTTCCGTCCTTTCTTCCTTTTTCCTTTCTTTTTGTTTTCTTCCATGTTCCATTTCATAAGGTTTTCGAATGAGAGATCTGTAATGATGAAAAGTATTATAGCAATTACGTATGCTTCTTTGATAGCAGTTCTAATTTAGTATCACTTAGTTAACCATTTGCCTCACCTGTGAATATACTGGAAACTGCACACCTTCTACTATCTTAACAACAATTTTTGGTGCGTAAGCAAGGACTTTTTTAACTTCCTTTTTTAAAATATCTCACACAGTGCCTCACCCACAGTCTGCTCCCAGAAAATATCAGATGATTAACTGAGATTTAAAAATAATTATCACACACAAGCTACACACAAATGAAACTTTCTAAGAACTATACTTGTCTTTCATGTTCTGGAAAATGCGTCTGTGCTTTTTACACCTTGGTTTTTAAAAAAATCAAGAAACACCAAGTTGAGCATAAATGATAAAAAAAAAATGTGTAAAGGAGCTGAAAATAGACCTCTTCATAGATATGAATTCCAAATACATTGCAGTTTTCCTGTAGGATTATTTTGTTGATGGAGGAATTTGTAGCTCACGATTGGAAACCCTTTAATTCGTTCATTCATTCCAACAATAGTATTTATTGGCTGCCTGCTGTGTCCCACCAGGGTTGCATAGGCTTATCAGGTACAATCTCAGGAAACAGGCATTTTGGCCAAAATTACAAGGTTGCTGTGAGTCAGAGCCCAGTTGCCACATGTTAGAAGCATTCCCCCAGTTTAAACTGAAAGCTTTAAAGTGAAGTTTAAGTTGTTTTTAAACTAACCTTGATTCTATTAGAACAATCCCAAATATTTCATGTTCTGAGAAGAAATCTGGAGAAGCCGTGTCATAATGTTTTCCTGTTCCCTGACAAGTCATTCAGTAGTCCCGTCTAAGATCATTTAAAATAGCCTGGAAATAATCAGAAGTGATGTGCCTCTGTGGAAAACATTTGGAGGATACCTGTCCGCGAATGATGTTTGAAACCCTAGGTTTAATTTAGACCTGTTGTTAGGTTCCGCCTAAGAATTTATGTGTTCAAAAAATGTAACCTCAAGAAAAGTTAAGATAAATAAATGTAAGTTAGGAAAAAATGAAAGTTTCATATAAAATAATGATTATTGATTCTAAGGTCTTACATATCTGTTTTGCTTTGTAATCGAAAACAAAAACTTAATATCTCTCCCTCCGCACCATTATCTTGCTTTGTCAGTGAATCATCATGTTTTGCATTTACTAAAGACTGGCAATCTTAAATAGCTACTTAATCATATCTGATCATCATCATTTTGTAAGGCAATCATATGTATAGATTTTGAGTGATGTAACCATTGTAGGTTTATTGTAGCTTCTTTTCCACTGTATTTTAGCATTTAGTTTATCTTATTAGCCTTAGTTACACACAGGAGGATTGTGATAATTTTATAGACATTATTGCTTTTTATTGCCTTGAAATCTTAAGGGACCTAATAGGTCTTTGTAGGAAAACATTTTAGGCAAAATCACAATATGCTTATTAATTAAATTTAATTCTTTGTTTTTTTCAGTAGTGTTTGAAAGAAAAAACAAACAAACTTATTTCCAGCGAGTATAAACTCTATGTTACTGCAGAATCACTTTTAAACATTCAGAAAATATTTTCAGTTGGAATAGATAAATCATCCATTCTTATGAAGAGATATATTCATAGTATATCATATACATGATCTTTGATCCTGGAGAGTGCAGCTAGATTGGCAGAGTGGTAAAACACCTGCTTCTAAAGTGAAAAATTCTCGTAACTGTTTGGGTTCCCTGAGTACCTACACCAAATACATGAAGAGTTGGTACCATTTGGATGGCTAAGTAAACTCACTGTTTATACTGTTCCTGAGTATATTTCATATTGCTCATAGAGTTATAAACCTCTAGTTGTGTTTCATGAACCATTCCAATCCAATGACTACTGGCTATCAAAAGTGTGCCAGATACTAATGGTTTTCATGTTTATTGTCAACCTTAAAAGTCAACCTTTATTGTCACCCATCGAAAGATGGGTGTTATTTTTCCAATTTTACAGGTGAGGAAACTGAGGCTCAAGGAATATAAGTAAGTTGTCACAGTCACGCAGTCTCTATCTATTAGAGCTGGGATGGGAAATCAGAATTTCCAACTCCAATCCCAGTGTTCTTTCCACCATACGTGCTGCTTTCAAAGAAGTGTTCATTTATTCAAAAACTATGTATCCAACATCTAGTATATGCCAGCCACTGTGCTAAGCCTTAGTGTTACCAGAGATACAAAAGAGAATAAGACAGATGTGTTCCCGGCCTCTTAGAGTCTAGAGTCCTGTAAAGAAGACAGAAAGGAGACTAAACGGTTGCACAAAACAGTGTGAAGAATCAGGTTTACTGAAAGGGACGCACAGGATGCCTATGGGAGCCCAAAGCTCATCTGTTATAGGCTAGCAGTTTGGCCAAGACCTCCTGAATACATTTAAACGGAGACTGTAGGATAGAGAAAGTGATGATAGATGAGAGAGAGAGAGAGAGAGAGAGAGAGAGAGAGAGAGAGAGAGAGAGAGAGAGAGTTGATTCTCATTACTGGTAGATTCTGTATTTGCAAATTTACCTACTCGATAAAATTTATTGTTAACCCTAAAATCAAGACCGGCTTCCACTCTCAGACTTGGGCAAGCACAGAGTGTCCTGACACACATTCCCAGCTGAAGTCTGACTCTCTGCCTTCTTGCTTCAGCTCTCACACTGTAAACAAGTGTCCGTTTCACAATCTTTTTAGTGCCACATTTTTCTAATTTTTGTTCTTTTTGTTGGTGATCTTGCTGTTTATAATGCTTGCCTCCAAGCATAGTGCTTGAGTTCTGGCTAGTGTTTCTACGTGCAAGTAGGCTGTTCTGTGCCTTATGGAGAAAAATACATGTTTGATAATCATCGTTCAGTGCTGTTGGCTAAGATGGCAATGTTAATGAATCAACAGTATATATCAAACAAGGTGTCTTTAAATAGAAACACAAGAAAACAAGATTATACACTGATCAGCTGACAAAAAATGTTATTATCCTGTTTCCCTGAAAATAAGACCTAACCGAAAAATAAGCCTTAGCATGATTTTTCAGGATGACATCCCCTGAACATAAGTCCTAATGCGTCTTTTAGAGCAAAAATTAATATAAGACTTGGGGGAAACGTGGTAGCACAGACTCACAGGAACCCGATACTTCCGTTGGAGGCAGTGATCCAGTATTCACTAATTCAGTGATCCCGGTGACTTTATAGAACATAACTAACACAAATAACAAGAATTGCCAATAGCTAGATAAATATCTGACAACACCAAGGGCTCGTGAGAATATGGAGCAACTGGAACTCTCATATATTGCTAATAGGAAGGTAAAATGGCAAAACAGCCACCCTGGGAAACCATTTGACATTTCTTATAGTTAAACTTCTATATCCCATATGATCTAGAAGTCTCATTCCTAGATATTTCCCCGAGTAAAATAGCAACTTATGTTCATATACAGAAACCTGTACATGAATTTTCATAGTAGCTTTATCTTTGATTACTAAGAGAAGACAACAACTTAAATGTCCTTCAATTAGGGAATGAATGAACTGTGAAATGGACTATTATTCAACAATAGAAAGTCATCGACGTGGTCAACAACATGGGATATGTCTGAAATGCATTATGCTACATGGAAGAAACCAGTCAAAAGGCTACATAATATATTATTCCATTTAGATGATATATTTTAATGGTAAAACTATAGGGATAGAAAAAAGATCTGTGCTTGCCAAGGTTTGGGAAAGGGCAATAAGTTGGCGATAGAGGAATTTGGGAAGAGAGAAATGGAACTGTTCCACATTTTTATTGATTTGGTTATGCAATTAAATACCTTTGTCAAAATGTGAAGAGCTGTACACTAAAATCTACTATATGCAAATTATATTTTAATAAGAGATGAAGAAACTGAGATCTAAAGAATGAATCAATATACAATTCTTCCAGTTTACCACGGTAACGTCAGAAAATACCCTTAAAACGGAAAGTACTCCATGTGTTTTGCTATATTTCTATTTAATAAAACACTGTTAGTATAAAATAAATACTATTAGTAATTTATGTTACACTATGAATTGAGCAGTGGATACTATGAACACATAAAACATGTTTTCTCTTGTTTTCTAATGCTTAAATTTAAATGGTCCTTACTGGTTTATAGGAAACAGTTTCTTGCTAGTTTTTTGACAAATGGTGAAATCTGCAAACTATACTGTAATTGTAAATGTGCATTATTCATAAGAGGACAAAACTTTTGTTGATTTGAATTACCCAGTTAAATGGCATGTTAACGTTAGGATAAGAGACAAAACAAGGTAACAGAAAAACTAAAATATCACTTATCTTGCTGTATGTGGTTATTTAACGATAGGCAGCTGTCAGATATGGTTGGTTGATCCACTCATGTCGTTGGAGGCAGAAAAACCTACCTCATGACTTCTTGAGTACCTAGTAACCATTCTAACATTTCCTTTTTTTATTCTTGCATGCTTATAATGGCTTTGCCATATTACCTCTGTCACATTTCAAGGCACAAAGATGTTGTGAATGAAACCACCATTACATTCTAGTTTATGACACTTTCACTGTACAATATTTACCTAGCTTTGGAACAATAGGAAAGTTGGGTTATCAGGGACTATTATTATACTTAAGCCTTTGTAACAAATTCAATAATACATAGCAAAAGTTTCTCAATAATGTGTAGTTTGCTTACACAAACAATTCACTCATTCTCACTTGTATTGTGTCATTTAAAAAATTACTTTATTGATGATACTTGACTTAAGATGTGTTGTCAAAACATCTCAAGGCTATGTACGTACTATGGTTTTATGTAAATAACAAGGCCATGCATGACTGTGATCAATAAACCTAGACAACGATTTTTTAAAGGTGCATTGAAAATTAAGTGGCTGTGCTCAAGATTATTATACTATCAAAGCCATTTGTTGGATGATTAAAACAAGTGAAAGAAATGCTGTATTATATGACATGTTGCAAAAATTATTTATGAAAAGAGTAGCAGTGATACGATTTGGAAAATTAAAAACAGTAAATATATCTATCTTGTGCTTCTTCTGTTAAATATCGTGAACTCTGAAATTATCATTTTTATATTTTTAGCAGATTTGTTATTTTGTTTGGTGTCTTTTAGAAATGCAGCATTGGCTTTGTAGTTCTTAGTTTCCTTGCAGTCCTGTCATTCCATTACCAATATTTAAAGTTGTTTATTCCAAAATAGGAAAGAATTCCCCTCAAGAGTTAATTTAATGTGTAGCAAGTGTTTCTTAAATGTACAGATGGCAACATTGTATTCAAACAGGATAATTACAATTGTGTACAGTATGTTTCTTCATTAGTAAGTAATTAAATAATTTACTAAATTGTGCAATAATTCATAATGACACATGTTAACCCTTCTCAATTACAGGAGCTAGTGATAAAAGAATTTCTTGCACACATGCCTAAAATTTATTAGAGTGGTTATTTTTGATTCCTGAAGAAGTCTGCCATTTTCAAAATACTGAGTAGTGCTCAATTTAAAGAAAAACTAATAAAATTTTTAGAGTATTAGCATCATGGTTAAGAGTGCACACCCTAGAATCGGTTTACATAAGTTCTTATGGTTTCACCACTTAATA
The DNA here is from genome assembly GCF_036562045.2 of Rhinolophus sinicus. Classification (NCBI taxonomy): domain Eukaryota; kingdom Metazoa; phylum Chordata; class Mammalia; order Chiroptera; family Rhinolophidae; genus Rhinolophus; species Rhinolophus sinicus. Next base: position 49,421,177 of record NC_133753.1, read on the forward strand.
GCCTTGTGTTCTTGGGTAAGTTACTTAATTTCTCTGTGCCCCAGTTTCCTCGTCTGTAAAAAAGAGAGTTTTAGGTGAATTAACTGTTAAGAAGACCATTAAAAGAAGTGCCTGCCGTAAAGTAAGTCCCCAGGAATTGTTAACCAATAGGATAGATAAAAGCAGCAACAGAAGTAATGATGTATAATTATTGGAAAACCATTTTGATTTTGGAAAATTATCTTTGGGGATCCAGGGCTTAATTGGATACTCAAAATCTCATGTGAATTTTGGAGTCTCTGAATGGAATGCCTAATTTAATCTACCTCCATCTTACAAAATGTAGGAATTGTTTTTAACTCAAGAGAAGAGTATTGTTTGTTTGTTTTTAAATGTGAATCTAGAATATTTAGAAGAATTTAACATTTTTTATTAAAACAGAAAAAGAACATACCCATGTCTATTCTTGTGTCAGTACTCACAGCATCCTTCCCCAGTACAGGCCTGGACATAAATAACACGTGTGCTTCTGAGAGCTGAGAATAGCTAAATCCTGTCCTATAACCTGGAGCTTCGATGTGAGCATCAGAACCACTATTGACATGTGACACAACTGCCTGAAATGTCAATAGTTATAAAATAAGTATTTCATAATGCAGAATAATTGATTACTTTGCTTGACTGAACAGAAACATATTTTCTCTGTGAAAGCGAAATAATGGCAGCATTTGCTCCTGGAATGCTCCTTGCTGCGAGATTCAGATTTCCCACGTTACTCTGCAGTCCTTAATCATGCATGACAAAAATAGGGAAAACCATCTGTAACTGCTTATCTTTTCTCCATTATTTGAAAATATATTTTTAAGAGAGTTTTTAAAAAATAAGATACGGCCTATATACGAAGCATCTATATTAATGGAACTGTCTCAGATAATTTTCAGAACTGAAATGGATAAGATACAAAATCAAATAACATTCAATTTATCTTGTTCATCCTAAAATGCTCTGCTTAGCTTTTGCTCTGATGAAATAACACCCATTTCCAGTTTTATTCTTCCTCAGTGTGCTGTGATGTGGAACTCTTTTGCTCTATGTATTTTATTAAGTGTAATTTAACTTTATGACTATCAAACCAACTATTAATCCTTACAATAAGATTATGAAATAGGCAAGCTGCAAAGAGATTTCTTTTCTAAAGTACAATTCCCTTCTTCTGCCCTCAATTATTTTTCAAAACTCATTCTCTAAATTCGTATAGTTTGCCAAGCTCTGTACTAGGCACTTGGAGGGAAAGCAGAAGAAATAGCTACAACCCATATTTTGAGCTTTCTCCCCTTCTTGTCTGTATGTACTTTATGTCACTATAAACCTTCACTACTCGTTGTTCCTTGCATAAGAAATGCATTTTCTTTGTCTGTATGTTTACCTGTGTTCTGCCCTCCTTCTAAGATGCCTGTTAGTCCTTTTTCTATCCACTAAGATTCGATTTGTCCTTCAGGGTCTAGTTCAAATGGTACCTCCTCCATGAAGTTCTTCATCTTATAAAGTTGAAGATTAACCTTGCACCAAGTAACCTCTCTCTTACTCTTAGCTTACATAGCACCTTATTTCTGGAACACTTACAGTGTGTGTCAGGCATTCTGCCTTACATTATAAACACTACATTCATTGTCCTACCAGATTGCAAGCTCTTTGGGGGGTGGGGGTGTCTGACATCTTAATGTATTTCCTTCTCTCTCCATGTCCTAGCACAGTATAATGTACAGAAGATGTGTATCAAGGTTCATTGGATGGGAACTTGCACTCTCACAGGAAAGAAGATATTAAAAAGCTTGTACTCTTATAAGGAAATTAGACATAAAAAAGTGAGACCGTGAGATCCATTAGGCCATGGGGTAATTTAATTTTTACTCATCTTTGGATTCCCAATACTTAGCAGGTACTTAATAAATGCTTGTTTTATATACGCACATTTCAAAATTGCAGAAAGCTGAGCAAAAGTGCATGCTGATAGTCATTTCAACACATCTTCACTGAGGTCAATAATTTATGCAGACACAGGCTCTGTGTGTACAACAATGTAGGGGCTGGTGGTGAGGTGGTGATGGTATTTCCACTTGTAAGCCCCATTAAGATTCACTCTGTCGTAACAGCAATATACGATGTCAGCGGGGTAGTGGATTGGGGGAGGGGTATCACTTTGTGAGGGGTGTAAATATCTATTAATATTATCATGTTTTGTACACCTGAAACTAATTTTTTTTAAAAGAATCTCTCCATCCCTTCTTTAAATTGCTTAATTTATTCCTCCCAGTGACCCTACAAGGCTCCACTACCCCTATTTCTCATGTGAGGAAACAAAGGTTTGCTCAAGGTCACTCAGTGAGTGGGATGAAGGTTGGTTTTGAGCCCAGCTTTGTCCAATGCTTGACATCATCCTGCTATTCCATGAAGTTCAATGAAACAAAGAAGGCTCCTTAGAGAAGCAAGTGGACATGGTGCAGCAGGGAGAAAGGGATGGAGGTGTTCCTGAGAAGTGGATGGGACATGACCCTGAGAGTAGTTATGGGATGTGTGAGTTGCAGGAGCCCTTTGAAGCCTGTTCCCATTCTTTCATTCCACAGGCAAGGGGCCTGGTGTCCTGACAGGTGAAGTGACTTGCCCAAGGGGACATAGTAGCAAGTGTGAAACTTGAACCCAGAGCTCTAGGTTCTGAATTCACTTCTGGTTCTCATAATCCTTTAACTAAAAAATCACTTCCTGGATGGCCTGTTGCACTAGCAGCTGGAAGAGTAGGGTGAGGACACCTCATGGGAACACAAAGGACATAAGTCCCTCTAGTCTCTGACATGCACCTCCTTCCTTGCTCCCTTGGCAGGTGTGTGTGTGTGTGTGTGTGTGTGTGTGTGTGTGTAGTGAGTAGTGAGGCACCTGTACCCACCTTTTCTGTGGAGGTTGCTCAGCTCTGTATGCCTGTGAACTTTACCCTTTCCCTCACTGTGATGGTTACAAAACATCTGCCAGTTCTTGAATTTCCTAATAGATGTATGAGATATGTGGTTCCAGGAATCTCAGAATTCCTTCACCATTGTCTCAGTTCAGCCAAATCTTTCACCTCCAAAGTCCCATTCCACTAAAAGCCACACTAATGATTTGCAGCTATATATCAACTGGGAGGGGCAAAGTGCTGGGCAAACGTCTTTTCGATGGGCAACAAGACACTGCCTTCCTTTAAGAATGTTCAGACTGACTCCGGGAACTGACTTCTCTATAGGGTTTTCAGAGCCAAGGTCAGCTGATTAGTGAGCCTCTCAAGATCAGGGCTAGTGTCTTGCTCTTGTTTGATTCTCCAGTACAGTGCCAGGCACATAATAGGAATTCGGTAAATGTGGTTGATAATGTGTAGTATGTGTGCGTGAAATGGAAAATGTCGCTCACCACCAAAATACAGTGTGTTTCACCATAGTTCATGGACTATGTATATGCATACCTGCATGTACCTTTAAATCTCCATCTTTTAGGTTGGTGCAAAAGTAATTGTGGTTTTTGCAACTTTTAACCTTTTAAATGCAATTACTTCTGCACCAGCCGAATATATTTGGTTTAAAATCATGAATAAAACAGGTAAGCTATGTGAATGTGTTCATTCCCTTCCCCTAACACTCATAAATACCTGTGGTGTCCGGGTCTCAACAGTATTATTCAACTCATAGATGTTCCTTTATGAGACTGTCTCCTTCCGGACTCAAAATTAAGCAAGTCTGTTATATATTGTAGGTAAGTTTGTGCTTTCTCTGTAACTTCCCAAAGTAGTCTTGCTTAGAACGCTCTGGGTCTGACCCTGTTTGGTCTGTCCGAGACCTGATCCCCTGGTTCTATGTTGGCCAGAATGGCCCCAGTCCTACAGATCACAGTGCAGTGGTGGCTAAGGATGTAGCTGAATCAAGCTGCCTACGACCACATTAACCTTTCGCTGATCCCTTTCTTGTTCAGCTAGAAAGAAGTTAATTGAATTAGCAAGCTGACACACACTGGAGAGAGAGAATCAGGGCCTGGGTGAGACAGAACCACAGAGCCAAATGCTTTCTCTCACGTGCATTAGCAAACTTTGAAATCATCTTTGTACTAGGAGCCACTTGCCAACTCAGGATAAATTTGCTAACCCGTTGGTTTGCCATCCTTCCCAGTAGTACTATAGGTGTCATTCAGGGTGGCATATACCATGAGATCAGACCTCTCATAAAGTCAAGTATCTTTTTTTTACTTCACCTCTGAAAGTGGGAAGATTGGCACCGATCTGCTGGTTATACTCCAGTCTAGATCCCTGATGAAATACAGCAGGCTATTTTCATAGGCATTTGGAACAACCTGGCATCAGAAGTGTCTTGCCACTTCCTTGCTGGAGTCCCTCCACTCCAGGTCCAATGTGAAACCAGTACATAGGGACACCATGTGGGTCTGTGACTGTCTCTAAAGGACTCTGAGTTGCATTACATGTGTTTATACCTAAGTATGCAGTATGCTTTCTTTTTCTGAAATTAGACAACAGAAACATTTCAGTTGAGAATTAATGTATAACATTATAACATAATCCCATTCATGGTAAAGAATTCCCACCCTGTTTAATTATTTCCATGTAAGCAATAATCTTTTATTTTTTTAGAATACTTGGTAAAAAAAACTTTCTAATGGAAAGAGTATATTGCTTAACACTGTTTTCTCCCATAGTAGGCATTCCATAGCATTTGTTTAATATAATCCAAATAATTTATTCTTGCATTTTAATGTATAGTTGGTTAAAGTTTGCACTGAAATGTGCAACATTTATGGCTCCAATTTGGTAGTATCGAAGGGACATATGTATTTGTTCATTCTTGACTGATTTATTTGGTTGAGAAGTTAACATTCTGTAGAAAATTTGTATTTCAAGAGGATTTTTTTTTCACTTTCAAAGTTTCAGGAGAGCTTTGTGTTAATGTAAAGAGCAATAATATACCCTGGATTAAAAGCTGAAGACATTTAATAGTCATGTTTACAAATAGCATCTGTCCACACAGGAAGGTTAAGACTTCATATCTGCAATTCTGTTGCTCATTAGTTGTAGGATGAGAATGAAATATATTTCTAAACGGCAAGGTCAGTATTGCATTATCCGGAAAATGTCTTTGTTGAATAAACGTGTAAATATTTCAAATAAGTATTATGAGATTAGCTATCTATTGGGGACATATCTATGGGATGAATGATTTGACCACTTGTAATTGCAGGCGCACATGTCATGTTACATGTTCCCGATTACTGATTTCGTTTTAAATGGTCTGGAAATAAATACCGATGACTAGGAATGTAAGACTATTTACCCTGGAGTCTGACAGGCAGACTAGAGCTAAAGGATTTGGTCATTTTCAAAGCATTCTTTTCTAAAGAGGGATACTGTTATAAATAACATTGTGAATTTTCAGAGTGTGTATCTGGATTCATTTGCAATCAGTATGGAAGTCTCTGATGTTTTCCCATCCTTTAACAGTAGGAAGGAAAGAAAATTATCCCTGGGATCTACCTACAGGGTAGCTGGGCTTTACCCTTCCGTGTTAAAATCGTTAGCACGAGGGACATCAAGAACCAAACACGAGCATGTATGACATGTCAGCGTAACTGAGGGGCGTTGCCTCGCTGTGAGATACGGTTGCATCATGGGAACGTGGTGTGATTTAATTTCATAATTGTAAACATCGTAGTGGGTATGGTTGATTCATTTGAAACTCTTGTCCACTTCGCTATGGCTGGACAGCTCAGTTAACATGGGTAGGTCTTGGCTTCACACTTTTATGATTTCTTTTCTTATTTTTGTGGTTTTATTTGGGAAAAAAATTCTAAAGGAAAAACTGTTGACTTTAGCTGAACTCAACCTTTTATAAAGCTTTGGCTTAATTTCAGTACGATGAAATTTTTTGACCTTCTAAATCAAAGGGCTGTAAATTTTGCCTTGAAAGGGGGTGGGGGGCAACGTATAATCCTGGTTTTCTACAGTGCTGATTGTCTAAGTGTGTTTTAAATTATGGCCCAACTCGGGGGCAAGGAAAACTCAGTTATGTGGAAAGAATGCCAGGACTCTCCTTGTTTAATCACCATGAATGCAACAACTAATATACTAATATACAACTAATATAATATTTTAAGTTGTAAGGGGAAACAGACCATCATAAAAGAAAGAATTGACGGAATAGTATGTATGCAAACTTGGCTTCTGATAATTTTTTTCTTATGCTCAATAATACAGACAAGCCTGCAGAAATTTTAAATAACGCAGACTCTGGCAATGTAGCACCTGAAATTCACTGTAAAGATTCAAAGTTTGGAGGGAATTGAATCTTGGTTGCAAGTTAAAATTCACAAAGTTGACCTTTAGAGGTCGTTTTTCGTCCCACCCAACCCTTCCCCCCCCCGTCCAAACTACCACAACGTCTCATTTTTAGGATGTGAAAACTAGAGCCTTTTCCACTTGTAGATGGGTTCTCGGGAGATAATGCTGTATGTCGAGGAGCCTGGCAATTCAGTGGCACACATCGGCTGGCGGCTGTTCATTTAGGTGTTTCACATGGAGTTTCCTGCTCTTCCAAAGTGGAGAAGCAGGTGTAAACCAGGACGTTAGTTGTTGGTGTGATGAGGATTACCAACGCCTGGGTGGGCGGATTTCCCCTTGCCCAGGCCGAGTCCTAAGGAAACTTAGGAGGCACTTATCTAATCCCCCGGGTGGTCCCGACGGCTGCGTTCTCCCCGGATCTGGAGGGGACTTACATTCCCAGTAGACCTGAGGTGCTCTGGAGAATGGGTAAGGACGCTGACTGTGGCCCCTCAGACCAAACACCTCTTTTCCGCCAACAAGTCGGAGCATTTAAGACCCCTGGGGGCTCTGGGAAGAGAGCGGGAGAGTGGGGTTGGGTTTTGTGCCGCTTGCCCCTCGGGCTGGGGGAGAAAGTGGTCAGATGCGAGTTCCGCGGGGCGCTGAGTACAGAGAGCGCCTGGCGGCCACAGGTGCTCGGGAAGGGGAGAAGGCCAGGGGCCAGGCGCGGGCTGGGGGCGCGGAGGGCAGCGCCTCCCGGGGTGCGCCCGCCGAGCCGCCACCGCTCACCTGCCCGCGGGGGCGGGGCGGGGCGGGCGGGGCGCTGGGGTGCGCCTGCCTCCCGCCTCCCGCCTCCCGCCCGGGGAGGAAGCGGAGGGGCGCGGTGTAAACAGAGCGGCGGCCGTGATGTCAGCCGGTCACATGGAGCCTCTTATGGCTCGGGATGGCTCTCGGCGGGCGGGCAGCTGCTGCAGCTGCTGCTGTGGCTCGGGCGGCGGCGGCGCGGCGGCGGCAGAGGGGGCTCCGGGGTCGGACCATCCGCTCTCCCTGCGCTCTCTGCACCGCGGCTTAAATGATGTATTTTGTGATCGCAGCGATGAAAGGTGAGCCCGGGCGCCCCGCGGGGGCCGGGTGGGCTGCTGCTCCGGGGGGCGGGGAGGCAGGCGCGCAGGGGGAGGGGTGGGCGCGCCTGCCCAAGCGCACGTACTGCCCGCGGCTGGCGGCCGGAGCCCCGCCAGGGCCTTCTGGGCCAGCGCAGCGGCGCCACCTGAGCCCGGCCGCGGGATCTGCCTGCCTCCTGTTGGGGGCAAAGGCGCACCGGCTGGAGCTCCCTCTTCCGCCCCCTCTGGCTCCTGTCAGTCGCCGGGGTCTGCCTGGCACCCGGCGGGGCTTCCGGAAGAAACTTTGTCGGGAGTCGCTGCGCTTCTGGAAGGGAGGGGAGGGTTTGGGGGAGTTTGGAGGAAGCCAGGGGCGCCAGCGGCGGGTCCCCAGGGCCCACACCCCGAACAGCTCCGGCCTACAAAGGGAAGGCGCTGCGGCCCGGTCGGGCCGTGCGTGCGTGGGGACACGATGTCATCCCTGGAGACTGGTCAGCGCCCAGGCCTTGCGCCCTCCCGCCCTGGCGGCCCAGCGGCCCTGAGCGGCCGCCCGCCAGAGTAGTGCGGCCAGTCCGCACCGCTTCCCGCCGCGGCCACTTCCGAAAGTGCCCGGGCCTGAGCTAGACGGGCTTCTTCAGCGTGCCAAGACTCCCTCGGCGGCCACCCGCAGCCGCAGCGCACCCCCACTTGATACTTAAGGTTGTGGATTTGCAGGGAGCGGTAAAGGTTAGACGGCATTGAGGGTCGACCGGCGCGGATTAGTCGCGGTCAAGACTTCCTTCCCGGCCTTCTGCTCTGACCAGGGTTCCTTAGCCAGGCTGGTGGCAGGATGGCACGGGGCACTGGATGAAGAGAGGAGTAGCTCGAGGTCCTCCCAAGTGAGGAGGAAAGTAACCAGGACAAGTCAGGAAAGTTTTTAATGGGAAAGCCAAAGTTTGGAGGTGTGCAGGAAGTCGCCAGTGGGGCCAGGAGAAACCGAGACCCGCTCTTAGGACTGTTGCAAACAGCCCCAGAGAAATTCAGCGCGCAGCACGCTGCCCCTCATGCGCCAGCAGGTTTCTCGGGTTAGATAATCTGCCCCAGCAACCCGGCCGCTGGGAGTGGGGATTTAGAGCCCCATCTGTTTGCGGCGGACAGGGCTCCCCTAATGGGCAGCGTTTTTGCAGACCCAGGCCGTCCTGCGGGTTCTGCCATCCGTGCGGGCGCCGCTCGTTAAACGTTTGCTAGGTTGAGGTTTTGTTGCAATCCAGGAGGAAGGACACCCATTGAGTATCTGCGCTGGGTTTACTTTCGGATCACCGAGCTTTGCCTTTCTTCACTAGAGATTGGGTGGCATCTTTTATTAATTATTAACAGGCCGAAACGTACTGGACGCTAAGATGAGCTGCTTAAGATGAAATCTTTCTTACGACGTACCCACAGCAAATTTTCTATCTTTTTTCCTGGTGACTTGCGGGAAATGAGATTTAATCATTTTTAGAATATGCAACTGATAAAGGAGAGGAAACCTCTCTGTGATTCACGGTCTTAAGTACTTAAAGTAATTTTTGAAAGAAAAATGTTAAGATTGTCTTACCAACGTATGTAAAAGAAATCTATGTTCATCCCCTCCCCCTTAAAAAAACTGTTACGCTGTTTCCTGAGTTTCATTAATTCTGTAAGAGTTTAGTAGTTAGGACATTTTCTTCCATTTTTTTCCCTTTAAGTTATAAAATAGGTTTGCTATTTGGGAGGTGCCAATGCCAGTCCTTATCCATTTTATTTAGTATAATTTGTGTTGTTGGGGCAAGGGTCAGAAGCTAAGACCCTGTCCTTTAATGAACAATAACTACCAAACAATAAACTATCTTTTAATATTTTAATTTTGACGTTTCCAAGTACATAGGCTTTTTTTTGCATTTGAAGTAGTGCAAAGTGAAGTTCTATACTATCCCTTACTAATATAATCATGAAAATTACACCACCACCATCATCCCCCAAAAGCTCTAGCCCACACATTTGTCTTGGAGTGACCTATGGCTGCCATAAGATAATAGATTGATAGTATTCCGCTTCGAGAAAAGTAGCTCAGAAGTACTGGCAATGCACTTTTTCAATAAGCCAGAGAGAGAGAAATAGAATGCATCTAGATAATTAGAATATTTCGTTCCCAGTATCATAACATCCTGTGTTTTAATGGGATTATCTTGCTTTGGTGCAATTTAAACTAAAGAAAAATAGTTCGTGGGAAAATGAGGAATGCTGTAAATGTTTCCATATCAGATTTAAGGGGCAAAAACTGGCCTGGAATCATATTAAATACTTCCCTACTGCCTCTCAGTTTTAATAGTTAAATTGGTTCCATATGTAAGAGTTTGAATAATTAGGTTTTTTATGCAAAACAGAAACACTCAGTACAATATAGCTTTTTGGTATGTGTATACATGTGGACAGGGGAGGAGCGAACAAGAGACCATAAAAGAGAAACATTCTCTTTGTTGGCTGATTTACTGTTGTTTTTTAAACATCATTAAATCAGGCCTTTTGAACTCACCAAAGAAGAAAATCCTTCCTCTGCGTTAGTTGTCAAATAAGTTTAGGCTTAAAGTGGTTTCATGCTTAGAAGAAATAAATCTTCATTTGAGCAACTCTAGTCTCATCCTTCAGTTTTGCTTTTGTTTAATTAACAATAAAATTCCAATACCATTTGGATTGCTTCTTGGGCAAACAGAGAAAGCCAGCGATAACATTTATAATCAGGGGAGCACTTGTTCCGCTCATAATAAAAGTGCATTGACCAAATGTCAGGCGGTAGCCGATCGCTGAAAGGAAACGCAAGTGCTTCATCAGTTTCAGTAGATTATATACCCCTTTGCTTCTTATGAGTGCTCAGCCTACGTTCATGTAAATAGAGTTTTGAGAGTAAATAGAGTTTTGAGACTTTGAAGGAAATGTCTGTCCCTTAATAGACTCTTCCCCAGCACAATTCATGTGCAAATGAAAGGCACCTTGCCACTTTGAAAATACTGTGTTAGTGATTACTAGTCTTTCCAACTCTAATAAATTTGATTTTATGTTTTGAAGAATTTGACCTTTCTTTTTACCAAATGAGATTAGAATTTTATCCCTGGTTTTATTTTCATCACCGTCAGAGGTATCCCTCGTCAGAGGTATCCCTTTGCTGGGATTTTTGTCTCATTTTTGCGTCCTTTGATGAGTATGATTGGGAAAGGGTGATGGCCCGACCTTGAAAAGAGGAAACCCAAATGGCTGCTCCGCAGAACAGAGTGCTTATCAGGCAAGGAGGGGTCAGTTCTTTTAAAAATAAAGAGGATCTCTGAATCCATTTGTCCATGGGAGGAGTGGGGGAGCTCGGATCCTCTATGAAGTAGAGAATATTTTAAAAGCACCATCTTCATGAGCAGCCTCTTGATTTTTATATGTATATTTCAATCACATCACTTGAAATGCAAAGCAACATCATATTCAAGTAAACCACGTCGCCTTTGATTTAAATTGAGTATCATATAACTTCCTTAATGCTGCCCCGTTCTACAATAATACAATTTCTAAATAGAAGTAGTCCTTTAAATATATAGAGAGATATAGAGATATCATATTTAACACGATTTAAATCTCAGGGTTTTTTGTTTGTTTGTTTTGGGTTTTTTTTTGCTTAGTAGATATGTTAGCAAATACATCAGTAGTTCTCACTGGACTCCTTTTTCTCCTGCCTTTCCCTCCCAGCCAAGTGAATCACAATAAAATAGATGTGAGCAGCAATTAGATAATTGCAAAGCACCTGCAAAAGCATTCAACCACTTTGTAATTTGCTCTGGGCCACCTAAGAAAACAGTATTTACAAATGACCATTTACTGGGAAGAAAAGTTGATGGATGGATAGACGGATAGATAGATGATGGATAGATAGATGATTGGGAGATAGGTAGATAGATAATAGGTGATTGATAGGTAGATCTGCAGAGGGAGAGAGTTGGAGTTCAGTTTTCTTAAAATTAAATTATGGAACAAATCTTCTAAGAAATCTTTGTCATAGAAATGTTTTCTACATGCATCCTAAATATTCACAATGTTTATTAATAAGAAATCAAGGCTGCCTTAACCTATGTGTTTTTTATTTAATAATTTTAAAAACCATAATTAGATACTCAAGAGTCAGTAGCTACATCATGTTTATGTTTCTCTGCTTAAAAATTATTAATTTGGAGAGATAACACCAGTGACAACACAGATGTGAAATGACATTTGATACTATCTCAGAGACCACATGTGGACCTTTTGAGGAATGATTTACAAGTTCTCTCCCTACCCCGTTGCCCCAGCTCCTCCACCCACATACCTCCCACACCAGCCTTTGAATCATGGACTTAGAGATTCATATAGCTTTTAGGGTCCATCGCAATGTTGTGTGTGACATGATGGAACATGGTTCTGCTATACATTTCAAAGTGCTATGTCCAGAGATAAGAGGTCTAAATAGACAGATAATAGCTTATATCATTAGCCGAAGGGCAAAAATGCAAGAAAGCAGTTGAAACCTTGTATTTCTAGATTTTCTTTCTTAAGTGGCATTTGTTAGCCCTCATGTTATAGGGAGGTAATACGATAACTTTAAAATCTTTGCTCCTGTATAAAAATGTCAAACGTGTTCCCTAGGTTTGCCAGCAGTTTTGTTTTTTGCTTTAGATTTCATTGCCTCTGACGTTTACTAGGCATTTCATAAATAAATAGAAGGATGATGTTAATCTATATTTGCTTTGTGCTTTTTGGTTTACAAACATTCTTACCTCATTTAATCCTCCTTGGAAAGTCATTGATACTGTCATGTTTTGTAGTTGAAGAAACTGAGGCTCACAGAGGTTATGTGCTGGCCAAGCTCTTCCAGCTGATACATGGTGATGACTAGAGTCCTAATTTCTACTATCTTCATGCAGCCTCCCCCGGAGGAAGCTGTGAAAATGTCCTGGATATAAGTTTGTCTCTAGTTAGTGGAAATTATAACTCTGGCATTTATAAGGGAAAAAAATAGATTCAATTATGTAATGCTTTGCTGAGCCCAATATCCTTAAATTACTATTTAATAAAATCAATTTGGTACAAATGGGGTTATTCTTATTTGCTTATCATTAGCTCTCTTCATCCATGATTTTCATTAAGTCCATTTGTTATAAAAGGATCTGGGTGAAATAGTAAGCGTTACTTTCCTAAAAAATACAGAACAGCATGAAGTGCAGCTAACCTGTGTAACCTGTCTCCATTATGATAGAATTGAGCCAGAGGTTTATCTATATGTTCCACTTATCTTTAGGCGAAGGAGTATTCTTAAATCTTCTAGTTTTAATATGCCTTTATTTAGTAGAAAGCTCTAGAGTCCTTGGACTTGAGAGAGTGTTGTCCTGGTTGTTTCCATGACAGCTGAGGGGCATGATTGTGGACATACTCTTGAGAAATCTGTTGTCTTTTAGAAAATCACATGAGGGTAAAAGTTTCCAAATAGATAGATCTGCAAAAGCTCATTTCTCACTTGATGGGTGTTTACCTCTCTGGCGACTGGATTGAGGTATGTTTGTCTCGGGGAGAGAAGAAACCTTAAAAATCATTCAGATACATGTCCTATTGGCATTTGGTTTCTCTAAATAGGATTTCTGCCAAATGGTTGTCTGTTTATGTTTGAACGCCTTCTATGATGGGGAACTCACTATTGTTAGAGGTAGCTTATTCCATCTTGAATTAGAAAACTCTTATATCAACCATAAATCTCTCCTTTGTACTTTTAATCTCTTAATTCTGATCTTTCCTTTTGGGGCTATGTAGAACACATTTAATCCACCTTTCAAATGAAAGATTGTCAGTTACTTGAAGACTAAGTATGAAACACGCACACACCCACCACCACCACCACCAGCACCACCCACCCTCCCTCTCTGTAACCCTGAATCTTTGCTGTCCTTTTCCACTCCACTTTGTTCAGACTTCACAATCTTGGTCAGTTTCTGCCTCAAACACACTTCAGTTTGTCTAGAACCTCTCGAAATTTTTGTGTCAAAAGTGGAACCTGAGTATCAGTTGTAGTATGATTCACTCAGCACTCAAACCACCGTGTAGTAAAGAGTAAAGATTTTTAAATTTTGTTTAAAAAATGTTAATATACGTAAGCTAGGCTGTATGTTTAGGCCATCTCAGCCTTTGTGATATTGTAATTTGTGAAAGTGAACCTTTGACCTATTTAGGAATACTTTTAGATGAACTGAAGTTGATTGTTAAATATTCAGGAAAATAAAATACATTGCAAAAATAATTAAAGGAACATTAAAAGCATTTATGAGATGTTTTTCTCCAGTGTCAGATCTGGAATAAGTCTGCCCTCTAGTGGTTACTTATTTACTCGTGGAAAGCTAAAAGCCATAATGGTGCCAATGAATTTCCCATCAGGCTAGCGGAGAGGTCAAAGGTTGAAATTATTTTCTCACTTGCTTTGGGGAATTCTCCTTACATCAGATTCAAAAGTGTAATTCATTGTTTTAAATGGTTATTAGAAATGTAATGGTGGGGGAGATAATGAATTTTAAAAGTTTGCTTGGAAGGAAGGGAATTTTTTTAAAAACTTAAGATAAAGGTGATTAATAAAATTGTTTGGCTCCATATTAAATTTAAAAGTTTAAGTGAAATTTGTTTTATAAGTAAGCAATTATTATGACTTATAGCAATTCTTGTTTTTGTTCTGGGTTTTTGTTTTTGTTTCTGAGAGTTTCAACCTCTATTCTATTCCTGTGTCCTCTAATATTTTTAAAAAAGAGATTGTCAGTCATTTTGATCAGAGAAATGAGCATTTTCCCTTTTTAAATCTAAAACTTGTATTTTTCAAAAATGATTAACATTTAGGAAGCAGTAAACTATTACAGACTTTTTGGCAGCAAAACAATTTTAAACATGGATGCAAAACTATTAACCCCTTGGTTTCTGAAGACTTATGGCTAGATCATTTGGTTCATTTAAGTATATACAGTTTACCAAAGAGAGAGTATATTTACAAAGGTTTTTTAGAACATTATATAGTTTATACTTTACAAACACTGCACAAAGTAAAGATAAGCATCCTTTTGTGTAACTTTTAGGATAAATAGATAATACAAGTGCAGATTTTGGTGGTATATCAAGTATCAAACAGTCATAAAACCATTTGATTTGTGTTGGAATCAAAGAAATAAGTATTGATCTTCCTATTGCCTTAAATATCATTTGTCCTGATGCTACACAAAGGAAGGAGATCGCAAATTTAAATGAATTTTGCATTGCTCAAGAAGTCAAGCCTGAGCTGAACTAGAATAACCAGTGAAATAGTAATGACAGGTAATCACCACCCAGGTGATTACCTGTCATTATTAGATGTCATTAAAAGATGACAGTGCTCACTGGTTCCCACTGGAAAGATGAAATTGCGTCTTTACGTGAAAAACAAGGAAGAGGGTGGGGGAGAAGCAAGGAAAACCTGCTGTTTAAACCTTTCCATCATAGAAATAAGGTAGTGGTTCAGAAGTGAAGACTTGTGGTTAAGTTTCAGATCAGTTCTTGAAGCAAACAGTTTTTCAAACTGCGCCACCCAGAAGTGTGATTCTTCCACCACATGAGACATAGTCTCTTTTTCACAGAATGTTATTTTCATTTTTCTGTTGTGGGGTTTTTTTTTTCTTTTATTTGTTTATCTCGGGTCAAATCTTCTGTAGCACACTGGGTATAAATAATTAAATCAATATGTTTGAGCAAATACCTGTTAGGTGCCTGGTGTGTGCTGCGTAGGTTATTCAGGTCCCACCTGTGTGCTTTTATAATAGAACTGAGACAACTTCCTCCTAATCATGTCTTTTAAGCCATGAATCAGCATTCAAAAAATGCACTGAGAAATTGTCAGCTATGCTTAACCAGAGGAGGCCACTTTAAGACTATTGGGCTTATAGGTTTGCCGTTTCTGTGAGCTACATGCCTTGTAAAACAAAGGAGAGTTTGCAACATGCAATGAAACGTTAACGTAATTGGATAAAGGCAATCCTTATACTGATGTGTGAACATGATTTCCTTCCAAATAAGCCATAGGTTGGCTTTAAAATCCTGCCTAAATCAGTGGTTCTGAAACTTCACAGTACAACCCATAACCGGGAGAGTTACAAAGGCAGGTTCCTGGGTCCCACCCAGACAGAGCCTGATTATTCTGTCTCTTCTGTCCGCTGCTCTTCCTGACCCAGGAAGGTGTGTATTTAAAAAGTATCTCAAGTGGTTCCTATTTGGGTGGTCCTCAGAGCTCCCTCAGGGAAACCCTTGCCTGTCAGAGCCTGTTGGGCACTGCCCTTCAGCGATTCCCAAATATCACTGACCTTCACAGTCACCTGAGAAGCATTTAAGAAATAAATGCCTGTTCTCCATCACCTGCACGAGTCCTCCTTGCTATGGTCTGGGATGAGGCCAAGGAATTTAAATTTGTAAAAGCTCCTCTGGTGACTGAGGGTCAGACAGGTTTGGGAACCACTGCTCTGGTCTAACGCTCTCCTCTTACTAGTGAGGAAACTAAAGCTCAGAAAGGTAAATGATGTTAGAGGAAGCATAGCTTCCCTTTAGTCCACTGAAATCTCCTTCGGAGTGGAAGAGATGCACAACATGAGCAATTTCTGCCATTATTCACAACTTGAGATATTCTACTGGCTATGTTAACCTTGCTATCAACCAGCATGTAGAAGGAAGTAGGCAGACTGCAAATCTGTTACCCCAGATGGCCCTGAGGCTGCTCGGTGCTGGAGGTGCCTATGACACTTTCCAAACACTGTATTCCTTTTCTGCATAAATCGTGCCGGAAGCTCTGGCCCTCCAGCCCTCCATGTGCTCCAGGCTGGTTTCTGCCACCATTGCAACCACTGAGTGGGGACAGACTGAGGATTAGGATGCAGGAGTCAAGGCCAACTCCAGTGGAAACAGTGATGTCTTTTCTATGTTGCTATTTTTACCAACAAAGTAAGGGTTTCAGTGCCCTGCGAGTTCATCAAAGCTTCCTACTTACAAGATGACGTTTTACAAGATGGCGTTTCAGCGGGGCCAGGCTGTGAGCACATGGTGTATCTGCCCACGCCCAGCACTGACGGTGAGCAAGTCTGAATGAGGCAGAC
Source organism: Rhinolophus sinicus (assembly GCF_036562045.2). Taxonomy (NCBI): domain Eukaryota; kingdom Metazoa; phylum Chordata; class Mammalia; order Chiroptera; family Rhinolophidae; genus Rhinolophus; species Rhinolophus sinicus. The sequence continues at coordinate 49,437,748 of NC_133753.1, forward strand.
ACAACCTGGTCCGTCTTCGTGCAGCTTAGATTCTAGTCTGGTGAAACAGAACTACTGTGTTTCCCCGAAAATAAGACCTAGCCGGACCGTCAGCTCTAATGCATCTTTTGGAGCAAAAATTAATATAAAACCCAGTATTATATTGTATTTTATTATACTTTATTATATATACTATACTATACTATACTATACTATACTATACTATACTATACTATACTATACTGGGTCTTATAGTAAAATGAGACCGGGTCTTATATTAATTTTTGCTCCAAAAGACGCATTAGAGCTGACGGTCTGGCTAGGTCTTACTTTTGGAGAAACGCAGTAGAACTGTTCTGGGTGGTGTAGAGGAGGGGAGCCTAGCCCATTCTACAATGCAACTCCAGACCCCTCTTTCTTTGAAAACTGGTGGTGCGTTTTCCCATTATGTGCCAGAGGTGATGGGGGTGGGGGGGGTGGACACAAGGGTAGCAGTTAACTTGTCTTTGCAAATGTACTAAGCAGAAAGTACACTTGCAGAGACACAGCAGTCTTAATCTGTCTTTGCGAGTGTACGTTTTCATGGGAAGAGGGACATAATACCTCAGTAAATACATAAATGAACTAGATAAATACAGATAATGACAATCGCTAGGCCAACATAAAAACAGTATTAACAGTGTAATGACTTAGGAATGCGATGGATGGATATCAGAGAACAGAATCCAAGATTTTTTCCAACCAATGGTGAAAGTTATGCAATAGTCCCAGAAGGGAACTTACGAGGTCATCTGGTTCTCTTAGTTCTCAACCTTGTCTGCACATTAGACTGTCTAGAGAGCTTTTAAAAAATACACAAGTCTAGGCTGTGCTCCTAGAGGCCCCAATTTTATTGGTCTGAGGTGGGGCTCAAGTATTGGTAATTTTTTTAAGCTGCCCAGATGATTCTGGTTGAGAAACCCCTGAAGTCCAACACCCTTACTTTACACATGAGTCATTGGTTCCCAATGCAAGCAAAGTGTGGATGGTGGGAAACCCCCTGTGCAGGATGGGAGAAGATGTGGGTTCTCCTCCTGGGTCTGCTACTCAGTCATTGTCAGGTTACCTCAATGGCTCACTTTCCCCATTTGTAAAAATGTGAGGGTTGGACATGATAGCCATCAAGATCTTTTCCAGCTCCCTCATTCTATGAAAATTTTTCTATTAAAACAAACAAAAAAAATGGTCTGCTTTTTTTGTTGTTGTTCAAGACTTTGAAGAAGCAAAGGAATGCCTTCAAGTTTCCTTATGCCCAGTCTCAACCCCTAATTACTATAGGTGGCTCAATCAACAAATCAGTTCCTTTTGGAGGTAAAAATTTAAGGTAGAAAGAGGTTATTACTTTTTGCCAACTAAATATATTAAAGAACAAGTAAGCATTCATTAATATTCATAACAAATATGCCCAAACTTAGTTCTTGTAAATTACTGTCATACCTTATTTATCAAATTCTAGCCCAAAGCCTTTTCCAATTTTGATGGTTGACTTAAAACCAGGCGGCTGGGGGTAGGGAGTTTGCTTAAAAATGGAAACCCTGGAATAGTCTTACCATTTACAAACTACAGTAATTTTATTCCTTATCAAATATTCCAGGCCAGAAACCCAAGGAAATGAAGTCTTTCTTAATACGTCGTTTGCAGTTTATTAGCAAGCAGAAACAGTGTATCTCCTGTGTCACCAACTTATAAAAGGAAAATAACAAAACTAAGCTCTATCATGAAAAATATCATTGTACCTCCTCATTTGAAACCCAGTATCTCTAAGAACTTGGGTTTCATTGAAACATTTACTCAGAAAGATAACAGTTCATTATAAACCAGCAGGGTGTGATGTAAGCACCTTAACTTTATTTCCTTTTTGTGTGGAATCTCCCAGTGGGGTTTGATAATATTTGGCTGTTCCAGAAGTGATAAAGGAGTTGGAAAAGTAAATCTAATGGGAGATGGTAAAAGAAATTAGAGCCTTGTCTTTTTCAACAGATTTTTAAAGATGAGCATATTACCTATTTTGCATGTATATATTTAAGAAATTGTGAACACGTTGTATATGCATCCATATGTTTGCCATAAACATAAAATTATGAAAAACCATCTTCCTCTAATTTACATTGCATCTATAATAGCAAGCACCTTCTGAAAAGGATAGTTTAACCAAAAAAAAAGAATTTGGCAGAAATCTATTTCAAAAGCAATGCTTTATCACAAGCAAAATCGTGTAGAACAGAAGTGGTTTGTTTCCACCATTGCAGAGAAACAAAGTTGATTAAGATGAGTTAAGATGTCTCCAAGTTTTGGCAGACTTTCCAAGCGCCCTGCTGCTGTTGCATTCAGAATCCCTTTTGAAGCGGCTTGGAAGTTTCTATGTGATTTCAGTGGCTGCGTAGGGGAAATATTGAGTAAACTACTCATTTTGACTAAGATGGCTTATGCTTTTTTAGAATGTTTTCATTTGCTAGAAATATGTTTTGCACTCAGACTTCTCTTGTTGAAGAAGGTTGGTTACCAGCCATCTGATGACGCCTCAGGGTGTTTACAGAAAATGTGGGTGCTGTAGTTATATTTGAGCATAACCCTCTCCCAACAAAGATAGTGTGGTAATCAGCAGGAATGTGAAAACATGTATTTAAGGATTGATGCTTGTAAAAGGTGCCGTAAAGAAACATGGCTGTTCAGATGTAAGAAATGACTGACAGCTCTCCTTGTAGGCATGCTAGTAACAATAAAGTCTAGAAGTTCAACATCAAAGCCATCACAGCTTACTCCACCAGTGACTTGCACATCAAAGAGGGAGCGCAAGACAAAGGAAGTGCACTGAGGTATGTTTCTGCCTCATAGCCAGATCCTCAGGGGGAGCTCACACAGCTCCTTTCATGAATGCAAAGTGATTTTTGCAGATCAGCGTCTTCATTTCATAAATGACCAGGAATATAAAAGCAGGGAAAATGAGTGCTGTAATTGCTCCCCGTCACTTTAAGTTTGGTTAGGAAAGAGTCATCGCAGGGGAGATTGGTCTCTGGTTTCCTTAAGTAGCGAATTCTGTACCCATGTGGACAGCTCTAACTTCGCCTATACAGTACAGGGAATTACTCACAAAAGAAGAGACTACATATTGGATACACTTTAAGTTGATTGTTTTGAATGAAGCTTGAGAACATAAAACTGGACCTAAGTTTGTGGAGTTATGCCGTTTTCTCTCTGCTGTGCTTGCTTGCTTTTGAATTTTTAAAAATTCACCTTGTGGGTGGATTTTTGCTGATTCAGGCGTGCGTTGCTTAACAGGTGTGTGATAATGAAATTTAGACTTGTTAAACCGGCTCTTAATTAATCACGAGATCTGTACCTCAATTCTCTAAATCAAATGGCCTGTACTCCAAAATGCCAAAAGTAGAACAGGAAGAAAGAGTCTGGATTTGACTTCCCTCCCTACCTTCCCTCTTGATATTAAATTGAAAATAAAATTAACCAGGCAATATTAGGGGTGGTTTGAAATAATGTGGGTTTTTCTGGTTTGGTTTTTTTTGGTTGCTTTTTTTTTTTTTTTTTTTTGCATGCCTTTGAAATTTAGAGTTCTTTTATAGTTCATCTTCAGTAATTTACTCATTTTTAAATGCTATCGAAAAATAGTAGTGCTCTGTGTAGTCATTAATAAATACAAAGCAGCTTTCTCAAAGCTCTAGGGAGACCTAATAAACACAACTGTGTTACTAATTGATGCTATACTGGCTGACAAAGTATAGTGCATCGGTAAACAGAAGTTAAGAAGCAAGAAGTTAAAGAACTATAGGGGATTATGTAGACATCAAGAGTTGGAAATTATAATAAGGCCTCTTTAGGGGAGCAGTAATTTGCATGTGGCTGAATTAGGATACCCAATTATTTCTGAGGACACTACTACAAACTCATCCGAAATACCCCTGAAGTGAAAGATTTGGGGAGGGTTGGGAGTTAGATGGGATGGGGGCAGGGTAGGGTGGGGTGGGGGTGAGGGACCAAGCATGTCATATTTGCTATAACTCATGATGGTTTTCCCAATAGCTTGTTAGAGTAGCCTTCTTTGTTAGGGAGAAAAATGCTGATGAAGTCAAGAGTACTGCAATTTCTTTGTTCTATACACACAGTTTATGTTGAATTGCCACAATGGAATTTTTTTTAAAGCAGGGAGGGCAGGAGGTTGGAGACAGAAATAAACCTTTTAAATCTTCTTTATGTGAACCCCACAAGGACATAAGCATGGAGCAGATTAGAGATTGGATTTATACTGTTACTATCCTCTATAGCAGTGGTCCTCAGTGTTGATCCAGGCACTCCCGGGGGTCCCCAAGGCCCTTTCTGGGGTTCCAAGAGATAAAAACTATTTGCATAACAGCACGAAGATTATTTCCCTTTTTAATGCATTGACCATTTGCATTAATAGTGCCAAAGTAATGGTGGGTAAAACGGGTGCCCTTGCAAGAATCAAGGCAGTGACACCTACTTGTACCAGTAGTCATTGTGGTCATTTTCACGGTGGCCTTGCTGTTAGCACATCACCAGGTTCATCTCAGAATGCCCTCGATGAAGCAGTAAAAATTATTAAGTTTATTAAATTTTGACCCTTGAGTACAAGTCTTTTTAATATTCTTTATGACAAAGTGGGAAACAGACATAAAGCACATAAAGCACTTCTGCTCCATATTGAAATAGGATGTTTGTCTCCGGGGAAAAGTACTTGGGTCGTTGTCTCCGAACTAGCTGCTTTTTAAATGGAATGCCATTTTACTTACTAGGTTGCCTAACTGTAGTTATTCAAACTGAGGTATAGTCATACATTTTCTCAAAAGTCAACCAAGTGAGCCCGTCATTTCAAGAAAAGTAGTTGACAGTACGCATTGCCAATAAATTCCAGCTTGCAGGCAAATATTAGAATTTTGGAAAATGTGTATCCAACTCCATGTATTTGACAGCTTCCCAGTATTTCCCTCAGACCCTCTCCAAAAGATCTGATGATATCAGTTGTGATATTAATAAATGGGATTATTTGATAGAATCTCATATGGTATTGAACTGTGTTTCCCTGAAAATAAGACCTAGCCGGACCATCAGCTCTAATGCATCTTTTGGAGCAAAAATTAATATGAGACCCGGTCTAATATAATATAATAATATAATACTGGGTCTTCTATTAATTTTTGCTCCAAAAGATGCATTAGAGCTGATGGTCCGGCTAGGTCTTATTTTCGGGGAAACAGGGTATGTCAACATCTGGACGAGGTATATAACTCAGTGAACTAACAGTTTCCAAGTGACCGATGCATATTATTATAAAAATATGTATGGGTAAAAGATTTATTCAAGGTACAAAATATACCAGTGTACTTGAATTTCACAGAATGCAAAAAATTACTGCTATGGTTTCAGGTTTAATATTCCAACTAACCTTTAAGAAACGACCACTTGTTGAGTTTTGGTATAGACTCAAAGAAGAATATCCAAAACTATCTGAAAAGACCATTAAAATGTTCCTCCCCTTTCCAGCTACATCTCTGAGGCCAGATTTTCTTCATATACTTCAACAGAAAAACACAATAAATTGAATGTAGAAGCAGATATGAGAATCCACCTGTCTTCTACTAAGTCAGAGATTAAAGAGATTTGTAAAGTAAAATAATGACATCCTTTTTACTTTTTGGGGAAAATATATTTTTCATAAAAGTACTTTATGTTAATCTGTAGTTTATTGCTGTTATTTTAAAATTAATTATATAGAGATATCTTTAAATGTTCTCAGTTTTAATTTCTTATAATTATTGGTATATAACCCACATAAACAAAAGTTTTCCGGTGCTTTAAGAGGATAAAAGGATCCAGACACCAAAAAGTTTGAGAACCACTGCTCTACAATTTAGGAGACACAGAAGAGTTTGTTACAAAGCACAAGATAGCAATAGAAAGGGTTTTAAATGTAGACAGATTTGTTAGATAAGCCAAGTATCATATACTAAACAAAGCACTTTCAAACATGAATTCAAGAACAAATTTTCTCATCCCTATTTTTTTTTAAATAATTTCTGCCTCTTTGATGGCTGTGGAAGATGACCGTTTAATGACCACTGCTGATGTGATAGTCTCAGAATTGTTATCATTTTCTATTTTCATACAACAGATTTGGCATAAAATTGTGGTTTACAGAGGCTTTACAATTTATCTTTAATCATCTGCAACCTACATTATTAGCAAAAATGGTAGCCAATTACTGCTATTTGTCTTTTCAGTTTGGACTGATACCCAGGAAAAAATATTTTCTACAGTTACTACAACTTCCAGGGCTATCCCAGCTCCTAGTTGATGTGAGATTTTTGCCACGAATGTGGGTGCTTTAGGGGATTTTATTACTATGTATACTGACACAAAGCCCTTACAGAGTTGCCACCACACAAGTGCTGAGACCTTCACCCGAGGTGCATCATTCACGATCCTTCAGACCCTCTCCAAAAGGGGAGAGTTCTGCCCAGATATCCATCCACATCTAGAGTGTTGCAAAGAAAGCTGAGCCTTCGACTAAACTTCAGATGCACTTGGCAGAATCAGTTCCATTATACTAATTAAATGGATGGAAGTCCAACCTTCCCTGAAATTTCTTGTGAAAAGTAATGTGCCGTTAGAAAGCAATGCTCAAATACTTGTTCTTAATTTTATAATCGCTTTGTTGGCATCTAACATATAGACATTTGTATTGCCCTTTGTAGCTGGGCCATCGGCCTCTTTGTTATTATCAAACTGGGGACACACAGGTCTTGGTTTCTTTTGGTTTCCTCTCAATAGGCTGTCAGTTGAGTGGGAGCAAATGTGTTTTGGCACATTCTGCATTTCCAAGGCTTTCCTCCTGACTCTTGGAACTGAGAGAGGACTTGGGGCCTCTATAGCCAGATCAGTGTCAAGAGTATCAGGACAGCTCGCTCCAGGATGGTTTGATTAGCCAATTAAAGGTATAGGTTGAAACGCGCTCACTGCGTAAACAGCGGATGTGCAATGGCCCACAGCTAGACTGCCATGAGAAAAAGCACCTCATTTCCTTTGGAAATGCCCAAAATCAGAAGGGCTAAGGGGAATGAGATGGCCTAGTTTCAGAACAACTCGCAGTGATAATGTGGGGAAGGATGGGAGTGGAGAGGAAGGAAACAAAGATAGATAGCATCCTCTCCTTAGGAAGGCTGTTGGGAAGGTGAAATGCTAACCTTTGTGAAAAGGGTTAGAGAAATAACTCTGTGCCTATTCATGGTTAAAAACAAAACAAAATTTCCTCCAAATTTCCAAGATAATTATCCTCCTTGAAGCAAAATGGCTCTTTTTGAACATTGTATTTAAATTTTTAACATTTTTCTGCTAACTGAACTTAAAATAATAAATTTTATACATTAAGTTTTGTATGATTCAGTGGTTTGACCCAGGTATAGAAAAGTATTAAAAAACCAAAAGGCATTTTTTTTTCTGTATCTGAAATTGTTTACTCTGTGAAAATTCATCAAGCTTACCTTTATGATTTGGGCCTGTTTCTGAGTGTATGTTGCACTTCAATAAAAAGCTTACTAAAAAGTGGGGACATTCTAGTACTTTTTTTTTGGTAAATAATGTACTTGCAGTACTGGAAATATTCTCTAGACTTGAGGCTTTGGAATTTTTCACTATTATTTAACACGTTTTGTTTATTCTCAATTCCTTTGTACCGCCACTTCACAAACGTAAAATTGAATCTACAACCTTATACAAGGGAAACTAAAGGCATTTATATACTTCAAGTGTGTGTACAAAGCTGTAACTCTATATCACAAAGGCCTGATAACAGCCTTTACGTTTTCCTTTTCCTTTTTTTTTTTTTTAATGCTGGCTTTTGAATGTCCTGTGAGGAAGTTAGGAGGAGAAAGTGAATCAGAAGATACAGTGATTTTTTTTTTATAGGAATAGGAAATTCTTCTAAGACTTAAAAGACTTAGTGCTTTCTGTGCACCTTTTAGGTCTTTGCTAAAGGTTCTGGCCCTGGGTGAGGATGGTCTCAGGCAAACGGGCTATATTTTCAGAGTCTGCCATCTCCTTTCTCAAGGCTCTCAGTGGCCTCCAGGCTTAGCAGCTGAGGGTACTGTTGCTCCCCATCACATAAAGATGGAGTGATGCATTTCTCCAGACTGCCTCCACTTCCCTCTTCCATCACTCAGTGTTTGGGTCTTGTGTCCTAGTTTCTCCTGGCTCTTTCAAGTAACACAGGAGAAATGACTAGGAAAGAATGCGAGAAATTCGGCATAGGTATAAGAGCACATATGAATTTGGAAAGTTTTCCAAATACAAGATTTAAGTCCCAGAAATGCTACATTCTAGCTGAAGAATCCTGGGCAAGTCACATAACCCCTCTAAATGAGAGTTTTAGCACCTATAAAATAAAAGTAATGATATTGACCTTATAGGGGTTTTGGAAAGTAGGAAGTAACACAGAGATCACACTTACTACAGTGTCTCTCCTGTAACAGGTACTTCGCATACAGTAAACACTGCGTAAGTGTTGTGATTAATGTCCTTGTCACCAGGTTCACATGGGGAGTGGTGCACACCATGCCCACAGGTGTGAAGTCCGGGTATTGCCTTCATTCCGTCTTCTCTCAGCTGGCGCACGTTGGCATTTTAACAGGGGCCTTTGCTGGTGCCCAGAGCCATGAGATAACGTGATCTGGTGAGATGGGGGCTGATGGAAGGAGCACTTTGATGAGATTTCACATCACATAACAAAAGAGGCTTCTCATTCTGCCTTATCCAAGCCCTGCCCCTGCAAGCAGTAATACGTGCTCCAAGTCTGTCATTTCTACAGCACTTCTGTGCCAAGCACTGTGAAATGGATTACCATATTTAATACTCACGTCAGCCTTTCATCCCCCTTTTACAGAGGAGGAAGCTGCTATTCAGAGAGGCAGAGCATCCCGTCCAGGATCTCACAGCAAGCACGTAGCTGCCATTGGTAGCCAAGCCTGTCTGACTCCCAAGGCTGTGTTTATCAGCTCCATGCTATTCTGACCCAACAGCACAGCACCATGGGAGTCTCATAAAAAATGCATCGTTCTGGACTCTGAGTTTGAGTCCTCATGCAAATTGGGCTTGGGGGCTCTTGGAACACTTTGCTGGAGTGGAGGTAGGCAAAATTCAAACCTATTCATTGAGCAAACATGTTTATCTGCTGTGTGCCAGGCACAGTCCCTGCCTTAAGGAGCTCACAGGCCAGCGAGGACTCGAGATAGAAGTAAAACCATGGCCCAGTGTAAGTGTCAAACTAGAGTGACGGGAGATACGATGGCAGCACAGAGGAGCAGCCCTCATCAGACTGAGGGGTTAGGAACTGCTTTCTGGAGGAGGTAAAGGCCTAGCTGAGCTTTGGAGCAAAGGAAGGTATTCTCGACTAAGGGTAGAGCTGGTGAAAATTCTCAAGGGCAAGACAGTGAGTGAGGCGAGTTTGGGGATGGCAAGAATTCAGTGTGGCCTGTAGGGACTGCAGGAGCTGAGGCAGCTCGAGGAGGCCAGTGGGGTTCAGACCATGAAAAGCCCTGGCTGTCGTTCTAAGGGAATTGTTCTTCATACAGAAGACAATGGGAAGCCACTGAGGGAGGATGCCAAACATTTTTAAGGCACATGGAATCATTAGGAACAGTCAGATGTTCTCTGTGTCTTCCTTTTACTTAATCATTTCGGGAGGGGAAGAAAAAAAGCTTTTTGGATATAGCAAAAGATCCTTCTATGGCATGATACGCGTTTCTGTGTGGACACTCTGCTGCTCGTGTGCTGTTGAGACGTATATGAAAGGTTATCTGCCACAAGACTCCTTCAATGAATTGTTGCACTTCGCTTTGTTATAAATTGATTCAGGGACTTCATTATGATGTCGCAAAGATGAAGGGGGCAGTGGTGTTTTGGCTTGTGCTGCCAGGAGGAGGGAAAACAAGTTTCTGTGGTGCCGCAGTTCAATCATGCTGCTTACAGAAGCAGGGCCATGAAAGGATGGAGGAATGTGTCTTTGATACTAGAAACCCTGTAGTCCTGTTGGTGCTACAAGCAAATGCTTAAATTAAAGGTTGGAGCCAGCTTTCAAGTATTGACTGTCGAGCAAAAAGCTCAGCCCACGCTCGTGCACTTCCTCAAGCTTGTTAAAATAAAAATACACTCTCGGCTAAACTCGTGTCACAGCCAGTGTAATTATTACATTGAAGATGGTTGTTTGAATTGGAGTTGCTCTCATGCACGTATATTTAAAGATATGCTTGGTAATTTAATATATAGGAGGACTTGTGCCCAAACTGTGAAGAAGTAAATGTCACTGCCAGCTGCCTCTCAGATTATTTTCTCATTCATGTATTCAAGATAAACACTCAGCTCTGGACAGATTTATCCATCGAGACTTCCTCACCACAGGGCCAGTTGCTGAATTCCTGAGCGCTCATCAGCTAATGAGGATAATAATGGCATCACCTTCAGTGGATTGTTTTGAAAATTAAATGAGATAATACACTTACGGTGTTTGGCCCATCAGTAAGTGCTTCATAATGTTTTATCACCAGTATTTATAGATTTTTTTATTTTTTTAATGGTGGGAAAGAGATGAGTTAAATGCTTTGCATTGGTTAAATGCATTGGTAGCCAGACAAAAATACTCTTTCTGTCTGGCTACCAATGAGACAGGCAGGGCAATCCAGCTATCTGTAATAGCTGTGGGCTTAAGGGTCATACTCCCCGCACTTTCTGTGGTTGAATATGCCCACATTATTCAAGTGTTTGGGAAAGTTGCGAAGGACTATACAAACAGGTAGTATCGTGCTCATTTGTGATTGGTTTCTTGTGGGATTCTTCCCTCCCCTTGACATACACTTTTTTTTTTTTAAGTGTTTTTATTCCCCCAAACTCTTACTTATTTTTAAGTGTGTTTTTCCAGGATCTATCAGCTCTAAGTCAAGTAGTTGTTTCAACCTAGTTGTGGAGGGCAGTCCCCACAGTGGCCCACGTGGGGATCGAACCAGCAACCTTGTTAAGAGCACCGCGCTCTAACCAACTGAGCTAAACAACATACACGTTTAAGTCAGTTTCCTCTCCTTGCCCTACATCGGCCACGTGAAATGCCGGACAGCAACTTTCCAACAAATGAATCCACTTTGTCCCCATTAGCTGAGCTGCTTTCTACATGTAAGGCCCTTCGACTTTGCTATGTCGCTTCAAGGCCCTGAGATTCAAATCAGGGATATTGAGGAACAGAGGAGGGTACACCGAGTATCTTTTCTGCAGACCTGTGGAAACTTGTGCATGGCACACACAGGTCACACCTCCTACTCCCCATCTGGGAGTGTGAGATAGCTGACCTCTGCAGAAGTGTCCTGTACTTTTAAGTTAGGATATTGTTCTGTTTACTCATTATGCCAGTTACCCTCACACCCCGCACTTTTGCATGGATTATTACATTTTTAACAAGGTAACAGAAAAGTGGTGAGGTCAGTTTAGGTGTTGGCAGTGTTCTGGTGAGTGAATTTCGGTAATTCCCCAGTTCAGAGCAGAAGTTTGATCATGGAAGGTGACATAGCTAATAAAAGAAAACAGTTTTTTAGCTAGTCGGACATCTTACAGAATATTAGACCTATAAGCAACTTTAGAAGTCATCTAGCCTAATCCATTTACTTTACAAATCAGGTGCTCGGGAGATGAAATGCCATGCCCAGGATAACTTATGGCCAGTTAAGGACTAGAATCAGAATCTCCTTACTCCTCTGCCACAGTTTTTTCATGCTTCATCTACCAGTGCTGCAAAGAGTTTACATGTGATATTATTAGATCAAAAAGTGCTGTCAGTGATGCATTAGGCCTGTTTAACTCTTTAATAACTAGGCCTGACATATATAGCAAAAGACCTGGTTATATAATTATTTGTATTTTCATACAAAAGGGGGGGAAAATCCAGCTAAGAGTAACAGCACAAAGACCCATATGCACAGAGTTTTAATTTACTCTTTAAAAGCCCGGAAAAACACAGGAAACCACTTCAAATATACCATCACAATGAATTCAAACTGTGTCAGAGAAGCCAACAGAACAGGGTCCCTTCGTGCTGAGTATTGTGAAAATCTATCCTTGTTGTTTGCTGTGGTCTCCCTGAGAGAGACACTTCGAAATTCCTCCCTACCCCCTCCCCGCCAAGAAAAAAAAAAAAAGAGCAGGAATAGTAAATAACAATCCTGAGATTATACAGATGAGTAAACATTTCCAGAATTGATTATATAAAGTACTGTTGACAAGCCACCAGCAGGCAAAATGAGAAGAGAGGGGGAAAAAGAACTTTTATCTGCCATTCAAGTCTGGGCATACAAGGCAGGATAGAGACAGAGGGAACTGTGTGATCAACATGGTAATAATGTACTTCATTGCATGCGTAAGATCGCAAGAGGGTCCTGAGAGTTATCTCGTCCAGGCCGCTCCTGTTACTCCAGAGGAAACACACTCTGAAAGGTTAAGTGGCTGGCCCAGCATCACACACTTTCACAGCAAAGCCAATTTTGGAACCCTGGTCTCTGGACTGTCAGTCCGGTGCTCCAGCTACGGTAGCATGACCCCCTAATTGAATCTGTGATAGAACCAGCGTCAAGGGTATGAGATGAGACTCGTGGAAGTTTCCTTAAATAGCTGTTTGAAAATCATCATTAAAGCTGTCCATGGCTTTTAGCTTCTCCAAAGGGCAAAAACTTATTAATGCAGTACCATATAAAATCTTAAGTTTTCGTCATATCCAGGAAGGAAGCAACTTTTTTCATGTATGTTTCGTTATTCCACAAATATTTACTAAGTGCCTGTGCTATGTTTGTGTGACCTGTGGTCCATGCTCAATTATCCTCCCCCTTTTCTCTGAGTCTAATAAGCAGGAGATCATCGGATCTTCTCCTTCACCTCCCTTCTGTCCAAGGATGTCACGCTCACATCGTCTTACTTTTCTCTCGTTTTTCCTATCCTTTTAATCTGGTCTTTAAATGTCAGTCTCTGTTCTCTTCTCCGTTTTTAGCCAGTGTGGCTTTCTCCTGTTTATCTTGCTCTCCTTTCGCTGACGTATTTGCATCACTTTAGCTGCAGTTAATATCTGCTAAATCAAACCATATTGGCCTGAATAGCTTCCATTGATTTGTGAATAAAAGGATGCTTCAGCCGCCCAGCCCGGCTCTCTGTCGTTCTTTGTGACCAGTAGGTTTAACTTACTCAAAACCCTCCTTGTCCGTGTCCCTCTTTTACCCCTGTGGTGTTCGTCCTCCCCCTGTTCAAGCGGCTCCTCCTTTTGAGCTATCGTTACTGTAAACGCGATCTCTATTTTGGTGGGTGACTGCTGTTTCATTTACTCATTATTTAGTGAATGAGGAGACAGTTGTCATTTCTCTCTCTTCGCTGTTGTCCTATTTTCATTTTTAATCACCACCCCTGCCCCAAATTATCGTGGGGCCAGAAACACTAGTCGTTAGCTAAACCATAGTGAGCACCTACTATGCATTTGCTTAGCATCAGTTAAAAGACTTGAATTTTATACAAATGGGCCTTTGATTTCTTTGAGCAGGGCTGCAAAACGAGCAAGCCACTTTCATTGATTAATTTAATATAACCAATTTCCTATATAGACTACCTTTCACCACAGAAAACTGATTAGATCCTATATGCCAGAAGAAAAAAGTGTGAAAAGACACTAACCACAAAAATATGACTTTGTAAGTCATAGTGCCACTCCAGGAAATGCCATAATCTTGATTTCTTTTTTCTTAGCTCAAAAGGAATCCAACCCAAAGTCCACCTGAAAAATATCAACTCTTGATTAAATTTTTACCTACTTCTTGGCTTTGTCATTCAACAACCGCCCACTGTCCCCCTCAAAAGAAGTTCATCATTCTTACTTATACTAGGAAAACATACAAAAGCTCAGACTGATGGCTTCCTAATAGAACAATAATGCTTCGATTCAAGGCAAACATATATGACAGGAAAAACAAAAGAAGCTCTCGAATGAGGAACTTAGATGTCGGAGGCCGTAGTGCTGGAGGACAGGGAAGCCCTGGAACGTGGCCTCATGTATTCTGAGATCTGGGTTGGCCTGCTTCCAACCGTCCAGGTGTTACCAGCAAGTCCTGCTCTCCCCAGTAACACCCAGACTGGACCTCGCCACTGCCATGTTGGAGAAGAGGCTTCCTGTGTCCTCAGAGGCATCGTGAACCACACTTGGCCAGGGGGAGGGAGGTTTGGGTCTTGATGAGTAATAGATCATGCAATTCCTGTCCTCTTTTCCTCAACTACCTGAGTAATAGAGAACGTAGAAAGAGGAGCCTTCACTACTGTCCATCTCGTGGAGGTGTTTGAAGGTTTTTACAAGGAGAAGAGGCCAGTGGGGCCTATTTTGGCATCACTAGTTGAGGCTGCCTGGCTGTCCCACCTCCCCATGGTTGGGGCAACCTTTGTCTCTGGCAGAACGGAAAGGTGCACGGGGGCAGAAGTGACAGCAGGAAGTAGAAGGCATCATCCTATCTGCCCATTTTCCAGCAGAGCACTCTCCTACTCAGAGCTTGTTTTCCTGGAAACCTTCATCCCCAAAGAGCAATGATTTTCAACTGGAGGTGATTTTGACCCCCAGGGGTCATTTGTTAACATCTGGAGACATTTTTGATGATCACAACGGGAGTGCTACTAGCACCCAGTGGGTAGAGGCCAGGGAAGCTGCTGGACATTCGCTAGTGCCTAGGACAGGCCCCACCCCCAAAAGAAAGAACACGCAGTAAAGAATTATCCAGACCAAAATGTCAATAGTGTTGAGGTTGAGAAATCCTGCCACAGGGCAAGTTCTTTACCTCTTGTTCATCCTGAGCTCCTCACAAATGGCATCTGCATTTTCAACCCAAAGAAATTTTATTTAAAACTACTTATCTTCAGTTTTAAATAAAGGAATAAATGGGAAACCTCATTGGCATGAAAGGAAAAAAAAAAGAAAAGGAAAGTAATGTATTAGCAAAAGAAGCCACAGATAATCAATATAAATTAACTCATTTAAGTTAATTTATGCGATATGCAAAGGTAGAAAGATTCTTGCAGATGAGAGAGGACGTCTCTTTAAACAGAAGGCACAAATCCAACTACTTAGTGCCCCTAGGCATCTGATGTGAGTGTGGCGGATAGAAGAGGCACCTGGACCACTGGACAGCACGGAAGCCATCTGGAGGGAGCCACCTCCCTTGGCTCTGACCAACTGTCACCATTTAGAATAACGGGTCCACCATTGCCAGGTCTTTTGAGTTTTCCAGAGAATCTGGAAATCTGAACTTTATTGTGAAAGTCCCTGCTTATGAGTTGTTAGAAACAAAGTTAAAAACTCATAAGGTTTATGTGGTTGAACACTGGGGTGGATGAGACATAAAGTCTAGTCTGGTACATGGATCTGAATAGTTAACTTTAAGTTAATAAAAACCATCTCAAAAATGTTAAGTTAATGAAACTTTTAGAAAATAAATTCAAATTCCTTAGCAGAGTATCAAGACTATTTAAGATTAGGTCTTGCCAACTTAGCTACCTCCTTTCCACCATTCCTTTGAGACACAGTGAGTCTCTCTTTGAACACACCACGCGTGTTCATGCTGGGACGTCTGCCTGGCTTTCCTTCACTCCCATCTCAGCTTTCGCTGCCTGTTGATATTCATTCTTCATGGTCCTGATCAAATGACAAGAAGTCTTCCTGAATTCCCTGTAAAAAAATCTGGTTTGTTATGTTATTGTGAGCTTCACAACCTACCATGTATTCATCTAGCCATCTCTCCCACCTCAAGTAACGCATAGAATTGGGAGGCTAGGAACCCAACTTTATTTATGTTCTTTCCTCTGTGTAAACTTAACTTGCCATAAATTTAAATCACTTGCTCCTCATCCATCCACAGGCCTGCACTGTGGTTAATGTGGCAGTTTCTGCATGTAATACCAAATTTTCCCTCTTCCAAAGTTTCAAATATAATAATATTAAAGTAATGTTATTAATGACAATGAGGGAATTATAATTTTTTGCATCATCTAAGACTTTTTATTAAGAGAGAAAAAGTAAAATCGAGAGATGAGTCATACTTACTAAACATTTGAAACAGCATTAAAATAAGTATTTTTACACAGCTAAATATTTGCGTCTATGCTTAGATGTATAAATTACTATTCTGTGAACTTGAAGTGGATTTTGAACTCTGTTCTCCATAATTATAATAATCATACATTTGTTTATATATAGTTGGGATATATAGACATTAACCAATTAATTCTTGATCACATTGCCTAATAAGAAGACTTTCCCTGGTACCCTATTGTTAGAGCGCCCGTATGAGTGTGTGTTAATTATAGACCTCTGTTATTAACTTGGCATCATATTACCCAAATACTTACTGAACGATTTACCAACATTAAGGGGATAGGTGGGCAAGATACTTGTATCAGAATTAACTCCTGTTTCAAGCCAGGAGGCAAGTAACATCTATAAATCTTTTCAAATACCTGGCCCAAATCCAAGCACCATTCATTTTCCTTAAGTGGTTGGTTGTTCAAGGGTTGTATTGACTTTCTCAATTCAGGTCACATCCTAATTAGCTAATTTTTAAAAAAACGGGTTGCAGATATATATATATATATGAGTATATATGCCAAATTGAGTTTCATTATAATCCTGGTTACATATAGGTGATGTAGCCAATAATTGTTATTCCTATTAAGTTACGCTTTCAGAAGTTGCTGTTGCCCACTACCTATCCCATTAAAAAACTACCCTTATCACTAATTTTAACAAGAAACAGATTCATTTGGAAAAAATCCATTATGAATGAGACAGGGTTGGTTGTTGAATAACAGAAGTTTAGGCTGAGGCCAAATGTAAATGTGATGCAAACAAGGAATATCCTGGACAAACGCTTTCCCATTATTCAGGGGGGAAGCATTCTAAATGCCTCAGCTAATGAATACATAAAAAATAGATTACGTGTAACACGCACACCATGAGTTGCATTTACAGAATTATTTTTGCCACTTCTACCACCATCTGAAACCACTCCGGTTTGAACAACAGTACTTGGGCTTCTGGTTACAAGAAACAGCTCTTTTAAAAACTTAAAAAAAAAAAAGTGAAAATTTAAAAAAATGAAGAAAAGTCAGTGTTTTATCTGTGGAATTTGCCTTCATGGGAGAATTCTTGGGAATATACCAATTTTATCTAACCCAATTTTGTTGTTTTCTGTTAAACCTCTGTTATCCCTTGAAAAGAAGACAGTGTTTTTCAAAGCTCTGATGGACAAATGCAGAGACTGAGGTTTCAGGAACACTCTGTCTTTTCGCTGGTGGCACACACTAGACTATATGCACCAAGCTCACAAGGAGATCACTGCTTGCCCACAGCAGTTTGTACTCAGTTGGTTGCTGCATTGAGTTAATTTAAAGCCCCAAAGAGTGAAACAAAAAATTTATAATGATTCTGTTGTTGCACTGGTTACAGGGTTTTAACTCAGGTGTTATTGCATATTGAGTTATTTAAATAGCACTACTTCTATACTCTCACATAATTTTCTGAGCATAATTGTTATTTTACTTTGAGAAAATAGTTTTCATCTAGGATTCTCTAGGCTTCTCCATCCTTGAAATATATTTGAACAATAAACTTACTGAAACTTACGTCAAAGAGGACTTGCTCTTACCGGCCCCCATCTTTCTTGGTTAGAGGACTGTCCTCATGATACGCAAAGATCAGATTTGCTGTGGCCCAAAAGACTTTGAATCCAGGAAAACAGTATTTTGCTGCCTGCAATTATACCCCTCACTCTAGCCAGCTCTTCTCATCAGTGAAGGGAAAAGTGACTAGATGAGAAAGTGTGGATGATTCTCTCCAAATTGTTATCACTGCAAATAAATGAACAGTAACAAAAAACAGCTCCAAAAGAAGATCTGATTTGGTGAACAAGTGTGAAGAGCACCGTCTTAGGATAAAGGCAACAACAATAACAATACAAGCTGACGTTTATTGAATCTTACCTATATGCCAGGCGCTGGCTAAGCAGTTGACATGCGTGGCCATGTTTTAACTTCTAACAACTTTGTAAGTAGGAATCGTTGCTATCTCCCTTTTACAGATGAGGGGAACCGAGGATCAGAGAGATTAAAGTGACATGCACAAGATCACACAGCAGTGTAAACTGAGATTTGAATTTAAGTGTCTAACCCCAGAGCCTCTCAACCCTGTTTCCACAGCTGCACTGTGTACCACTTGTCAGCATGCGTATTTCTCAGAGGTTGGATTCATTCTCTGGGCATCAATTCACAGGCTAAAGGAAAGAAGTGTGTGGTGACAAGCATGCTCAAGTTAGGAGGCCTGCACGTGAAAGGACAAAGTGAAAGCTGGATCCTGGCCCATGGCATACTGTGAAAAGGTTTCATCCAGTACTGAGGGCCGTGTTTGCTGTTCAGCTCATATATAAGCCTTTGTTATCTGCGTGTGTTTACTTGTCGTATTGGAACAGTTTTTCCAGTGACCACTAAGAATGGACCGCAGTGAACTAGAGTCTCTGTCCTCTGATAAACAATGTCTGTGATGTCGCCACACAGGAAAAGCCATGGTTTGAACTTCTGGGGAGCCAATTTCCTAGTAGACTCTTCTGGGTGTACAATAAGAGCTACCATCTACTTAGAGTCCCTTATCCCTCAAGCATGGTACTATCTCATTTCATTTTTTAGAATACCGGGAGGCGAGGTGAATGGTAAGATCTCTGGGCTACCAATGAAGAAACTGAGGTTCAAGGCAATTTTCCTGAGATCTGCAAAAGTGGCAGACAGGAACCCTAACTGTTCTTGACCACTGGAATAGTTGAAAATATGTACATAAGGGCTAAAACCTCCTGAAGTTTCCCTAATCAGACTCCCAAGGTAGACTTCATTCTGAAGTAAAGTGAGATAAAGTGAGGCACCTTCTCATTTCAACGCTTGTTTAATATCGGTTATCCATCAGAATAAATGTACAGTTCAGCCAAAATACAAGAACTGGACTCCCATGTGGAAAACTGCAGGTGTATCTGGTTAGGCAAAGAAGCATAGGAGGCTAGACAGTTGTCTGGCACATCCAGTATTTGCATAGTCAGAATCTTGGACATAGTAGGTGCTAAGCAAATATTTGTGGTTTGCTTCAGTAACAGGGATTTTTGTCTGAATATTTGAATATTCACCTCATTTTGGTTTTGATTTGGTAGACTGACTCTGTGCTCACTTTGGGAGAATTTCAACTAATATGGATATAGTTTGGGATTGACATTTACTTTCCTCTGTTTTTCTTGACCCTTTGAAAAATGTGTTGGTATTTTACAATTTGGAATCTATTACGTTATGAAAAGGGGTCCAAAGCCTTGGGAGCCATCTTGTGGGTAAAGCACCTTTCTCAAGTTTTCCTGGATCCACAACACTGGGTGAAATTCTTGCACTCATTTCAAAGTAAAGAGTTTAAAACTTTCTTCATTACTTTCTTATAACAATTACAATTATGTCTTGTTATTTATAATTAATTTGAACTTTCTAATATTTAGAAAATACAAAGTAACTCCCCCCATGTATAGAAACACTTATCATTTAAAACATCACCACCAACGTATATGTGCTCGTGTGTGTGAAGATGTGTGTATGCATACATGTACATTTTTAAAGCCTTAATTATCTCCAGGAGTGAAGACTATGAATACATTTTTTTTCATACTTTTCTATATTTTCTAAATTCTGTTCAATAAGCCTGTGTAACTTTTAAGTAGGAAACAACTTTTTACCTAAAATTACACTTAAATATTAGCAACTGCTGCTAAGGGCAGATTGAGAAATTGCCCAGGCAGCCACATTAGAGGGTGGATAACCACTTGAATATAGTTATTAAGCAAAAACATAACAAAAATGAAATGGCAGCTCAGTTCCTGTGTATTTAATAAAATATTAAGGGTGTGACGGGGGCAAGCTGACCCTGGTTACGTCACATGAATTTGACTCTTTCAGAAAGCACTCTTGAAAACAAAAATAAACAAAACAAAAAGAAAAAATAAATAGAAAAAAATTTTAGAACAGTACTCTTGTTACTCACTGTTTTTAAAGTGACGCACATTTTAATATGCAGCCAGACTGCATTTCATGGCTGTATGATAATTTTCAACCTAAACCATCTTAAGAAATCAGTTAAATTTGCTAGAGAAATCAAAATTTAATTTGGTCTCATAGGGAAGAGAATAAACTTGGCTCTGATCAACATTTTGCTTTGTCTGATAATGGACTACACACAACTGGTTGACCTGATCCAAAATGAACTAAAATCACAAATTCAAATTATTCACAGACTTCTTGTTATAACTCAGGTGGCCTCCTCATTAAAACAGCAACTATGGTAACTTTTGACTATCTGTAATAAAGAAAAAAACAGTAACTAGAATTTATACCACACACACACACACACACACACACACACACACACACACATATATTTGGCTTAGAAAATTTTTTTACTTAAGTTTGTCTTGCTTAAGTCACATTAAATCAGTTTGCTGTTCCTTAAAACATATGTACTTGAAGTCATTGAGAAGAGATCAAAAAACTTTGTCAAACTGAATGTGCTTTTGATAATTATCAAAGCCCATAATATAAATAAAAGGTGATTGTCTACCCTTTGCACCACATTTTCTCTGGGTAATTTGAAGAATGTGGTCTTTCTGTTACCATTTTTGCTTTCCTATTACATCAGTGCTTCACCTGTAGAGAATCTATCCTCTTGCAACCTCTTCTGTCAGGAACTACCTGAGAATTTAGGAAGTAAGCAGATAGGCCTTTGGGCTGCCAAAACAAGAGTCCCAAAGTTCAAGCACTATAGCTCATGCCCTTGACTTAGAGGAAATCCCTGTAGACCCAGTACATCCTATTTCTAAATGGTTTTTACACAGATCCTCTGACAACTTTGGTTATCTGGTTAGGTTCCAAGCATATGGCTAATTCTAAGATAAAAGTTACAGGTAGGTGGGCCTCTTAAGATCTAGCATGACAAAGGGGGGGGGAAAAACTATTTAAAAGTCAGCATAATGGGGCATTTAGTTTTGGGGCAAAATGTCATATAACTCTTAGAAGGCCTTAAAGCATTACAGCATATATAATAATTTTGTACTTTTTTGTAAGTTTCTGATAAGTTTTAAAATATTTTCTAATGACAATTCATCTTCAGAAAAGAGTAAATTGTGTTCAAAATACTCTCAGAAGAAAAATAAATGTGATGATTTTTTAGACATACTCCATAAAAAAGATTTACGATAACTACCTCCTTTGTTTCTGTGTGCTTGCTTGGATAAAACTACAGCTATTTGAAAATTCAGCTATCCCAGATTACTTACTAAGGCTCTAATCAGCTGAGATTCATTGCTGTCTGCTCTGGTGATGCTCTCAAATACATAATGTTCACAAAGATTTCTGAAGTTAGGAGAATTTACTTCATTGAATTCTTTGGGAGAACTATCTAGAAAATAACTTCTGTTTGTTTCCAAGTTGCAAGATGTTTCTCTTGGAGCCCAAGGGAACTACTCCTGACGAAGTTCCGTGGGCTTGGCCTACTGGAGGACTGGAGGACAGTTTCCTGTGTTTATCCTCCCATTCCAGAGTTTGTAACAGTTGACTCCTGGTGACTTAAATTCAAGCAAGGCTGAGCTTGTATCTCATTACATAATAGTACAAAGTAACTTAGTCAAAACACAGTGTTCACTACCCTGGCCCTTCCTGTCATGTAACCGCGACCTGTGTGATTGTTGCTGCTTCCAGATGAAGGCCAAACCACATGTATCATCTTACACATCCTCTTCTAGGGCCAAAAAGCCCCCTTCTCTAGTTCCCAGGTAACTATAACCGTTGAGTGCATTTCAGATCTTAAGTGTGTTAGTTTTAGATATAACTGTAGAAGGATAATGCAAATTCTTCCGTGTCAACTTGAAGTTCACCCTTCACAGAATCAGAGTACTGGGCAAAAATAATACAGATAGCAGAAAATCATTACTGCCAGCAAGTAGGAAGAGGAGAAATTTCTTTAAAACGAAAGGAGAATAAGACATAGTGACAGAGGGATTAAATCAGAGAGTAAGTGT
Source organism: Rhinolophus sinicus (assembly GCF_036562045.2). Taxonomy (NCBI): domain Eukaryota; kingdom Metazoa; phylum Chordata; class Mammalia; order Chiroptera; family Rhinolophidae; genus Rhinolophus; species Rhinolophus sinicus. The sequence continues at coordinate 49,459,929 of NC_133753.1, forward strand.
TAGCTATTTTTAAAATATTTGTTGGGTACATATTGCTGTTCAAGCCATTTGGGGAGAGTCAAACATTTGGGGATGATGCAGAAATATATGCTTTGATAAATCTGTTTCTTTATCATCAAATTTGGGTGGAAAAACAAATGTTCCTGGGGACAAAAGGGCAAGGCAACATATTCGCAAAAGGGAGGTAAGGAAGTTCAAACTGGATACGTGAATGGTGAAGGGAAATACGTAATTTACAAGCTTTCATTTTAGAAGGCTTTTAAGAGGAAGTGAGGTTTGAATCAAAGATGGGGTCTCCAGTGGAACCTGAAATGATGAAGAGAGAGGGGAAGCCATGAACTTCCAGGCAAGAGGACCACATTTGTGGGCAGTGGATTCATGGGATGCTGACTTCGGCTTATGATCCACGGGCACGGTTGCCCACCACACCTTCTCAGAAGTGTGGGGAGCAGTCGATGGCAATATCTTCTCTTGCAGAGCAAACAACTGAGACGATAGCCTGGGCACTCAGAGTAGGAAAAGCATTTCCCTAAAATATTTTGATGAGTAATATGAAACTTATTTTCAGATACCTGCTTAGTTGTCTACTTGTACATATTCTGTTCGTCAGAGAGGGGACATGGGAGCAGAAGGAATGGATTAAATTCAGAAGTGGTTGCTTAAGCCAGGTTTTCCTCCGCCCTCTTTCTGTTGAAACGATTCACAGCACCTTCAGATTTGAGAGTAGGTTTCATTTGGGGGTGGATAGAGAACACAATGGAGTGGGTCTGTAAGGAGAGAGCAAGAAATCAAGGGAAGAGAGACACCCAAAGTGCATCCCGTTTTTTCCTAAACACGCACCTGAAATACCAGAGACTCCAAAAGCTTTCATTACAGATAACTTGAACTCCCTCTGCTGTCTGTGCTTCATTAGAAAGTAGAGACCACTTTTTCAAGTGGAGGAAATTGGTGTAATAGAAAGAAATGGCATAAAGTAGGTCAACAAAGTCAAGTGACCTACACAGGTGGATGTTTCAAGATGTGTAAGCTGTGGTTCCGTAATCACAGATTCACTTACAAATATCAGGAGTAAAGGCTGGCAGTGGAAAAATATTTTCTGGGCAGGTGGGAGTGGGGAAGAGGGAGAAGTGGGTTATCACTCTTCTTTCAAAACTGCCCCTTGAAACAGTTTTTTAAAGTTTCCTTAAAGTCGTGCTCTATCTAAAATGACAGTATTTCTTAGAAAAGAAATAGAAAACATTTCAAGCAACATAAGTATCCTCCCAACCGCTCCCTTCCTTCTCTTCCCACCTGTGAAGACAAAACAATTTATTTTTCCTTTATTGGCCCCATTCTCCTTGACTCTCACAACATGGTGCAATCCCTCCGTTTCAAACAGTAACCTAACACCAAATAGAATTTTAACATAGCCACTAATTCTTTTGAACAAGACTGTGTTGGCAATTATGCAACAGGGTAGACGTTGGCAAGCGCTTTTGGAATAATTATAGGGTTCCTCTAGTAGTACAGTATAAACAATTGCTGGTTTAAAAGCGTTATTGTGAGCAGCAATTTATACTCAAATTTATATTTGCTCCTTGAAACCAATACACGTCAAGAGTGCCTCATTCCCACCCACCCCCCACACACACACCCCCACGTTGAGATCTCAAGGGCTTTGGAACCTTTTGATTCCATTACACTTTCAACTTAGCAAGGCACGTCTGGGCTATATAGTAAATGAGGGTAAGAGTAATGCATTTAATAAATGGGCATGAATGAAATAATGAACCTCTTCTAGCTCGGGCCACTCGGTGTGCTCCCAGGATACTGACATACAGAAAGGCCATTTTGGTCCAGAGAAAAACTAAGAACTGCAGTGGTATCACTTTTGCCTGGCAAGTAGGGCAAGCCGAAGATTATCACCTCCTCTTTGGCTGATGATGGTGTGGATGCGAGGCACAGAGGACCCAGACACAGGAAACTCGTGGAGATAATGCAGCTCGAAAATAGCCACACAGACTTATTAAGACATATATTTTCCTCTCTGTGGAAATTTTCATTTTATCCTATGGCACATTAAAAATGGGTAGGTACGTCAGAAAAACGGAGTGGGAGGGGGGCAAAGAAAGCCTGGGTGATGGGAGAGAGCTGTTTGTGAAGGGCTCTCCTCTCGGAGTGAATGCTGAATAGAGGCCCTTCTTTTCCAAGCAGGTGACCGTATGTGTCATCTTGTCTTTCTGTTGATCCTAGTGGCTTCTTTTACCCAGTATGAGAACTCCCCTGAGATTTTCACATCCTGAATGTTTCTCACCAAAAGTAGCTAGTGTTCTAGGATAATGTGTGTTTTGTTTCAACTGCTGTTCCTGGTTTCTGCTCTCTAAAACCCTTTACGCCATATTTTCCATGATTGTTCAGTGCTGGCTTTGGTATTTAAATAAGCCTTTCAATGGGTCATTAGCTCTGTAATTAATTCCAGCTATTTTTAAATGGTGCATCGGTTATTAAAGAGCTGCTATATTCTCAACAGCCTTGTCTTTCTTGGAGCATCCCTAAGCATTAGCTGGTGGTGTGTGTTTTTTTCAGTGCCAAAAATATTGTAATCTTTTTTCTCCTTTCAAGTATATTCCTCATTGGTAGGAAGAGTCAAACTTTTTGAATGAGGACAGGAAATATTTAACTGTTACACTTCTGCATGATAGCCTTGGGTTTTCATTTTTCTTTCAAGAAATGATCCCAACAAATAACCATTAAGGACTTCCAGGAGGCCAAGCCCTGCTCTCTATATATTTACTTATATTTTCAAAATCAATATTGGTAAATAACAGGATTTGAATAGGAAATAACTTTATGAAGAAGTGACTGGATAAAAATCACTTAGCCAGTTAGTTCTAAAACTAGAATTAGAGACCAGACTACCTGACTCTTAGCCCATTATTTTCCTTTTTTTAATGCTTTTTTTTAAATGTAATATTAACATAGCTGTTAATCTCTGTGACCCTAGAAGAGGCTTACCCATTCTAATATTAGAACCAACAGGCCTGGCCCCACACGTTTGGCAGACATCACAATCAATCGCAGCAAAGTACATCTAAATCACCATCCCAGCATCCATATGACTTGCAAAATGAGCTGAAACCCACTTGCTACCTTGGCCTTATAGTAATCCCAGGATAAAGCACTAATTCCTGGTTCGCAAAAGCAGATGGAGGTTAACTTTGATTATTGAGTATTATCTGAGATCAGATAAAGGTATCAATAGTTCAAATAATAATAGTAATAGTCGCTCCCATTGTGTGCCGGGCACTGAGCTAGTTGCTGAAATACATTCTTGCATTTCAGCCTCAAAACAACCCTGTGAAATAGTTACTCTTATCTTCACGGTATAGATTAGGAAATAGAGGGTTGGAGAGGTTAAATCTTGCCCATGATCACTGAGCTAATAAGTGGCCAACTTAGCATTTGTCTTTGGATCTGTCTGTTGCTAAAGCTACTTCTTGACATCTAACAGCACACACAAGGCGTCCATGTGCTGACCACTTATGGACCAGACCTTGCTGTCAGAAGCATCATTACTACCTTTCTCTCCTTGAGAGTCCCCCTTCTCCTCACTCCCAGCCCCCATCCTATGGCCCTTTTTTTCCAATCCTGGGAATTCCTTTGGTATCTTTGGTTTGCAGGTTCTAGTAAATTGTATTATTAGTTCAGAAAAGAATGCTTGCCCTAGTTGAGTTTTCATTTGTCTGTTTCATTTTATGACAAATTAGGAATCCTTTACATTATTTTGGTTCTTGCCATCGAGTTTCCATCCTTGAACAAAAATTCTTAGGGCTTTCTAGGATAGCTTTAGCAACCTTTGCATTCCTTCTAGGATAATAGAGATTAGTACCTGCTAGAAGCAGCTGATAGGATTCCCTAATTTATTCATTCCTTTGGAGCACCTGCTGTATGTCAGGCACTGAGCTAGACACTGGAGATACAGGATGAGAGAAGAAGGTCTCTGTTCCATACACCTTCCATTCCAAATGTGTGGAGATAGCTAATAATTATGTAGCATTCCAGGGAGTGATAAATGCTATGAAGAATAAATCCAGGTGTTATAATAGCACATGACTTAGAGGATTAAGGATACCTCCGTTTTTTAATTTCCTGTGGACCCAAAGACAAATATTAAGGGAGACTTCAAGAGGCAAGTTAAGCTTCTCTATTTCTAGATATGTCTGCAGTGCAATTGTGGCAAGGACTGAGACTGGGGGGGAGGGAAGTCAAGTGGACACAGTTTTATTTCAGTGTAATCTTCCTCTTTGGCACCATTATCGTTTTCCCAGTCTGCCGGGACCTTCTCTCCCTGATAACTCTCTCCATCCCCAGTTGCCCAGCATTCTGCCTGCAATGCCAAAGCTTACTGCCTCTCCCTACCACCACTGCCGTGAATCATGAGCCACTGTGTATTTCCTGTCCTCAAGGTCAGGCTCAATGCCTCAACTAGCCAACCTGATAAACTAACCTCTTACTGAGATTGTTTAAGAAATGAAAAGATGACTGCTCACTCCTCCTAAGTGAGTGATTTCTGTTGACACCAGTTCTGTGTTTCCATCTATGAAATGAGGGAGTTGGGATAAACCTAGTTGAAAAGATGGCAGGAGAATGAGCAGATGTGGGTGGTGGCCTCTCCTGTGTTTCACACCAGCTAGGTAACCTCAGGAGAGTCACTTGACCTCTTGGAGCCTCAGTTGCCTTGGCTAAAAAGTCAGGGGTCTGATTAGGTCATCTCACAGGTCCTTACAGGTCTGGAATTCTGTGATCTGAAAGGTTCCATTTAACTCTTTAGAGCATGCTGAACAAAACAAAAACGATGATTCATGAGAGGCAGCGCCTCTACCTTTATTTAACCCCGAGAAAGAGTTTCAGACAAGGAAGGAGGGCAGCAAGGTATCACTGCAAGGCAGTAGGAGAAATTATTCAAGGTCTTTTAGCTTCCCTTCCTGAGGACAGTTAGTGTGGGCAATGGACTCTTACTGAGATTGTTTAAGAAATGGAAAGCTGACTCTTCATACACACAAACTATGTGTAATATCTTAAACCTTAGAAATAGCAGGTTTTAACTGTCAGCCCCATCTCCTGACCAGGATGTGGAAACAGAGCAGAGACGAGAATGAGCCAAAACATCAAAATCACTTCTTTAAGTGACCAGCTTCTCCTTCCTTGTTATCTGTCATTTTACTCCACATTGAGGTCAGAGTGGTAAAGCTATTGTGCAGTATACATTTCCTTTTGCTTAAAAAACAGATTATCAAGACAATAGGCAAGGGCACTGAATCACTCTCACTAGTCATTTCAAATGCTGAAAATAAATGGGCATGGATCGCGTCTACATGGATGTATTAATGTGTTGCATATTCCCTGGAGAGCTATAGTTATTACTTAATTGATTTCACTTACGGGACCCTGTGAAATCTCCTTACAGAAATATGAATGGTGGAAAGAGACTACTTAACTCATAGCTGGCTTGTCTTCTTGGAAAGGTGTTGGCTTAGTGTGATAAAGAACAAGCGGCCCACACAGCGAATCTTCTGCACAAACTAAATTAGCAGAAAGAAAGCAAAGCCAGCATGGTTCTGCAAAATGCTGCTTTTCTTTTCCGTAAGTGTGGTAATGATTTCACACAAATGAAAACTTATTTTTGTAAGCCTGCATTTGGTGTAATATTGAGGTGTGAATTCAGCTGTTCATTGCTTGAACTTTTATTATTTCAGGATTAAGGTAGCATTATTTAGACTCCTTCCTTTCCTTTGAATCACCATTTAATGATAATACATATACAGAGGGTCCCAAAAAAGTGTATACACATTTTAAGAAAGGAAAAAACTGTATTAAAATTGTAATACTCAATATATACTGATAGCAAAAGATGAATACAAGTCATGTTTGACTTCTGCAGTTACAAGAGGTGCTCAAAGCAGTTACCATCAGCGTAATTTTAATACAGTTTTTTTCAAATGTATATACATTTTTTTGGCACCCTCTGTGTATACTTCCATTTCCATCTTTTTCTGACTGTGCTTGACGAAAACAACATCAAAAAAGGTTAATTTTTTTCCCAATGAAACCTTTTTATGTGCTGACAATAGTTTTAATCTCTTTACTGTCCAAGTGATAAGGATTGATAACTGGTAACATTTCTATTGATATTTTCCTGGTATGATTTTATAGCAAAGTTGGGTTTTTTTAATGTCTTTTTGGTGAACACTAAAGGGGGAAATCATTGATGCATAGATTATAAATTTTATGGCTTTAAACATTATTTTTTTGAAATGCGTATGTTTGGAGTTGAATATGAACAACTTAAAACATTAAAATTCCCACCCAGATTTCAAGTCGTAGGTGGTCCTCTCCTGTACATTTTATTAGGTAAAAAGCAGCTCAAATATAAACAATTATGTCTTTTGGGCATTTAGTTCCTAAAATCACTTGTTTTGTTTTATAAAATGAGCTGCATTGTCTTTGTGATTTAGTTGATGGATGGAAGAAAATCAGATACTATATATAAAGCAAGGCTTATGAACCTCTAGAGTCCTATTTGTGGCTATTTCACAGTACAAGTATTAAAATAGAATTTTATTTGTAGATTAGAAAGGATATAGGCGAGGATGGAGAATGATATTGCAGTTTGAATTTATAATTTGAAAGAATAGAAAAAGTAAAATAAAAAGATGATCATAAGAGTGTCACCAGATGTCCCACCCTCCCCAACATTCAGGCAATGTCTTTGTGAGATTTCACCTTGGGCATTTAAAAACCATTACAATAAAAGTGTGGTATTAAAAATGGCATGCTACCACTGTAGCAAGTATGACAAATATAAGATATTCTGGGAAATGTGAGATATTCTGGGAAATTGCAAAATATTTTCTTATCCAAAGTTTGGTACCTTGCTCGTAGAGTATTTTAAACCAAAGAATATATAGCAAGTACTATTTTATATTTAGTTTATTCCCTGATGCCTTGTTTGTTTCTTAAATTAATTCATGGGCAGTGAATGGAGGGAGGGAAATAACAACAGCAACAAAATACCCTGATGATATGGTAGTGAATACCACTTCTTAATGTCTACCCGCACCTAAGAAAATAGCTTTATTTTCCTCTCTCTCATGCCCAACTTGATTGCATAGAGTGAGAAAGTAGATGGCAACTCTGTTTTAACGCTGTGCCATTAATTTCATACCACACAACATGATTCATTCCTCATAACTTTGGGATGAAGTCTGGTGCTGTGTTGCTTGTTTACAACATAGTCAGGCAACAGACACCGGACAAAAAGGTGCTACGCATCATCCAACAGATCAAGAATGCTCGGGCTTCTTCTACTGTTGTCGATAAGACCTTGTTAAACTGTACATGTCAAGGCATCCGCGGGGAGCAATGTACAGCCACTCCAATATTTTTACATTTTTATCTGCCACATTATGTTGAACTGATACTATGTACCTTTAAACGTAGTATTTATACTTCTTGCCTTCCCAAGTTTGAGGATGTCATCATTAACTTGCAGTGTTTCTCAGAAAGGAACACATTCTCCCACAGGAGTTAATTGGATGACTTGAGCGAATTCAGGCCACCTATTAATTGAAAAAGCGTTGTATGTGTTGGAGCGCCTAAGGATGGATTGTCCAAAGATTCTCTTTTGGAAAAGTACCAGCACAATGCCCGAAATGCCAGAGAGTGGAAAGTCATGGTCTCGACGGGGGAAATGACTGTAGTGTTCGTGGAGACAGTGTTTCTGCATGGCTGACATTAATGACAACCCAATGCTATGCACTCACTGAATGTTTTCATTTCAGAAGAGCATCAAAACCACCGAGTCCTTTCAAGTCATCTTCTTTTACTGCAAAACCAGAAACCAGGCCGACAGCTACTTTCAGTAATAACCTGTGTCCCAGCTGCAGGCTGTATTAAACTCCTTGTCATATAATTTTCTAATTTGTGTGTAGGTAGTTGTAGCAACAACTTAGTTTATTTCAGAGCATGACATCAGTAAGCATATTTTTAATGCAGCAGTGATGGTAATGAAATCAGAATTTTTACCAAGTCCGCCCTAATTGAACCGTATTGTAAGGAGAAATAAAATATGAGAGTCAGAGTTTCCTCCCAAAGTCATTTGGATTATTAGGTAATGAGGCAGATTTTATTTTAACACACGTACTAGCAGGAATACTTCCACATGAACATTGCCCCATTTGTGGCAGTCAACGGGGGAGGCTAAGAAACACTGGTGCCAAAACGCTCACTGTCACTGCCAAAAACTAATATGTAATTCCTCTTCTGGAATGGCTTTCAGCTTCTTTAGCAATGCTTTAATATTCTCTGCTAGTGGCCATTGTTCTCCTGGATTTTTGAAAACAGCCAATAGTTAATGTGGCGAATAAGGTAAGAGAAGAAACCAGGCCAGGCCATTTTCCTTTTTTAAAAAATAGTGACTATGAAGTGACAAACTTGTCTTTTTCATCTTACTGGCACTGAGAACAGTTGCAAAAGAAGTGGTTCCACATAGTTTGTGGCGATGACAACATCACTACTTTAAAGGTCAGGCCTCATTTTGGTGGAGAGACTGGTGCCAGTGATTTTGTTGGGAGAAAATATGGTCTGCCACTTTTCTTCTTCCAGAAAATTCATATGGTAGGTAACAACAGCCACAAAAACAAAGGCTATTCAAAGGCCATCCTGTGCTGCGTCACGGGAGCACCTCCACATATACAGCAGGTGTCCGATATCCAGATCGACTCACTCTTGATCGTATGTACATGTTTTCAGTGGGCTCAGAATTACTACTGCCCTGACTAACAAAATTATACAGCAAGCAGTGAGTGTGGGAGGCTGAAGGGAGGGAGAACCAACGGGAAACCCCTGCCCAAGAGGACCCACGGGATGGTGACTTCTGTTATCATAATCTGATGGTAATCATAGGAGAACCCGACTTCAGCGACCAGTTCAGAAATCAGTAAGAGGCAGCAGAGTTTGGTCATGGGGCAGCTCGGTGCTTTTACTGCAGTCAGCACACAGTTCCCTATTTCCGGGCTGGGCAGACCTCACTTAGCCACAGGGGTCAAGAGAAGGGCACCCTGGAGAATTCGATGGAAATGGTAGTTGTAGCACTGAAGCTTTCCCCATGAGAAGTCATTTGGAACCATCAACATTTTATCCCATTTTGCAATTTGGTGGGTTTTCTCGAAGTTTCATTTTTTAAGGTTAAGAAGAACATATGGAACTGCTAGCTATGTTCTTGTCCCCACGCTTCTCCCCCAGAGCTCGTTTGGGCTTGCTGCAAACCGGGGAAAAGTAGCACATGGGAGTGAAATGAGTGGCCACATTCCTGGAGAAACCACTTAGATCTTAGCTCTGCCACTCATGATCTCAAACCCCTTGCTCCACAGGCCACTTATACCCATTTAAAGTCTTTGTAACTAATTTCCCCCAGTTTAGCAATTACTCTCTCACACAGATCACACGTTCAAATGACAATTAATACAAATTTATTCCTAGACTATTGAAATGTATCATTAGTTGAGGGAAATACATTAGTTGGCCCTCAGGTTTTTCAGTTTTCTCCGACATCATCCTTGCTCCCCATTTTTCGGTTGTAATTGAACAAAATGTGGAGCCTGGCAAAGTCTACAGGGATGGAGATGACACCCAACCCTCTGTCAGGTTAGGAGAGAAAATGAGGAACTGTGGTAATGAGGGACTGAGGGTGGCCTGATCACCACTTTTAAAGTTTGCTTGTCTCCATTTTAATCTCTTCCTTCAAGCCCCTTTAAGGAAATCCCCTGGAATGACACAATATAAAAATCACACAGACCTTTTGAAATCATTGCTTTCACTGTTTCTGAGAGCTCGTCTTACTGATGACATTATGTTTTTGCAAAGTGCCTTGAACTTTGATATAGGTTCTCAAATAATATTTGTAAAATTATGACCAAAGAAAACATACTTTGAAATGAATTAGTAATGTCCAAAAGTCAAGAAAGAAAGGAAAGGAAGAAAGAATAGTAGATGCACTCTAAAATGTTCTGTGCTATCAAATTAGAAAGTGAAATGGACCTCTTGAGTACCATTCACTTCAACAGACCGAAAAAAGAGAAAGGATTGCTCTGTCAGAGGTGGAGGAATTCACTCTCAAGAAGCATTTTGAAATGGACGGACATTTCTGTGGTAGAGTTACCCGACTTGCTACTGACAATGGTAAATTTTAGGGTAATCAGTTCATCTTGTCTAACTGACAACTCAAAAAGCTGATTCCAAGAACAGGAAATTGGCTTCAATAGAAAGACTGTTTGTTTATTTTAGAGGGTGGGGAATGGGTAAGGACCGGTCAAACTTATTCTGATGACATATTTTTAAGAATGTTTTAGATGAATAATAATTCCTCATAGGTGTTAGCCATCCTGATTATTGGCTGCTGTGTTTGAGGTGTGATTGATTTTTTTTTTTTAGAAAAAAAAACAAAAACATACCAAAGTTATGCACCTGAAAAAAATCTGTCCCATTCAGAATTTCAGTTTAGGAGTCTGTACACAGATTCAAATGATTGTTTCTAAGCCTTACTTCTCTTTTTTTTTTTTTTTTTTTTAACCCCGTTTCTTGGAATTGCTTTTCTGTGACTGCTTTGGGTCCCTTTGAATAACAGTGAAGAAAACATAAGGCCAGGTCATTATGAGTAATTCGATTGATTTTCCTGGAGCACTAGGCTGACACCAACCTCCCCTCTGTGTATTGGTGCCCCAACATCTCACAGGGATGGCATTTGTCTGATAAGTACACTTTTGTGTTATCACCAGACCCTGCCTCACAAGTTACTTCTCTGTGCCCTAATGGTCCTTAGACAGTTGTGACTGGGAACCACGTACCTTGAGGTCCTAAAATGCTTCACTGATGGGGAAAGTTTTATTTTGAAAAATAAATAATAATGGGAAATAAATTTGCATTACTGATGCCACCTGCCATGGTGTGGAAGTAGTGGCCTTCAAAGAGAGAGGCAAAAAAATTAAAACACCTTAACTCTGTCCCAGTACATTCAATTGAAATTGTTTATCTTGAAGAGAAAAATGAGGGTTTTTTTTCCATCAATGGCATATTAGTATTGTATTGCCCATCTCTTCTATAATGATAGGGTGTGATATTAAAAGGAATTATCTTTGATTGATAAAAGCAAACATTATTTTTGTAAATAAGACCCAAAAAAAGGGGGGATAGGTGTATTGAAACAGAGTGTTCTAGCTCCAGACCTTCTACTCTGGACTTTAACCAGAACATTTCAGTGTGTTCCTCTTGCTAAACCAAAATGCAGTGAAAATAGACACATTGATTGCCACGTGGACGTCTCTTCCACTTTCTGTCACCACTTGTCCCTGACTAAATGACAATGGATTTTGCCATAAGAAGATACCCCAATTGTTGGGGCAATGGCAGTTCAACTCACTTTTAATCATCAAATCACAGCATGATCTAACAGGACCGGGTCTGGAAGGTTATCTAGTACAGCACTGTGCCTAAGAAGAGATGAGGGATGCTGAGCTCTGGGGAGAGCTGATCCCAAAGTGTCACAGGTGTTTTGTAAATTTTGCTCATTACACAGGTAGTTTTCAGAGCCTCCTAACCCTGCAGTTCGTCAGCCTTTTCCTCCTTTCACCGCACTGCCCTCCAGGCCGCCCTCCCACTTCCTCCGCTCACCACCTTTCCAATACGCCAGCCTTGCTGTGGGCTTTCCTAGAAAGTGAGCAGCTGACATAATACACACTGGTTTCTTTCAGTCACGCTTTGTACCTGCTTAGTGTACCTTCTCATATTAGGCCTCTGCATCATAAATAAAGCTGCTAACCTGCATGGCTTTATCTAAAAGAAATATAATGACCTATCCCTCTTCATTCTCCTGCTAGTTCCCTCAACTCCCGTTGCAGCACTTGCCAAATACTACCATCCGTAAAAGATAGATGGTGGTGGTGGTGGTGCCCATGATGGTGATGATGCTAGCTAACATGTGCTAGGCCCTGATTCTACAGGCACTTTATTTGGGTACCCTAGAATAATGAGGTGGGGTCATTTTAAAGGCGAGGAAAATCAGGCACAGAGAGATTAAGAAAGCTGCTCAAGTTCCCATGGCCAGTAAATGAGTGACAGGGCAGGGATTCAACCCGAGGCTTACAAATTGAACCTTGACATTTTACCTTCATGGTTGTACTCCTTTCAAAAAAGTTTGCACTTTCATCCTTAATTCATATAATTCATATACAGTGAATGTGACAGTAACAAAATGAAGGTTGCTAGTGGGTTCTGTGTACCTTCTTTGCATCCCTCATGGCTCGTTGTGCAGGTTGTCAGCCAGTGGTGGGAGGGCTTGCCGCTGGATGGACCTGGGTGTGAGCATGTGGGATATGTGGTGTGTGATGTACGTGCGTGTGTGTGTGTGTGTGTGTGTGTGTATGGCATGATTTAATATGGTAGCAGCCATTGGCACTAAAAAGGACCTGCTATTCTGAGCTCCTGCTGTGACAGTAAGATGTGCCCGTAGCAGCTGTTAGCAATCAGAGTGTGTTTCTGTCTGATGTGAAATATGCTGCCATCACTTGTGAAATGGATTTCAAAACCATGCCGAACTAAAGTACCAGAGTGTGTGAATGGTACACTTTTACTGCAAATTAGAAAGATTCACTTATTCCAACGATAATGTCACACTCACTCACTCACTCAAGCTATCTTAAGTGGCAAAGACATACATTGCCAAATGCTGAATAGCTGATAGGAGTATGGGCAGGAGAGTCGTAGAATGTCATGCAAAATGTTTGCAGGCAAAAGAAGCTCCTTGGACTATCGGAGCAAAAAGTGAAAATGGAATGAGAAGGACATTTTTGTGCACCTTATTTTGCTATTTTTATGGCTATGGTGTTCTTACCTCCCTTCCAGTGTCTGAGTTACATAAAAGTAGGTAGCTTCAACATAAACACCCAAGATATACATTTCCTTTTATTGGGGAAAAAAAATGACATTTCTTAGGTGTTATAGTCTGTGAATTGATGCTTAGATATCAGACTTTCTTAAAATAAATCTGTCAGTCTCTTAGCTTGGTCCAGAGCATTCCTTCTCCTCATGTCTCACAACAACCTCATGCTCCCCCAAGGCTCTTCTGCCTTTTTCTGTATTTCCCTTTCCTATGAAGAAATAGCTACCAGCTCCTGCTTTCTCCCCTTTGGAATAGACCACAAAAACAACTGTGCATCAGCTGTCAGCAAATATCGTTAACCATTCTCTGACTGATCTTATATATTATAATTAAGAATGAAAATGTTTCTTTAATAGGCAAGTTTAAAGAGCGTGTGTTTAGAGCGTCAGAAAAAACTCAGGTCATTTATCTGGTCATTCCTCTGTCTGACATTACTGGTTATCTTAGAAAAGCATTATGAAAGAGAATTTTTTCAAAAACCATTGAACTGCAATCCCAAATTACATCTACGATGTATTTGAGAGCTTAGAACTCACTCACCTTATCTATTGTTTAGATGTCATTGGCTATGTCCTGGAAATTGTAGGTGGCGTACCTAGTAGAATTTTTTTTCTTGGAAGAGTTGGTCACTAATCCTTCAAGATCTTACATATAGCTTTTCAATGATTAATTTGGCGACATCTACACTTTTGCTTCTGGGATGTTGAAATAATTTGCTTATGACTTTTAGTAATAACCAGGCCCTTCCCTGGTCTCTTGCCCAAAGCTCCATTCTCCCTATTAATTTTAGGGAAACTTGGTGAAGTAGGAAACAGCACAGAGGTGGAGTAGGGATCTGGGCTTTGGTAAACCCTCTTAACCATCGTCACTCACTAAAATGATCTGTAGACCAAGAAAGTTTTGGTTTTACCAGTCTGTTACTGTGGCTGTGGATGTGTTGTCATGTTAGTCCTCTATTGCTTAATATAAAAGGATGTAAATGTATTTTCAAGGTTTAGAGTTACAAATTATTTCTAACCTTTGCCATGAATTCCAGCTTAATTTTGGTTAAGGAATATTTCTTAAATGACATAATCTACTATCCAGTGAACAGTAATTGATCTTCAAAAAACCATCCAAGCTAGTGGAAAAAATCAATGGGTTCCTTTGCCTGATAAGCTTTGATGACTTAACCTGGATTCTTGATATTTTGACCCACATCTGCGTCCACCTGGTTTTTATGATGGCCCCATTAAGAGGTCATAGAAATTGTGCAATTGGAATTAGTAATCAATGGCTGACTTTTTAGGCAGGAGACTTTGGCCCTTTAAGGAGTATTCTGAGGCAAGCAGAATGTTTTTATTGATTTATTCAGTAAACTGTGATACTGTATGTGAAGCATACAATGGGCGAGACTCATATGAAGCCATAGAACAGATAGATTTAAATAAATATCCTATTTATTAGACCCATTTCTATGTCAAGAGATTTTCCTGTCTTTGGACTTGTAATTGAATCACTAGGTTTGTTTATTTTTGTAACATTATATGTACCCATTAAAAAAAGTAAAAGCTTCCAAATTGAAATACGAAGGTTGTATACTGGGTAAAGCTTAAGGTATGCCAGGCAGGTGTGAAGTTAAGAGAGCTGTAAAATGGAGTGGTTATCTGTTGGGCTTAGGTGTGAGAATTTGGGGGGAATTGTGTAAAGTAAGTTTATATAAAATGCAGCAAGAGTAATTCTGATGTTTTTGGTTAAGTAGAAACTAGATAAGATCTCCAAATTTGGTTTGGTTTTAAAGATGTTCTTTTCTGTTGTTGTGAAAAACAGACTTTGAATGCTGAAAGCAAAGAGCTGACCCCATTGCTCTCAACTATGAGCAAAGGAAGACTTAACCTAAATGTGGCAAAATTGTTCTTGTTAAGGGGGAAAAAGGAATTGGTATCTAGAGTGAGGTTGATCACTAGAAAAGATTAGATGCAGTTCTGTGAGTCAGATGATAACGTTTTGTTTAGTATTATCCAGAATTACTCGTACATAAAGGAGACACACCTATTGTTGGAAAAGACGTTATTAGCAATTTGCCTTCAGCATAAGCTAACCACTTAATAAAATAAAGTGGATTCTTTTTCCTGCTGATATGAAATGACAGCCCACACCGAGAGGCTCAAGAGAAATTTTATTAGATGTTTCTGATCTCAAGGTCCTAGAAAATCTTCAGGAACTATATACTGAAAAACCATAATTAATTCTAGAATCTTAGAGGGACCTTATTCCAACTTGGAATAATTGGCCAAATGGCCAGTTACCTTTGTCTTGGTCCCTGATTTCACTTAACCCCACAAATTCTCAACAACAAATATGTCCCATTGTTTGCAAAGGAAATAGAGAGGTTAAATCAGGAAAAACAATAAACAAGGAAACTATATGTATTGCTGATCTAAATGGCATTATCTTTTATTGAGTGAGAATTTATTCAGTATTTGACCCACTGGATAAGTAAAGTTATTAAGAAGCTGCTTCTCTTGCTGTTCAACTATTTTATTCAAGGTTTAGTTAGCCACCAGGTAGTTCCTTAAAGAGGTAAAGAGTGGATTGCCTTAAATTTAGTTATTTTGTGCATTGCTGTGTCGTAGGAGAATTCTAGAGAGAACTGGATCTAAAAATCAAAGCCATCAACTGTTTCTCTATATGAAAAATCTGTGTTCTCTCTGATTTGACAGAATTTCCCTGTCTGGGGACACAAGTGCTCATTTGGATTTGGCTTTTAGCAAAGATACATATGCATCAGGGAATGTGAGTCAGTTTCTCTGGAAAGCTTAATCTAGTAGGGATAGAAACTTCTTACAAAGGATTAATATTCAGTTCTCATTGTCAGAACTACCTGCATCTTCATGGTAAGCCACATGAGAAGATGTGCCTGTCGTCCTTATTCTTCAGAGATTTCCTGCAGACACAGCTCCACTTTCTCTGAATTCATATGGGGCATTCTGGCACAGTGTTTTAACTCTTGTGCACCGAAGTCTTGCATGTATTAGGTTGGTGCAAAAGTAATTGCGGTTTTTGCAATTATTTTTAACCTTTTAAACCGCAATTACGTTTGCACCAACCTAATATAAAGACTGAAGGAAATAGTCAAAAGTTCCAGAACCCCAATTTTGGCTTATTTTAGATTTAGTTTGCAAATAATTGATCTCTCAAGTGTTTGGGAGGTGCTTATGTGTTTGCATTTGGCAAGTAAGTATATGCAACACTTTTTATTAAAAAATGACTTTGTAAAAGCGGTTAAGTTTTCAGCCGAAACCACAAGCAAATTAAAGCCTTTAAGAAGTGGCTTTCAATGGTAGGTAAGGGGGTAGAATTGGGGTGGGGGCCCAGTAAGGGGCAGGTCTTTTTTTTCTTTAATGGCTATAGTTGCACAGGGTCCTTTGAGACAGATATCAACTTAATACCAAGGCTTGGGATGTCAGAGGGTGACATGTATGTTGATTGTGTTTACAAGTGGGAATCATGCCATTTCCGTGATACCCCACGAGACTGTACGAGCCCTTGTGAAAGTTTAGTTCAGTGACTTTGCTTGTGACAGCTATTACAAAGGGGTGACTTCTCCATCAGTGTGCTCTTTTGCTCTCACGTTGAGACTAAGATCGGAACATCTGGACCAATTAGTGTCTCAGGAAGGCATTTTGAGAACCAACAACCAACAATTTAAAAAACTCGAAGTAAGTCTAGCTAGCAGATGAAAATTACAGTTCTGTGTATTTTTCTTTATTCTCTTTGTGGCGGAGCCTGTTGTGGGTAGTGAGGGCAAGCGTCCTGGTCCTTGCCAAGAATGATATGCCAAGCTTCCTAAAGCTTCCCATTTATATAGGTCTTTTCATCTTCAAAGAGCTTTGCGAGCATTCATTTACCACAACCTTCCTGGGAGGTAAGAACTATTCCCATTTTATAGATGGAGGAAGTGGAGGTGGAAGTGACTTGTGTGAGGCCACCCAGGGAGTGAGGGTCTGATGGAGACTTGGAAGGATTGCCCACTACACTTCTTAGGTGAATGGACCCCAGCTCTTTCTCTCTCATATCATTTCCCCTTGAGAGCCCCAGATCAATGATAACATAACTAAAGGCATCACATAATCCTGAAGAGGAAGGAGACACTACGTCTTTCTGCGTTGTGGCTGCCTCTACAATTAAACCCTGAGAAATCTAGACAGAGCCATTTAATCCTTCTGAGGTTCATTTTCCATATTTGTAGACTGGGCATAACGATGCCCATCTGCCTACTTCAGAGTGGCTGTGAGCACCAACATCAAAACGAGCTAAGGAGGACAAAAACTTACAGAACTCTGCAAATATCAGGCATTATTCTTGTTGCCAGAAATGACCATGAGACTGCTCTACCAGAGGGGTACAGCTTTTCAAATTGGGGGGCTAATTGCTTTGGTGATGTGCAGTGAAGATCAAGTACTGTCATGAAGGAATCCGTCATCGGTGGAAGAAAAGACTAGGCTAAGGAAGCATACTGACATTATATTTAGTAGACAAAATGGCAGAGCAGGTTGATTATTAGTTTGCATAATACTCAACTGGTCCCCAGAGGACCACTGAACATGCCTGGGCCATGGAACATATGCATGCTGTACTTCAAGCCAAGGGTCCAGGATGACAGGATGTACCAAACTCTTCGAAGCCCACAGTCTATTCCCCTCCAACCATGAAGATGCGATGAGAGCTCTCTGCAAGCCCTATGGTGGCTCAGGGCTTCCAGCAGTAGCAGTGAGTGACAGGAAGCCTTTTGTTCCCTGAACTGTCCACAGCTAGCACACACGGCACCTTTGCACACTACAGAGAAGGGTGCCACCTCTGGAAGGATGGTTTGAAAACAAGGTGCCCATTGGGGCAGACATGTTAGGAAAAGGCTCCCTTATTCCAGGTTGTTACAGCCATTCTGCAACAGGGCTCATGGCGAGGTGAATTTCAGCCCCTACCTTTGCCCCTTCAGCTGGGCTTCATTGGGCAGGGCACAATGTCCTTAGAACTAGGAGGTGGCTAGACCCAGAGGGGCCAGAAAACTCTAGAAGCCAGGAGCTCCCAAAGTCCCTCCCGGGAACCAGGTGAAGACTCCACCACTCTCCACCAGCTGGCCTAGACATGCAGGCAGGCCCGGCTGCTATCCAGGCAGCTGCAGAAGCCTTTAATACCCCAGCAGTTTTAAACTGGGGATAAAATAAAGTGACTAATCCATAAAGGACTCAAGCCATTTTACTGAAAATAAAATCAAATGCCGTAGGGTTTTTCTTTTTAATCTTTATTGGTTTTTCTGCTTACAAAAGTAATACATGCTGGTTATAAAAAAAAAAATTCAAACATTAGAGAAATATATAAGATAGCAAATAAAAAGTCCTTCATTTTCTCAGCCCTCCAGAAAAAAAAAAATCACTGTCAACAGATTGGTGTAAAAGATAGGTTTTTTTTAAAGCAGCAGTTCTTGATCATTTTTGCAAGACACACATTACTTGACATTCTTATGTGTGACATACTCTCATGGGTGTATCCAGGGTTTGGCCATTTCCTGGCAAGCCAGCAGGAACCCCACCCTGTTCAATCCAATTCAAGAAAATATGCGATTGTGCAAGAGAGCTAGAGTGAAAGATATTATTGGGGTAACCTTGGGTCCTCATTAGTTTATTTTTTTATATGAACCCATAAAACTTAATTTTTTCTTTTTTTGCTATAATTAGAACAAATTCTACACGACACATCCCCACAGCTGATTGCAACATAGCACTGTGTGCAGCAAACAGTTAAGTGCCAGTGCTGTAAGGGATTGCTGTGGTGGCTGGTATGAACTGCCTGTCATATTATTTGGAGGATAAGCAGCTTTTCTCTATCCCCACTCTGGAAAGAGCTTAAAGTCTGCAGAAAAGAATTTCATTTCGCTATAAGGCAGGATTTCCTATCAACAACAACAATAATAATAATGACTATTTATTGAGTGCCAACTATTGCTAAGAATTGTGTGACACGCATATATACTAGAGAGAGAGAGAATGCATACATAAAATAATCATCTATGTGCTGTGTCATTTATATGTCATATCATGGAATCTCCACATATGAAATTGAGGCTCAGAGAAGTTAAGTAATGTGCCCAGCCTTCAGAATTGTGAAACCTTGGTGTGGGTCAAAAACTACTTGGAATTTTATAAAATTGAGAAGAATGGCCTAGAAGGTTGATGATTACTTCCAGTTATAAATCAGTCAGGTAACTAACTCCCAGAAGGACATCCTGATGTCAGTTCTGAGTACTCTGTACGTTTCACCAAATTACTTAGATGTCTTTGATCCTCGGTGAATGGTTGTATGCCAACAGCAGTACACCCTGATGTTTGTTATTGGAAGGAGGGGGTCTCAGCCGTGCAGAATGGTGAGAAAGGAGTACCCTAAATTTTCAGTTAGATAAAAAGCCAAAGTGTGTCCAAATTTCAGCCTTACCTCTTCCTAGCTCTCTGTCTTTGGGCAAGCTATTTCGCCTCTCTGAACTTGTTTTCCCATCTAAAAAAATGGCAGATTCTAATAATGGTGATGATAACATGATGATGGTGCCACCACCTACCTGAGAGAGTTGTTGGAGAAGTGAATGTGATAACACCTGACACATGATAAACACAAATACACATTGGATATTGTTGATTATTATAAATCCATTATATCCTTATCAAGAGATCGCTGTTCACACAGAGTGAATGAAGTGATGGGTGCAACTCTTGTACAATTGTATTTTTTTTTTAATTCTTTGGGAGAATGGACATTTTTCTCTGGACCAAGATATCTCCCGAGATAGCTCCTGAGGAATAAAATGAGGTGTTAAGAATGCCAGTGCCCATGTTCTTGTTCCTTTTATAATTAAGAGTAAAAAGCAAACTTTTTGCGCAAGTACATACAGTGCTCAATGACAGCCCAGCCCCAGGACCACTTGGCTAATTAGCACACTTGCATTCCAGGATTTCCTGACGCCCCCGCTGCCACTTGTTGTCAGCTCCTTGAAACTGCAGAAATTTGCCTCTGCAGGTGTGGAGAGCCTGCTTGAATTACTTAGGGTGCATGAGAGAGCAAATTATTTAGGCAATAGAGCTGAAAATGTAGGCAAATTAGAATTTTTCATAGCAAGATTGTTCATTGTTAAGTCAATTCATGATTATATGTGTGTGTCTTCAGATATTCCCCTACACAATAACACTCTTTGCTGCGATGAATATGTATGTGGACTAATTTAATCAATATACTTGTGACAGTAGTGGTGTCTGACAGAACGCATCCTTTGAATTACTGACTGAGTTAATGTGTGCAGTATATATATGGGCCAAGACTCATAATTTTTGTTAAAAGAAGATTATTTTGAAAAGACACAGCACTGCCTGGTGGAAAATGGAAAAGCCTGAAGGATGGAAAGCAAAGGGCAAGGGGATTTTATTGCTTTTCCCTCTTACTGGACTGAAAACTCAAATTTATGGAACTAAACTGCCTGACTTTTTAAAATTTGCAAGTCAGTGACTACATTTTTTTCTCACTGATACATTTGAATTTTGTAAATTAACTAAAGGTGGAGGAGGGATGGCTTGGATTAAATGGAAGGCTGAGTAAGTGCCCTCCTCCAATCTGCAAATGTTTGCTTTCTGGAAATATCAACACGTGTGATCAGATCACATTCAGAGTTTGCTTTTTGGAGCGGGTGGATTTTAGTCATTTCCTAAAGAGCATTTGCAACTGAAATTGTCTTCTGAGATAAGAGAGCCTCCCCCAGAGGGTAGGCTAGTAGAACAGTTTCATCGGACCGGTCAGAGTATCTGAAGCTGGCTGTGGGGATCCCTCCCATCACCTTACCACAAACGTCCTAATGAAGCTTGTTCTAAGTAAGTGTGATTCTTTGGCCAACATTGCCCCCTGGAACTAAGCATGAACATGGTAGGGGCGGGGGGGCAGGGGGCAAAGGTCTAGGCACATGGTCCCCTACTTGAAAATACAGGTAATCTACATTGAGTCCATTCATACTAAGCATCTTGGCCTCCATAAATCTTGTGAAATACATCTCAGCTAGAGTGTCCTCTGGATCAGAAAGCCCCTGGGAGCTAAAACCAGGCTGAAGACCAAGCTTTTGGGAGCCTGACTCAGGCCAGCAGTCGTATGCAGCAGTGGCAGCAAACTCTGGGTTTGTGCTGCAACAACCCTCCAACCCACACTCCACCCTCCCCTCAGCCAGGCCATGAGCCATTCCAAAGGTGAGAGTGCTGGGCCGGACAGCGCTCCCAAGACCACCCTCATCGTGAGCAGACCCCTGCAGGCCAGACCTCCATATCACTTGCCAGATTACAGCAGCCATTAGCAGGCTTAAATATCATCATTTCACTTCTGATGGGTAATCCACCAAGAGTCCAGGCAGGCTGAACAGCAATCTATCATTTGCCATTGGCTCCAGTTACGGTGTTACTCATCATTTTCAATATGGCCTGCCAGGGCCTTCTTAGCTTAAAGATGCAGAATACTTAACTGAGGGCCATGTGCTGCTCCTCACATTTATTGTCAGCAGAAAGCTGAAGGCTGCTCTCGCCCAGGATTTACAAAGTTCACTTGTCTTTGGCCTCCTCCTGCCTCAGTTTTTCTGAATAGATGTGTTTGATCTCCCCATTGTAAAGATGGAATGAAGGTAACTGGAAAGTCCCAAGTTTGGCACCAGTGTTGTTTTAACTGCCTCAGATAGGTTTGATGCTGACAAACTATAGGGCCTAACAAGGTTTTTCTGTCTAACTTCTGTGGTTACAGCTTGAGGTGAGACATAAGCAGAAGAAGCTCCATGTCTGTCTTATTTATTTGACGTATAAATTTTGTTTAATAGATGGTCCAAGTACTTTGTGTTGCCTAATTATTCTATTCCTTAGGGGCTGGGGTGGGCAGGACAGGTTCTCATTATAGACCAGTTAATTCATATGGGAAAATCCAGGCAATAACTCTCGGGTGATATCACCTTTCAGTATTTCTCTACTAGCACTTGGCTTTTTTTGCATCTCTGAAAAATGGTGGGCATTAGCTGTCTCTTTCGAGTTGCAGATCATCTATAGCACAAAACTTTGCCTGGACTATATTTAAGAATATTGGAGGGGCCTTAGGTATGAAACGTTCTTAGAGTTCAGATTTCATAAAGAATTTTCCTTGAAGAAATCAAGCTAGCTGCAAGATAAGGAAGCAGACTTCAAGATGATCGTTTTTGTTAAGCGCAACCGCGTATTAAGTTGCATAGCTCAGAAATAGACATACAGTGTACCAAGACACCATTCCTGGGATATTCGAAAGCTTTAGAATTATGGAAAAATATATTGGATGTGAGATTTCAAACCATCCCTGCTCTGGACAATGGAACTTGGTATGTCACCACTAAAAGTGACCGAATGGAAGAGGACACTGGTAGAACAGCTTGCACTACCTAACTGTCACCACAGTGCTTGTACGAGCGCCCTTGAAAGGAAGTCAGCAGGTACACATACATGGTTTATAATGAGATTAAATCCCGTCTTTTCATGTGTGCTCTCATCATTGAATACAACATCGCATCAAATTCAAAGTAAGTGTTGTGGAAATGATCCCAGGATATGGGGTTACATTGGAAGAAAGAGTGGGCTGTGCGTCTATGTGTGATACTTACGTCATGGAACTTCCATCCTTAGACAACTCATTGCTTTGTGTAAGGTGTGGGGCCGGGTAGTGCCTATATGAAAATGAAATACACTTGGGCACTTGCAGTTGTGTTTGCATGTGTGATTTAGTAGATAATCAGACATGCTATCCAGTAACGAAAACCATGGGAAATAAACTTAGCGTAATGGAACATTCCAGGTAAACTGGTGAACATGGCCATCTTGTGTATATACACCTCAGCGTTGGTCTTCTTTATTTCACGTGTAACTATGTTTAATAAGTGATCCAAGTACTCTTTTTTTACCTAATTATTTTATCTTTAGGTTGTTTTTTAATCCTTAATTATGCTATTTCCAACTCTGCTCAAGATATAATGTTTTCTTAGAAGTGTGCTTTGTCATATTTGAGAACTTTGGTGTAATATATATTATTTGGTTAGTTTTACAGCATGAGGCATCTTTAAGTAATCAGTTGGATAGAAACACATGCACACTGTACCAGGAAATCAATTTCTAATGTAAAGAACTCAGAATCTACATATTGTATTTGTCAGGATTCATCATTATTAAATTCAGATAGGATATTTATGGTTGAAAGGTTTTGATCATACACAAATGGACTCATTTTTGACACATGGCAACTATGTTAATTAAAAAAGGATGAGTAAGGAATTCTTAACTTACCATCATATGTAACTTATTAATGTTTTGAATTGAATCATTTTCCTAAGTAGTCTTGACTTTTTGGAGTATATTTTTCTCTAACAGTCGAGCTACAGCCAAGACAGATTTATGACCTTTTAAAAATAATGATGGAAAATGAGATCGAAGGAAGCATTTTAGTATCTGCTTTGCTCTGAGGCCTAAAATGCGAACTCTCCAGTTCTTGAAGGCTTTGAAATGCTGATTCCAGCCTTCTTGTGGGTTCTTAAACACCTTCTCAAATGACCCATTTTAATAACCCGAAAGCTATTATATAACGAGCAGCCATAATTTAGTCCAGGGCTCTAGGGGGACCCTCACAGTTCAGCAATGAATAGTTAATGCAGTATAATGTTTAGCAGGTTATTAGTTTTCACTATACAAATGCTGATCAGGGAACGCTTTTATAAGGTGTTTAAAAGAAAATGTAATTAACTGGTTGCGTGCTTCTGTTGCAGCTCAAATTGAAATTATTCCATGCAAGATCTGTGGAGACAAATCATCAGGAATCCATTATGGTGTCATTACATGTGAAGGCTGCAAGGTAAGCCTTTTTAATTGTTGTTGTTTCTATTAATGTTCAAATGTATCTTTACTATTCTTAGTTGTTACTTCTACAATGTCTGAAAATTCAACTCCTTGGAATTTTGAGTGATGAGAAATGACAGGACAGAAGGTTTTGGTGCTAAATTACAATTAAGGAAGTTTTATACATACTATAGCTAGATAGAAGATAGATAGATAGATAGATAGATAGATAGATAGATAGATAGATAGATAGATACATACATACATACATACATACATACATACATACATAGATACATAGATAGATACATAGATAGATAGATAATTTACATATTCCATCAAAATCACAGGAGGCTAGAGAAAGGTATGTGAGCATTCCTTTTTTGTCACTTCCAATCCCGGAATGGATTGAACTGATGCACAATCTCTTTGGTTATCTTTTTAAAAAAGAGATGAATCTAGACTTCTGTAATGTCCCTGTTACAAACTTTATGAGAAGGCATTCCCCATAAGTTTAATCAGAATGTGATTGAAAGTCTTATTGTTGGCACACAGATGTTGATACAGCTGGCCAAATTATGGCAAAGCTGTTGGAAAGAACTGAGTTCTGGTCCTGGTGCCACCACTTGTCCTTATTGTTTTGGGCATGTCTCAATCTCCTAGTGACTCATTTTCCTCATCTGTAAAGTAAGCATAACACCTGTTCTTCCCATCTATTAGAACTATTCTATGGATGGAATGAAAAACTAAATAAAAGCCCTGTGCACCGAAAAGCGCTATTTAAATCTAACCATTATCATTCTTATTGCCGTTGTTACTATTTTAATGATGACTGATGGTGACGTCAGGGCAGTATGTACAGCATGTGCATAATATGTCAGTGGGAAATAGAGCTGTTTGTCCTCATCATTCAAGACCCCCAAACCCAGATTGTGTCTGTTGTTCAGTTTCAATTTATTGAGATTTAAATCCTCCTGCTTATATTGGAAGGGCTTTGAGACAGCTTACAGGATAAAACAATGCAAAATAAACAGGAGAGCAGCTATTTAAACATGCTGAAGGCCTCTGAGACGGTTGATTGCCACTGAACCAGGCCCGAATGAGCCCTAAGACATTTTGAATCTGAGGTAAAAAGTGAAATCCATGAATTTGGTTAGCTCTCCTTTAGTGAAATTAAAAAATACAGTATCATAACATACAAAATCACCTCCAGACACACATAACTACTGAGAGAGGGCAGGGAAATTGGCTTCATCATTTCCTGAAGTCTTTGTTTTACTGTTAATCATCGTAACATATGCCTCTTTGTATGTGTACACATCCTCCATATTGAGCCCATCTTGGTGAAGCTTGAGATTTCTGCACACCACCAAACACACTTAATAATTAAAAAAAAAAAATTCTCCTGCCTTTTCGGAATAGGGAGCTCACTACTTAAAGAAGATTTTGAATTATTCATCTGTGGTAACCCTCAAGGCTTTAGGGTTCTAGGTTACCAGGACAAAAAAAAAAAGTTATGCCCTTTTACATCCCTGCCTCAATAATTAATTGATTGATTGCTTAATTAATTAAAAGAAAACAAAATGAAATGGACTGTCTAACCTATGACATCTCAGGATGTAAGGAAGAGAGGAATCTGCCTATGACAGCTGTCACCCCATTGATTTTCAGAGTTAATTTGGCTGATGTCCCTGGGCAGGTATAGCTATACAATGGTATGTGTTTATATCTGATGCATATAGTATTTGTTCTGCATAATGGTTTCTCTGTGCTGTAACTAACATTTTTACTTCGGTTTGTGGTAACAACAAGAGCCTTCTGCTTTTGCCATTGATGTTAATGATTTATCATGTTCTAACTAGGTGAAGGTGGTTACATCATGACAAATTGTAAATAATTTATCTCTGTGACAGTATCATTAAGACAAGGAAAATGTCTGATTCGATATATAAATAAATATCCAACGAGAGGAAAGAAAGTGACTCAGACATTTTCTGAGCTAATCATTTTGTGAATGTATTTTAAAATTGCATTTAAAAGTGACAACCTAAAACCACACGAAACTAGAGAACTTAGTTATTTAATTGCTGAAGTGATTATCTATTTTATCACATATTGGCTCAGATAAGCATTGCCCATGAACAGTGAAAATGGTCGAAGTTTGGGTAGCTCTTTCTCTGGCTCTCGGGTGTTCCCAGCTCACCCAATCCTGGTCCCTTAGGCTTCCTACAGAGAAACTGTATCGGGTCATGCTTGCACTCTGAACTCTGGAACCAGACTGCTTGGGTTTGAATCCCAGCTCTGCTGTTTACCAGCTTGAGCAACTACCTAACCTTTCTGTGCTTCTGTTTCCCTACCTATAGAATGACAATAGTGACTGTAGTTAACTTCATAGGGTTATCATGTGCATTTAGGTAAAGAACTTAGAAGTGTGGTGGGGCACATAACAAGCACTCAGAAAACATGGGCTGTTGTTATTTTCATTCCTGGCCAAACTCCTTATGCCTGAGTAATATTGCTCTGTATAATCAGATATTATTTCAGGATATCTATGGGTCCAGTCTTGATTTTTTGTGACCATTTGTGATTTGTTCTATAGACTCTGACAATAAAAACAACAAAAATATGAGCACCCCCTCAGGACCATAAACACTGTGAGGGATCCAAAGACATAGAAGGCCTAATCCTTCTGTCAAGCAGTTTACGGTCTAGTTATGGAGATGGGGCCTGCACAGGAAACGCTAAATAGCAACTTGAGAACTAAATACTAGAGTAAAGCCACAGTCTCTATAATATGGCACTAGGAGCACATATTCACTAGACAGCAAGAGCCTAGAAACAGAAACATCTTGGTTGTGTTTTAGGGGTAATATATAACCCAGTTTGACTGGAGCAAAGGGTTACTTTCTGTAGATAATGGAAGATAAGGATAGACAGGAACACCGTTCCCCAAATTTTAAGGACTCCATTATGCCAAGGTTTTTATTTTGAAAGTATTTTACTTGTTCTTTTGAAATAATGAGGAAACAATGTACTCTTCCTTCTCAAGCCCTGAATATTGCTTTTCAGAAGAACAAAGAATCCAGGCCTGCAAGCTTAGTTCTGTCAGTAAAAAGGTTTCTGAACCCTTGGAATAGAATTTAGTCCCAGCCCTGGCTGAACCCTAGGAGGGGGTATAAGGGAAACTGAGGTAGACCTGCCAGGGAGGGAGAGCTGGGCCATGGACCATGTGGACAGAGGAAAGGGCCAGAAAGAAAACAAGAGGCTGTGGATGTTAGGGTTAAGATTCGATCTTCAAAACGAATAAAAATGATGAAGTATTCATAGAAAAATGACCATTAGTTGAGGTTTTCTTTTGACAAATGGTCCTACTTATCATTCAATTTCAGTTCCTGGCTTCATCGTTAGATAAAGTGGTTACTTAGAGGATGATGATAAAAAATTTGTTTCACGATAAAAAAAGCATACAGTTTTTTTCTTGTGTTCTTTTAGAATTTTTGGCTCTATAGTTTCAGCTATAACTTTGTAAAGGATCATGTACCATTGACTATTGAAGTTAGTAAATTGACTTCTGATTACATTTAAGACCCTGTGTTCTGATAAGTCTTAGAGTAGCATTCATTTATCACATATTTACTCATCATGATACATTTAAGATGATGTCTTATGCAGAGTTTCTTCCTTCCTCCAGTAAATGCAGAATTTGGAATAGTTTCTTTGCACTGACAGATATGTTACCTGAAATTAACAATAGAAAGCTTTTTCAAAGATATCTGGAGTATATAATTGGTACTATTTTTTTCCCTGAAAGAGCTAAAGCAATTTCTGGAGCTTTTTATGTATTTGGTTAAAAACAAATGTCCATAAATATTCCTTTTAGAGGATTCTAATACTTTTACTTCAGTTGTGAAATGTCACTAGCCTTGGACCAATTTTGTCCACTTTCCAACATTGACACATTTTTGCTCAACATTTTTATTTTAATGTTTTGTAATACCTGGCCCCAGTATTAGAGCTAGCCATTTAAAATGAAAATTGGACTTGGCTGTTACTGCATACAGTGACATCCGAGTTTCAGTTCTGTGATATACAAGTGATAAGGAAAACAAATTTTGTTTAGCTAAATCTGCCAGTCCTGGGATGAAATGCACAAGTGGTAAGAGGGGTTAAACCCCAGTTTACATCAAGATGATTTGGATTTTTTTCCTTGTTTAGGTCTTAATCATGTCTCAGTAACTGTCCGGTTCTGAACTCGCAGATAACGCCAGTTGTGACCGCGTTGTAGACAGGGCTCTGCCATAGTGTCTGGCTCAGTGTGGGGCCCCTCATGCTTGCTTAGGAATCACTGTTGCTGAATGTGTTCGCTTGGATTGGATCTGAACATAGCAAATCACAGTTTGGCAAAGCAGACATCTACACTTACCGAGTATGACACATGAGGTCAGTTTTAATCAGAGATCATTTGCACATACAATTCTACAGGGAGGCCAGTCATTATTGAAGTAGTTCAAGAGATCTGCGTCTCTGTGATTTATTGCTGCCAGATGTATGAGAGTAGGGCTATACCAGCTAACTTTTGCGAATGAGGTTGCCTGTTCTTTTCTAAAGAGCAAATTTCCTTCTTCATTTTCTACCATGGGGACAGTTATTCTTGCCCTCTCCTGTTTTAATTTTATCATTTCTCTGGCTCTTCCTCCCCTGATTTTAATCTATGCAGGTCTTCTCTTTACCCCTTAATAAAATTAAGTTGACAAGTACCTCATTTTTTCCTGTATCGAGATACTTAACTTTCTACCAAACGATTATCAAACGATTTTCCTTCCCCACCCCCGTATTTCTGAACAGTCTCAACAGAAAGTTCCCAAGACAAATAAGATCATAACATCATACGCACTTTTACATACAGGATTCTCTGCTCTGCTCAGCCAACGACATCAAATGAGAGGGAGACATACACCTATACTAACAGTCCCCCAAATTCCAAATTTTTACATGGACTGAAAAAATACAATAATTCAGGCAGGCATGAGAGCATTCACAATAAATCATAAAGTTATGAATAAATCCTGGTTGTCAAAAGCAAATGTGTAGCCGTTCCAAAGCGTCTGCCATTAGAATTCAGCAAGGCAGCTGTCAGCTGTTTTCTTGTAATTAAACAGCCAATGAGCAGCTAATTAAGACATATGTGTATACAGAAGTGGAAGTGGGTATGTTAATGAACTGTAGGAATCAATTCATTAAGTGAAAATTGTCAAAAGACCAAACATCAGATCAGCATTCCAGCCTGTGCCTCACTGAGAAGGAGCCCCAAGCAAGATAGGAGCCCTTCAGGGCAGGACCTCTGCGCACCTTCCCAACCGTGCCCCTAGTTCTGTGTCCAGCCAGCCTACACTCTGGGGCAAAACTGGTAATCCCCCCAATAGGAAGTGTCGGGTACATTTCAAAGCTTTTCATTAAGTAGATCTAGCAAATGAAAGTGTTTTACTAGCTACATATAAATATATGTAAGTGTGTGTGTGTGTGTGTGTGTGTGTGTATATATATATATATATATATAGAGAGAGAGAGAGAGAGAACCTATAAAATACCATCTCCATCACCTTATGTCTGAACCATTATATGGAACTTTGACTCCAGAACTGAAAAATGGGGGGTTTTGCTTGTTTATTTTGTTTATCTGTTTTGTTCAGTCTGCCCTATATGTTTGTCTCGATGCATTTTTGGTAGTGCATTAAAAAGTGTATGACCTTTGGAATGAGATTCAACCAAGGTTCAGCAATTCAAATCCTGGCTCCTCCCCTTACCTGTTACGTGACTTTGGACACATGACTTAACCTCTCTGCACTTAATTTTCTCATTTGTGAAACAGATAAAAAACAACAACAACAACACTTACTTTGCAGAGTTGCTGTGAATTGCAAGTAAAACATGTTTGCAAAGCATCCTGCATGGTGCCTGGTATAGACTAGGAGCTCAGCATGATTGTCACCACTGTTTTTATCACTACCATCATTTTTATCTCTGAACATTCATTCAACAAGTATTTGTTGACTTCTCTGAGTCCTGAATTAGCTGTCGGAAACAAACAAACAAAGGAGTCAGTGAGGGAGACAGATTAGTAACACAGCAGGTTAAGGGCTATGAGGGGGGGCACCTACAGGGTTCTGAGGGTACACATGGGAGGGGTAAGGTCAGAGAAAGTTCCCAGGGAAGGTGAATCCTGAAGAAAAGGAGGAAGCTTTCCAGGAAGTAAGCGTGCTGTGTGTGTGTGTGTGTGTGTGTGTGTGTGTGTGTGTGTGTGTGTGTGTGTGTGTGTGTTGGGGTGGGAGTGTCCTTCGGAGAACTGTGAACACAGTAGTTTAGGCTTAGCCAGAGTGTGTCTTTTGAGAAGAAGACTGAATGTAGGAGAGAGCTGCCTAGACAGGTGGTCCCAGCCTGGTCATCAGTAGGGAGCCGCTGAGGGCTAATAAGCAGGGAAGTGACTTGATTGGGTTTATTTTTTAGAAAGAGATTTTCAGTGACTGAAAATTGATTGGAGAGAATGAGAATGGAAGCAGGAAGACCAGTTGGGATGCTGTATAATAACCAATTAAAGGGAAAATAGATAAGGAAACTAGAGAAAATTGCAGTAAAGATGGAGAGAAGTAGATAAATTTGAAAAGTATGAAAGTCGCAAAAAAAAAAAAAAAAAAGCCTAATTTGGTGATTGTGTGGATGTGGGTGGGGAGGAGGCAGGGATGAAATGAAGCCCATGTTTCTGCCCTGAGTAACAGGGGTGAGGATGGTGCCCTTCACTGAGCAAGCAAGAAAACACTGGAAGAGACAAGGCTGGGAAGTGGGGAGTGGGTTGGGATATATTCTGGTCTGGAATGAAGATAAAACCATTCAGCTAAAGTTTCTGGATAGTGTCTTGGGGAGAGGGGGCTGTGTGGAACTACCGAAGGCCAAGGCACAACTTTGGGTAAACGCCTATCCAGAGTAGGGAGGATCCCTTCAGAAAGTCTGATCGGACTTTGGGGATCCAGCAGGAACTGGGCTCAGCCCAGTCATGTACTGGTCAGTTTTTAACAATCAGCTTCCTGGAAAACAAACAGTGTCTATATGTACCGTGTTTCCCCGAAAATAAGACCAAGCCAGATAATCAGCTGTAATGTGTCTTTTGGAGCAAAAACTAATATAAGACTCGGTATTATATTATTATTATATTGTATTATATTGTATTATATTGTATTATATTGTATTATATTATATTATATTATATTATATTATATTATATTATATTATATTATACCCAGTCTTATTTTACTATTAATTTTTGCTCCAAAAGAAGCATTAGAGCTGATTGTCCGGCTAGGTCTTATTTTCGGGGAAACACGGTATGTACATAATTTCAGTGTATATTTCACTGGTACAATTTCACACAATATATAAAGAATAACATCTACAATATTCTGTTTATAAACTTCATGTAGACGAATGATTCTCACTGGTCTCACTGATTTTTGCTGAACTCTTACATCCATACCTGTAGTTGCAGGTGACGAAAGACTGTAGTGCCAACATAAATGTTGGTTGATATTTTTGTTTACATTAATGAATAAGAGGAAAGGAAAACAAGGAAGACATAGTTTGGAACTTCACTCACTCATCAGTCATGACGTGAGCAACTTCTTCTCTGAATCAGACAATAGTGTTTAAGTCCTTTTTTAAGTCCTGGAAGAATGTTTCCTCAATTTTTGTGTGCTAGTCACAATGTGATGGCTACAGACATGACATACTTTTGAATTTAACCCACATTGTTATCATTTTCTCCATCACTTTTCAAAACTAAGCAGAACAATAAATCAAGCCCGGATTTATCACACTTGCGTTTCTGTGGTATAAATACTACCACCACATGGTCAATTTCAAGACGCCCAGCATGTAATCTCATTGAATACAGAGTAGGGAAGAGAAACACGGTTATACACCATTGTGTAATATCTCTACCATTCAGATAGAATTGATGTAAATAAACTCAAGAACATGGATAATAGCAAAATAAGAATAAAATAATGAGTTGAATTTTAATAATGGTTATGTTTAAGAACTGGCTCATGAAATTTTAACATTCAGCTCTTGCAACCTGGTATGAGACTTCTCCCCCACACCCTGGTCTCTGTCCCGGTTCTAGGGAGTTCCAATCTAGTGGGATTGAGGAACAGTTCCATAGTGTCCTACAATATTGTCAAATAAAAAATAGGCAACAGGATTTCCCAGAGGGTGAAAGGCAGAAATCAGAAATAAAACTCAATGACAGACACTTTGAAAGGTGAGGTGAAATAAAGGAGAAAACACTGGAGAGTTCTTGACATAGGCGAAATTGAGACAGTAGGTTAATGTGCAGGGGAGGCTATGCTTGAGCAAACTGAGACTGTGTGACACCAGTTTTGTTAATCCAATGCTTACGGAGAGATACCTGAGTGAGAGGGCACTGCACTCAAAGTTAGGACACTGGAGTTTGAATTGCACTGACTCCTACCTGCCATGGGACAGCTTTGAACAAGTCACTTACTGTTCTGAGCTTCATTTTTGTTATCTGCAAAACCAGAAAACTAGAGTAGATTTCTGGTTCTTAACAAGAGGAAGGCGGCAGAGTCTTCAGGAGCTTTGTTAAAATATTTACTGTTCAAAATTCACATTTCTTCATTTTGGCCGACAGAAATGACAGTTTCATATTGTTTACACTAATATCTATGTCTGGACTGCATCCCCAAGTATTCTGTCAATAGACCTAAAGTGTATTTTTTTAGAAGCTCCATGGGTGATTCTTATGCACCATCTGTTTGAGAACTACTGACCCTGGAAAGGACCCTCAATTCCTTCCCAGTGCTAAAGGCCTGTTTACAGTATTTTAATTTACTGTTTGAAGGCACTGCATATTGGTATGCTGCCACTAGGTGGTGGTAGTGTGCCACAGTCGCACCAAGTCGTATATACTACCCTGAAATTCATCATGGTGGCTCTCTGCTCAAGCCCACCATGTTTATAATGGCACATCTCCATCTGTTTTGACATGTAAAACAATGAACTTTTAAGAAAGCCAACGAAGTAATTCATTAGCTCATCTTTTAGAAATAAAACTCCAAAATTATTTAATATCTTTCCCAACTAACAGCTGCAGCACTTTCTCTGTTCCGTGTACACACCGCCTCAATTCCACCCAAAATTCCATGCACTGGCTTGTGCTGTCCCTGTTCTCTGTGTTACCTCAAACTCCCCAACCCCTAGGTGTGGTATCTCAGCTCACTCATTTCTCAGTTAACCCTCAGGATTGCTACCCATCAGTTACAATCCTGTGTCTACATTTATGAGCATACTTCTTTCTACCTTTAGGTAGAGAGTACCTATCACACTTTATACCTTTCTTCCTCTTCCTTCTCACTCTTCTAATCTCTCTCCCTCTTACGTGTTCACTAGCTTTAAATATTTTATCAGTTTAACTTCCTAAATCCTTGAACTTCTGAGAAACCCCAAGGAATGCTGAAGGGTTAAGGGGAAAGATAAAATAAAAAGAAAGGCCAAGCCCTCATTCTATCTGACATGCAAAGTTCAGTGTTTATCTGACTCATAAGGGCTAACCCTCTCTCTCTCTCTCCAGGACTCTCACTTCATAATTGCACTTAACCCATCCCATCTGGTATTTGATAGCTCTCCTTGTGGGCATGGTTCTGTTGATTTAGCCCGAAACAAAGGTCTCTTCTCTGGTTCTTAGCTCTACCTCTTCAGGCACTTGCTTATTTGACTCAATACAGAATAAATGGTGTCATGAAGAACAAGGTGTGTCTATTTGCTCACTTGCTATGCCCAAACTTTTATCATCATCATCACCATCATCCTTATCATCATGCCCTCTCAGAGTTCCCTTATAGCAGAGGGAATTGGTGGTTATATATGGCTTCTGTGTTAACACTCTGGAACTTTGTTAGTGGTGGTCGTTGTTAACTTGAGTTTAATATGTGGAAAGTGAAAAGTAGCATCCTTCTTGTTAATGAATCAGCCGTTATTCAAGAACTGTATCTAGGTCCAGATTTCAGATTTTTGAAGGAAGTGGAGAATTTGGAGAGGATCTGAGAAGAAATGCTAAAGGTGGAAATACACCTAGAAAGAAAGGTGGCAGATAACTGTGATTTGGTCCATGGACTAAATATTGAGAAATGGCATGGCAGCCCCCAAGTACTGCTTCCATTTAAGAAAAAGAGATCACTCAGACATGCTTCATGTTCAGTGATCATAGAACAAAGTGTAACAGGCTCATTGTGAAGCAAGCAAAATTCAGCCTCAACTAAAGGAAAAGCAAATAATTCCTGATTCTAGACATCTGCAGGGATAGCAAACACAGAGGGTCCGAATGATGGTAGAGTCTCAAGAAAGAAAGAAATACCTTTCAGCTTTGATAGAGATTATGTGTCTCAGACCAAACTGAATACCTAGACGGCTAACCTCCTGGTATCTCTTTCTAAGGATTATCTGCCTCTTATACCATTTGCTATTTTCTTGAATTCTCTCCATTAAGTCCCAAA
This sequence comes from Rhinolophus sinicus, assembly GCF_036562045.2. Classification (NCBI taxonomy): domain Eukaryota; kingdom Metazoa; phylum Chordata; class Mammalia; order Chiroptera; family Rhinolophidae; genus Rhinolophus; species Rhinolophus sinicus. Next base: position 49,494,359 of record NC_133753.1, read on the forward strand.
GATAGCTTACTTCATTTCACTTCCTTTTCACAGAGAAAATAAGACCCAAAACAAAGAAAAACCCCCACCACTTTAGACATTTTGAGAAAACAGAGATGGCTTCATAGAGGAGGCCAAACTTGATATAAGGGAGGTTTAAAGTACAATAGAGAGATGGTCTGAGACCTGGGACCCCAGGCTTGCCTGTGTTTAGGTTAGTGAGCAGCTTGCCAGAGAGCTGGAGGGGGTGAGAGGTCAGTGTGCTGCTCCCTCCCATTTCAGTTTGGCTTCCAAAAGAAAAGAGCTGGAAACTGAGGTCATATCCATCGTTGATATAATCTACAAAGTTCCCCAGCCATCACAAAAGAGAGATGTACTACACTGTTCCTCCCAAATTATTCACATACCTATCCACCTGCACACTGTAGAAAAATCAGAAAGCACAGGTAAACAGAAAAAAATTAAAATCACCCATGGCCCCACCAACCAATGCCAACAGTTCTTTTCATTTGGGGGCATAATTTTCCAAAGTTTCTTCTGTGTTAAACATATGGATTTCTTTTTCCAAAAAATTGGATTATATTGCGTTTAGTTCTTTAGCTGTTTTTTGTTATTTTAGCCATATATTTTTATCACCTTTTTATGGCAATAACTGTATTTCTGAAATTTTATTTTTAATGGCTGCTGAATATATGGATATCCAATATGACTCTTCCAGTTCACTAATGTTGGGCATTTAGCATCTTTCTATATTTTTTTTATATTACAGCTAGTGCTATGATGGACATCCTTGTAGGTAAATCTTTGAACCATTCTTAATATTCCTTTAGAATATGTTCCCTAAAGAGTAATTACTGGTTCGATGGATAGACATGTTTTTAAGGATTTTGATACAACTGCCAAGTTGGCCTCCAGAAAAATCTTTTGGTGAGAGAGTACTCTTATCAGTTTGCCCACCACTGTGTCAGTTCTTCAGGATTTTATCTCTACCTTCTTTACTAATGTCCCCTTTGTTGGGGTCATCTATCTTTGCTGTTAAGAGATTTGAAAACGATCATCTTTTGTACCCTTTATAGTTCTGCTTCATAGAAATAACTCTTTTTCTTCAGAGTACATCCCTAGCTTGCAAAACCACTAAGAGAGAACTCAACAATAAAAAGATAACCCCAAACCTCCCATATATTTGGATATTAAGAAATGTGCTTCTAAATAACATATAGATTAAAGGAGAAATATATTGATAATTAGGGCATGTTTTCAATTGAATGATAATGAAAATACTACATAGCAGACTTGTGGGTTGCTACTAAAATGCAACTAAAAGGAAAACTTGCAGCTTTAAGAAAAGAATAAACACCAAAAATTAATGAGCTATGAATAGTAAGAATCCA